>NC_142010.1:217662114-218363114 GCF_049901735.1 Notechis scutatus
TAAAGCTAGGTAGGTGGGAGGTTGGATGTTCTTGTCTCAAGGGGGGCCAGGAGAGCACAACGAGCCTCCAGCCTTAGGGTTCAGGCACCTCTGCCCTACCCCATGCAGGCAGTCACCAGACAGGTTTATTCACCATCTTATCTGGTTCCCCTTCTCAGGCTCCTGCCTTGTGACAGGTGGGGTGCCATTTTTGTGTAAGCCTAGTGGTTAGGTGTGCAAGCAGATACTAGTTCAATTTCCTTGTTATACCATTGTATTTCCAAAAGGCTGGGCAGCGCATGCCCTTAGCTAGGGGAAAGGGGTGTTGTGTCCCTGACTAGCTAAGTCTTCAACCTGGTCCGCATTTTGAGCGGGACCATCTGACTGTTCCCATTGGTTGGTGCCATTTGACAGCAGACTATATAAGGAGCTGTCAAACGGCATCAACTGGGCAGTTGGGGCTCCGGCTCCAGCCAGCCGGCTGCCAGCCCAGCTGGGCAGCCACGTTAATCTGTTACTGCTTCAAATAAAGAAACGTTATTCTTCAGCTCCTGTGTCTGCCTGGTGTGTCCGTCCGACTCAATACAACAGTTATAAATTCCCTTTTCATTCTACTCTACTCTGCTTGTTTGCCTTTGCTTTGACGATTAGTGTGCACTACTGTAAATTGCTTGTACAACAACTAATAGATGTTCCACACCGAGAAGCCCTGAAAATTCACCCTCCACCTTAATTTAAGTCTGGACACCTGCCTGGAGGTGCTGCAGCCTTGACTTGCCAGAAGAGCTGATAGTTGATCCAGCAGGGCAGCCCTGCACATGCTCTAACATCTTGGTTCGCTTAAATAATCTTGGACATCATTTAACAAACTGAAGCAAACAGCAAGCCCAATCTTCATTTACTTAATGACCTGGTTGATTTGTTTAATGAGTGTGATAAAAGGTGTCATAAAAATAAATCAAATTCATTTTATAACAGTTTTGACTTACGTCCCTTATGGTCAGGCTCCATTAGAGTGGAACCTCGAGGACTTCCTGTATAGATACAGTGTATTCCTATTAGTAACAAAAGTCAAAGGGCACTGTAAAAAAAATACCCAGATCAAATAAAGACGAAAACCAAACTAATGGCAATAAATTTAGCAACCATCCTTAGAATGTACAATGAGGATATTGAAATCGTAGATTAGATCTTTTTGGCTCAAGTATCAATATTCAAGGAGCTAGCAGTCAAGAAACATGCCACAGAGCAGTCATGAAGGCCTTGGAGAAAATATTCAGATGCTTGGATGAATCTATATCTACAAAGATCACAAATATTTCAGATTTAATGAATTCTTACAAGGGAATGTTTTCCATCCTGATTTTGTTTCAGCTTTTAACCTTTAGAAGTTAGTAGTTAGATAACTACTGACTTTAGATTTCATGGTGTTAAGGGAGAACTTCATATCAAAACAGCTGCTTTAATGAACAGACAATACTTATGGAAATTATGTGCTATATGACCCAATTTGAACAAGGGCATTATGTGACTTCATTAAAAGATCTATTTAAAGCAATGTGACAAAGACAAAACTGATGACAGATAACAAGTATCTGGGGACAGATGATATGCATTCAATGATTCAGAAAGAAATAAAGCATCAATTGTGTTTTGTACAATAGTATAAAATTGCTTTCTTTAAATTAATACACAGTTGCTTTCTTTAAATTAATAACACACACACACACCAGGCTTATGATATCAACAGTTTTTAAACAAAAAAGTATCTTTGCTAACAATTCATAGTTATTATATTTTAAAAGTAACTCTGAAGAATATTCTTAAAATATTGTTAATCTGTTTAATTAAATTTCAATGAATTTTAATCTGGAATTCATCTAACACTAGGTCTCCAAGTCTTTTTAAAGGATTTCTCAGTTCCTACCATCACTGATATGACTACAATGCTTTGAATTTGAACGAGTATATCTATTCTTGAAATGAGTGTAATAAATCGAAATGAAATGGAGGTTCAGTAATGGTGGAGCTATTTGATATTGCACAAAGCAGAACAATCTATTTGACATTTTGGACCTTTTAAAGCCACATAAGCTAACCTACTACATTCTGAAAATCAGTCATGTTTCAAACTGAGCAAAATTATGTTCTTTTCAAGCTCGTCAATGATTTCCAAGGCTTTCCCTAATCATTGTGTCAGCTTTAAAACCCCTTGCAGTTTACTACCGTGCAAGCATGACAGCTTTTCTTTTATACCATTGTTTTATTTAGGACAGGGGGAAAAAAAGTAACAACGAAGTCTCGTGATTTCAAAAAAATTCTCCCCTCCCCTCCTCCCTTTATCATCAACAAGCTAGAAAAGGTGTCCCTCCCTCTGAGGAACAGAGGGTACAACACAAGAAAGAGACAAAGACTATCAGCAGAATTCAGTGCTGTTTCAGATTACAAATTTGTACATGAGGACTCAAAGTGAGCTGTGCTCCAAGTAATTTTTCACAGAAAGACAATCAGGTCCTTATAGGGAGTCCCAGAACAAGAGATAAAAAGAAATGGAAAATAGCTTAAGTCCTAGGTTAACATATGTAGGAGCCATTGCTTCCATTAGAGCTCCCTTTGTGCAGAATTTAATATTTATTCCCGATCCTCTGTTCATTTCCTGGAGGCTCAGAATATTTTAAATGAAGGTCCTCTGTGGTTCACAAACCTCCCATTAATTTGTATTCTACAGTGTTGAGTGATTGCCACCCGTCCTTGGCAGATAAATAAGGAAACTAGTCATTAGCACAATTTGCCTTGAATTAAGCAAACAATCTGGCCTTTTTCAGCTGGGTGGAGGAAAATTACAGAGGGGGGGGGGAGAGGGGAGGGAGGGAGGGAGGGAAGGAAGGGAAAAAAAGAAGAGAATCCAGAATCTTGGATAGATTTTTCAAATAGAAAATATATTATTCTTTAAAATCCCATTTACTTTGGCAGGATCAATATTGGGGGAAATATGCAGGGATAAGAGAGAAAGGGCACTTTCCCATTGCATTTTGATATTATTCCTTGTGATTCCATTCTGGTCTCTTCTTCAGGGATCTTAGCCGATTATTAAATTCAGGTTTGGCTGTTGCTCAGGAGGAATCAATATCAACATAACAACAACTGTATTTTGAAAAAGTGAATGACTCATAGGACACACATCTCAACTTGGTGGCAGCAAATCCCCTTTATGCCACCTCACTGCTACACCAAGTCAGTGAATAGAATGGAAGAAGGACTTTGGAAACCCCACCTTGTTTTACCTCATAGTGACCATCGGTTTTTTTAAAAAGAAAAACTTAGAACGCATATCAATGAGGTAAAGATAAGGGACCCAGCACAGGGGGAACCTCCATAAACCTCCTATGGTTCCCTTGCTCAAAGGTATAAACAAGATTGATTTCCCTAATAGCCAAAAGGCATTTGCTTGGTAGTCAACAGTATGTCTAATGACTCATTTCATTGGCTGAACATATAGGACATCTGCCCTAACCATGTGTAAACACACACACACACATATAAATGTACAAAATGAATACACAATATTCATGAGTAGGGTTCAGCAGAAGGTAAGATCATATGCTACCACACATAAGTTGAATATATTGAACATTAAGCAAATCCTACTGAATGAGGCACACCCAAGCCATGTTGATAGGTGTCAAGAAAGCCAGGTCACTGAGAACATAGAAAGGTATTTTATGTTGAGTTAAGAAGTACATGGCATAATGGGGAAGCCATTCTGCTGATGGAAATAGACCTACTTCAGAAGGAATTACAAACTGAAAAGATGTGAATTAAGTATTGAATAAATAAAGTATTGAATTTGAAACAGAAATAAACCAATGACAAACATAACTGAAAAGAAAAACAACTTGGAAGCGAGTGTGCATATAAATAATTATCTTCTACATGCACAAGTACATTTTCTGACTATGTTGCTCCTTTCTTTGAGAAGTGGTAAATAGGGTTTAATCTTCAGATATTCATTTCAGACTGTGTGCATCATTTATTGATTTCATTCATTTGGACATCATATTTCTACATGGCCCATCACACCTAAGTGACTCTGAATGGCTTACAATAAAAAACATATCATAGTATAAAAGTATAAATAAGAATAAATGAAAAAAACAAGATTTAAAAGGTAGGGTTGCAGTATTAAAAGTTAACAAGGTAGAGAACACCTCATAACACCACCATCCCCAGGGTCACATATCGCTGTTCAACCTCCCCACCCCCAACCAATTAGTAGAGCCAATTTTTAAACTCTTTTTGAAGGCCATAAGAGTTGTGGCACACCTCACTTCTGGGGTAAGGTCAACAGCAGAGAAGTCTCTGTTCCTGGACCTTGTCAGTCATGCCACTAATCAATGCTTCTATCCAGTGGTGGGATTTAAATTTTTTTACTACTGGTTCTGTGGGCATGGCTTGGTGGGCGTGGTGTGGCTTGGTGGGTGTGGCAGGGGAAGGATACTGTAAAATCTCCATTCCCACCCCACTCCAGGGGAAGGATACTGCAATATCCCATTCCCTCCTCAACCCACTAACCTTCTTTTCAGCTCTGTTCTCCTATGCAAGGCAACAAAAGAAGACCCAGCCAATCAGCTGGGACTCGGGAGGCAGAGAATAGATGGGGGCGGGGCTAGTCAGAGGTAGTATTGGCTGGTTCTCTGAACTACTCAAAATTTCTGCTACTGGTTCTCCGGAACTGGTCAAAACCTGCTGAATACCACCTCTGCTTCTATCTAATATCACCAGCATATTTAAACAACTAGGTAAAAGGCCCCAATTTAATTTCAGCTAAATTGGTCAGATAGGCAAATGCATTTGTATCGCCAGATATATCCATGAAACTTAATCGGTTGAAATGAGTATCAAGGTGTAATCTCCACTCATATGTATTTTTGCATCAGTTGTATGGGTACACACCCCATAGACTGGAAAAAATGTCCCACCCCACTTTCTTGTTAAAACCTGCTTCCTTTTATTTCCAGTAACAATTAAACTGATAAAATGCAATGCATTTTCTAAGGGTAGATCCAAGATCTGCCTGGCCCATCACTGGTACAGGCTGTTCACTACTTCCTGAGTATAGAAATGGATGGAATCATTTCCCCCCACTCTCAGTCATTTCAGTGTGCTCTGTGCCCATGTTTTCCAGTTTTCATTCAAAGCTGTTTGGTTTTTTTTTCTTTCCACCAGAGCCATCTTAAACCCTTTAGCGTGGATGATCTCCAACACATCCTTCCATTCCAACAGCTGTGATTGGCTGCACTGTTTGGCATGGCCTTTTTCCAGCAGCCAGTCATTGCCACATGCATCCATTTCATCCAAGGTTACTTGGCTGCTATGTTCCTGATAAGTTTTTGTAATTGTGTAATTGATCCAATAATACCCGTCAAGTCAATGAACTTTACCTTGCTCTATTCAATCCTCAAATCCAGCTGGGTGAAGCAATGTCCCTTTGCTACCCAACCTCCTGTCCACAGTACTGAAAACTTTTCTTCACTTCTTTTTATTTTAATAAATCTTTAAATGGCAACATAGCAACTCTGAAGATGAAGTATTAGTTCTTCCCTGCTGCAACGTTTCCATGGATCTACAGAGGAACATAGGCATGAAATAACCTTTCCTTCAGCCTTGATTATTATAGCATCAGAACAAGGATGGAAACATAAGGGAAAACTGGGAAAAAAGAGCCTAATATGTGGGATGTGGATGCAAAGGCATTCATGACTGTAAATATTGGAAAAAGGAAAGGAGAGGTACAGAGACTAGTGTAAAGGTAAAGGTTCCCCTTGCACATATGTGCTAGTCATTTCTGGCTCAGGTACAGAGACTAGTGAGGAGGGGACAATCCCAAAAAGGCAAAACCCCCAGACTTTCATACAATGATAGACTTTGGTAGGCTTTCCCCTGCAGGATGTGAAGTGACATTGCAAAAGACTTTTGTATTTTGAGGAATGTAGTCAAGTCTTTTGACTTCTCCTTCCTGTTAAGACCCTTCACAATGCAGATGCAAAGGTCAAGAAGCAACGGAATACCAATCGAGCCTTGTGATGATCATGGTCTGAAGTGACTACCATTAAATCTGACTGGAATTTCTGAAGTTGTTTTCAGAAATAGCTGAGAGCAATGCAGGAGACCAGGAATTTAGCCTGCAGTGCAGAACTCAATTAAGGGTTGACATGAACCAAACAATAACAAAGTTATCAAAACTCAAGTTTCTCTTAATTCACCCCTTCCCTCATGAATATATAAGATAAATCTCCAAGAGTGTGAAATAGAAAGCATATATTAAAAATGAAAAGACTCAATAAGAGACCCGAGTGAGTTCCTTTTATTTCTCTCATTTACTGTTTGGATCTTTCCATTTAGAACTTTTTCAAGGATGCTTAGAATCCTTTTAGATCCCAAATGTTAAATGGAGTGTCAATACATGTTTTGAAGTGGGTATTAAAAAATAAATAAAACACATTTCATAAATGATATCTCTGCAAGAGATTTCAATCACATTGCTGTTATAACAGCTTTTTCCTCCTTTATTTTCATCTCTTGATATTGACGTGTAGAAAATAGTTACTGCAATATGAGAGGCTAACAATCTGGCATGTCAGGAAAAATAGTCTAGCTAGCCCATATATTTTCAGATGACCATGGTCATCTTGGTATAATACAACAATTCTTGGTATAATACAACAATTCAATACCATTTTGCTTCTGGTGCTTTTTCAGAATGGAGAAATAGTGTGCCAGCAGCTGTATCATCCTCCAACCTAGCATTTTGCTCATGTGTCACAGAACACATAATCCCCAGCTACCATGGACACCATCATTTTGGTGAAGGATAATGTACACAGTGGATATGAAGGCATAAAAATATGCTACACTTATAGTCAAAGAAAGAAATACTGTATAAATAATGCAATCAAATTAACTAAGATAAGGGCTCAGAAAAGAAAATTAGAACTTTTCATAAGACAGGAGAGATTTAAACTAATTTTCTGTCATTTAGTTCCACAATTGTTCCCATCCCCTCTTCACTTATAAACACCCATTATGCTGGCACTAGCACAAGAACAGAACCAAGGGCAAATTGAATCCCCAAAATAAAAGGTAATCCAAAGACTAAGCAGGATAGAACATGGCAAGTGATTAGTCCATCCAGAAATCCTAGGCCATAGGCTAGTGTGCTGGAATGTATAGTCTCCGGAATCCATGGGTGGAGGGCTTTCTTCCCACTAAGTGAAGAGGGAGCAGAATTTGAAATCTCTGGTAGGCAGAAAAAAGAGTAAGATAGCCCCTCTCTAGCAGTTTAGTTATCCAGATAGTTGTCTCAGTCTGACAAGATTCTTTCAATAGGTGAACAACAATAAAGAGTTGCCTCAGAAGTAACTTCATGTTTAGTTCTTTGTTCCTTAGACACAACAGATAGTATATAAAATGGAAAAAACTATGGAGGATGACAGTGCTAAATTACTTCACTACTATTGCCAAGTAACAACATGGATTCAACCGGAATAGTCTGGCCTTTCATCATATATAACAGTCAGATTTATCTACCTTGCTGTGCTTGAATGCTATCTTAATTTCTGTACTAAGTTAACAAGTCCTCAAGAATTGCCATTTTATCCCCAAATATGTGTTTCTCTGACCAAAGTAACAGGCTTTCTTGAGGTGACATATTCCTTAGTCTGAGAATTGCTGCCATTTTCAGGAAGTTTCCAGGAAACAGAACCTGAAAATGAAAATGGTGGTCAGTCAAAGTTGGCATGGCACATGCAGCCTTATGGAAAGGCCAACACAACACAACCACAGCAACAATAGGTAAAATCACTATTAACTAATTCAGGTTGAAAAGACTTGTTTAAAGTATATATTTTGCCTCTTTTTTTAAAAAAAAAGCAGAAATAATGTAAGTTCCAAGGATGCACATTCCGTAGCTTGCAAGTTTTTCTGTCAAGCAGAACCTGGATGGCAAGGTCATTTTTCAAAGGGCCTCTTTATTGACCATAATGTCTCAGCAGATTCTTACCCAGATAGTCTGTCCCTAGATTTAAACTGTGCTTAATTTGGCTGTGGAATCCTTTATCCTTTAGGTTATTTAATTCTCTACTGGAGGTGACCTCCCAGTTTTTCATATTAGCTTACCTAAGGGAACTCATACAAATAGAAAAAGTAAAAATGATTTGACAAATCACAAATAAAAAAACTAAACCAGACAAAAAACAGCAGAACAAAGCTATGAAGCTGATAATAGCGGTGGTGAAGTTCTCCTCCCACTCAAACAGCTGCTCCTGCCTTTTTTGAGATTATCGGGGTGCCCAGCGGAAATATCCCATGCTGATGGCAGGTTGCAGCTGGAAATTATACTTGCCACTTACCTGGGGCTACACCCAACTGACTGTACCTTTGGCATATGGGAAAAAGGTGCTATGTACCTACAGTATAAGCATGTAGGGTTTCTTTATGTAGGTAGGAATCATTCATGAACCCCTTCTGTATTCTTTGAAGAAAGAGTCCACTTCTTATAATTGTCCATGTCTTGGATGCAGTTCCCAAAGTTCTTCCGAATCACAACTGCATTTGAAATGTACAATTCTAGTAGAGAGGGGCACAAATTATAGTAATTGGGTTTAATAAAGTTGTGATTGAAATCAACTCAGATTCTTTAAATCTTCTCCTGGTACTGCCTATTTCTGGCTTTTCCAGTTTGCCATTCAAAGAACAAATGTGGCCTCACATCCTTTTTTGCTTTGGAGGAAAGAAAAAGTATATGTGTGTGTACGTACACCCTCTTTATCTATAGCCATATTTCTTTGCTTGGAGATGGTGATTATTTCCCACAATAGTTTCCTTATATCAAAAGGAACTCTTGTGGAATAAAGTCTTTTATAAGGATACTTAACCTAATTAAATCAATGATATTTTCAGAAATATCTGCACTTTCTCTTTGAGAGATTGAATATGATGGAGTATAACAAACATTTATCTTGATGGAGCATTGGATTTCTACTAATTTGTATGGTGCTGTGATGCATGAGTGTGCCTACTTTTTCAAGACAAAGTGAGGAACTTCCTTTTGACTTTTATAGAATTATAAAAAAAGATTTGGCATTTATGTTTTCCAAAATGGCTTGTGATTGGATCCCAAATTCAAAATAAATATATCCAGCACTAGAAACCACACCAAATATATAAAAGAAGTGATCTATAGTTAATTAGTAAACTATAATTATTAGATTATTTTTAAAAAAGTGTTTAGAATGATGTTCAAAAAGAAGCTGTACAACTGATACTTAAAATTCCTTTTGAAATTTTGAGAATGAAAATGGTGGTGTATCCTTACTATTATCAAACTATTTTTACCACTTTAACTCTAATAATTGATTATTTATATGCAATCCTGACAAGATCAAGTACTTGTGGTGTTCCTGATTATCTTGGTACTATACATTTTATTTCCTTAGTTCTGAGGAACTTGCACTCCACCAGGCAAAACTGATTTGGGGTCTTCTGGGACTTGCAGCTCTTACTCAAGTCACAAGTGGCTAGAAGAACCTTTATCTATCTGGTATGCCAATTGCACCTTTTTCTTGCACCCTGCTTCTCACATTCACTTATACCTTTGTTGCCTTGCCTTGGTTATTGCTATACATGAGGCTGGTATTGAAGACAACTTGCAAGCTGCAGTTGGTATAGAATACATATCACTGGTATTTACAGATATACCTCAGTACAATAACGCAACACTTTTGCTGTGCAAGCTATACAAGACACTGGTTAGCTTCAAGGTGCAATTCAATGTACTAGTTGTTAATCTATAAAGTCCTTCATGACAGAGAGACTGGCTACATGAGGGAACCTCCTGTTTCACATTGTTTCTGACTGTGTGGTATTATCTGGTAGTGAGTCTCTTAGGACAGGGATATCCATAATCAAACTAAGAAAATGTTGACCCTGAATTTCACAGGCAGACTTGCTGATAAGGCACAGCCTAAGAAGTGAGTTTACCAATTTCCCTCTACTGTACATACATATGCACATGCAGAATTTGAGTTGTTCCATTCAGGGCTGAAAGTGGTGCCATCTTTATTTCATTCCATGTTAATACTGATTAATTTATTAGTGTTAGAATATATATGGACAGCCATCAGGACTTTTCTATTAACAAGGGATCTTTAAAGTGGGCTAAAAATTATCTCAACGTGAACAAAAAATTCATCAAAAGCAAGGCTGCAATTGACTGCATTTCTCAGTCTTCCAAGCAGACTAAGCCTTTTTTTCCCCCACTGGTGACACATAATAGTTGATATATGAGATCTGGGAAAGTCATCTTCCTTTACTTCCCTTGTTTTCAACCAGCTTGTCAATCTTGGGTCACTGTGACATGCTAATTGACTGCCTCATGAATGTATTTATGGCTAATGACAGAAAGAAAAATGTGGAATGTTCCCAGTCTTAGTCTTTAGTTGAAGAAGTATTTAGTAACAGAATACTTTTAGCTATCTACTAATGCTAATTTAGCTGATCACCATGTATTATACAGTAGTTAAAGATTATCAACTTCCCAGCAAAGTGCTGCCTTAGCATGGAAGAAATGTATTGGCGAGGAAAGAATTAAATGTACGAGGCAACAATTGGGGCTTTCAGACATATTGTGTTACAAGAACAGGAAAACAGTTCCAGCATTTGAAAGTAGGAAGCATAATTATTTATATTCAATTAACAAACGATGCCTTGGGCAGCAGCCCAGCACCAGACTTTCTATGAAAGGACCCTAGAAAAAGAAAGTAAATCAGATGGTGGGAATTCTTTACCCCTGAACCATGTGACCGGTTACTTTTCAGCACACTATAACAACTTTTGAAGTATTTTTTTTAAACATAAAGCAATGAAAAGCATAACTACACATACAGGAATATCTATCTATCTATCTATCTATCTATCTATCTATCTATCTATCTATCTATCTATCTATCTATCTATCTATCTATCTATCTATCTATCTATCTATCTATCTATCATCATCTATAATTTCCCCTACAAAATTTGAGCATTTTTGAAAAAAAGGAAATCAATGCTGCAATTGTGTTTTATTGCTTATGAAATGGAATCTGCACTCTGCAAATACCTCACAGCTTGGTCATCCATTTCTAAATGAAACTGTCACCTCTCAGAAGAGGATGCATTATTCATAGGGGATGCCTCAACAAAGCTGAGCAAAACTGCAGGAAATGCAGATGAAAATATGGTACAAATGCTTTCTCCAGCTAGATCTGCAGCAACATTAGCCGGCCTGCCAAAACCTCAGAAGAATATTGATGTCCAACGGGTAATCAAACACTGATAGGCAGATAGATTACCTTCTCAAGAGAAATTCCACTCAACAGTTACCATAATGAAACTGGGTCATGCAGAAAAACCTGTAGTGATAAAGGCTAGGAGGGAAGTAGAAGTGTGATAAACTGTTAACTGAGAACATTGTGAGTGTTCCTGTTTAGCATTGTCAAGACGGAGGATCAACCTATGCAAACAGCATAAAAAAAATACTTGGGGGGATTGTTAAGGTCACTGTTGTTCTGACCTACCTGGTTGGTAGCCTGAATTCCCCAGCTGGCTACGTTCCTGGGGATGAAGGTGGTTGGATGCTGTAATGGCATTCCATGGTGATTTGTGTGCTGTGAAAAAGGGATTGTTTGAGGAACATATCCCATTTGTCCTGAATTCATTAAATCTCTTTTGATGCAGGTATCATGTGGACATTCTCAGTAACACAGAGGCTTCACAGGAAAGTGCCCTAAATATTAGTAGAACAAACTCATCTTTAAACATTTGGACCTGGAAAGGTGGCTAATGCAGGCAGTGCTTGACTGTTCTGACCCAAACCTTGTTCCAAGGAAACAAACATGAAACAGGTAACAGCAAAACTTTTTAATGATTCTTTACAAATTCTGTTCCTTCACAGTTAAAAGGCTGTTTCAAACTAATTGTCTCTGATAAGAACGAGCCTTGCCAAGATTGTGCAAGGCTGCCAAGAACACTAGATAAAGTTACTAAAAAATATTTCAAACACAAAGAGTCTCCAAACACCAACCAAGATATTCCGAACATCCACAAGGCTTGAGTGCAAAAACTTCTTTGCTTCCTGCAAAGAACTCTGGTTTCTCAGCTGGCTTTTATCTCTCAAGGGAGGGGCCATACCTTGCAGCCTTACTCCCGAGTTGCCCATGCTGCTGCAGCTGCTCTTTCCTTCGAGCAGCTCTGTGCACACACACAGTGGGCACAGGCTCCTCGGGGACCTCTTCATCACTGCTGCCAGCCTCCACAATCTCCAAAGGCAGCATTCCACTCCCTGATGGTCCTGGCCCCATCCCTGCATCACACGCAGGCCCATCATCTGAGTCTTCACTCTCCAAGACCTCAGCCATCCACACCTGCTGCCGGCGAACCACAACATTGACTTACGACTACAACTGATCCCAAAAGTTCTGTTGCTAAGCAAGACAGTTGTTAAGTGAGTTTTGCCCCATTTTACAACTTTTCTTGCACCAGTTATTAAGTGAATTTCTGCAGTTGCCAAATTAGTAACACTCTTGTAAAGTGAATATGGCTTCCCCATTGACTTTGCTCGTTAGAAGGTTGCAAAAGGTGATCACGTGACCTTGGAACACTACAACTGTCATAAATATGAATCAGTTGCCAAGCATCTGAATTTTGATCACATGACCATGGGGCTGCTTCAATGGTCATAAGTGTGAAAAACGGTCATAAGACACTTTTTCAGTGCCATTGCAATTTCAAACGGTCACTAAACAAATAGTTGTAAGTTGAGGACTACCTGTAATAATTCAGTGAACATCAGTGGGTCTCTCATAATATGAATATCAATTTAATGAACATCAGTGGAGCTCTTTAATATTATTATGTTCATTTTGGGTATAATGTAACATTAACATGGAGTATTGGTTTGATCTGAAACATGAGGAAATCACCTTCCCTTCTTCAACAACTCCCCCCCTCCCAAACAACCCTAAATTTTGTTTAGTATTGTTCAGCCTTGATTTTGTTTAATATAAGACAGGGCAAAGAGAAATTGACGGATGTTCTGGTATTCTGTCCGGCAACAATAAAGAGCATCCTGGAATCCCAGTCATGATTGCTTCTTGATCTTGCTTACCTCAAAGGACATGCTAGGTATAGTGGCTAAGGTGTTGGCATAGAAACCAGGAGACTCTGAGTTTTAGTCCCATCTTAGGCCTGGAAAACCAGCTGGGTGACTTTGGGCCAATCATTTTCTTTCAGCCCAGGTTGTGTGTTTGCCGCCTTGATTTGAATATGAAAAAAAAGATGGGATAATTAAAAAAAAAGCTGTGAGTCTTATAAATAGAAATGTTCACTGTGTTTTCTGACCCCAATAAAGGGCCAATGTTCCTAAAACATCTCATTGTTTTTCAATTGAATCATCCAGCTTATATGTTATATTAAAGATAGAAAAAAGGTAGAAAAAAATCTGAAGTGGTCTGATTTTTTTTTACATCTCAAAAACCTGACATTTTAATGGGGTTGGGTATAGACTTTTTATATCCACTGTATCCCTGAAATAAATTCCTAAAATAAAAGCTAAAGTAGATTGCAGAAGACTGTGGTAAAGACACAAGAAATGTACTTCCTTGTATTGCATGAACAAGTGTTTCTGTACAACATATTTTTGCCATGAAATTCCCAATGGTGACAAATAAAGAGGCCAAGCATATATATTTTAAAAAGTCCCCAGATGCTGCACACTTTTTTATTTTAAACTTTTCCAGACTAAAGTGCCAAATCGGTTTTACAGGAACAAAGGACTTGAAAAATTTGGCTATCAATCTTGCATGCCTTGAGAAGCAGCAAAAATCAGAGAGCGTTATATAGATGAAAAGAGTTTAAAATGAGACTACTGTTACTGGTAATTATAGGTGAATAGTATTGAGAGAAGATTGCATTAGAATCACTTGACTGGTAAAAGGGTTCTTGCTATTGAAAACAATGCTTGCGACTTATCACCTAGCACTTTAGATCAGTTGCATGTATGAAACTTCCTTAAAATTGTAAAGCTTGTTGCTAGATAAGATATAATATTCCAGGAGTATTGAAGACAATCTCCTTGCAAGAAACAACTAAGATGATTTTTCAGAAGGCAACTGGACTCCCTTATTTTTTCTTTGAAGACATTTTGCTTCTCATCCAAGAACCTTCTTCAGTTCTGACAGGATAGTGAGGAATGGAAGGATTTATACTCCTTTAGTTTAGTTTAGTCTAGTTTATTGTCATTGCACCTCGTACAATGAAATTAAATGCCATCTTAAAGACAGCTGGTCATTTGTATCCTTTTAGAGCAGGGGTGTCAAACTCAGGATGATGTCATCACCTGACTTATCTCAACTTTCCCTCCCTTTACTAAACCAGGGCTGGGGATGGACAGTGTGTAATGCATCCAGACTGCAAGCCACGAGTTTGACAATCCTATTTTAGAGGATTGTTGAAGCACTTGGAGGTTTATCTATGTCCTCAGGGCCACCTAAGTAGTGCTCCTGTAGCAATTTTTGTAGTCTGCAATTTTTCTCTGGAAATCCCATTCCTACTCCCAGAAAAAGCATCTTTGGGACAATGACCTGGACGACTGAGAATATCTACAGACTTTTAGCTATACAATTTGGAATGGACACCCTTTGAATAGTCTGGAAGTAGGAATGGGATTTGCAGAGAAAAATTGCAGACTACAGGAAACAGAGCACTACTCAAGTGACCCTGAGGACACAAATAAACTTCCAAGTGCTTCAACGACCCTCTAAAAGGATGCAAATGACCAGCTGTCTGCAAGGAGTATAAATCCTTCCATTCCCAACTATCCTGTCAGAGCTGAAGAAGCTTCTTGGATGAGAAGCAAAATGTTTTCAAAGAAAAAACAAGAAAGTCCAGTTGACTCCTGATCTTTGGGACAACCCTGACCTGGATGACTGAGAATCTCTACGGACTTTTAACTATGTGGAGTATTTGTGGGCAATCTCAAGTCATCTCCTTGTCCACAGAGAAATTAGAAAGACCTAGTCTACTTGCTGGTTCTTCATTCTATTGCAGTTATCAGCTCCACTAAAGAAACATCTTCAGTTTGTCAGTTCTTCCTCATTTTTTGATTCAAAATGAGATTGTTTAGCTACTGGCAATGCAATTCAAATCAAAGAATGCAATACATATTTAAATAAGCACACCTTACAATAGCCATTTGGAAGAAATGATTTTAATTGTGAGTTTTGTAACATCAGTAGAACTTAATGATAATATCCCTGCAGTGGTACTGTGAAAGAACATAAATGATACCACAGTACTTCATGTGACACAAATGTGCCTTTTAAAATACTGGCAGAGAAGGGAACTACAATAGTTGACATGAGAGATCAGAGCTTCTTTAATAATGATAACAACATGAAAAGAATAAACAAGCGTATAGTCATGGATTTGAGAAATGAACCCTTCAAGTATTTTTCTCCATGTAGTTTTTATTTGTGTAACTTGATGGTCTGTGATACCAACATCTGATTTTAGTAGCATGCCATTTAAAAAAAAAAAGTTTTGCTGTGCATTAACTCATCAATGACAAGTCTTAAAGCAAGGACATCTTGTGAAACAACTAAGTGCTATAAATAAAAAAAACAGCCATATAGAGATCAAAACTATTAAAAAATATTACAAAATCAGCCCTACTAAGCAAGATAATTCTTTGATAGGATACTTCCATAGGTGAACAGAGGCAGAATTAAGTAGAATCCCCAGAAATATACATAACTTCAAATATCTGCGTTGCTTGGTGTTTATTTCTGTACATATCCTTTGCAATAAATATTGCATGCCAGAAATTTCAAAGTGTTGGTCCTGATATATCTGGAACAATAAAATAACTAAAGAAAACAAGGTTGTACCTATAGGCTTACAGATGCCAGATTTTTAAATGTTCTGAAGATAGCACAAAATTTGGCAGAGGAACCTCACACAAAAGCTATTTTCGCATCCATTCAATAACACGTCAAATTAAAAGATATTATCATGACAAGGCCCCAAATAATCCCATAAAAAATCCAAACCACAATTCAAGGTTGAATTCTTTCACTTGGTCCTATATTGTGCAATTCAGTCAGGTAATGTATATTTTATGCAACTTTAGAAACTCAGTGGTCTATTTGGCATATTATATAATAAGCTCCCCTCCATCATTTGAAAAATAACTAACCTAACAATCTAGGCGAGTAGGGACAGTGTTGTTGCATAGTAATATTTGTGGTATTGATCTGACTGTTTTGGGTAATGAACAGAGGTGCTTCTATGATACATTTCAGTAGAATAAACTCCAAAGATGTACAGTATACATGCTCAGAGTCACCCTGGAGCCAAACAGCAAAAAATAAAATAAAATAAATAATAAGGTGATCACAGGTATTGTCTTTCCAAATGTTTTTGTTGCTCTGTACATGCTTCTAATACTTCTTAGAGCAGTTTCCTGTACAGAAAATAGTTTCTCCAAGTTGAAGTTAATGAACACATTTATGCTCTCGAGCAGCAGATGTTGTTCAGCTTATAACAGAGCAGGAAGTGGTCCGTATTATGGCTCATCGGCAGTTCTCAACACAAAAGGAGCAGAAAGCACTGCTTTGATTATTTGAATAGGTAAAATTGCCAAAGTTTACTACAAAAAGAAACATGACAATTGCTCTTCTAGCATTTGAAAGTTTAGTTATAACGTTTCAGCAGGAGTTTTAAATTGGTTGTTCTTTTTTACTGCAATAGGTAACAAAGCAATATCATGATAAAAGAAGACGGGAAAGATGGAGGAATTCTGGTCAAAGAATTCCTTTAAAATTTTGGCCAAAGTGAGCAAGAGAAATTATATGAGCTAGTGTTGGTTGAATAGGGTGCTGAAGAAGTTTAGAACATGACAAATGACATTTTGTTGGAAACCTAAATTGTATGGAGGTGTTGACCTTGCAATATATAAATAAATAAATAAATAATGAAATATTTTTCTACCAGCATTTTGGCTTACAAGAAATTATCATTGTCATCCAAAATACCACGAATTTAACTTCTTCATTACAGTAGTGCAGCTACTATGGTAAAATTAGTAATTATATTATAATAAAATAGTCCTTAGACACCTAATTATATGGCACAAATGTTTGTCATGAGATTGTCCACTTAATAGTGTTGAAATGCAATTGAAATTAAAGAGGAATCTGCAGCCAACTTTCTAGAATAGAATAGAATAGAATAGAATAGAATAGAATAGAATAGAATAGAATAGAATTCTTTATTGGCCAAGTGTGATTAGACACACAAGGAATTTGTCTTGGTGCAAATACTCAGTATACATAAAAAAGATATATTCATCAAGAATCATAAGGTACAACACTTAATGATAGTCATAGGGTATAATAAGCAATCAAATCATACTAGGAAACAGTCAATATAAATCGTAAGGATACAAGCGACAAAGTTACAGTCATACAGTCACAAGTGGGAGGGGATGGGTGATAAGGAGTGATGAGAAGATTAACAGTAATAGTAGTGCAGACTTTGTAATGGTTGAACAGTGTTCAGGAAATTATTTGTTTAGCAGAGTGATGGCTTTTGGGGAAAAACTGTTCTTGTGTCTAGTTGTTCTGGTGTGCAGTGCTCTATAGCGTCGTTTCTAATATGAAATTCTGCTAGCTAAACTTCAAACTTATTGTACCATGAATCAAATGCTGCAATGGCAGTCTGTTTTTCCCCCAACCTAGTATATTCCATATATATTCAATTATGGCATACTAATAGGCAGGTCTTAGAACTGTTCTCCAAACCATCTGGAGAGCTTCAAATGAGATAAGATTGATTTATGGTGTAGATGCTAAACGCCAAATAGTTAGATCAATTTTAAATGTTGAAATCTATATTATATCTCAGATCTAATTCTAATATTTTTATATGTTAAACAACATGTGATTTCAGTTTACTGGCAAGGCCTTGCCTGACAAAATAGAGGCTATTCTTTATAGGAAGCTTGATACAGGTAATTACCATTTCTCACCATGGTAATGGTGCTTATATCTAGCCCGCAGGGCTGGCTTGGAAGTAGCAAAGGACTGGCCCACAGTGCCTCTGCTAGCAAAAATGGGGTGTGGTGGGGCGTGTGTGCCCCCGGCACCCCTTTTGACTGGCAAGGTGGTGCAGGAGGCCGTCCAGGCTGAAAACAGGGCATGGGGGGTTGCACATATCCCCCTGTGGCCTGTTTTGGCTGGTAGAGTGCTGCAGGAGGTGTCTATGCTGTCTCCCCCTCCCACTGGCCAGCCTGTAGAGGAGAACTACAATGCTGATCTGGACCTCGAAGAAATACAGTTTGACACCCCTGAAATAGGGGATCAATGATCTGTGGACACTGCAATGGTCATAAATATAAGTAAGATGCCAAGCATCTAAATTTTGATCGCATGACCACTGAGATGCCACAGGGATCATAACTGGGTCATCCCATTTTTCAATGCAGTTGTAACTTTGAATGGTCACTAAATGAACTGTTGTAAATAGAGGTCTACCTGTACAAAATTGACCCATAAAAACTAGCGATTGACCATCAAAAAACACATGCAACTTGGAAATGTATCACACAAATGATAGAAACAAAATGTGAAGTCTACCTATTATCTGAAAGTTCACCCTGGAACAATAGCTCCCATCCCTGCTCTTAGTATAGAAATCAGACTTCCCGATTTATATATGCTCACACTGTAATTTAGATATCTAATCTTCTTGAATTCTTAATTTTGCAGAGACTCAAGTCATGAAAAATGACAATGATAAGCACTATTTTTCCCCTCCATCCAAATTTTTAATTCAGTGAGTAAGGGAAGGATTAGACTCAGCAAATAGAGCATATAGATCCCCAAATTTACAGACAATAAATTATTTACTATGGCTGTCAGCAATAAAAATGATTATAAGAACAAAATGTCCAGACAATATTGCAACATATAAAGCAATATGTAATTTAAATGCAAACAATGGTTAAGTCTACAGCTGGAGAGAAATAGATTATCATGTGAAACTGTTATCAGTTATCACTGGCTATATGCTGCTGTGAAAAATGTTACTACTGCTGTATAGATAATAATCGTCTGCTTCCCTGCCTTCTGCTAAACAAATGAGAAGAAATTTATCTGGATGGTCTGGAATGTTTAGTGAAAAGGGCACAATAACATTATTGTATATATTTCTATAACAATTGCTGTATAATGGAGTGTGCATTTCAAGGTTTTTACCGTCCCTGAGTCACTAGAGGAAGAAAATCCTAGTAAATCTGCCTTCTAGTAGATCAAATAAAGCATCATTAAATTATGCCTGAGAAGTCTCATGATACTTACTTCCAATATGATAAGACTTCACACTCAGATTCAGTTTCCGGGAGCTAACATTGCAAGGACTATTTTTAATTTGCTTTGCCAGTCAAATTTCAAGGCTTGCTGTTTAAGAAGCATCCTTTAAGCCAATAGTTCATTTGCTGGAAACTGAATTAAACTGATCAAAGATTATTATAAGACTGGGCCCATTGGAAAAGGAAATTAAAAGTTAGCCAGAATTTAAAGTTCACCAAATCTCAATATCTTGGGTAAACCAGGCTGTAGCTGCAAGGCAATGATAACGATGCGCCTGGAGATTTGTCTGGCATTTGACTGCATAGTTTCTGGATCAATGTACAGGTAGTCCTCGACTTACAACCACAATTAAGCCCAAAATTTATGTTGTTAAGTGAATTTTGCCCCATTTTACAACATTTCTTGCCTCAGTTGTTCAATGAATCCCTGCAGATGATAAATTCGTAACCCAGTTGTTAAATGAATCTGGCTTGCTTGTCAGAAAGTTGCAAAAGGGTATCACATGATCTTAGAACACAGCAACAGTCGTAAATATGAACCAGTTGCCAAGCATCTGAATTTTGATCATGGGGTATGCTGGAAAAGTCGTAAGTGCGAAAAATGGCCATAAGTCATTTTTTTCAGTGCCGTTGTAACTTTAAATGGTCACTAAATGAACTGTTGTAAGTCAAGGACTACCTGTAATTGGGTCATGACTAAACAGGGCTCTGTATAAGAACTGGGACGATAAATCAGCCTTAAATAGTTTCATGGCAATAAATTTTTTAAAATGTCAGTAAGTTTTAGAGAATTTGTAGTACAAATCTTAAGAGCAATAATAAAGCAAATAATCCTACATTGTTAAACTATGAACTGAGACACTTGGGGGAAAGATCCACAGATCATATTAGAATAGTAATTTTTATAGGCTACATCAAATCTCTGATTCCAGTTTATTATTAAGATTCTCATAATTCCTGATAATATATAACCCAGTTGTTTCAATCCTTATATAAATGCATAGATTCCACTGTAGGCAGAAACAAAAGTAGAGTGAAATGAGACACTTTTATGCTAATAAAACCTGAGTGGATTTTAGAAAGTGTAGTAAATAAAATTCAATATAAATAAAATTGGTTAGGTTTGTAGGATAACTGATGTAGCCTTCAATATACTGTCTAGTGTCAACTGATATAAAATTCTCTTCCCTCAGGACAAAATATCATTATTAAGTGGCTAAAGTCAATATTGTTAGGAATATGAGTCACCTAACAACTATTTGGGTTAGAAATATATAAACCAGGATAAACATTTTAATACTGTCTCTTTAACGGAATGCAAGAGCATGCAATTGGGTGTGGTTTCTCAAATAGCCATAAGATGGAGCCAGAAACCTGGGTTGTTTAGTCTGAGTCTCAGAAGAGAGCGTGAGTGTATCTCAGTTTCCTTCTGTTGGAAAGTATTGCCGTTGCTCCATTTCTTCTAATTGACTGATATTACTGGTAAATCTGATACTGAACTGTTTTTGACACTGGAATTTGATATTTGGATTATCCCTGGATGAAAACTGACTGATTTTACCTGTGAATGACTTTGGACTGCCTATTTTGGACTTTGCTTAACGTTTCTGGAAGTAAAAACCTACATTTACTGTACAGTGTATCTGTGTGCTGTATGTGTATTATTCAAACACTCTTCTCAAATACGTCTCCCTGTATGCGCTCATTCTAACGGGGAATTACCTTAACAAATATGTTCAAAGTCACATTAAATTCCAAAAATAGCTACATTAGCCATACGAAAAACTCCAGATCTCATAGTTGAACAATATTTTTATATGGTCAATTCATAAATCATAAAACAGCTCTTTGTGCAAGCTATTCTCTCCAAATAGTGTAAAAAAAAGCAAAGCAAAAAAAGAATGGCCAGTATTAAGTAATACTTAATTTAAATTTCTTAGTTTTGTCTCCGACTCCAACTCTCTCTTTATATGTACATGTGTATGTGTGTATGCACACAAATACACAGAGGAAAAAATAATAATCTGTTGTTATTTTCAATTAAAGATTTAATTACAAGCTTACCATCAGTGACCTTTTCCCACAACTTTGTTTCCCAAAAAGTAGAGAAGGGAACAAGGGGATCAGCCATATCGGACTTAATTCTCACTAACAGAAATAAAATGATAGAAATTGTTGAAGTTACAGGAAACTTAGGAGGGAGTGATCATGCAATATTGGAATTCAACATTATGCAAGCACAAGCAATAGAACAAAGTCAAACTACAGTCTTAGACTTTAAGAGAGCTAATTTCAATAAACGTAGAGAGAGCTTTGGAAGGATTCCATGGATGAGAATCCTCAAATGGAAAACAAGAAAGCCCAGTCTAGCACAATACCAACGAAAAAGAAAAATAAAAGCACTCAAAAGAAACCAGCATAGTGCATAAAAAAACTATCTGATAAATTGAAAGACAGAAAAGTAGAAAGAGGGGCAAATAACTAAGGCAGAATATCAACAAATAGCTTGAGCCTGCAAAGATGAAGTGAGGAAAGCTAACGCTCACAATGAACAAATGCTTGCGACAAAAGTAAAAATTAACAAAAAAGCTTCTTTCAACATGTTAAAAACAAGAAAAAAGTCAAGGAAACAATTGGCCCATTGCTGGGAGAAAGTGGCAAGAAGGTGACAAGCAACAGTGAGAAAGTAGAACTACTTAACTTGTTTTTTGCCTCTATCTTTACACAAAGGGAAAAAAACAGTGCAACTTATCAAAAATAGCACCACAAAAAACAGATTAGGAACACAAAATAGAGATGTATTATGTACTAGTTTATACATAAGAGATGGCATATCTCTTAGATAGATTGTAAATTTTTAATTTTTAATTGTACATCACTGAAGTCATTGTGCATGAGTAGGGTGATGTATAAACGTGTTTAATAAATAAATATGAAAAGAAGATATAATTTGTTGTATTTTAAGAGGTGGTAAATTGTTTGTACTATTTGTAATAAAGTAGGAAGTCATTTCCTTATATGTTTCTTTTTTTTACTATGTTATTTTTTCTTTTTTTCTTTTTTCTTTTTTGCAATGTTTTCTTTTTATACTTTCATTTTGTTTTTATTCATTTTTATTTTTAATTAATTTTTTAATAACGTTACCATAAAAAAATTACAATATTTCTTTTATAACTGCACTAATGTTGACGATTGTTTTAAAGCATCTCTCCATTTCATGTCATGTTACTGGGTTGATGGAGCAGCATCTCTGATGATTATTGATTTTTGCAGCATCTCTGATGATGACTGATTTTTTAAAACAAATGGCTATCCTAGAATATATGTTCATAGTCTATGGCACAGTAGGTAACAGTTAACTGAACTGAAGATGAAGTCCCAATTAAATTGCTATTTGACAAAGTAATCAAACAGAAATTCTTCCCCAAAGTAAAACATGCACAATCATTAAGAAATAAATTTCCATTTCTATTGTTTTAAAAATTGTATCAGCATATCATTGATGCTAAATGGAAAAGAAAGTAAGTTGCTAATCTTTGTCATCATCCAGATTGATGATATTTCTCTTTCCTGGGAAATATCAAATGGCCATATAGTTTATTGCAGTGATGGCGAACCTTTTTGTTGTGGTGTGCCAAAAGCACGTGCGCGCAATAGTTTGTGTGCATGCATGCCAGCACCCAAAATGCAATGCATCCCTGCACATGCGCATGGAACACCCCTGCCCCGCCCCCTTACCTGCACTGTGCATGCATGCGCCTCCCAGCTGATTTTCGGCCTGTTTGAGGCTATTTTTGCCCTCCTTATGCTTGAAGAAGCTTCTGAAGCCTCGGGAGGCCAAAAAACAGGCCTTCCGAAAATACCGGAAGTTCCCATTTTCAGCCTCCAGAGGAGCTCTGGAGCTCGGGGGAGGCTGTTTTTGCCCTCCCAGAGGCTCGAGGGAAACCTTGGTAGCCTCGGGAGGCTGAAAATGGGCCCATTTCGGCACTTCTGGTATTTCCGGAAGGCCCGTTTTTTGGCATTCCGAGATGGCAAAGGCCTTGGGAAGGCGAAAACGGCCTCAAATGGGCTGAAAATCAGCTAGGAGGTGCACACATACGCAATGCAGGTAACTTTGGCTAGGGCTCGCGTGCCCGTACAAATGGCCCTATATGCCACTTGTGGTACACGTGCCATAGGTTCGCCATCACGGGTATATTGCATACTCAGAATACATGAAGATGAATATGTTACTTTGTTTCTTTACATTGTTAAGAAATTTTGAAACCGTGAATGCTGCAGCAACATAGCTGGGATAAAGAAACATATTATTTGCCAAATGCCTAGCACATTTTTCCTTCACTTGATGCTCTTCACATGCCCTCCACTAAAATTGCCATTAATTTTGATCAATTATTACTGTGGAACATTGGAACTGTATTTTAATCCATCTGGAGAGAACTGGGCTGGAAAAGATGTAAGGAAACGTAGACATTATTTTGGAAAAAATATGCAGAGACCATTAGCAAAACATGAATTAAACTTGGGAGGAGAAGAAATAGGGAAAAAAAAAACCCTCTAAGAAACTCACTTTGACTTACTTTAGTATGAGGTAAGGGAAAATGTTGTCAGGCTTTCAAGGTTGATGTCAACTCTTCAAGAGAGGCCAGACAATGAAACAGACTCCCACAAATACTGGAATCCTAATAATATAGTCTACAATAACAGAACCTTGAAACTCCTGACAGCATTTCCCCTCCCTCCCTTTCAAAAGTGCTCTTTTCCTGCTTTTGAAAGAGTTCTGTTTTTTTATCTTCTAAATTCTTGCCCTCTTTTACATAGCAGAATCAAGTAGCTGTATGGTATTTCACCAGAGGCCAAGGGTTTCTGTGCAAATGTAGGCTAGGCACAACTGAATACAGTAGTGCTTTATGGTGAGCAAAACACCAAAAAAAGAAAGAAAGAAAGATCATCTCCCCATATCACAATCAAGTGGCACAAATCATCTCTACATATGAAAAGCCTCATCAAAATGAATTGTACTCAGATTCAATATTTCTGAATTTACTGTTAAGAGGTTTCAAAGAATATTACAATTGATGCTGTTTTTTCCGTCATGCTGAAGGCTTTCTAGCTTTTGCTGCCATATTTCTCAACCTGAAAAAGCTCCATGGAAATAGTTAGTTTGTAATGTTTTTTCCTAGGTATTTAATTGAGGTGAATGAAATTAGACTGTAAAACACAAGCTGATTGTCAAATCAAAGGCAAAACGTCATACAGGCTTCTCAGCCAAATAAATAACTTTAGTCACACAGTCCATCCATAACAATTTTGGTGAAATTTTCTTCTCTTTTAAAAGAAATTGTGTGAAATTTAATGGGACCTGGTAGCGTATTTACCAATCTCTCAAAGTTATGGATGCCATGACAGCAATCAACAAATCATGAATTAAATCACTAAATAGCAAAGTATTGAATACAAGCTAAATTAATTGCATTTTGTATTAAAATATACCTCAAATTACATATCAATATCCTTCTTGTAGGCCATATAGTTCAAGTTGGATATAAATACAACAAATAAGCAATAAACTGAAACAGTTATTTATCTTATATTTAAAATGTGTACGTTCTTTTTCTTTGCAAAAAAGGATTTTAATTGCTATCCTATTGTAGATTTTGAATGTTAATAGTTCACTATCCTGCATTTGCTTCTTTTTTTTTAAACAAATTTTATTAATTTTAAAGACAAACAAATCATCATTAACCATTACATACTTGAACCTTTTTCCATTATAAATTTTACAAGTCAAATAAAACCTTATTTTATACAATATAATTCTATTTTAAACCATTTCCATATGAGCATACAAATACCTCTTATCCAGTTTCTCTTTACTTCTCTTTACTCTTATTCAATTTCACTATTATTATTTCATCTATTTCTTTCTGACTTGGTTATCATTATTCTCATTCTATATTTCTGCAAGGTTTTATTAATTCTCCCAAAAACATAAACACAAACATATAAAAAATCTGCATTTGCTTCTAAATAATTTACTATCTACATTTTTGTTCTGGCAGAGAAAGTCAGATAAAGATAAAATTTTTGGGCACACACACATTCATACAAACATATATATTAGGACTGTGAATTGCCAAATTTTAGCTCCAAAAATTGCTTCTAAGAATGTAGGACCAGGAAGGCAGCATCTGCTGGAGACTTATTAAAGCAGATATGCATTTTTTTCATGAGCTGCTTAAATGAGTTCCACTGCACTCATTCCAAAACAACTTTTCATATTTGCATCTGAAACACTGCTCTTGCATCCTAATGTTCTGCTTATAAGATGCAAGGTATTTTAAGAATTTTTACTTAGGCAATAACAGTTCTAACCACCTGAGGTGTTATCATAAAACCCAGGGCTGGTTTGTTTTCATCATAACTGATGATAAATAACTTACACTGTACAAGATGAATACAATCTCTTGAGCTTGGACAAAACTGGAAAATGAATCAAAAGATATATTTTAACAAGCTTAATCATATTGCTGACAGGCTTATATAGGGGTATATTATATTCCACCTTGACTGTGAATATCTAAGTGTCATCTTTCAAAGTCAAACAAGAATCCAGCAAAGCATGGGTTTCAAAAGCTACATTTGATAATGTTCTGAGGCTTTCTGCTTTACTTTTTGTCATTGAACATTCATAATAAACACATAAATTGAAGAGTGCAGTTCATATACAGGCTTTGAAGTTCTAAAATATTAAATTATTTCTCAGCTTTCCAAGGTAGACCAGACAGAAAACATGACCAGGTGAGCTAATTCTATTTTATTATAAGATACATTAACAGAAAGTACAAATCTCCTACAATCTCTTTTTATAATTTGAGAATTTAGAGTGGATCTTTTCTAAGTCAGGAGGTTATTGTTCCCTAAGCAATATATCTTCCCTGCCCATCTCCCGAAGTTATTCCTACATACTATTACATGATTAAAGACCTTAAATATTACTATGTATCAATCAATAAAATTCACATTTTTGTAAATGATTGTATGCTGCCTAGAGTCACCCTTAGGCAAGATCAGTGGCATATAAATTTAATAAATAAGTAATAAATAAAATATATTTATTTATTTAAAAATTTAATTTTTTTCATAATTTTTGTCTAATTTTTACATATAAAATTACAGAATTTCCATATCTGTAATTGTAATCCTAAAAAAAAGTAAGCTGCCTGAGCAGAGGAACTCAACTAGTGATTTGTTGTTAATAATTCTACTAATTTTGTATAACAGTACTGAATCTGGGTTACTTCACATGAAACCAAGTAGTTCAGCCAAAACTGAGGCATATCTATAGTTATATCTATAGTTTAGAAATTCCTGGAAGACTATGAATTTCCCATCTCTTCTATATGAACGAATAAAATATACTTGAATGAAAAGCAATACTGCACACCTATAACTTCAGTTTAAAGGGGGTATATTATAATAAGTGAAACAGGAAATCAGTCCTTGAAATGAATTATTTCTTTCTCATATGAGTAGTGCAGTGGCCTAGAAGTGGAATTCTCGCCTCACAATCAGGCAAGAGCATGAGTTCGATCCTAGGTAGAGACAGATATTTCTCTCTCTGGGAACACTGATAATAGATATGCTGAACAAAAATCCACATTGGCGACAGGAAGGGCATCCAGACAGTAAAGGTTCAGCTCCATTCAGTTGCCCAGACTCCACCCCACAAGGGATTATGGGATCAATAAAAGGAGATGATGACTGACCTTTCTCATTTGAACTGTATTGACACTGTCCATTTCATTCTTGATGATCATCAAACTCACAGCTCTAAAGCACCTTTATGGATACAAGACTTACAAGAATCAACATTCCTTCTGGATTATAAAAGAAAAATGTTTAAAATTTTTAAAAACGTTGGTAGAAAGCTTAGTAAGGTGTGCTTGTAAGAAAGTTTAAAACAGATTAAAGTACCTCTTCTAAATCTAATCCAGAGCATTGCACAGTTTTATTAAACATCTTAGTGGGATAGTGTATATGAGGTTGTGTATGATTTTATTAGTTTCTGAAATGAGACTTGTTAACAAAATTCTTCAAATAGGCACAATAATCAGATTATTTTGATATTTAGTCAAAATCTAACAAATATCTTTATGGGAAGATCGTAATTTATTAGATTTATATCCTGCCTATCATTCAGGAGCAAGGTGACATGTATAGAGCAACTTTCTCTTATTTCCCCCCCAATAAAAACTGTGAGAGGTAAGTTAGGCTTATTGGGAGGGCTGGGAGAAGAGAGAGAGAATGTGTGGGGGAGGCAGGTGCAAAATCTTCCAGTGCATGTCCATGATTAAAATTAAATCACACAGATTAAAATTTGGATCTAGGTATGCTGAAGAAAAAGAAAAGATCTTCAATGCTGTTGAAGCTTATTAAATACTTTTTAGTGTTTGAAAACACTAACTTTCCTGGAATGTAATTTCAAGAAGCCTTATCTGAAAAACCTGATTCAAAACAATGCAATTGATATTTATGAAGATGCAAGCACATCTTTAGTAATTACACAGCAGATAATGTCTATGGTAACACCATTTAAACTATGCTAGAAATTAGTCCAATATTCGAAAGACTCTCACTTTTAGCTGTCAAACTGGTCATTCGATTGACAATAAATAAGCATGGCTTTAAAAACCAGTCTAAGATTTATATTGGTTGATAAAGTAAAGGCAGCTCCTGAAATAACATTTTCATTAACAAAACTAACTAATATAATTTTTGCTTTTCCATATACATGTTATTTTGTTAATTCTTGTCTTCTTTAGATGTCTCAATCTTTTGTCCTTTCTCTTTTTAATGAATTGCTTGGGGCTAATATTTGTAACTTGGCATGCCAAAGTGAAGTCTTGATGGATATGCCTGCCCTGTCTACTTTCTGTACTTGACATTCACTTAATAAAGGATTACAGATTGTATTTGTTATGGTATGCTAATTTATCGAATTGGAGCCTAAGGAATTTGACATGACCTGAAACAAGCTTTGAGTGGATTGTATTTCATCAGCTGACAGATTCAAGTCATCTACTTTTCCTCACATTACTTTTTGTCTTAGTCCCATTCAATTGTGTAGGTGTTTCTTAGTCAAATGCAATTATTTGCTATTACTCTGTATTTTATCATTTAGCTCAAAAATATTATAATCATATACTTTTCTACAATTAACTGATCATTATATTTTACTGCCAGTCTTTTCTGCAAAAGCAGCCATAATGTGCATATTCTAGAAGTAATATCTTAATTGATACATTTTGTATAAATATAAATTTCCCTCTGCTTTATACATTTGAATTCTCATCTTTAATAGATTCAGTAGCTTGGAAAGTGAAATTGATGTAATTTATTGGGATTCCATCTGTTTTGCTATTGCTTTGGTATAAGTCATAGTAAGGTAGAGGAATTTGGTGAATCACTGTAATTTATGTAATCATTTTGTAATCATTTTGCTCACCTCCAAAGAGATTTGAGTACCCCTTTTGCCTTAGAGCAGAATGGATTCAGATGTATCTACTTCCACTTCTTAAGTATTCTACATACTGTATTCTTCTATGAGTTTTACTTCTATCATATGCTACTTTTATAATGTTTATGACATTTGATAACCAGGCATCAATTCCATATTCCTGCAAAACACTCTGTGTTTCAAAAGGATATTCACTACTTTCTGTAAATGCTGTTTCTCACCTTCAAACATGCCTCAGTGACCTGCTCTAAAAGTAAATATCTGATCTGCACATCTTAGACTTAGAATAACTTTATTGCCACCAAACCAAACAGTGATGCAGTTTGTTATCATGTTATTTCTTGCCTGGAATAAAATTAGTCAGCACTTCCCACATTTTGTTGAATGTCACTTCTCATAACACTTTCAGTCAGAATTCTACAGAACACCTTCCCAAGCAGAAGAACACCGTAACAAACAGATTCTTTGTTTTTGCATTCATTCATTTTGTATAAAGGAGCAAAAATATTGTTTGATAACCAGATGTAAATATAGTCATGAAAGAAGTCTTAAACAAGTGAAATCACTGCTATAGAAACAAACCACATCCATCAAACCGCACTTTGCATCCCTATCATTTTTCAATAGCATTTATGACTTTCAATGTTTCCTGGACACTAACATTTCAATTCTATTCTTTACATACCACCATACAGATCTCTCAAATATTCCTTTTCATCTGGAATCAATTACTCAAGTTTATGTTTAATTTCATTCACTTTGCTGTAGGTTCCTTATTTAGCCAGGTTTCCCCATTTCCAAACCAATTTTATGTTCATCAAAATCACTCTGCATTTTCTCGGCTTCTTTTCTTGTTTCCAGTTTCTTAGACCTTCTTTAAAACTATATTTTTCTCTTTGTGTGTGTTATCACATCTTTCTGTCATTGTTTTGCAGCAGTTTTGCAAATTTGGCAACTTTAACATGGCTGGAATTGAATTCCCTGAATTCTCTAACCACCAAATTACCTAAATACTCTGTTATATACATCCACCCTCCTTATCCATAACCTCTTTCAAGTTCATTATTCCTGCAAGCATCCCATTCCGTAGTACTCCCTAATATAATTATATTCACCATGTTCAAAGTATATATTTTTTTACATCCAATTTCCATTCATTTGGTTCAGAGATTCATAATACTTTCTCATGTAAGATTCATTACTGCAATCATTGTATTTTTGTGTCTTTTACTTTGTCCTTTTTCATTTTTCCTAATAGTTCTCTCTTGACAGTATCAATTAATGATTCATTCTACATTCAACACTTTCCATGACCCTTGTAGGTTTCACTAATTTTCTCAGTCTTTTACCATAAACAATTAAATCAGCTATGTTTTCAATAAAATTCCTTTTTCCATTATACACATGAATAGACCAATGCTTCTGATGTGTATTCAGAAGAGACCTTTTTCTAACCAGATGGTCACTGCTCACAATTTTCATTCATTCTTACATTTTGAAATTACCCCAAACATTTCTGTAATTTCTCATCTTATTATTACCCATTCTTTCATATTGTTTAACTGAATATTTTTTTAATTCAGATGGCAATTATTCAGAATGGTGCACATTCCCTGCCCCCCCCCCCCCAGAACTCAATTCTGGTACACTTGAATTAGCACCATTCACTGGAATGTTACAAGAAATTATCACCAACCTATGAATTCCTATTTCATACACCCACAACAATCTAGATGATGCCATTTCTTATTTTTAACATAAATTTAGCACTTTATTCATTCATAGCTCATGTCTCTGCATCAACTTTTCTCTACAAGACTAGACATTTTCATTTGGAGCTGACCTCCTCACGTTTTCCTTCAGCTTCACAAGTACATAGCATACTTATTTTCTTTTTTTTAAATTTCCTTCATTAATTACTTCTATTGGATAATGTGACCTTTGGGGGGTTGTTTCTAACTTCTAATATGTGGGGTAATTCTGGGTTGTGTGAGATCTGGAATTACCATGGACTTTGCCAACTTGATGCTTTCCTAAATAAAAGAAATTGTCTTGGAAGATGGATTTTGTACTTTTCTTTTTAAAATGGATTTCATCACTTGGAAACCTGACATTATACTCTTTACCATTTCCTCTTTCTACATTCCAAGTTACCTAATTCTCTATGCTATTGTGCAACTATAGGACTGTAAGCATGTTGATATTATTTGTTGTAAACTAGAATCTGTTAACTTGAGATGAGTTGCATAAAGGTACTTTCACTTGCACCTGATCAACCAGGCAGTATACTGTATGCAGTAAATACCAGCCCAGAAATTCTTGATATGAAGCTTCACAAACAATACTCATATTTTCCCTCCCTGTTGCCTATAGCTTGTTTTTCCTACGCTCATGACTTCTTTCACAGTTATCTACTAATTAGTCTCCAAGGTCAATTATGGGTAACATTGTTAGAAACAGAAGGAGGTGGAAGATGTAGGAGAGAAGAGGAGGAAAAGAAAGGAAAAACAACTAATTTATATATTTTATAAATATTGTCTTGCCCAAAATGCATGATAGTAAAGATAATATATATGTGGATATATATATATATATTATATATAGAGAGAGGAATTGACTGATATCAGTCTAAAAATGTTGAGATGTTATTTACTAACTGAATTAAATAAAAAGGATTCAAAACATGAACTTGAAATGGAAAAAGTGGCATTCTCTCTAAGGGATGAATAGTCTATCTTAGTGTCACGAGGGTATTAATTGAAGATGATAGTTGTAATTCACTGGATGTATACAGGTTTAAAATTTATTGAACAGTTTTCTATAGCAACTTTCTCTCCTTTATGCATTATTACATTCATAAAACACTATGCTGAAGAGTCTAGTGAAAGATTGGCCTAGATACTTGTTAATCACTTTGTTGGATCAAGATAACCTTGTTCACCTGATTGGCTGGGATCTTCAGAAAAAAGAAAATAAATAGTGTGAAATATTTTTCACACTATTGGAAAGATGGTTTAATGATGAAGCAGAACCACATGGGTTTGAGTCATGGGCAGCTGACCACATGGAGTTGAGAGTGAGGGGTATTTATACCTTCTCTTGGGCTTTGCACTTGAACTTCCTGTTCCTGTGCAAGAACATGGCTGTTGTAGGGGTCATAGTTGGCTCTGTAGGTTGTCCCAGGTTTGGTTAAAGTTTGGAGGGTGTGATGCAACTGAGATGATGCAATGAAGGAGCTTGTGTTCTGAAAGGGTATTGGGCAATTCCTATTGTGGCTGAAGGCTAATCCTACCTTTGTTCAGACCTTGCTACAGGGAATGTGCTTATGAATACAGCTAGTTATCTCTATATCTCTTAAGGGCTGATATCTGCTGAGGGCTATTAAGGAAGGTGGGGCTGCTTTCCAAGAGCATGTTTCTCCATATCTCATCCAGGGAAATATAATATTCTGCCTTTTTAATATTTCTCAAAATATTTCATTCTTCAAGGAGATGGGTGGGTGCTAACTTTCTACAATACTAACAGGTGGGGAGGGAAGGTAACACTGGGTAAGAGACAGGTTGTTCATATGTGCAGCAGGAGAGGCAAATGCACTAGTTCTTTTGGGCTGCCACAGCTACCAGCCCATGTTCCGGGGGTGGGGGGAGGGCGTGCATAGTTCAGGCTTACAGCACTTATGGCTATATGAATAAAATGGGTTTAAATTTACTTGACCTAGCTTGGTGTCCCACTACCTCATTTCTTTGATGTAGAAGTGCTCTACTTTCATAGTATCCCTGGGTTGTTCAACAAGTAATTAGAACAAAATTAACTGTAATTACTAGAACTATGAAATTTTAAATAAATAAAATAAAATATAGGCATAATATTATTCCAATGCATTTAATGTTTTGCTTTCCCCCTTTCTATTAAATAGAAATTGCAGTTCAGTGAGAATTTTGGAAAGTCCTCTGGAATCACACCCAAAGATTAGGAGAAGGGCTTTCATTTGTGCATTTCTACTTCAATAAATACTGGATCTTTCACATGACAAATTTAATGGGGCTATAGTACGTTATTACAGGAATGTCAGAATTTTCTCAGATAAAAACTACTGGAAGTTTAATATCATACATTGAGGAAACTCCAGTATCACCTGAAGTTCTGATCAAGAAGTCTGGAGATACAACTAAATGGACACCAGGGTAGCCAGTATGTAGAAGAACATTTATCTGTTTTTATCTAGCTAAATTTAGACAATCTAAATATATCTAGCTAATATAATTTAGGTTAAGATAATCTAAACCTACAATCCAAATTTATCTAGTTTAATTGAGATTAGATTTTGCCTGTTACTCCATTCTGTCTACCTATCATCTCCTGCACTATAGAAAGCAGATACTTTTGAATGTGAACACCTGTCTGTTTGTTTATTAGATTTTTATCCCATCTTTATTATTCTTATAAATAACTCAAGGCAATGAACATACATTACACTCTTTCTTCCTCCCATTTTCCCCAGCCAGTTTTTCATGCCAATTTTTATTAGGATCTATACAATACTAATATATTGTAATATGCCTTTATCAAATCAAAAAAACTACTAAGAATAAGCAAGTGCTACAAATAATGAGCAAGCGTACAAGTTCTCAAAAACCTTTTGAAGGAGAAAATGCAGAGAATGGGAGAGAAGCAGAAAACTAAATATTAACTTGATGTGGTACCTTTGTGGTCTGTACTTTAGAGTCTGAATCTTTACATTTCTATTCTGGGATAAAAAGCTAAGTGTTTTACTTAGAGGAACACATCAACATATATGCATGTTAGAAGTGTTCTTTTCATGTGCAAAAGAAGAGTAAGAAAACAGCTCCTTTTAGCAGTTCTTGTGAAGAACTGTAACCAGTATAAAATACATCATATAGAGCAGGGGTGTCAAACTCAATTTCACTGAGGGCCGCATCAGGATTGTGTTTGACCTTGGGAGGCTGGGTGGGTGAGGGCAGCTCGGCATCACTTGTGTCAGGGGTGCCTGTGGTGGCCCGAGCACTCTGCCAGCAAAAATGGGCTCCCAAGTTCTGTTTTCAGCTGTGACAGCCTCCTGCAACCCTCTGCCAGTGAAAATGGAGCTCAGGAAGTCTGCATGCAGCCTTCCCGAGCTCCATTTTCACTGGCAGAGGCACCGCGGACCGGTCCTTCACTATTTCCAGGGTGGCCCCATGGGCCGGATCTAAGCACCTCATGGGCCAGATCCAGCCCCCGGGCCTTAAGTTTGGCACCCCTGATATAGAGCATGGCTGTCAAACTCCCAGCCCACGGGCCAGATGTGTCACAGGCTGGCCACACCCACACCCAGTTTAGCAAGAGGGGGGAAAGTCCCAAAATGTCATCGACGCTGCTATGATGATGTGAGTTTGACATCCCCGATATAGGTAGACATTTCAGAATAGTAGTATAATCATATTCATTATTGTCTACTGGTGAGATGTGAGTTTGACAAAGGGGAAAAAAGTCCCAAAATGTCATTGACGTTGCTATGATGATGTGAGTTTGACATCCCTGATATAGATAGACATTTCAGAATAGTAGTATAATCATATTCAATATTGTCTACTGGGGAAGGAACAGGCAAATCACTCAAAGATTCTGCTAAGAAAACTAAATGGATAATCATAGGGAGGACAGTGTTCACATGCTATGGAAGGTGAGCCCACAAGATGAGAGTTATTGAAGAACCTATTGGGCAAGAACGAGAGCAAGCATAGATAGCACTGGCATTCATGATGTCCCTTGATGAAAGCCAGAAGCATATCCAGGAAGATCTGTCCACAGAAAAAAAACTAATTCACTATTGCTTTTCTGAGAAGGCACAATGGCTGGAGAATTGTCCTATGGGAGGATCAGGAAGCTGAATATTTTGCAAGCTGTTGCTATGTACTTAGTTAAGAGAGAACTTCCATAAGCTGATTTAGATTCAAACGTTCATGAACACAAGATAGGAACAGCCTGAACAGTAAATGGGAATATGTCTACTCCGGGGAGTAAAGTTAAAAGGATCTTAGAACATACTGCCAATATCAGTGTTTCCTGGAGTTAAGGAAAAGCTGTTTTAAATCTTACATGGTGATAGAGTTAAGGTACTACTCAGTGTTTGTAAATAGGTATCAAAACAGCAGCAAACTGATAGAAAGCAATTCATATTCCAGTATCAAAATGAATAGTTCTAAAGAATGCTAAAACTACCAAACCATAACATTTATCTCACATGCTAGTAAGATAACACTAATGATTTTGCACACAAGAAATGCTAAATAGATTCAGAAGGGACAGAGGCATTTGAGACCACATTACTGATATCTGATGGATAATGAAAAAGACAAGAAACTTGCAAAAAGCATATGTTTTTGCCAATTAAAGAGTCTTTTATGTGTGTTTACCATAATAAAGTCCTTAAAGATATGGATATGCTGGACTCCCTAATTTGCTTATTGATAAAAATTGTACATTAACCTGAAAACAACAGAGTAGAAAGTGGAGCAATCAAATAGATCTAAATTTGAAAGTATGTTAAGGTTGTATATTATCACCTTATTCATTTAACATATGTAGGATATATCATGAGAATTGCAGGATTAGGGAAAAAATAGAAATTGGAATGAAAATTGTTGAAAGGAAATATAAACTACCTCATACAAGCTGATGATATGCCACTGATGTCTGGAAATGGGGAAGACTTAAATAGTCTCGTATTGAGAATGGAAGAAATGAAGCATCTATTGATCTGCTGCTCAATATTAATGATAGCTCAGTGCGAATAAAGAAGTCATAATAACAACCTTTAGCTTCCTAAGCTCAAAGATTTACAAAGATAGACACCGTAGCCTTGAAATAAAAATGTGCACATAATTTGTGAGAAAGACTTGCTAAATTAGATCAGAAACATTATATTGGTAACAAAGGTACATGTCATTAAAGCCATATTTTTCCATTGTCAACATAAGTTTTATGAAGTTGGATTATTAGAAAAGATGGACAAAAAACAATGCCTTTGAATCCTATTATAGAAGAATATTGTTGAAGAAAACTTGGGTTATAAGAAGGCCAAATTATGCATTGCTTTAGATAAGGCAAAATCAGAGTAAGAGTACAGTGGTGAAACTGAACTTATTTGGGGCATATAGATAATGTGAAGGTAAGAGTCATTAGAGAAGGCCCTGGTGCTTGGAAAAACAGAAGACAGTTGAAAAAGGAGCTGACAGAAGATAAGATGGTGAGATGTTATCACTAATGACATTCGAATGTCACAGAATGACATTCTAATGTCATCATCACCATGATACTTTTTTTAACCCCACCACACTTATATATGTGAAAGAGTAATTTTATTGGAAAGGAAGCACCTAAGTGCTGCAGCGCTCTGAATATGTTGCTAAAATACTGACTGAATAAACCTTTAGCTGAATTTCAAGGCATCTTTTCTGCACCACGTCTACTTAACCCCCAAGCTGCAGGATTTTAGTTCATCATGTTCCCCAAAGTTATGCAAAGTGTTGATTTCATTTAATCAACAGTTCTAAGCCAAATTGCTCTAATTATGTTTTTAAGTCCATCTTAGTTGCTTCTCAGCTTTGACCTTGTAGATTATTCTGTTTAGCAATGCTTGTTTTAACACTTTTGTCTACTATTTACAAACATCTTTTCTGTTTCTCGCATCATCATATGGGAGCAACCCATGTAAAGTAAACCCAATATATTTATGCCTAGGATTGTAGTTCTAATGGCTCAGGATTAAACTGCTCAGCTCAGATCACAGAGGTTCCATAGGATGCACCCAATCTTTCTCTCAAGATGTAGAATCGTAATGTTAAGTCTGGAGCGTGGGCGCAAAGAACGGAGACGAGGCATCGAATAGTGACTCCAACTCTTTATTAGTGACTTCAGAACAGAGCCAAAGACTTGGGCAGCAGCAGCTCCTTTTACAGAGCTGGCTGCTGTCACAACAACCAATGATTTGAGTTTGCCGCGCTGGTAGCGTCCAATCAGCGGTGACCCGCTGGCAGCCAATCAGATCAGCCAGAAATGACCAATCACGATCCGCTGTTCGCGGGCCAATCAGAAGTGCAGGATTGCGAGCCTGCCGTGGAAGCAAAACTATTTAGGATTTTGAACTAACGCGTTTGCTTAGTTTGTAACACCCCTTCCCCCTAGGTTCCGTCTGAGGGGTAGGGTGATGTATTCTCGCAAGTAAGCAGGTCGTTTCACCTGTCTACCTGATCTGCGTTGCTCCACCAGTCCTTGCCCTGACTCTGGTTCCAATGGACTGTTCGCTGAGCTCAGAGGCAAGGCTGGTCCAACCTCTTCGCTGGGTGACTCAGGGTTGTCATCTCCGCTTCCGTCAAGGCTGTCATCCGAATTCCTTGGATTTGCTGCTGTCGCAGTGCTGCTTTGTGGCGAGGCGATCATCTGGTCCAGCTCTCCTTCGGAAGGTGAATATCCCAGGGTTGGTTGTGCTGATTTCTGGGTTTCGAGTACTGGGTCGTATGCTAGCACTTTTCCAGCCCCCTCGATTTCCCTTCCCCCCCAGGTTTGAGGTTCAGGGCTTGTGATGGGAGTAGGTGCCAGTCTGGAGCGAAGTTGGTCGATGTGGCGCTTCCACATTTTCCCATCAGCAGTTTGTAAACGGTAGGAACGTGCCACCGTAAGTTGAGTTATGGTAGCGGGGACCCACAATGGGTCACCAGAGAAGTTTTTTGCAAAAACCGGGTTGCCTACCTTGAACGTGCGATACCTGCTGCTGGACCCCAGGGGTTTTTCCGGCGTGTAGGCAGGGTGTAGGCGGTCAAGATGTGAGCGAAGTTTCCGGCCCATCAGGAGTTCAGCTGGGGTTTTGTTTGTGGTGCTGTTTGGGTGATATGTTGGAGGAGAAGCATCCTGGTCACCTTGTCATCAATATCCCCTTGTTCCATCTTGTCTAAAGTTTTGTTTATTAATTGGACCATTCGCTCAGTCCTGCCATTGGCCGCAGGGTGAGCTGGCGATGTTAAGGCGTGGCGTATCCCCCGGTCTGCTAGGTACTGTTCAAATGCAAGAGCAGTGAATTGGGGTCCATTATCTGAAACCAGGACATCTGGCAACCCGTGCGTAGCGAATAGTCTATTTAGTTTTTTAACGACTGCTTCTGTGGTGGTGCTCTTCATTTTGTGGACCTCTAGCCAATTGGAATAGGCATCCACAGTTATAAGAAATGTATGCCCCTTGGTAGGTCCCACAAAATCGATGTGTATACGGGACCAGGGACCCCGGGGCGTTTCCCATTCAGTTGGCGGGGCTTTTGGTGGAGCTGATCGAGTTTCCTGACACTTGCTGCAAGTGGCCACCCAAGTTTCTATTTGCTTATCTATACCTGGCCACCAAGAGTAGCTCCTCGCTAGTGCCTTCATGCACACGATGCCAGGATGTCCGTCGTGCAATAGTTTCAGAACTTTATGCTGTAGTCGCTCCGGAATGACGACTCTGTCTCCCCACAAGATGCATCCTCTTTGTGAGAAAAGCTCTGTCTGTCGGTTTTTGAACGGTTTGAAGGTGTTGTTGGGTTCGTTGTCAGGCCAACCTCTTTCCACCCAGCTGAGGACTTGTGCCAAACAAGGATCTTTCCTTGTTTCCGAGGTGATGTCTTGTGCAGTCAGTGGTGGTGAAGGAAGGGTTTCGATTTGTAGCGTAGCTAGGGTTGGAGCTGGGTCGTCTATGACTTCGGGTAGCGGCGAGCGACTCAAGGCGTCAGCGTGGGGAATGGCTTTCCCCGGGCGGTGCAGCAGTTGGTAATCGTATGCGGCTAAAAATTCTGACCAACGTGTCATTCTTGGCGATAAGATGTGGGGCGTTGGTTTGTCTCCCGCTAAAATGCCAAGTAATGGTTTGTGATCGGTAATTATGGAAAAGGGTCTTCCATATACATACTCATGGAATCGTTTGATCGCAGCCACAATAGCGAGAGCCTCTTTATCAAGTTGGCTATAGTTTCTTTCGGTTTTAGATAAAGTTCTTGAAAAAAATGCAATAGGTGCCTCAGTACCGTTTGGCAGGACATGGCTCAGGATGGCTCCTACCCCAAACGGTGAGGCGTTGCAGGTGACAGTTAAGGATAAAGTCTCGTTATATTGTATCAATACAGCATCTGAAGTTAAAAGGTCTTTTACTTGCTGAAAAGCTCGCTCTTCCCGATGTTCCCAGACCCAGGAAGCCTTCTTGTCGAGGAGCCTATGCAGGGGTTCAGCAACAGTCGCCTTCTGGGGCAAGAAGATGTTATAAAAGTTAATGAGTCCCAGGAAGGCTTAGAGGTCTGTTTTATTTCTAGGCCTTGGGGCGTTTTTTTATAGCAGTCAGTTTTTTTCTCAGTAGGGTGAATTCCCTGTTTGTCAAGAAGGTACCCCAGGAATTCAAGCCTCTCTGTACATAGTTGGCACTTGTCCTTCTTGACCTTCAGGCCAGCGTCTTTGAATTTCTGGAGAACCATTCTGAGTCGTTTTTCTAATAGGTTTCTAGTGGGGGCAGCTATCAAGACATCATCGAAGTAGGGCACGACCCCTTTTATGCCTTGTAGCAATCTTTCCATCAAACTTTGGAAAATGCCAGGTGCTACACTCACTCCGAATTGAAGTCTATTACACTTGAAGGCACCTCTGTGCATGACTATAGTTTGGGCCTCTGCAGTCTGTGCATCTACGGGCAACTGCTGGGACGCCTGAGCTAGGTCCAATTTTGTGAATATTTTTCCACCTCCCCAGGAATGAAGAAGGTGTTGGACCACAGGTACAGGGTAAGCGTTCTGCTGGAGTGTGTGATTTAGGGTGGCCCGGTAATCCCCACAAATTCTCAAAGATCCGTCAGGTTTTATGGGGGTTACGATTGGGGTTTCCCATCGGGCGTGGTCAATCGGTTCCAACACGCCCTGGGCTATTAATTTGTCCAATTGTTCATCAATCTTTGGCTTGAGTGCAAAGGGCACTCGACGAGGCTTAAGGCAAATGGGCGCAACATCGGGGCTGAGGTTAAATGATATGGGGGATCCCTTGTACTTGCCTAGCTTCTCGGTGAACACGTCCTGGAATTCCTGGACGAGGGCCGCTTCCCAGTCATCACTTCCGGTCTGGTTGATGCCAGCTAGTTCAATTCCTAATGGCGCGAACCACTGCAACCCTAGCAGGCTGGGCCGATCTCGATCGACGACAGTCAGAGGGAGGGTTGCGGTGTGGTCTTTGAAGGATACTCGGACGTGGCTGGAACCGGCAACTGGAATTCTGTTTCCTTGGTAGTCTTTCAATATGATTTTTTGAGTGCTGAGGTCCTGGCGATGGATGTCCGGGATCAGCTGTTTGAGGGTTTTCCAGGAGACCATGGATAGGGACGACCCGGAGTCGACCTCCATGACACATGGTCGATTCTCAATGGCGACCTTCACTCGGATTTTCCTTGCATCAAGGGATGAAGCGTGGCTGATGGTGATGGTCTGATGTGCCTCTTCTTGTCTGGACGAAGTGGCAGGTGCTCGATTTCTGTAGTAGTGGTTCCATTGATTGCTTGGGTGGTCCTGATTTACTGGTGGGGTGCCTGTTGTCTGACGGAAATTATTTTCTCTTCTGGTTGGGCTGGATCCTCGCTTGCTTCTGCAGACCTTTTTGATGTGGCCCCTCTTTCCACAGGAACGGCAGAGTGCATCTAGGAATTTGCAGTTTGATCGCGGGTGATTTCCCCCGCATCTAGCACATTGACACGGGGGCTTGCGATTTCGCCGGTCTCGCTGGTCGCGTTCTGACCTGAGTCTGTTGACCTCCTCTTCCTCGCTTTCTGATGAGGATTCGAGGTCTTCATGGTGGGTGGTCATTGTGTGCCTCTCAGAGAAAGGCGTGGTGTCACTGGCGAGTTGGCGGTGCGGTGCGTTCGCTCGGCGCATTCGAGCAGCTGACTTCCTGGTTGCTTCTGCTGCAGTAGCATCGGCGATGACATCTGCAAGGGTGATGTCTCCCTTCGCCATGATCTTGCTCTGGGTCGTGGGGTCTTTTAGGCCTAGAACAATTCGATCTCTTATGGCTTCCTCGAGATTTGCGAAGCCACAGAGTCCCCCCAGGTTCCTGAGGTCAGCGATGAAGTCTCCAACACTTTCGCCTTCCTGTTGGTCCCTCTGGTAAAACTCGTGTCTCCTGATGAGTGTTGGCACCGCCGGTGCATAATGGGCCCGGAGGATTGGGGCGAGGTTGTCCCAGTCCATTGTCTTGACTTCTGCTGGTTTCGCAAGTGCTTTCGCCATCTTAAAAATGGCGGGCTCGCAATGAGTCAGGAACACAGCTCGTTTCTTGCCAGGCATAGCATCTTTCAGATTGTTGGTCTCCAGGAACATCTGGAACCTGTCCATATACGAGTCCCAGTCTTCGTTAGCCGGGTCAAATGGAGCGGGTGGTATAGCGCTGCTGGTCATTCTGCCGCTTCTTGGTGTGCTCTCAGCCACGTGCTCTGTTAGCGTTCGGTGAGTGTTTATTCAGCTCTATCGTCTCCGCATCCCATCCTCGTCGCCAGTGTTAAGTCTGGAGCGTGGGCGCAAAGAACGGAGACGAGGCATCGAATAGTGACTCCAACTCTTTATTAGTGACTTCAGAACAGAGCCAAATACTTGGGCAGCAGCAGCTCCTTTTATAGAGCTGGCTGCTGTCACAACAACCAATGATTTGAGTTTGCCACGCTGGTAGCGTCCAATCAGCGGCGACCCACTGGCAGCCAATCAGATCAGCCAGAAATGACCAATCACGATCCGCTGTTCGCGGGCCAATCAGAAGTGCAGGATTACGAGCCTGCCGTGGAAGCAAAACTATTTAGGATTTTGAACTAACGCGTTTGCTTAGTTCGTAACAGTAAAGCATAGTACTTGTGTACTCCAGCATCTTTTTGAAAGAAGAGTTGTAGTGGCATAGTGTTTAGAATACAGTATTGTGGCTAATTCTGCTGGCTGCCAGGGGTTTGAACATCCCCAGCTCAAGGTTGACTCAGCCTTTCATCCTTCCGAGGTTGGTAAAATGGGGGCCCAAATTGTTAGGGGCAACATGTTGACTCTGTAAACTGCTGAGAGGGGGCTATAAAGCACCGTGAAGTGGTATATAAGTCTAAGTGCTTTGCTATTGTTATATATGTAATTTTTTGGTGATGATAATGCAAAATACTTTTGGGAGAACTTATTTGGAATCATACATCATATGACCTTTGATGAGATAGTCACCTTTTCTGAAATGGATGGAGACTGACCACATGGATATTCATATAGATCATTTCTACTAGAAGACCAATGACTGCTACCATGTGGTATTTATTATGTGCATTTTCTAATAATTGCACCTTTTTGTATGACTGCTAGAAAAGTGGAACAATTCCAGTTACACTAGGTATCTATGTTGTATCAAAACTTATTTAGGCATTCCAAAATTATACATTTTATGTCCTTGAAAAATCTCAAAATTTTGCAATGAAATCATTTATATACCTTTTACAAAGTGTTAATTTTCTTTGACCCATAAAGGCTCTCATTTTTCTTTGCTTATAAACAAAGTACCTCAATTTTACCATTGTAACAACTTTACTACATTCTTCAGATGGAAGCAAACCATTTCCTTCAAAGGAACACAAAACCAGCTCAGCATGACAGACAATTTTCATAAATGACACTTTTAATACAGGAAATAAAGGCATTCTATAATTATTTTGTACCATTTGGAGAGACATAGAAAAATCTTTATAATCTAAAAGCACTTTATTCCATGCATGAAAACTGTTAATGGGGGTTCCCTGTTGTTAGCTTCAGTTTATAATCTGGAGAAGAATATTAATCAGTGAGTGAAAAGAATGAAGACTATTTATATTTTCTCCTTTAAGAAGTTACCATTAACTAGTACTTCAGGGCTTTCTTCTACAAAGAGAAGATGAAATCATTAGCAGGTTGAATTGTATCACCTGGAACATGAAAATGTGTATTGTACTTTCTAGAAAAAAAGAAAATATACCTCATAAGCTCATAAAACCAACAACGAAGTAGTCATCGATGTTCCCCATAATAGTTTGCCTTTATTCTGCCTTCCATGTGAATGAGTTTGGCCTTGTTATCCAGCTTAAAACTGTCTACTTTGGTCATGGTAGCTTATTAAAGTCTCAGGCACAGAGAAGCTTTTCATATCACCTGATATCTGATCTTTTTGCTCACTAAATGTGCCAGAAGGCTGTATTTGATACCTTCTGCATGTTAATAAGTGGTCTCTTTTGCCAAGAATAGCTTTCAAAATTGTGGTAGAGCTGACAACCTTGCTCCCTCCTCCAGTGAGATGATAGGCTGACTGTCTGCATTCTGTTGTCATACATAGAGCCTTTTCTTACTAGAAACCCTGAATAGAATTCATGCCACACCATTGGATGAAAAGAGCTGCTGGCAAAATGATACATTATCCTGATTTTCTTTGCTTCTCTTTGTGTTTTGTGACAGGTCAGTATTTTTGCAGTATGGAAAGCAGCAGGACAAAGCTGATTAAATGATGGCCTGAGGATGAGATTAGACCTGTTTTATGGGGAGAGAGCATAAAATTGGGGTTGTCAGGCCATTTAGGTAACATCATAAATAACTAATGAAGAAGGGCCCTCAACATTGTTATTTGGTGAAATATGTAGTTGTGATAAATAAGTAACAGCTAAACAAGCTGTCTTGGGAAGCTGCTTCACACTGTTTTAATTTTGTATCTAATTTTATTTTCTTAATAGATTTTTATCCAGCCTTTCAACCAAAGGATTTGCAATGTATTAACAAATATCAAACAAAGAAGCAAACTTACAAAATAATTAAGATTAAACTATTAATTTATACTCCACACCCACACAAAACATACTGCAAGAGCATATGCTAGCAAAACATCTACTGTCTGTTCACCTTCCTACAGACATGCCTGTTTGCCTCTAATCATAAGTCCAAACATGCCCTGGTAACATTTTTTTTCTTGCTTTAACCCCATATATTATCTTCATCTCATTCCAGCCCTTAGGAGCAAATTGTCTGTATTTGTGTTTGAGTTAATATAATATTTCCAGCCTTATTCCAACACTTTCTAAGGATAGCATCAAGTCATGTAAAATATGTTAGGCTTTGTTATTAGTTACTTTGAAGAGAAGCCAGATACCCAGCAGTGACTGGGAACCGAAACAAGAGAAGTAGAATAGAAATTGGCAATGGGAACAATAAATTTCATGATGGTATAATTTTCTATCTAATGTAACATGCATAGAAAACAGATCACCACTAGGGTAAGACCAATATCAGTTTTAGGGGATTGAGGAAACCCTTGCTGAAAAGAAGAGTGATTGGAAGTCAACTGGATGTAGATGCCAATGAAAGAAATAAAATGATGACTATGAAAATCAGCAAATAAAACTTTACTGTCTAATGGAGGAAGTTTCTAACAAGTCTCTAAAGATTAACATGTCAGGACCTGAACAAATAAATAGTCACTTTTTTAATTAAACAAGTTATTTGTCCAGTTTATATTTGTCTAATTGATATTTACAAATAACTCAAGGCAGCGAACTTATCTAACTTTCTCCTCCTATTTTCCCCACAAAAAACAGCTTTGTGAGGTGAGGTGGACTGGAAGAGAGTGATTGGCCCAAGGCCACCCAGCTGGCTTTCAGGGCTAAAGTGGACCTAAAATTCATGGTTTTCCAGTTTTTTGCCTGGTGCCTTAACCATAGCTCAAGCTGTCTCTATTATGGAACAACAGAAGAATCTCCAAGAAGATTCCACACCTCTGATTCAGGTGACTTGGGGTCACAGATAAAGCCCAAAGTAACCACAATGGCTCTCAGACATAATGAAATAAGCTCAACCTTTTTAAAAAGAGTATATTGTTTAAAAGTTTCATATATACATATATACTTTCCACTGAAAGTAAGAAAATACTATTATTCCTTTTAGCATTCAGTTCTGTTTCCTTCCTCGGGGAAAGAAGGTGGATATCTTACATAGATATCAACTGGGAGAAATGGAACCCCAATCAGAAAGGTTGGACGGCGAGAATTCTGAGTCCAGGAAAAAGGGGGAGGCTGGGGTGTCTATAATTTGGGAGGCATAGGCAGTGGATTGGTGTTTAAGCTTCTGATTCAGAAGCCTTCTTCTAGCCTTATAGAAGTATCATTATTCCGGCTGTGTACTTTTCCAGATGTAGATACTTGGGAATGGATGGTGGAGTGCCTGGGTGTCTGCTTGAATAATTCACAAAGTCCTGTGCTTGTGTTTCCACCAGAGGTGGTATTCAACAGGTTCGCACCTAATCGGGAGAACCGGTAGCGGTGATTTGGCGTGGGTCGCAGAACTGGTGGTGACTCCTGGCTGGCCATGCCCCCGAACTGGGTTGCCTGGTCACCCGGTCGCCCGCTTGTCCCAGTCACTCTCCTAGCTTTCCCTACCACGTGGTGGCCATGGCGCAGCTCAGGCAGGTGTCCCAGGGCTGCTGCACATGTGCACTGCAGTACGCATGTGCAACAGACCCGGGACATCCGCCTGCCTGCCTGCCCTCCTGGAGCATGTTTTCTTCCTTCTCTCGGCTGACGTGCCTCTTCCAGCCCAGCCCAGCCTGGCCAGCCAGCAGGTGGGTGGGCAGATGTCCTGGGGCTTCTCACTACCTTTGTCCCGATATGCCTGCAGCAGTCCCTCGGGCCAGCTGAGCCAGAAGCTGCCATTCCCAGGCTTCTACTCTCCTGTGCTTGGTCGATGCCTCTTCACCTTGCTTGAAGCGGCTGGTCCTCCTGCCCCTCACCCTCCCCTCCCTCGCCTGGCCTGAGAAGGTAAGGGTGACGGCAGGGGATAGTGAAGTGGCCGGGTCCCTATCTTCCCCCCTCTCTCCCCCCCCCTCTCTCTCTGTGTGTGTGTGTGTGTGTCTCCCTCAAAGCCGCAGCTGGGCTTTTCTTGGTACTCTTTGCTACTTTCATTTCTTCTTTTTGGAATCCAGACTGGCTGAACAAGGATCGCCAGCCGTGCTGGAAGTGTCTCTTCAGGCAACCCGTCTCCCCCTCCTCCTCTTCTTGTGACCGGCAGCCGTGGTGGGGCTGGGAGGATGGCATGCACACCCGAGGAGGAGAAGGAGGAGGAGAAGGGTCACCCGAAGGGATGCTTCCCGCGTGGCTGGCAATCCTTGTTAAGCCAGTCTGAATTCCAAAAAGAAGAAATGAAAGTAGTGAAGAGTGCTTGGCCAGTGTTAGGTATAACATTGATACCAAATATGGTTTGGGTGAATAAATATATAAAACTTAGATATCATGGTTTAAGTGCTTATCACTTTAAGCACAATGCAGCAGGCAATTAGCCGATTAAGGGTGCGGTTAGAAGTTACAATATAAGGAAGCATTAGAAGCTGGAAAGCTTACTGTGCTGGCTGTAACTGTCTAAATGTAACTGTGTGCTGCTGCGACTAACTGAGATTACTGACTGTGAGTGCCTGAGACTGAACTGTTTTTGTTTGCTACTGTTTGCTGAATATCCAGCGTTTGTTTCTCTGGAGAGTGAAACGGAGGAGGAGGAAGATATCTTTATCGGCTGATAAAGATATTGCAAGGACTCTTAACTTGGACTATACTAGTGAGTCTTACTGGATGGAAATACTGTGAATGACTTAATGGACTGAATGACAATGCTTAAACTCTAACTGGATTAAAAACTATTTAAACTACAAACAGTGTTTGTGTTCAGTGTGTGTATACTCTGGGGCCCTTCCGCTCTCCTTTGGCTGTCTGGCTTGACTACTGCTGCAATACTCTGCTAGGGTTAATTCCCAAAACCCTAACATTGGTTATGGGCCCAGCAGCATAGTCTAACTAACCAGGATATAGCAGAGAGAGTTGGTGTGAGTTGCACATTACTGTAAAAACAAACTGTTTTAATTAGTTTAAAATAGTCAAAATATCTGAAGAGTAATGGCACAAGTAAATTTGTCACAACTGTCCATGATATCCAGGCTGGATGGAACAAACTATGTTTCATGGTCAATGAAATGTAGTTTACTTCTACGAGAGAAGGTTTGTGGGACATTATAGCAAACCCACCAGATGTGAGTAGCTGGGATCCTGCTAATGATGATGATAAAGAAAAGTTACAAGACTTTAAACTGAAGAATGAGCAGGCTTTATGCATCATAGGACTGACTCTCTGTGATCAGCAGCTTGTCCATATTCGTGGAGAAGAAAATGCTGCAAACTGCTGGGAGAACCTCAGGAAGATTTATGTTCGGGACAGTGTAGGAGCACATATAAATCTTACACGGAAGCTTTTTCAACGCATCTTCAGAGGAATGGAGATATGTTAGTTCATTTAAACTGTATGAAGAGCATTTTCAAGATTTGCAAGAAAAAGAGCTTATATTTAATGAACTGCAACAAGTCTACATAATATTATCTTCATTAGATCAAAGCTATGATGACTATGTGACTTCGTTAGAGGTATTGCCAAAAGAAAGCCTCTCATTAACCGAGATTACAGGCAGGCTACTAGAAGAAGCCAGAAGAAGGCGTGAGCGTGACGAGCTGAGAGAAGATAAGAAAGAAGAGAAATTATCTTCAAAGCTTGAAAGAAACCAGATTAGCAAAGTAAAGCACCTGGAAGAAGAGAATTTATCTTCGACAGCATACACAATTAAAAATGTTTTAATTGTGGAGGCAGAGGACATTTGGCAAGATTCTGCAAAAAGAGAAAAAGCCAGAATGTAAAAAGCCAAAGAAAGCATTTGAACTAGCCACGTTTAGCAACTCTGATGTGAAGAATAATCTATGGGTGGTTGACAGTGGCGCATCCCACTGCATCACAAGAGATAAGACAAAATTTATAAAAATGTCTAAAAGTTCTCAACATATATCTCTTGCCAATGGCTGGAACCTGAAAGCGAAAGGTCAAGGTTTTGCACGTTGTCCGTACATAAACCAGGATATAAAAATGTTGTATGTACCGCAACTAAAGTTTAATTTGCTTTCAGTAAGGGTATTAGATAAATTAGGTTATGTAATTACTTTTAAAGATAATAATTGCATAATTGAAAAAGATAACAAAAGGGTAACTGCAGCTTTAAATGGAACATTATATGTCTTAGATAATAGTAAGAAAGGGAGGCACAAACTGTATTTAATAATATAAAGCCTCATGAAGAATGTATCCATTTATTGCATAGGCGTTTGGGGCATGTAAATTTTAAAATGCTAAAACGTACAGTTGAGTTATCTGAAGGAATAAGGTTAAAACCTTGTGATAAATATTTGCGTTGTAATGTTTGCTGTGAAGATAAGAGCAAAGTATTGCCTGCAAATAGGCTAAATGGTTTCAAAACAAAAGAACCTTTAGAAGTAGTATTTGCAGACATAATAGGTCCAAAGAAACCCAGTATGGGGGTGCTAGATATATACTGAGCATTATGGACCATTATTCTAGATATGGGTTTTGCTATTTAATGAAAAGCAAAACTGAAACATATCAACATTTTTCAATTGGCTTAGGTTTGCTGAAAGAAAGTCTAAACGGCAACTGATAACCCTGGTGACAGATAATGGTACGAATTTATTAATAACAAATTCCAGAACAGACTTAAGGTAGCTGGAATAAAGCATAAGAAGTCTGCTCCATACAGGCCAGAACATAACGCTTTTATTGAAAGAAGAGGCCAAACACTACAGGCAATGGTTAGAACAATGTTAAATGATTCTGGGTTACCTGATTCTTTGTGGGGAGGCTACAATGTGTGCTAATAACATATTGAACAACGTTGTTAATACAACGACAGGTGAAATACCATTCACCAGGTGGCATGGCAGGAAACCTGATCTAAGTTACCTGCACACATTTGGTGCACCAGCATGGGTGCATATTCCTGCACAACTCAGAAAAAAGGGCAACATAGAGCTAAAAGATTTTTCTTCGTTGGTTATCAGGCAAACCATAGGGCATATAGATTTTGGGAGAAAGGCACATCTAAAGTGTTATGTAGTGCTAGTGCCCAATTTCTAGAACATGAAGGATGGGAGAAATTAGAACAGGATGCCAATAAAGATGTAATTATTGAATCCTATAGAAATCCCATTAGTTATCCCTGTAACTTTAAAAATAAAGTAAAGAGACAAATACAGGATGAAATAGTGCCCATAAAAGAAGAAACAGATTCAATAGCTGAACAGGATGAGGAAGATGAACAGGTAGTAGTTCAACAAAGTCCTCCTGTAAGCCCTGTAATTCCCAGAAGAACTACACGTGTATCTAGACCGCCTGATAGGTACCAGGCTAACACAGTGTGTCAGATTAATCAAGTTCCTAATTCTGTAGAAGAAATTAAAAAGTATCCTACTAAGGAAAAAGAAAGATGGTATGCAGCAATGAATAAGGAACTGAATTCATTAAGAGATATGAAGGTGTATGAAAATGCCAAATTACCTGTAGGAAAGAAATCCATTGGCTGCAAATGGATATTTAAGGTAAAAACAGATAAAGATGGTAATTTAATCCATAAGGCAAGGTTAGTAGCCCAAGGTTTTAGGCAGAATGCTAATGACTATGATGAGGTGTTTGCACCTAGTCTTAAGGCAGCAACCTTGAGGGCAGCTTTAGTGTGGGCAGCTAGTAAAAACTATATAGTTAACCATCTAGATGTGGAAACTGCTTACTTGCACGCCCCATTAAAACATATTATTTATATGAAAAAACCTGTTGGTATTAAAAGTGAAAATAAGGATAATAATGATTGTTGGTTGTTAAAGAAAAGCCTCTATGATCTTAAACAATCAGGCTATGAATGGAACCAGTATATTGTAAAGGAACTAGACAATATAGGATTTAAAGCTGGTTTAGCGATCCATGTCTGTTTAAGAGGAGACAAATGGGAAAGTATCATTATTATTACTATTCACAGATGACATTGCATTGATAACTGAAACTAATGATGAAGCAAATAAAATAATAGCATCATTAGAAAGAGAATAAAGATCAAGCAATTAGGGAGATAAAGAAGTATCTCGGTTTGAATATAAAGAAAACACGGAAAGGTTTTAAGATATCTCAGGAAGATAAGATAAGCAAATTGCTAAAAGATTACAAGATGGAGCTTTGTAAGCCAGCTAAGACTCCAATGAGTCAGGAGTTTAGCAACACTGATGAACAAAGCCCTGAGTTTGATAAGGTGATTTATCAATCTTTAATTGGTAGTTTGAGTTATATTAGTAATTGGTCTAGACCAGATATATCGTACTGCGTGAATCAGTTGGCTAGATTCAATTCTGCACCATGTGAAAGACACTGGATTGCAGCTAAGAGGATATTAAGATATCTTAAAAAGACAATGAATTATTCATTGTATTTAGAACCAAAGGGTGATTTAATTCTGAGTGCTTATGCAGATGCTAGTTTTGCATCAGAAAGAGACACTAGAAAGTCGACTTCAGGAACAGCCATAATGCTGGGTAAGACATTAATAGGCTGGAAGTCAATAAGACAACAGCATATAAGTTTGTCTACTATGGAGGCAGAATTCTCCTGTTTATCATTGTTATGTACAGAATTAATAATGTATAAACAAATGTTAATTGATATAGGTATAACAGTAGATTATCCTATAATTATACATGAAGATAATCAGGCAGCAATTCAAATGGCCACAAATATTGGAGTAAAAACAAGGAGCAAGCATACAGATCTAAGATACCTAAATGTGAGACAATCTGTAAGAAGTAAGATGATTCAGCTAGAGTACTGTATGTCGGAGGACAATTTAGCTGATAATTTTACTAAAGCCCAAGGTGCCAGTAAGCACCAGGAGAGTTATGAAAAATATGGGATTAGATTGTAAGGTATTATATATTTATTTCACCCAAAAGGGAGTATGTTAGGTATAACATTGATACCAAATATGGTTTGGGTGAATAAATATATAAAACTTAGATATCATGGTTTAAGTGCTTATCACTTTAAGCACAATGCAGCAGGCAATTAGCCGATTAAGGGTGCGGTTAGAAGTTACAATATAAGGAAGCATTAGAAGCTGGAAAGCTTACTGTGCTGGCTGTAACTGTCTAAATGTAACTGTGTGCTGCTGCGACTAACTGAGATTACTGACTGTGAGTGCCTGAGACTGAACTGTTTTTGTTTGCTACTGTTTGCTGAATATCCAGCGTTTGTTTCTCTGGAGAGTGAAACCGGAGGAGGAGAAGATATCTTTATCGGCTGATAAAGATATTGCAAGAGACTCTTAACTTGGACTATACTAGTGAGTCTTACTGGATGGAAATACTGTGAATGACTTAATGGACTGAATGACAATGCTTAAACTCTAACTGGATTAAAAACTATTTAAACTACAAACAGTGTTTGTGTTCAGTGTGTGTATACTCTGGGGCCCTTCCGCTCTCCTTTGGCTGTCTGGCTTGACTACTGCTGCAATACTCTGCTAGGGGTTAATTCCCAAAACCCTAACAGCCAGCCATGGCTTTGAGAAAGAGAGAGAAAGAGACAGAGAAAGGGGGAAAGAAAGAAAAAGAGGGAATGAGAGAGGAAGGGAGAAGGACAAAAAAGAAAAAAAAAGAGAAAAGAGAAAGAAAAAAAGAGGTCCGGGGGGCGTTTGTGCAAAGTGCCACTGCAGCCACTTACACGAGGCCCCCAGCGCAGCCCCTTACATGAGCTGGCGGGCGGTGGCGACGGCCTTACTGTGCAGGAACTTCCCTTTCTTTCTCAGCTTTTAGATTCCTATTTGCAATGCAATGGGCAGCAAAGCTAAGTTCGTCCCCTGATCTAGTAGCTGGAAAAGGAGGTGGAGAGAAACTCCCATTGCCAAGGTACACACAGGTCGGAGGGGGTGAAGAAATTCAAACTTCAACCTCCTGATGCAGCAAGGGGCTTTGGGCAAAGGCTGGAGGGAAAGGCCTTGGCTTGCTCACACTCTCTCCCTCCCCAGTCCGGGGAGGGGGAGAAAACGGACGGGGGCCGGGGAGAAAGCCATTCTCTCCCCCCCAATAGCTGGACAAAGCTATGCAAAAAGCCAGCCCTCACTGGCACCCAGCTTCACCGTCAGCAGGCTTACAAAAGGCAATGTGGCTCTGCCTGCAATCAAGATAGACTGGGGAGGGGGAGCACTGAGGAGACCACAGGAGGGAATCCAGGCAAAGGGGTGAGGGAGGGCATCCACAGAAAACTGCACTTTCCTTCACCCCCTTCTTTCGGAGGGCTCTGATTGGCTCCCCTTCTCCGCCTCTCCTCTCACCCCATTAGCCAGCCTGCCAGCAGGAGGAGAGTCGGTGAGCTTTATTGTGTTCCAGGCATTTCCCACCCAAATGGCACACCACATTTGCAACCCCCGCCCCCCCCGTGAGGAAGGCAGCGGGGGGAGGGGGGAATTGGGTGGGGGGGGGTAGCAGAGGAGCTGTTCTCAAGCCATTGGCTTTTGCAGGGTGGAGAGTCTCCCTCGAGTTATGCAGACAGAGACACGCTTCCCATTTCGGTAGCTTCCCATAAATAATTTAAAAAAAAACAACAACCTGTGGCTTGAGCCGGACTGCCGGGCTAAGCAGCAGAACTTCTGTGCCCTGAATGGACCCGCCCACACCATCCATAAGTGTGTATCTGCCAGCAGCAGATGGTTTGTACAAAATGAGAGGCTTTGCCTACCCTGGCCAGTAGAGCTGCATCTCTCGTTAGTGCTGAGAGGCCGAGGAGAAGGCATTGTGTGCCTGCCAAAAAGTCGACAGCCTCATCTGTAGCAGAGATGAGAACGTCCACTGTCTCTAGCCCCTAATTCTCCTTAAGCATTGCCAAATGAGATGGCAGATTTCTAAGCCTAAAGCAGAGAGGGAGGGAGGGAGAGAGATATCCAATCCAACCTCTGGTGTGTGTGTGTGTGTGTGTGTGTGAGAGATATGTGGCTTCTTGGGGATGCATTTTGGAGAAGTGTCAAGAGAAATGCTAAAAGGGCAATCAGTTTGGGATTAAATTCCAAATGAAATTTGGTCTTCAGGGTAAGGAGACATAAAGAACTTTCAACTGCAGGTTTCTAAAAATCTTACTAACCCATTAGACCAGAGGGAGCAAAAGAGAGAGGGTCCCAATGAGGGTCTTAGCTATTTGACTTAGGAATAATGGAATAACAGAGTTGAAAGGGACTTTGGAGGTCTTCTAGTCCAACCCTCTGCTGAGGATGCCAAGTCTGAGTGGAGGGCCAGGCAAAGGTGTCAGAATAATCTTTGGAGGGGACGCTAATACCAGGGGGTCTCCAACCTTAGCAACTTTAAGACTTCTCAGAATTCCTTCCAGAATTTTGGGAGTTGAAGTCCACAAGTTTTAAAGTTGCCAAGGTTGCCTGCCCTATACCATTTCAGAGACATAGCTGTCCAGTCTCTTCTTGAAAACCTCCAGTGTTGGAGCATCCAGAACTTCTGGAGACAAGCAGTTCCACTAGTTAATTGTTCTCACTGTCAGGTTGCTTCTTCTTTGTTCAATTTTGATCCATTGCTTCTTGTTTTGCCTTCTGCTGCTTTGGAAAATACATTGCCCCACTTCTTTGTGGCAACCCCTCAAAACCCTGTTTTGTGACCTGCCTATCACAGTCTTAGGCTAAGCATGTGAGCCATTTCCTCCTTTCAGTGGTCCATAAAAGTACATCTATAGTATGTGGATGCAGATAATAAAGCAGAAAAAAGGTTAAATTTTTTACAGAACTATAGATACATTGAGGCTGGGGGTAACAAGGAGTGGCTGGGAGTGGAGGGACTGGGCGAAACGGCCCTTGACATGAGTGATGTCGAGTGGGCCACGCCCACCCAATCACATGAACACCAAGCCATGCCCATCCAATCTCATGACTACGAAGCCATGCCCACCCAGTCACATGACCACCAAGCCACACCCACCAAATAAGCCACGCCCACAGAACCGGTAGTAAAAAAATTTGAATCCCACCACTGGTCTCCACATATGTGTACAATATGAGAGAGGGTATCTATGACAGAGATAAATGACACAATCTTTTATGATAAGCCTGGTTTTGGCTAGCAGCATTCCTGGAGGGATATCTGGAACTTGTCTGGATATCTGGAGATTTAAGTCTCCGAATTTAAATTTTTTTCATCCATGTGATGAAGGAAAGTGCATAATTTTTTTCCTAGTACTTAGGTACAATAGGCTCCTCTGAGCCTTATATTTCTTTATATGGAATTATTTATATTGCAATGCTGAATTGGGATCCCTTAAGGCAGGGTCACCGGTCCGCCGGAACAAGTCTACCGGGCGCAAAGATTGAGCTTTAAAAAAATGGGCACTTCGCCATCTTTTGGGCAGGACACATGAAAGAGTGCTTCCGGTGAGCTTTCGTCGGCTAGAAAGCTCACCGGAAGCACATGCTTTCATCAAAAAAGATGGCGGCAAAGCGCTTCGGTGAGCTTTTCCGGGTAGAAAGCTCACCGAGAAGCACGCTTTCATAAAAAGATGGCGGCGCCAGCGCTTCCGGTGAGCTTTCCGGAGCGCTGGCGCCTGCTTATCTTGATGAAATGCTTCCGGTGAGGTCACCGGAAGCACTTTTTCATCAAAAAGATGGCGGCGCTCAGCTGATGCTGGTACCGGGCGCGGCAAAGGTTGGGGATCACTGCCTTAAGGGAAGAAATCTGGATGTGAATCTGGTTGCATAATAACAATAACACAATGACTCAACTGACGTCCTGGCTGTTCCATTGAACATATTTAGATGAAAAAGCCTTTAAATTACCTAATTGTGTTATCTTCTTATTTTCTAGATCCCAGAAAAGTTCAGCCTAATTTGAGAGGTCAGAATGCATCTGTGTAGAGCTGCCTCCCTCCAATTGATTCAATTCTCAGTTTGCCCTGTGAATTACTGGTTTCGATTCCTTTTTAAAAGTATGGCCAAAGTGCAATACAACACTACATACTTGCTCATAATGCAAGCTATCAGTACTGAGTCTTTTTGGTGCAAAACACTTCTAACAATGTAGAATTCTGCACTGCCTATTGCCTTGATAAAAATAAAATGCTTTTGTCTCATTCCTTTGAAAGTTAATTGTGTTGATGTCACAGTTTAACATCACACAGTTGCATAATTTGCCAAAACCCAGAAACCAAGCAATTTATTTTAAATCACTATAAAATGAATTTGGGAAAAATGTGCATATTTGCTGGACAGCTAGTGTGGAATAATGGATAAAATTTTAAGTAGAACCGAGGAGACCTGGACATTTTGATAAGGAAAAAAACTACTGTATTTCTGCAGTTAGTGGATTACATTCATGGTTTCTTATCCAATGTTCTCTGAAAATATTTATGTGCAAGATATACGCTTGCAACATTCACTATGTCTATGCCTCCAAAAAGTCATTCGGTATTTCCAAATAAAAATCACTCCATATCCAAATTGTACCCAATAAAATAAATAGAGGAGCCCAAACATATATGAGAAATAAGAAAAAAACCTGTTAAACTTTATTTTCTTATATTTTGGGATTCCCCATTTATAGTAGGCATAATTTGGATATAGTAATGGTAATTATTCCTGTTAAAATAATTAATGATGTTCTCAGAGGCACGATGACTTTTACATTACAATATACACTGCTCAAAAAAATAAAGGGAACACTTAAACAACACAATGTAACTCCAAGTCAATCACACTTCTGTGAAATCAAACTGTCCACTTAGGTAGCAACACTGATTGACAATCAATTTCACATGCTGTTGTGCAAATGGAAGAGACAACAGGTGGAAAGCATAGGCAGGTAGCAAGACATCCCCAATAAAGGAGTGGTTCTGCAGGTGGTGACCACAGACCACTTCTCAGTTCCTATGCTTTCTGGCTGATGGTTTGGTCACTTTTGAATGCTGGAGGTGCTTTCACTCTAGTGGTAGCATGAGACGGAGTCTACAACCCACACAAGTGGCTCAGGTAGTGCAGCTCATCCAGGATGGCACATCAATGTGAGCTGTGGCAAGAAGGTTTGCTGTGTCTGTCAGCGTAGTGTCCAGAGCATGGAGGCGCTACCAGGAGACAGGCCAGTACATCAGAAGATGTGGAGGAGGCCATAGGAGGGCAACAACCCAGCATCAGGACCACTACCTCCGCCTTTGTGCACGGAGGGACAGGAGGAGCACTGCCAGAGCCCTGAAAAATAACCTCCAGCGGGCCACAAATGTGCATGTGGCTGCTCAAACGGTCAGAAACAGACTCCATGAGGGTGGTATGAGGGCCCAATGTCCACAGGTGGGGATTGTGCTTACAGCCCAACACTGTGCAGGACATTTGGCATTTGCCAGAGAGCACCAAGATTGGCAAATTCACCACTGGCGCCCTGTGCTCTTCACAGATGAAAGCAGGTTCACACTGAGCACATGTGACAGACATGACAGGGTCTGGAGATGCCATGGAGAACAAACATTCTGCTGCCTGCAACATCCTCCAGCATGACCGGTTTGGCAGTGGGTCAGTAATGGTGTGGGGTGACATTTCTTTAGGGGACCGCACAGCCCTCCATGTGTTCACCAGAGGTAGCCTGACTGCCATTAGGTACCAAGATGAGATCCTCAGACCCCTTGTGAGACCATATGCTGGTGCGGTTGGCCCTGGGTTCCTCCTAATGCACGACAATGCTAGAACTCATGTGGCTGGAGTGCGTCAGCAGTTCCGGAAAGATGAAGGCATTGATGCTATGGACTGGCCTGCCCGTTCCCCAGACCTGAATCCAATTGAGCACATCTGGGACATCATGTCTCGCTCCATCCACCAACAGACTGCACCACAGACTGTCCAGGAGTTGGGGGATGCTTTAGTCCAGGTGTGGGAGGAGATCCCTCAGGAGACCATCTGCCACCTCATCAGGAGCATGCCCAATTGTTGTAGGGAGGTCATACAGGCACGTGGAGGCCACACACACTACTGAGCCTCCTTTTGACTTGTTTTAAGGACATTACATCAAAGTTGGATCAGGCTGTAGTGTTTTTTCCACTTTAATTTTGAGTGTAACTCCAAATCCAGACCTCCATGGGTTGCTAAATTTGATTTCCATTGATAATTTTTGTGTGATTTTGTTGTCAGCACATTCAACTATGTAATGAACAAAGTATTTACTAAGAATATTTCATTCATTCAGATCTAGGATGTCTTATTTTTGTGTTCCCTTTATTTTTTTGAGCAGTGTATATGTTAGAGCACACTATGAGCTTTAGACTGGAGTCCAATCCAGAATTGTCTATATATTTTTCATATTTCATCTGCATAACAAAAGTTTTCATTCATAGACTATGAGTGAATGTTTCATTTGGATGTTGTAGCGCTTATTGCTGCTTCATGTATGATATTCATGCTATGTTTTCAAAGGGATCAAAGAGGAATTTGCATCTCTTAGCAACCCAGTGAGAATTTTGGTAAGTCCTGGTGATGATGGCCAATCTGTACATGATTACCAATCAACCATCAGGGAAGTGGGCAGGGAACATTATGTATATCACTGTTTGTGGTGGTTTTCTTCTTTCCTCAATGGCCAGTTCTAGTGGATGTTGGGTAAGAGAGGTCTAACTCTAGGCCTCAACAATAAGGAGTGCCTCAGAGCTCACCAATTCTTCTTAACATTTACATGAGACTATTGGGGAAAGTCATTTGATGGTGTTGGGTCAGTATTAGTGGTGGGATTAATTTTTTTTTTTACTACTGGTTCTGTGGGCATGGCTTGGTGGGTGTGTCATGGTTGGTGGGCATGGCAGGGGAAGGATACTGTAAAATCTGCATTCCCACTCCACTCCAAGGAAAGATACTGTAAAATCCCCATTCTCTCACCATCCCACTATCCTGCTTTCTGCATTCTCACCCCACTCCAAGGAAGGATACTGTAAAATCCCCATTCTCTCACCATCCCACTATCCTGTTTTCCAGCTCCGTTCTCCTGTGCAGGCAACAAAAGAAGACCCAGCCAATCAGCTGGGACTTGGGAGGCAGAGAATAGATGGGAGTGGGGCCAGCCAGGGGTGGTATTCTGAACTACTCAAAATTTCTGCTATGGTTCTCTGAACTTCTCAAAATTTCTGCTACCTGCTGAATACCACCTCTGGTCAGTATGCTTATAATATCCAGTTATATAGCACATCTCCACCCTGGCTGGCAGGTGTTGACTCTGGGTCTGGATGTGTGAGAGTCTGGTTGGAAAGGAATTCACTCTGACTCAAACATAGCCAGCAGAGTAGCTATTGATCCCTGTGAAATTAGTGATATGTCATCTTTGACTCTTTCTGGGATTGCACTTCTCCAGACAGCTTGTGGGCAACATGGAAGTTAAGAAGAGGATTGCAGTTTTACATAGCTTCATCTTGTATGCCGGGGTTACCTATCTCTGGACTGGAAGGCCTCATGGTCACTCAGACTCTGCTTTTCTAGTTGGATTACTGCAGCATGCTCTAAGTGGGTTTGCCCTTGAAAGCCATCTGGAAGTTACAATTAATCCAGAAGGCAGCAGAAAATGCTGATCTGGATGTCCCATGGCTTGTCCATATTACATCATTGTTTCCTGTTTGTTTCTGGGTGCACTTCAAAATGTTGGTTATCGCCCTTAAAGCTCCAAATGGCTCAGGACTAGGCTATGACCAGGTCTATCTCTCCCTAACAGAAATCTGCCTATTTCCCTAGATCAGACATAGTAGAAACACTCCAAGCACTTTACTTTGAAGTTGTCATCTGGTGGGACATAGGAAGTGCTCCTGCACTGAAGTATTTCCCTGGCTTCTAGAACATTCTTTCTCCTAGAGATACAGCAAGCCCATATCTTCCTTCTGGAAGGTCTTGAAGAGCTGGGTTCATATGAGGCTGGCCAGTTAATCAAAATGTTGCTGTATGGAGCAGTATATATGTTGAGGGTACTTGGAGTTTTTGATGCTGTTTTTATTGTTGGTTTATGTTTTTAATGCTGTTCTTATGACTCACCCAGCTTAAGGAATTTTGAATAAAAACATAAATAAGCATAAATAACATTGTCAGAACAGATGCAAATTACATTTGTCTCATTTGTATGTAGATATCAAGAAACATACAACATCATTGTAGTTTGTATTGGACACAAATATACTCTATACCAGGGGTCACCAAACTTTTGGACCTCAGGGACCACCAAAATCATAATTTTAAATCCTGCGGACCACTAATATGAATTTTGACTGATAGTGGCTTGTTGACGTTGATGTGTGTGTGTGTGTGTGTGTGTGTGAGAGAGAGAGAGAGAGAGAGAGAGAGAGAGAGAGATCTGATCCAACCTTGGAGGGCTGGTGGTGATGTTCTCTCTCTCTCTCTCTCTCTCTCTCTCTCTTCTCTTCTCTTCTCTTTTCTTTTCTTTTCTCTCTCTCTCTCTTTCTCTCACACACACACACAGGTCCCTCACACACCCACACACCTTCCAAGGCAGCCACATGCCTAACCTGCTTTTGAGCTCCGTTCTCAGAAGGAGGGGGAGAAAGAGATCCGAGGTGTTGTTCCGAGGCAAGCCTTGTGTTCCTGTAGGCCATGTGGGCAGCACAGCCTTGTGTTCCCATGCAGCCTGGATTAAATGGTATGGGGGGTGCTCTGGGGGTGACATTTCTCTGTGGACCACCAAAAAAATTTCATGGACCACCAGTGGGCCACGGCCCAATGGTTGGCGACTGCTGCTTTATACTTCATGATTGAATAGGATTTTGAATCAGTATTTCCATTCCAGATGTTCTTTTGTCCTGTGTTGGTGCAAATCAAAGGGGATAGAGTCTAATCTTTAGTATAGTCTGGAACAAATTATTTTTCAAAATTGTTTACCAAATTTGTGATCAGAGAATGGTGTGATAACTTTGGAACAATTGTTTTGTGTTAAAGACACAGGTTTTTTAAAAAAACTTTGTTCTTTTTTTGGAATCTATCAAGACATCAAGAACAATGGATGGTGGGAGGAACATGGGAGTTGATTAAAATAATTACTGTATCACATAACCCTGGAAGGAGCAATCTTTTGATTTACAATAATGGGTTATTAACAGGTATTGATTGTCACCATTTGAATTAGTTGAGGATTTTTTTTAAGCAATCTGGTCAAAGTTCTTCTTAATTTAGTTTAGTTAACTAGACTGTTGTGCTTTTTAAAAACCCTTGTATGTTAGGTTTCTTTGATGACACTCAGTTTTAGTTACCCTTAAAAGCAAGAAATCTATCATTAAAAAAACACTTTCCTCCAAAGTTTCTGATATTTCGCTTACTAAGCTAAGCCTACTTTATCAGCTAGTTTCACGTTCAGAATGTTGTCTTGAATGGGGAAACTATGAAAGTGACTTGGTTCATTTTTTTTAAAAAAAAATTCTTATATTGCTTTTAAAATAATGTCCAAAAAGAAATGAACTAAGATTAAAAGATTAAAGATTAAGATTGCCGTACTAAGATTAAAATACATTGATTGTCAAAGAAGAGAGAAAGAATGAGCATTTAAAAGAGAAGAATAAAAAGCAAAAAGAAAATAGTATAACACTTAATTTAAAAAATAATTGTAATTCTATGTCTAGTTATCTAATGCAATCATTATTCTAGCACATATTTATTTCTAATACATTTATATGTAAATTTATAATCAAGGAGAGAAGCAACTTAGAACTGAGGAGAAATTTCCTGACAGGTAGAACAATTAATCAGTGGAACAACTTGCCTCCAGAAGTTGTGAATGCTCCAACACTGCAAGTTTTTAAAAAGATGTTGGATAACCATTTGTCTGAAGTGCTGTAGGGTTTCCTGCCTAAGCAGAGGGTTGGACTAGAAGACCTCCGAGGTCCCTTCCAATTCTGTTATTCTATTCTATTCTATATAACTACTGTGTTCTGTATTTTGTATAAATGATTCCCATACTTTAGATTTGTCTATACGAAGTCTACATCTATAGGCAAGCTGCTCATAGGGGACAAGTGCCTTGGTTCATTGTGGATTAGTTACCAATACTAACTGGTCAGTCAGTCTGCATGGATTCTAGATGTGTCATGGAGATTAATTTAAAATTACTTGTAATGTTAGAAGCTAGGCTTTTCATTTCTGGCCCATCAGTTCGCCACTTATTTTACCGTAAAGATAGCATAATACTTTACAAAAATTAGTTTATTTACTTTATTTATCTACTGAAATTTACTGATTGTCCAATTCCACTGAATTCTGAGGGGTGTACAAATCTAAAAAAGATTTTGCAGTAACCTTCCCCCAGGAGTGAGGAGGGAATGGAGATTTTGAAGTACCCTCTTCCTGTCACGCCCACCAAGCCATGCCACGCCCACCAAGCCATGCCCACAGAACTGGGAGTAAAAAAAATTGAATCCCACCACTGCCTGGAAGGGACGAAATCCAAATGGCTCTTAGGGAAGCATTTTTCAAATGTATTATAGAATAATACCCTTATCAGATTCCTCAGAAATATTTGAATCCTTGACCAAAATGTTTCTCTACCGAATTAAGAGGGGAAAAAATAGAAAAAATGCTACTGTACTAAATTTAATAGTGTGTGATGTTTAAATGTGATGTCCTCCATTTAGCAGCTCATGATGAGGGAACATACAAAGGCCTTTTATGATTTACAATCGTGTCATAGTATTAAACCTGCAACCATAATAACTATTTTTGAATAATAGTATAATTTTTATAATTTTTGAATAATTTCTTTCCTTTTTGATCCCGAAATTGTCCTACCCTATTGTTTTCATTCTGATTTTAATGGTCTTTCCTTGTTGTTTTAACCATTTAAATCTGTAATAAGTGGTACTTGCTATTTCCCTGTAAAATCCATGAAAGATATGGTTGTTTCCATTCATTTTGGAAATTCTGATATCACTTGCCACAACCATAATGCCTATTTTGGAACACTGCGATGTGCATGTCTTTTTAACAACTCTAAAATGTCTAATTATTTAATTAGAGTCTAATTGTTTTTTTTTCCTGCTTGTTTTACCTTAAAAGGAAGCTTGGTCCTTCAGTTACATTTTCTGTCTATCAGGTACATTACTTGTTTTCCACTTGTTCATTTTTGTCAACCCTTTTCTTTGATTAGAGTCCACTTTTAATAAATTACTTTTATTTGTATAATTCCAAGGGTATTCACTCAATATTGGTTGATTGAAAGTATATTTCAAAAATTAAACAAACAGAAATGTATATTTTCCACATTAATGGATGTAAAACGTGAAGCTTTAGATGTATTCTCAAAGAACAATAGAAAAAACAAATTTAAATTAAACCTTCTAAATGCCACAGTGAAGTCCCACTAGAGATGTCCTAGAAGAAATTTGATTCCAGGGTGCTCCTGATTCACATGTGAAGTGATTTCAGCATTTTTGCTCTGATTGCCTCTGACATTTACCCTAAAGAAAAACAGATATGAAGTTCAGGGGCACTGACAGAATATCTGTGTACTGAAATGTGTCTTGAATCTCATTTGGAGTTGGAAGAGTCTGCAGATTTTGTAAGCTGGGCCCCGATTGCCTTTCTAATTCTTGGTCCCATAGAGAAAGATATCTCACTATTTTTCACAAGAATGTAAAGCTAATTACATTTAAATACAGTCATTATTCATGGACTGTTTAAAAACTGGACAGATCATCAAAATATAATTCCAGTCAACTGCTATAGTTTTACCATGATTAATATGCCTAAGCCTAAAAGTTGCTCCATTGCAGGTACTTCTAATAATTTATAGTGAAAGATGTCCAACATGAAGACTGCCTGTTTATAATGAGTTTGGAAGGTAAGTGCCATTCATCCCAAATCAAATCTGCCTGAACTCAAAATAATTATACTGGAAGCCTATATAAGCTATTCAGAAATAAATCCGATAGAGTTAAGGACTTTATGCAAGAGCATACAGTTTGAAATCCTTTCTCTAGAAACTTATTTCCAGTATTTGGCTGACCAGCAGTTCTGGGAGTTCAAAGAAATGACATGCATTTGCAACCATTGTGCTCCTAGTTTGGAAGTGCTATTCATAGAGATCAGATCTAACAGGAACCAGCAACTTTATCTTCCACTGTAAAGCAGCTATTTTAGTGTCTGCTACAGTTAGGTTCCCTCTCTTGCCCTGTTGTATTTCTGCAATGATGGAGGAGAAGGATAAAGAGTGCCAAGTATGTGTGCCAAGAATATATACTTCCAGCAGGATCACCCAAGACATGAAGAGCATCCTTGCTGACCAGCTAAAGCAGGGGTCCCCAAACTGGGCTGGAGAATTCTGGGAGTTGAAGTCCATAAGTTTTAAAGTTGCCAAGTTTGGAGACCTCTGAGCTAAAGCACGGAGGCTTTATACTGGGCAGCAGCTGTATCAGAAGATGAGGATAATGAACAAACTATCATACAATATCCTTAATTTCATTAATAGCAGCAACATAATATTTAGAATCACGCAACACAGCTTAAAACCCTACATCGAAAGGGAGATGCCAAATGTGGAAATTAATTTTAGAGAGTGCTGAAGAACATTACTGCTGATGCTCATCAGATAATTGAAAAATTCAAAGAAGTCAATATGTGCTTCATTGACTATGGAAAGACCATCAATTGTATCACCTATATCAAGCTGTACATCTAACTGCCGTCATGAGAAACTTACATATAAGATAGAAAGCCACAGTCTGGACAAAACATGGCAAAACAGAATGAAACTTAGTCAGCAAAGAAATGACACAAAGCTGTATATTCTGTCTTTATTTATCCAATCAATATGTTGAAAATACATACATGCACACATGTATACACACATGCATATATCATAGAAACTCAGCACTGGACTCTTTTGGACAGAATGCTCTGAAATACATATACAGTGGAACCTCGAGTCTCAAATGCTTCTGTCCAAGACCAAATCAGGTGACAACCAAAACTTTCAGAAAAATTTTGCATCTGCTCGCGAACACATCTTCAGGTGGAGACCAAGCACAGCCGTGGCGATTTCCCCTTCAGTGCCATTTTTTTTGTCTGCACATGCTCAGTCAGTCATGCTTCCGGTCATGACCAAATCAGGTTGCAACCGAAGTCCTGGAACCGATTACAGTTGTGATCTGAGGTTCTACTGTATGTGTACATGCATGTGCATATATTGTATATGTTTGTATTGTATTGAATTGTTTAAAATATTGTATATGTTTGTATTAAAGGGCATCTTCACATATTGAGCCCTAGTGTTCCAGTCACAACCATTTCTGACTTGACCAGATTTAGTGAGAGCTATCCCTACTTTAGAAGTATCTCTTATCTTCATTACTACCATGTGTCCTACACAGGCTAGTCTTGAAATGTAATGTGAAAATTACACAGGTACTAATTGGAGCAAGTAGACTGCTAATTAATACCCAGCATATGGCAGCAAGACCTTGGGAAGTGTGTGTGTGTGTGTGTGTTTGTGTGTGAAAATCTATGAAACAATGGTCATGACATTAAACATGAACCTCCATTTACCATCTTGTAGATTTTGAGAAAAGCAACACATCCCTGCAAATAGCGATGATAAGCACAATTTAAGACATTGTACTGGCTTTTGAATCCTTAAACAACTTGACCCTTAACCATCTGTAGACCCTTTGTAGACCCTTTCCTGTTCAGATTGCAGCACAGGATCCTCTGAAAATGCCCTTGGTGTCATAGGTCATTCATTTTTTCTGGGATACAGACTTGTTTGCACTGCTTTTAAGCTACAGAGAGGGCATATGTGTAATTTTTAAAGTTGTAATTTGCCCGGAGTCATGAGTTGCCTGTGTATGAGTTGTGTGAGCTGGGAAGCCTTTAATTTTTAAAAAATAAATAAATAAATAAATAAAAATAATGTCTTGGCATCTCTGATACTAAAGTGGAGTCAATTATGCAAGGAAAAGAATGATACAGCATGGGACTAATTTAATCCAAATAGATTGCCAGAGGGAGAAGAGGAATTGAACAAAATCAAAAAGATCAAAGTTGCGCTAGACATAACGGAGTGCCAGATAACTTGTAGTGAAGCTCTTGATTAATTCTTTTGGGAATTTAGCAGCAACTATATTTTAATATCACTTTTGCAGAAGCCGTTCTGTTGGTGGCAGAGAGATAGCTAGTGTATGGATTTTAGAGCAGTTAAATCACAGTATGATTTTACTGTTTTTCTTTGTAGACCAAAGCCACTAGCAGGGGATATTGAAAGTTCTGTTTGTATAATTTAGTGGAATGTCACTTGCATAATTACCTACTTGAAAGAGTCAGTCTTGAGAAGAAACTAGTTTCTTTCACTCTTTGATTGAAATCAGGCCAAAAGTTAAATTTGATTTCATTTCATGTTAAGATTCATTTAAAGTAAATTAGAGTTAACTAAGTAGTGCTAATGCAATTACTTCCCATATGCTCATTTCCTTCTTTTCTTCTGAATTACAGTTCAGCAAAAACTTCTGGGATAGGCTCTGAAAGAAGTACATTCTGCTTTAGTTGAAAAGACTTCTACTCATGAACATTTTTCATTGTATTCTGCTCAGAACAGCCTATTTGGAGTTTTCAGTGATTTCCAGAAATTTCAAATACAGCTTTCCTTATCTATGATAGATAAATCTAATTGGGTACTCCATTCCAAACAAATGCAATGTAGGTAACATCCATAAGCACAAACACAATTACTGTATGAAGTTTTATAAATGTTTTATGGTATTTATTTATGGATAAATCTTATGGTTTCTTTTCTTCATCTAATGTTTATAGAAGACAAAAAAATATCAATGTATGTCAAGTGTAGACAAAAATCTTCCATGGGGACAATATTATTTTTTGAAATGATACTTTGATGTGTGTGTGTGTATCCTCTACAAAGTCTACAACAGATAATAGATATCATCTACTTACACTTTTAAGTATACTGATTCCTAATAAAGGTGGTCTTTTAATACAGGTAGTCCTCAACTTACAATACTTCTTTAGTGACTTTTCAAAGTTACAGTGGCACTGAAAAAAGACTGATGACCATTTTTCACATTTATGACCAGTGAAACAATTGATCACATGATCAAAATTCAGACACTTGGCAACTGACTCATATTTATGATGGTTGCAGTGTCCCAGGAACATGTGATCATCTTTTGCGACCTTCAGTCAAGCAAAAACAATGGAGAAGGCAGGTTCACTTAAACAACTGTGTTAGCAGCTGAACACCTCATTTAACAACTGTGGCAAGAATGATTGTAAAATGGAGCAAAATTCACTTAATAACAGAAATTTGGGGCTCGAGTATGGTTGTAAGTTGAAAACTACCTGTACATTCTCATTTATACTTGGGTTGGAGAAGTTTATTACTTTTATGAAGTTTGGATGGTCCCAATGTGTTAATGATTAGCCTCTTGTCAACCAAAACATAAGTTTTGGGGACTAGTTTATATCCATAGGAGGTTAAAAGAAATCAAGATGGCAACTACAACACTATCACCAAAGTTGGACCCCCTTTTTGTGTTGCATTGTATGTAATAAAGGGAATTTGAATATATAGCTTCAGCTGCCAACTTAAGTTTTTGGACCTGTCCCTGGGGACACTCTTAGATTGTTATGCTGCACTTACTTACCACATTTTTCTATTTTTTAATGGGAATTCTAGTGACCAATGATGGGATTCAATTTTTTTTACAACTGGTTCTGTGGGTGTGGCTTGGTGGGAGTGGCTTGGTGGGCATGGCAGGGGAAGGATACTGTAAAATCTCCATTCCCACCCCACTCCAGGGGAAGGTTACTTCAAAATCCCATTTCCTCCCCACCCCACTAACCTGCTTTTCAGCTCCGTAATCATGTGCAGGGCAACAAAAGAAGACTCAGCCCATCAGCTGGGACTTGGGAGGCAGATAATAGATGGGGGTGGGGCCAGTCAGAGGTGGTATTTGCTAATTCTCCGAACTACTCAAAATTTTCACTACCAGTTCTCCGAACTGATCAGAACCTGCTGAATACCACCTCTGAATTCTACCCTACATCCATGTTTAACATTGTGCAATGTGACCTTGCCTAAAGAAAGCTCAGGTGAGACAACTTACATCTACTGAGCTCTAGAAGAATTCCACTCATTCACAAAATACTATTTTCTATCTATGTTAAAAATAGATGTGTTAGAATAATAATGGTAGTAGTATATGATCTAGATCAGAAGCATTAACCATTTAATGGCTGGAGCCCACGTCTTTAGAAGAGGTCACTTGAAGATTATGACATCATCAAAGCAAGCATCACTCATTCTGGAAGTTTCCTTTGTTTAGCAAGGTGGGAGTTATCAGTGTTCTTTTCTTTGTTTTGTAAGCAAATGCCTGGGAGGCATAAGCTTAAAAGGAACTTTATGTACCATTTTTTATAATTTTATTATCAAAAATGGAAAATCCCTTTGTAGCGATATGCCACCACTTGCAAATAATTTTTAGTAGTTTCCCATTGTTATTCAATGATATGATTTGTTCAGGTTGTAACAATAGATTAGGGGGCTATATATAACCTTTGTTAATCTAAACAAAGGCTGGAAAATGAAACAAAACTATGCCATAATTTAAGACCAAGCCGCATGATGACTGCTTTGTGGTAAACAAAATAATGCTTTTACAGAATTGCTGACAATCAGCATTATTTTTGTTGTTGTTGTTGTTGTTGTTATTTTAGTGATCTACAAAGTGGCACAGAGATGTATATTTCTGCCTCATAATCTTAGTATAAGTGATTTGTTATCGGACTGGATATGTTATTATCTGATCTGTGGGCTTGTGTTCTCTGTAGTTGTTTGGTGAAAGACCATAGCACAAGTTATAGCTCATGATCAGCCTGAGGGATAATTAGAAGTTTTTTTCCAGCAGCACAGCAGGCCATTTATAGTAGAGATGATTGAAGGCTCAAGCTGTGTATCCTCTTCTTTCTCTTTCATCTCCATAAGAGGTCCAATCCCAATTCTACTGAGCAAAATGGACATGGTCATCCTATGAGTCAGGGGTCCCTGAGGTGACCACTAATTACCTACCTTGGGGAGACATTTTGTGTTGCAGGAAATATGTAATTTGCCTTGCAAGGATGACACAATTGGCCTCATCAAGGCCCTTCATGTTGTCTTGCAGCCTCAACAAGCACATTCAATACCTTACAGGACTTCCATACCTATAATGGAAATTATATTTTATATAAATTGTATTTTATAAATTATAAATTATATAAATTATAATATAAATTATATTTTAAAATTATATTTTATAGAAATTATATAAATTGATGCTGTGCATTTGAAGCAGCATAAAATAAAGCCATTTGATTTTTCAAAGGGCCAGCGTAGAACAAAAATTTTAAGTAAAGTGATGCCTTTTTCTGAAACTTTGCACAGCATGCAATTTTTTGTGGTATCAAAGAAAACAAGAACACTAGATCTGCTAAGGCATGAGATTGGGCTTATTAAAAAAATTAGCACCTAATCCTTGATATGCAATATGATAGTCATGAAACCCATTCTAAATGAAAACAAACCAGAAATCTAGTTTTAAAGCCTACAGAAGATTTATTTATTTATTTATTTGTCAAACATGTACAAGATAACAAGTATAAGTATGAACATAAACAAGAACAAAGGAAGTAAATACAGATAAATGGGGACAGTAAGACAGGGATGGTAGACACACTGGTGTGCTTATGGATGCCTCCTTTAAGGAATGGAGTAGGTCCATGATAGACAGTTTGAGGGGTTGTGGCTGTAACAACTGAGTCAGGTACGGCATTTCAGGTGTTGACCACTCTATTGCTAAAGTCATAATATCTGCAATTGAGTTTGGAGCGGTTTACCTTAAGTTTTGTATCGGTTCTTTGCCCGTGTATTACTGTGATTGAAGCTGAAGAAGTTGTTGACGGGCAAGATGTTATAGCATAATGTTATAGCAAGATGTTATGAGTTAATCCTGTGTTCCTTTATCTTAACTGATGTACATGAAGTGATCTTTATAAAATAAACACACACACACAGAGAGAGAGAGTATTACTGTATATCAGTATATAACTGATCAGAAAATATTGTATTATTGAAAAGATGGATTTAATTAAAATAAACCTCTTGGCTTTTGGTGAACCTAAATGTGTAATCTGAGAGTTTAGTGAATTTGGGGGATAAACCAAGTATTTGTGGCTGGTTAGAAAGTCAAACTATTGTCTTAGATTTTAAGAGAACTGATTCAGCAAGCTCTAACAACAGGAAGAGTTTTAATGGATAAAAATCCTAAATGAGAAAACAGCTCAATATGCTTACGGAATTCTGAAAAAATAGATTATAAAAGCCCACACTAACACAATACCACAGAGAAAGATAAACAAGAGCCCAGAAAAAAACAGCATGGTTGCATAAAGAGCGATCTGATAAACGAAAAGGACAAGTACAGGTAGTCTTCAATTTATGACCACAATTGAGCCCAAATTTGTTGTTACTAAGTGAAACATTTTAAAGTGAGTTTTATCCCATTTTATGACCTTTCTTGCCAGAGTTGTTAAGTGAATCACTGAAGTTAATTGTTAAGTGAGTCTGGCTTCCCCATTGAGTTTGCTTGCCAGAAGGTTGCAAAAGATGATCCCATGACATTGGGACACTCATAAATATGAGTCAGTTGTCAAGTGTCTGAATTTTGATCAGATGACCATGGGATGCTAAAACATCATAAGTTTTAAAAAATGGTCACAAGTCACTTTTTTCAGTGCTGTTTAATGTTAAACGGTCACTAAACAAACTGTTCTAAATCAAGGACTACCTGTATAAAAAATGGAAAGAGGGACACATAACTAAAACAGAATCTATAAGGTTAAAGTCAAGAGAGCTAAGGCTCAGAATGAACTAAGACTTACAACAAATACCAAAAATAATAATAATAAAAAGTTTCTTTCAACATATAAGAAACAAGAAAAAAGTCTAGGAAACGATTGGTCCACTAATAAGAAGAGATGGGCAACAGGGAGAAAACAGAACTGCTTAATTCAAAATGCAAAAGGAAAAAAATAGTCCAACTGATCATAAGTGTTGCAGTAGAAAACAAAAGAGTCAAAATAGGCAAGAAAATAGTAAGAGAACACTTATCCAATTTGGATGAGTTCAAATCACCAGGACCAAATGGATTTTAACCCAGTGTTCTGAAGGACCTGGCAGTTGTGATCTTGGAACCACTGAATAAAATCTTTCAAAGTTCATGGAGTGCAGGGAAACTGACAGAGGAATGGAAAAGAGCTGATATGTTTCCAATCTTCTAAAAGGGGAAAAAAATGGATCCAGGAAACTACAAACCAATCAGCCTGACATCAATATCTGAGAAAATCCTGGAAAAGATAATAAAGTAGTGGATTTGCAAGTGCCTAGAAATGAGCAAAGTGATTATTAGAAGCCAACATGGGTTTGTTAAAAACAGATCATGCCAGACAAACCCTACTGCCTTTTTTGCGGAGGTGAATTAGTGGATCAGGGGTTGTGGACATAAATTACTTAGTCTTCAGTAAGTCATTTGATGAAGAAGACTCCAGCCTCCTTTTTGGTAAGATAGAAAAATGTGAGATAGACAGCATCAGATGGATTTGTAACTGGCTGACCAACTGCACTCAAGGTGTAGTTCTCAATGGTACTACATCTACATGAAAGGAAGCATACAGTGGGGTACCACAAGACTGTCTTAGGCCCAATAATTACTCTTCAACATCTTCATAAATAATTTAGATGAGGGGCTACAAGCGGCACTCATCTAATTTTCCAAACTACACCAAGCTGGGGTGGGAGGGATTGCCAACACTTTAGAAGATGAAGTCCAGGTTCAGAAAAATCTTTACAGACATAAACATTGGTCCTATCCAATAAGATGCAGTTCAGTGGGGAGAAAAAAAGGGTCCTGCACCTAGGCAAGAAAAATCAAATGCACAGGCATAGAATAGCCAATACCTGGCTCAACAGTAGTAACTGTGAGAAGGATTTAGGTGTCCTAGTAGACCGCCATGTAAGTATGAGCCAGCAGTATGCTGCAGTTGCCAAAAAAGCTTAGGCAGTCCTAAGCTGCATCAACAGAGGGATAGAATAAAGACCATGAAAAATGATAGTACGGCTCTATACTGTCGTAGTGAGGCCACACTTGGAACACTGCATCTAATTCTGGTCACCAAGAGAGAAAAAAGATGCTGAGACCCTAGAAAATGTAGCAAAGAGGTTACAAAGATTGTACATTAGAGAACAATCTTCTTTCCAAATGATTGGTAACTTTGGTGCACTCTTATATTCCAAGAGTTTTAACATGCCCAAAAAGAACATAAATAGTATAAACACATGAAATGATGTATGGGTAGAATATTCTATCTCAGTGATCCCCAACCTTTTTGACGCCGCGGCCCGGTACCGGCATCAGCTGGGCGCCGCGGCCCGGTACCGGCATCAACTGGGCGCCACCATCTTTTTGCGAAAAAGTGCTTCCGGTGACCTCACGGAAGCACTTTTTCAAGAATGGCGCCATCGCTCTGATGAGCTTTTGGGTAGAAATGGCTTTCTACCGGAAAAGCTCACGAGCGCTATGCGCCGCCATCTTTTTGATGAAAAAGTGCTTCCGGTGAGCTTTCTACCGGAAAAGCTCACCGGAGCGCTTCTCCATCTTTTTGATGAAAAAGTGCTTCGGTGAGCTTTCTACCCAGAAAAGCTCACGGAGCGCTAACGCCGCCATCTTTTTGATGAAAAAGTGCTTCCGGTGAGCTTTCTACCGGAAAAGCTCACCGGAAGCACTTTACCAAAAAGATGGCGGCGCCACAACCAGCGACCCGGTAAGACTTGTTCTGCGGACCGGTGCCGGTCCATGGACGGCGGTTGGGGACCCCTGTTCTATCTGGTCCTAAACTGCAATAGAAGAGAATATTGTATTTCATAACTAAATACAACACAACATTCGATTCAATTGGAAACCATTTTGGGGTTATAATTCTGTATCACATTTGAAATGTGAGTTACTTTTAGTACAACGTCCTTAATAGAAATTTTTGTAATTGTAGACTCATTTTACTATCTATCTGTCTATCTGTCTGTCTGTCTGTCCATCTGCCCATCCACCCGCCCATCTATTTATCCATCCATATCTATCTATCTATCTATCTATCTATCTATCTATCTATCTATCTATCTATCTATCTATCATCTATCTATCTATCTATCTATCTATCTATCTATCTATCTATCTATCTATCTATCTATCTACAGTATCCATCCATCCATCCATCCATCCATCTATATCTATTTATCGTGTATATAGTCACCAATTTCACAAGAAAGTGAATAGCACTGAATAAACTAATAAATCACAAAAACTACTATAAAAAGATTATGATTTATACAATAGTGACTATTGCTGTTGATGTCCATATATTATTTGACTTAGTGTTTGAAACTATATAGTACAGTCAGTTATTTAAATTTATTATAAAATATTAAAAAAGGAAAGGAAAGGAAATTCATTCACATCTTGTACCTATATCCATTTGGAAGTAAGCTTGATTTAAATCAATTGGCCTTATCATAATATCAGATATTAGATGATCCAATTAGAATTAGAATGCATGGGCTGCCATTTAGATTCACTTTCAGACTTCAGATTACTAATGATTTTTATCTTAATGTTTGCCAGAGTCATTAGACTGAGTATCTAGGCATTTGCTGGAATATTTTCTTACATGAAAAAATTCTTAAACCAATCTAGAACATGATCAGATTAGAGTGGGAAAATTTATCTCAGATTCTGAAAAGTTTTAATCATGGTTGTTCAATCTTTTCAGCTCTAGGAACTATGAAGGTTGATAAATTGATGGTTGGATGATATATATATCCATTCATATATCACATATAACAGGGATCCTTAACCCCCAGCCCATGGACCAGCACTGGGCCAAAGACATGACAGAAACTGGGCTGTGCAAACAAGTGAAGCCCCATCCACAAGATGCAGGCAGCACACAAAACCACACTCCATGAAAAAAACCCTCTCTCCATTCAGTCCATGAAAAAAACCCTCTCTCCATTGAACTGGTCCCTGGTGCCCAAAAGGTTGGGGGCCTTAGTATACTTAGTATACATATGGAGTCCTTAGTATACTTCTTTCTTTCACAGAAAACCACAGCAAGTTATTGAGTTCTTGGAATCAGCAATATTTCATTTTGCCAGTTAGGTGATCAATGGCTCACCTGGCTCAGGAGATCAGATTGCTTGGTTTCCTTGTTGTCCTGTGATTGACCTGCATTTTTCAATTAACACCTGAAAGAGAGACCGCTTAGACAAGTCAAGCTCGCTTTTCCTGTTTACTCTTATGAGCTGTGAGATAACAAACTTCCAACTATAACCCCAATAAGATAATTATTTCCTTCTTTTGTCAGTGCTTGCTAGACACTTAATCTTCATTAATATCTAATCTTTCTTTGCTGATGCCTAAAATAAGCAACTTGGCGATGGAAGGGGAAAGAGAGGTTGCAGTGCTAAAAAACATGCCCAATGAAAGCAATCCCTTTGTGAGTTGAATTTCAGAAACTATTCTCACTACTCAGGTTCACTGTGTCAAATGGAATAGGAGCCCCTGCTGTTGCAAGTAATTGATGGGAACAATTTAAAAGAAGATGGTAATGTTTGTTTCAGTCCTGGAATCTCCCTTAATGTCCCTCAACTTTAGCCCTGCAAATTCTAAATTTGCCAGCAACAGAAGAATTTTAAAAAATAATTGACGGCAGCAGAAAACAGATTACCCATTTCAAATTCAGTGAATGGGAAAAGTATATGCCCTTACAACTTGAAGGGGTTGCAAAATATTGTTAAAAATTGTAAGTAGTTGGTTGCACATCCATGACATAATTATGTCAATGGAGTGATGTTATGCTATTTCCTATCTTGGTTATTGGAAGATGCTGTAGAGACAGGGTGATTTCCTATGTACCATTCTGAGCCCCTTCTCCCCCCCCTTAGGCTGACAAAATAAACGCCTATCTAAAGAGCGCGACTGCCTGCCGTGTGCAAACAAACGGAAGCTAGTGGGGGAAAAGAGAGAAGGGCCGATGGAAACTCCCTATTTTCTGCCTTTATTGGGTTGTCTGCACCGCACTAGATCGGGATGGGGAGGTGGGGGTAGAAAGTAAAAAGCCCACTCAGTCCATATGTACTCACTAGCATGATGGAGAATCTGTCTTCCAGCTTGCCAGTTTGGGCATTGGGAGCTTGAGGGGTAGATTCTGTGCCCTGAAAGTCCATCTGCTAATTTTCCAAGCCCAGCTCTGGCTGCAGCCGACCATTGACCAATTTTCTTCCAGTGCTCATGCAAGGAACCCAGGAGCTTAGCAGCAGCACATTGCATGCTTTTCACTCCAAGTAGCCTGGACTGGAAAATGCATGGCTGGTGTGGAGCAGTCCTCCTTAACAAGCTCCAAATGATAGCTGCTCCTCCAAGGCTGGGTACTCCACATGAGCATGGAAGAAAGGGAGAGCATGTGGAGCATCTCCCGAGCGCCCGAGGCACACATAGCACCAGCAAGGACCAGAAGAAGTGGCCGCAAGATGTTGTGGCCCTTGTTGGTGCTGAGCATGCCTTGGGCGCTCGGGGAGACTCTCCACATGCTCTCCACGCAGCAAAGTGAAATTTAGCAGTATGAGTCACCACTTTCCTCTAAGTCCCAATCTGGAAAGTGCTGCATTGGAGAGAAGTAGCTGGGTTGAATGCTGCTTCTGTCTGCCACAGTGCATTCCAGATGTAACTTACAGGACCCAAAGCAGTGGCTCACAGCTGCTAAATTTCACTGTGCTGCACAAGATGCTCACTCAGCAGGCCACCAGCACTAACAAGGCCCAGAAGAAGCACTGTGGCTGCAAGATGTTGCTTGATCTTATGGCTGCTTCTTCCGGCCCTTATTGGTGCTGGGCGTGCCTTGGGCACTCGGGGAGATGCTCCATGTGCTCTTTGCCCTGAGACACTGGCCTGACCCAGCTGCTTCTCTCCACGACATTGCTTTCTAAATGGGACTTACAGGTCTGAACCCAAAGCGGCAGCTCACGGCTGCTAAATTTCACTGTGCTGCACAAGATGCTCTCCCGGCAGGCCACCAGCAAGTGGAGAGGTGGAGAAAAGCAACCGGGTTGGGCTAGTGTCTCAGAAGAGCATGTGAAGCATCTCTGCGAGCGACCGAGGCTTGCCCAGCATCAAGGGCTGGAAGAAGTGGCTGCAAGATCTGAGATGCCGGAGATTTAACCCAGCTGCTTCTCTCTGCCACAGTGCTTTCCAGATGGGACATCTTATGGTTAAGAACCCAAACTGCTTCAGCCCACCTGTGCCTTTGCCTCTCCCCTCCATGGCCCTTCGGCTGAGCATGGCAGGCTGCAGGCTGGATAAATTGCTTTGGCCTGGGGGGGGCGGTGTAGTTTGAGGCCATGGGTTTTAGGTGAGTGTGGGAAGTAAGCGTAGATTTCCCGGAGGGAATGAATGCAACGGACCTGAGGGTGAAGTGTAAAGTAAAACAGGAACTTACTTACCTAAAACTAGGGAGCAGTGAAGGCTTGGGAGTGAGGAAGCCAGAGAGTAGCTGGGCCGCCAGTGCCATGGGGGCCTACGCAAGCTGCGACAGCTGGGGAGCCAGGAAAGTAGGTGAGGGAACCAGAGAGGGCCTAGGTGAGCTGCGATGGCTGGGGAGGCAGGAAAGTGAGCAAGGGAACTGGAGAGCAGCTGGGCTGCGGGCACTATATGGTCTAGGGCCTGGGTGAGCTGCGATGGCTGGCGAGCAAGGCAAGCAAGTGGCCAAAGCAGAGAAGGCGAGCAAAGAAGTGGCTGTAAGAAATGGGGTGGGTTGGACGGTGGGGGTGGATGGGGTGGGGCCAGCCAATGGTGGTATTTGCCGGTTTGACAAACTGTGCAGAATCTTAACAAGTGGTTTGCCTGAACCAGTCCAAACCAGCTGAATCCCACCTCTGTGTTAGAGCTTTAGTTGGTTTGTGTGCCATGATGCCACATAATTGTAATAGTCATTGGTGGTTTCTGAGATGTTTTTGATGTATGGCAGTATTATCCTTTTCATATCTTCTGTTGGTTGTGTTGTAGTGGGTTGAGTCGTCAGGCATTTGGTAAGCAAATCCCACTGCCTTCTAGCACAGATGTTGTTATTTGGTTGGGTAATGAAGGACCCCACAGTATGTAACAAGTGTTGTACATAGTCAAGGCAGGAGTAGGGGACTTGAAGTCCATCAAAACAGATTCTCAGGCTTTACAAATACTACATTATATTGCAAGTACTACATGTATTTTAGTAGACTACATAGAAATACTGCATATATTATATCTGTACTGCATGTTTGCTGTAATAGTTGTGTGTACCTGTAAACAAGCTTAGGCTTGTGTCTCTAAGATGACACATAATAGAGCATAAAGTGAAAAATGAGGAAGCCAGCATTAGTGCACATTGACTCAGATGACCACAAGATAGCAGGAAAGAGGTTAAAAAAAACCACGACCTTTTTGTTGCTGTCCAGTTGTCCAGATTTTTGCAGCCAACATCTGCTAGCAGTGAGCTGCAATTGAAGAATGAAACATTTCTATTTGAGAGATTTGTAGCCCAGAGCTCCAGTTATGAGCTTGTGAGAAGCATTCTCTGTTTCTCAGGAGCCTTGGTGTGGTGGTTAGAATGCAGTTTTTCAGGCTAATTCTGTCCACAGCCAGGAATTTGATCCTGACTGGCTCAAGGTTGACTCAGACTTCCATCCTTCTGAGGTCTGTAAAATGAGAACCCAAATTGTTGGGGACAATATGCTGACTCTGTAAACTGTTTAGAGAGGGCTTTAAGCACAAATAACTGATATATGTCTTAACTGCTATTGATATTTATAAAAGTAAGAGCTAAAACAATAGTTTTACAAGCAAAACATAACGCAATAAGCATTGACAAGAACTTTTGAATGGTAAGAGTAAATATATTGGAAAATGAAAAAGAAATTATATGTTCTAATTCTTAAACATATAATCATAAGACAATAAGTATTTTAGTATTTCACACATCTCCTTCAATAAGAACAAATCTGAAGTATGTGTTCATGGATTGGAATGGAAAAATAAACCTCTGTTCACAATGAATGTTTTGAAATTTGGGAGGTAATCTTGTTTCTATTATCTGTCTGTGGGTGTTCCTTTTAATCTCAGCTCAAAACATAATTTAACCATAATCAAATCATCTGTTGTATCTGCTGTAATTTACTTCTTCATCTGATACTGTGTACTGCATTTGCATACGTTAATAAATACTGCATTTATTTACAATAATAAATGCTCCCAAGTCAACTAATTTGTTTTCTGTCAGGATAACTTCAGGTTGATTGTTCTTATTAATGTTAATGAAACAGCCAGAGGGTATTTTGAATCAATGGTAACTTGGAAGGCAAAAAGGATCATCAGCACTGTACTGTCTTACCCTATAAGATGTTGATTTATCAAAGCCAACATGGAAAAGACTTCTATAACAATTATTATTAATTTCATAATTCTTGTTTTTGCACCCAAGTCCTATAGTCTACTGTAAAGCCTGGCCTATGATGTTTTATTAGGTTTTTTTTCTGTTACCAAGTATCAACCATATAGTATATATTATTAGACAATCTGTGTCCCATTGGATGATAGTTTCAGAGATGTTTCTTTATTTAAATACAGAAAAGAATAACTGTGACTAGGCAAAAAGCAGTGGGAGCAGCAGCAACTTCCTACTAGTTTCCCCATTGATTTTTCCTTGTAGGAAGCTGGTAGTAAGTATTGGAAATAATGATCACATGATCACAACTGACCGCTGCAGCATAACAGCACTGAAGCAGCCATAACTTTGCGAAATATCAATCCAACAGGAATTGTGGAACCCAGATTTTGGACACATTCTGTAATTTAGCCCAGTTGAGGTACTGTCAGCCTCAAGATATCTTCCTAATAAGTATATTCTGTCTTCTAACTATTGCATATCTGCTGCTATGCTAATTTACTTCTTTCGGCTGTCATGAAATGGTGGGAGGGGGGAATCTTGGAGGGGAAGAAGGCAGGAGGTGTTTTGCATTCCTTTGCTGGGTTAGCAAGGGGAGGGGGGATTCTTTTCTTTAACTTTCCATTTCTTCGCTAGCCTCTGTCCTTTTTTGCGCAACTGCGAACTTTTATCAAAATATGTCAAGGTCAACTGACAATAGCCTCATCACCACCTGGAGATGACCACATGATCATATTCAGAAGTTTTAATTGGAAGAATCATTTGGACTTTGGGGGGTGGGAGCAATTCTATTCCTTTGTATATGTGTTCTACCCGCCAATTTCTTAGTTTCGGAATTGGCTCTGTCGTTTCCACTTTATTTCCCAGTAAAAGGATGACTTTGCTCTATACCATGGAGTCTGAGTATTTCTTTCTTGGGATTTAGAGGGAGCACAGACTGACAGGTACATTGGTTCAAAAGTTGTTGCCATATACAATTGAAAGAAAGCTTTAAATTTGAATTAAAAAGTTATGCATTTGATTTTGTGAAAAATGAATTGGAAATCCTATTGTGTGGTAAAGGTAAAGGTTCCCATTGCATATGAGTGCTAGTGATTTCTGGCTCTAGGGGATGATACTCATCTCCGTTACAAAGCCCAAGAGCCAAAGTCCAAAGACATCTCCGTGGTCATGTGGCCAGCATAATTAAACACTGAAGGTGCATGGAATGCTGTTACCTTCCCACCAAAGTGGTTCCTATTTTTCTACTTGCATTTTTACATGCTTTTGAACTGCGAGGTTGGCAGAAGCTGGGACAAGTAATGGGAGCTCACTCTGTTATGTGGTACTAGGGATTCGAATTGCTGACCTTTCTGATCGACAAGCTCAGCTTCTTATCCAATGAGCCACTGCGTCCTTCTTGTGTGGTAGTGATGAAGATATTGTTGCTAAGCTTTATAAACTGTTACTGAAATTAATTTTGGAGAATGAATATGTAAAGCATTGTATGATTCGGTGGGAAAAGAACTTTGGATATAACATAATACTTGAACAATGGGAAATATGTGGATGAAAAGTCTAAATTTCACATTAAATAATAATTTAAAATAATTTTTTTTTTTATAAAAGTTTTATTGATTTTAACAACAAATAAAAACACATAAAACATAAAACATAACATAAGAACATCATCATTCTTCATAAATTTACAGACAGTGTATCGGTTGGTTTATCACTCCTTTTTGTGCATCTATTTCATAGTCATCATAATAATTATGTTACATAATAACTCATATTATCAATCAACAATTATATATCCTAATATCCTTATTAAACAATCATTTGACTATAATTTAACTAATTCATGCTTAAGCGAGATAACTATAATTTAGTTAATTTATAACAAATCGTAAAATCATACCAAATCTATCTTAATATAATATTCTAAAAATATTATCAAAACCAATATATATATATATTCTATTATTTAAAATAATTTTTAAAATAAGATGATTGGTATCTTAACACTGGACAAATCATCAAAATGTATAAAGATATTTCAAATGAATGTTGGAAATGTAAAGAAGGAACTTTTTTCATTTATGGTGGATATGTGACAAAGCAAAAAAATATTGGAGCACAATTCATATTCTAATACAGAAGACTCTTAAAGGGAATACAAAGATGAAATGAGAGACTTTTCTCTTAGGTTTGATAAAGAACTTGAAAAAAGTTCTTTGTCAAAGCTGCACTTTTTTCTCTTCCCTTTTTCCTTTCTTCTCCTTTCGTCATCTTTATATTTCTTTGTATGGTTTGTACTTTATATTTTGACAAACTAATAACAATTTGTTAACCAAGAAAAATTGTTACCCTATGATTAACTGCTTTGCCCAAACTATCAAACATACATAAGAGTTTTAATATAAAGCAATCTTGGAATAAGTATGTCACACTGGTTTGTATATGTGTTTACAACTTTATGTTTATGTTCATGTACTGTATGTCCAGGGATATTTAATAGAGCTATGTATATTATACATCATATTTGAAAGCGAAAAGGTGCTTTGGAACTGACAAAGCATATACCTAGGATTACTTTGCAACTATTTAAACTAAGAGCATTTTTCCAGGTTAAAATGATATAGCATCAGCAGGGAATTCTGGGGAAAGAGTTGTTTAGAAAGGTTTTGGATAAATGTGGCCTCAACATCACTGCATGCTCTAAATTTAATTTAGCATATTACAAAAATGTGTCAAAATCTCACTGAGATGATGGCTTTATGTACATAATATTGAGAAAACTATTCACAGATGTCCCATAGAAATAAATTATACATAGTACATTAATATGCTAATTCCACTTATTTGGTTTTGGTATATAAGATTTTTATTGGACTGTGGTTGAAAACAGCTGGAAACTGTTGCATCTACTTTATCTCACTTGTCTATTCCTTCAGGTTCAATAAGTGATGTGGTGGAGGCTTTCTTGTTTTCTTTATTTATTATTTGTTCTTTTGTAAGAGGCTAGTCAGAACATTCTCCAGGAAAATCATCTCACTGTTTGAAATGAAATCAACTTATCATATAGATTCTTCTTCTTTGCTCAACTGTCCTTTAAAAATGTACATATATGTAACCAAATCCCTTTGGATTTCACTAATAAAGAGAACACATTTTACAATTACAATATGTAATATGTAAAAAAATGGCTAGAGGTGAAGCAAAATTTGAGTCATTAATTCTCTTTCATTAGTGGAAAATACTTATGAGAGTTGAAATCCACACAACTTCAGGTTACCAAGGCCTAGAAACATTGTTCTAGACTGACTGAAACTTCTGGCAGTATTGCAGGACAATCATTGGTAGAAGGCATTGCATAGTCCAGCTGTGTGGAAAAGAGGAAAGCAGGGGTACTATTATTTCCATCTTGGGAAGGGCTGCAATTTGTGCACTAGCTGAACAAGGACATGGCCTTTAGCCAGAGCTTTCATTTTCCATGAAGAAGTAATTTTGAGGATCCGCAAGTCACAGACTTGTTTTTTCAACAGCAGTGCAATGTCCTTAAGAAGCAGCAATGGCACTATCAGAATATTTAAATAGATAAACAGCAACTGGAATTCAGATTCAGCCTAATTTCCCCCATACGGATCCTAATGGCATAGAGAAAAGATAGAAGTATTATCTTCTACCTGGACTTTGTTAGGATTGTGAAGATGGGTATAACACCAATGTATTGATACATCTAAAATTAATGAAAGACTTTCCTCAGTATCTTGTTATAGATGTAAAAGGGTGAAGAAAGAGAACTGGAATAGTTCATTAAAAAAAATAGTTGATTTTTTTGCTCTAGAAGCCATTGAATGAAACTGCCTATTAAGGCATAGCACACTATCAGTCTGTGTCTCAATCCCCAGACATTGCTGTTGGTCCATAAGGATACCATGTTTAATAAACAAATAATAAATACTGCCTGTTTCCTAGCCACAATGAATGTGTTACAAATAGAATACTAAAACAAAACAAAAAAATGAGAGAAAAATGAAGAGTAAAGATGACAAGGATAGTGAAACCTAGATGTGAACAAAAAAAAAATTCCACACAATCAAAAGATAATAAGAGAGCAGACTTTGTCTCTTGTCACCATGGTGTAGTTTTAAACCTGAACTTGTACCTATGCTCAGTCAGGTTTTACTTGATGTCTTTTGGCATAGGTGCTTTAGGTATTATTTGTGCCATTTCATCTCCTGGAAATCTTCATTAAATCGAGGTGTCATTAGGGATTAGCAGGTAAAAACAAGGTATTTAAGGATAATCTTGTCATGTGTCTGATTATCTCCAGCAGACTACCAAACTGTAAATTGCTCACAAGACAATGAGAAATAAATCCAAGCATCTGTTTATAAACCATCCAGATCTATAAGAAGCTTCAGATGGAACACTCTAATTGACCTGTTTATTGCATGGAGATAGTGGGTGGTTGTCAACCAGTGGTGGGCTTCAAATAATTTAACAACTGGTTCTTTGCCCGGTTGCTGGGTGGGTGTGGGCATGGCCTAGTCAGCCTTCTGCAGCATCCTGGGAGTGAAAACAGGCTGTGGAGGGCCCGTTTCCCACCTTCCCGGGTTCCAAAGGTTCTCTGGAGGCCAGAAATAGCCCGTTTTTGCCCTCCACAAGCCTCTGGGAGGCCCGTTTTCCACCTCCTTGAGCTCCACACACCCCCTGCACTTACCTGAGATCCAAAACAGGCCTTGTGGGAACTCCTGGGAGGGGACAGGCAGGGTGGGGCAGGGCCAGCTGGTAATTGAAACTACTGGTTCACTGAACCAGACGTAAAATTAACATCAGGTTCGCCCGAACTGGCGCAAACTGGCTGAATCCCACCCCTATTGTCAACCCTCTCTGGACCAGGAAGCAAAAGCAATTTGATAGTGATATTTAGATAATCACACATCTTATCTGAACCTAAGCCCAAGTCTAAGTTTTCCTTGCCTTTATAGGTCAGGCATGAGATTACTTGACAAGCCATGGTTTTTGAGGAGTTAAACTTGATGAAGTTTGTGGATACAAGAGACGGTGAAAATCAACTAAATGAAAATGTTCATCACAAAAATTGATTTTATTTTGGATATGCTTACTTGCAGTTTGAGCACAATTTTCCTTCTTATCCTGCCTGTATATAACTTCTTTTGCAAATGTTTCCCACAAAAGTTTTCTTATTTTTATTGGTATGTTACTGGATGTTGATGATCCATCAGCCCAAGTCAGAAAGGTAATTTAAGCAACGATGGATGATACTATACACGTCACAACAACAAATGGGACCACAATGTTCCTAATTCTAAAAAAAGAAAAAAACCTCCAGAACTAATGTTTTTTTTTTAATGATAATAATAAATCTTATATCATCAAAGAAATCAAACCCAAATACAAATGACTAAATTCAGATTATCCTACTTTGCATACATGTGAAGATCTAGCTCTCTCGAGAAGTCTATAATACTGGGAAAAGTGGAAGAAAAGAGAAAAGGATGACCAGCAGGAAGGTGGATAGACTTAATTTCATGGGCCATGGGTGCACTCTTGGAAGATCTAAAGGATCTTGTTGGGACAGACCTCTTCATTTAGTTGCTAAGAATCAGTGCCCACTTGGCGGCACATAATCATATCAAAACTTAAACAAATTAAAGTAAAATAAAATGATTGAAAAATCTAGTGGGATTGCAGTATTCTTTTTATTTTTAAAAGTTATATGGATAAGTACTGCTTTATACTTTTCACTTAGAGATGCATTTTCAGTTTGAAAGATTTCAAATTGAGATTATTCATTCTGTTGTCATGTTGTATATCATATTATATCATACATCATAGAATGTATTAAAATAATTGAGTCCAGAATAGAAATACAGCAAATCTTTGGATTCAGAGACTAAGCCAATTTGAGAAGAGACGTTCTGTGGCTTGCAAGACATATGAATTGAAATGAAACCAATCAATAATTCATATTCTTAACTTTGTATTCAGAATGCATTAGTAACTTTGATACTGAATATTGGACTTGAATAGTATGAACTTCTAGCAGTAAATGCCAGTATATATTTTAATTCTAATCACACTCTACAAAGAACATTGTTAAAATTTACTTTTAGCTGAATTCAAACAATGTGCAATCAGGCAAATTATTTTTTTTAAATAAAAGCATTCCTGACTGCTGATGCATGAAAATAAATCCAAAATCAATGAAGAAGACAAAAGAACATGTAAGTACTTGAGCTTAGGCACATTTCAAGAGGAAAATACTCCATAAACAATGATGTTTCGTGCACCTGCATTCTAGGAATGAACTTTATCACTTTATAAAATCTGGAGAGCAAGTAATTAGGTAACCCAGGCCTATTTAAAATGGACCAAAGATTATTTTTAAATAAGAACCATTTTTAATTTGCATTGGTTGGAGGGGCAGTTAGATATTTTCCCTGGGGAAGAGTAATTATATTAATAATCTTGGCTTCTTCTTTTTGCTTTTCTTTGTTCCTCTAGCAATAAGGCTGTTGTTTAAAGCTCTAATTTGAACAAATGCATTAAAGAGACACACAGTTATAGTATTAAACATCCCAAGGGAAAGCTGTAATAAGCTTTTTACATTTTTAGTCTTTATACACATCATAGATAGGCACTAAATGGCTCGTAATATATTCCTCCATTGTTGCAGCAAACACCAGGAAAGAGATTTACTATTCTCTCTTCCTCCCAATTATTGTGAATTTTATGACAAACTAACCTATTGAACCATCTCTTGCCACAGAATCGGAATTACAAATAGGTATGGATTAAGTTTCAGAATGCTTTGTTTTGTATAAAAAAATGTAGTACTTATTACATTGTACAATTAGTTTAACCAGTACCTTTAAAGGGTACTTTCCATAATTAAAGTTGTAGGCAACCTTCTTGGGAGAGCAGAAATGGTGACATACCATGAAGTACACATCTGTGTAATAAAGCATGATGTCACTGACAGTGTATTATTTGCTAAACCACCCATCTCAACCCCTTACCGTCGTCCATGCTCAAATGAACTGAATACAGATGGTTAATTAATATATTCTGTGGCCATTCAATAGGAGGATAACACCAATGGCATACCATCATTTTAAGCTCCAATAAGCTATTGGACAAAAGTCTCCATCTTGTGTAATAATGTACAAAATTTGAAAAGACATAAATGACCAAAAATTAATGAAAATGTATGGGGATAATGGAGAGATTTCATGAATTAATATTAATAGACAGTTCTGATAACTGCTGACCTGGTAAAATTCTCAACAGACGATTGGAACTTTGCATTTTATGGGGAATTTCCTAAGTACATTCCCTCCCTATAGCAATCAGTGGCTTGCTAAGTACGAGTGCATTAGCCTTTACCACCCTTATGCTTTCCTGCTTTGTTCAGAGGGCAACCTCAGGATTTCAGCCAGCAGGTCCACTGTCCATATTAAATTCAGGTTCTGATACGTCCTGAAGGCATCTGAGTGGAAGTAGTTGTTGCATTGATATTATAGCCTGAAGGCATGCATTTCATAAAACCCTTTTCCATTTGAATCTTAAAAAGAGGAAATCATTTTATCCAGTTTTACAAAATCAGAGAAATTACTGGCCTAATCCTATAAGGAAGGCAGGAAGGAAACATTCTGGTGTTGCTTACAGAAACTGCCTCTCTGTAAACCCTTATTATATTCTTGGCAGGACTAGACTTCCTGTCTTAGGAACTTCTCTGGAGTTTTTCCCCCCTCCTTTGCTGGTACATTGCTTGTGTGGAGTGACCATTCAAAGTTACAATGGCACTGAAAAAAGTGACTTACAACCGTTTTTCACACTTACGACTGTTGCAGCATCCTCACAGTCATGAGAGGCCAGGCGAGGAGATGCCTGTCTCTATGTGAGTGATATTGAATTGGCCACACCCAGCCAGTAACATGACCACCAAGCCATGTCCACCCAGTCACATGACCACCAAGCCACACCCACCAACTAAGCCATGCCCACAGAACCTGTTGTTAAAAATTTGAATCCCACCCCTGATTCTACATGCCACCTCTGGCACATGTGCCATAGGTTTGCCATCACAGAATTGGACCATCCCTTCTGTTCTCATCATATATGAGCCTTGGTGGAGCATAAATATATATTGTATGCATCCCAAAAAACCTAACAAAGTTATGAGAACATAAGGCTGTAAGAATAAGTGCTTAAATATAGCACTTTTATTATCATTGGGATTTCGAGTTCTGATACAGGACGCACAAACTATAGGGATTTACCTGAATTTAAGTTCCATGTTGTTTTTGTTGACACAATTCATTTGGTAAGTGCCAAAGCAAAGCCTTTTTGTCCTAAACAGAAAAAAAATCTCCTTCCAACAATTCTGAAATATCAGACAAGAAGTGTTGTCAATAGCAGCTTGCAACAGTGTCTCTGAATCTAGTGTGAAATAACGTGCAGCAATAATTACTAGAAAAATAACAAGCAATTTATTAACAGACAGAACAAACTATTTGATTGCTCCCCCCCCCCCCTCCGCATTTTGGAGATGTATAATTATAGTTGATGATGAAAGCAATTTTCTATATCTGTATTTCCTGGAGCTTCAAAGGAAAAAAAACACTACTCAAGTATTTATTTCTATCTTGGAAAAACCAACTTGAAAATAACCCAGAACAACATAGAATAACAATGGTGGAAGGTATCTTGGAGGTCTTCTCATCCAACTCCCTGCTTGACTGGAAGAGCTTATTCCATTCCAAACAAATGATTGTCCAACCTAGTCTTGAAAACCTCCAGTTATGGAACACCCCCTCCCCAAATAGCCATTCTACTGATCAATCGATCTCACTGTCAGGAAATTTCTCCTTAGTTCTAGGCTGGATCTCTCTAATGATCTTCCATCCATTACTTCTAGTCCTGCCCTCAGGTGCTTTAGAGAATACAAAATATATCATACAAAATAATTGCATGATAGTGAGAAAAGAAGGTGGCAAACATATTATCTCTGTCTGGATCAAACTGTTGTACCATATTGCCCTCATATGTATCTTTGTAGTGCTGTTGTACGACTGATAGTCTTCCTTAACCTAACTTTTTTCTTTTACAGATTTTTTTCCAGACTTATACCTGCAATAATGTGCAAACTTCTGGCAAGATTAAGAAAGAAGTACTCTCTAATGGTTCCAGAGAACAATTCTCATGATCCTTTGCCATTGGCCATGCTAGATTGACCTGCTGAGGTTAAATATCTGGAAGCAGCAGATTGTCCCTATCTTTAGGCAAGTTAGTAAATTGAAATTGATTTTATATCACAAAATGCAATATTAAAAATGTGGAAAACAAATTCAGACTCTAAAGATGTTAACTCTAAATAGGCTATTTTAAAACAAAAACAAATGTCCAAGAAAGATTAGAGCAAATTGCTCCTACAGTTCTTTCTTTATTCTCTGCCTTAAAAAAAGGAGGCTTTAGAAAAATCCTACATTAATCAATAGCTATGTAGGCAGCCAACAACTAGTGTCCACTGTGAAAAAGGTAATTATCACTGCACTTTTTGCTAGCTTCTTTTTTCAGAATCCTCCATCCCTCAGATCACTTAAATTCAGGATAAACATACCTCTGATTAAACCTTCTGGACTCCATGAAAACATTTGTAGTAAATGGATGAGTCTTAAGATGCTGCTTTTCTTGCAACATAGAAACAGAATCCCCCTTTTGAAAATGGTCTCCCATGAATATTCTAGTTGCATTTGTGATTCTCTTTACTTTCCTTGGTTGCTAGAAGCATGTGTGGAATAAGAGTTGTGAATATATTACAAAATTCTGTAGCTGCCTCAGTTGATCATATTTTGTGCTAATAAAAATGTTGTAGCTGGAGGCTAGTTTTGTAGAAACTGTAGTAATTATTTGTTGCAGACAAAATGGATTTGAAAATTCAAAACAAATGACATTGATACTTCATATAAAGTAATTAGAACATGCCCACAATTAAGAACAAGTATTAAATAGTTTAGGCGAACCATTAGCACTTTTAGGAAACATAACTTTTTTCTCTCTCTTAGTTTTTCAGTTCATAGCAGAAAGCTGATGTTGAGAACAGTATCACTGTTATTATCATTCTACAAATTACAAAATATTTTAGAGAAATAATCAGTATACTTCAGTTAGAATTCTAATTCATCAGTATTATAGACAATTATTTCTATTGTTTAATAAATTAGAATCAGAAATATATTTTGTAAATGTAGCTAACCAAGCTTGTTGTCAGAAATAATGCATTATTGTATTTCATAATGCTTGTTGAATCCAATATGACAAAATTAGAAGAAAAGTCTCTGCTGTTTTACTCACTCATTCATTAGATAATTGAAATTTCCAAAACAAGTCTAAGTACATACACACACACGCACGCACACACACACACACACACACTATTAGATATTCCTGACCAAGCCATTACATCCAACTAGTCAAAATAACCTTTGAACAACTCTAGTACTCTTCTAAGTAAATTAAACCAACTAGTGGTACCTGAACACACTTGTAAGTGGATCATAAGCTTCCTAACAGACAGGAAGCAGCAAGTGAAGCTAGGCAGAATCACATCTGATACCTGTACAATCAGCACAGGGACCTCCAAGGTGGTGTGCTTTCTCCACTTCTCCCTATATATCAATGACTGCATCTCAAACAATCCATCTGTTAAATACTGAAGTTTGCTGATGACACAACAGTGATTGGTCTCATTTGAGACAACAATGAATCCGCATACAGACAGGAGGTTGTACAACTTGCCTCGTGGTGTAACTGGAACAATGTGGAACTGAACACACTCAAAACTGTAGAAATGGTGGTAGACTTTAGAAGAAACCCTCCCATACTACCACATTTTATGATACTAGACAACACAGTATCAACAGTAGTGACCTTCAAATTTCTAGGTCCTACTATATCAATGAAAATGGACACCTAACATCAAAAGCATCATCAAAAAAGCACAACAAAGAATGTTCTTTCTGTGCCAACTCAGAAAGCTCAAACTGCCCAAGGAGCTGCTGATACAGTTCTACAGAGGAATTATTGAGTCTGTCATCTGCACCTATATAACTGTCTGGTTTGGTTCTGCAACCCAACAGGACAGACACAGACTTCAGAGGATAATTAGGACTGCAGAAAAAAACAATTACTACCAACCTGCCTTCAATCAAGGACGAGTCAAAAAGAGGGCTGTGAAAATATTTACAGACCCTTCACATCTTGGACATAAACTGTTTCAACTCCCACCCTCAAAACGAAGCTATAGAGCACTGCACACCAGAAGAACTAGACACAAGAACAGTTTTTCCCCGAAAGCCATCACTCTGCTAAACAAATAATTCCCTCAACACTGTTCAACTATTATGAAGTCTGCACTACTATTACTGTTAATCTTCTCATCACTCCTTATCACCCATCCCCTCCCACTTGTAACTGTATAACTGTAACTTTGTGTCTTGTATCCTTACGATTTATATTTACTGTTTCCTAATATGATTTGATTGCTTATTGTAGCCTATGATTATTATTAAGTGTTGTACCTTATGATTCTTGACTTTTGATTAATGTATCTTTTCTTTTATGTATAGTGAGAGTATTTATACCAAGACAAATTCCTTGTGTGTCCAATCACACTTGGCCAATAAAGTATTCTATGTTCTATGTTCTCTATGTACGGTAGTAACAATCCATAATTTAAACATACTAACAAATCAATTTTGCACTTTCTCTTCTTCCTCCCAGCAATCTTTAAGCCCCATACATAAAATTCTAGTATCTGTTTTCTTCTGCTATATTTGTCTCTTCTTTCCAAGTCTTTGATATCTTTAACAAAGTCCTTTTATAATTTCAGTGTAGCCTCTCCAATAAATTTCTCATATTTCAATTTAAAGAAGAATTCCACATATTTCTATTAATGTCTTATTTGTGTATCTATGTAGCTTTTTAAAAATAGTCCTTCCAGCTCCATTTGTAAATCCAATATCTCATCACTTTTTTATAGGTTGTAGTTTATCCTTTTCAGTTTTATTCAAAGGAATTTGATTTTCTTCAAACCTTTGGTTGCAATATAGGCTTAAGTAACTCCCACAGATCATAAATTTCCTTTAACATAGCCATCTGGTGCATTCTAGTGGTTAACCTTCAAAGCTTTCTTATCAGTAATTTATAAACACATAAATTATTTTTCACAGGAGACGATATTTTTATTTAACTTCCACATCTTTAAATCAATTTCATTCAAATTCATAACATTTAAAAACTTTTTGAAAACACTGTAGTGATCCTTTTGCTGTATATTATAAAAAATAAAATTTTACAAAGCTGGAAACATGCATCTTTCTTTTTAAACACACTGAAATTGAACTCACCAGCAAATACAAAACTTGCACTTCTGAAGATTTTTCAATCTTGAAAAAGTAATAATAATAAGATGAAACTCCAAGGTAATTATAACGATGAGGTTAAGTTGAATTTTGAGTCCTTAAAAAATGCTACATTAATGGCTCAGAGCATGATGAAACCCAGCTGATTGCAAGCAGTTGCAAAAACATCAATTTCTGCTGCCAACTCATATAAACTGTCTGGAATACATGAGAGTGATATCAAGCTTTCTGTTTAATCCAGAGAGAATGATCAGCAGCCTGGATCTTGTATTCATCTGCTTTTTGGCTGCAATGTCCCTTGCAAACTACAGGGTATCTGTTTGCCTCCCCCACTGGAAGCGTTTTCCCTGTGAGACAACCATCTTGAGTTGCTTATCTTCTCCCTGCCCATATGTCTTCATTTGGATCATAGTTAATCAGTAATTCTGAAACGTATAATAATAAACCATTAAAATCTGCATTCTTGTATATTTTATAACTACAGACCAGTTAAATTCAGCTTATGAATTGATTGATGTTGATTTCTGGCAACATCAGTAATTAGGAGTTAGTGCTCCAAGATCAGTATTTATAGCCCGAACCCTAAAAACTTTGTTTCGGAAGTTAAATTTTGGCATGCCAGCCAAAAATTATTCAATTGGGCTTTTAAGATATTGGGCTTAGAAAGTAACATATATGTGTTATGTGGGATCCATAGTCCTTGCTATCATGCCTTATTTTGTATTTCTATCAATGATGCTGAAATTCAGTCTACCTCAAAGAGATTTCTCCCCTACATATGTTGGTACTACAACTTACAGAATTCTCAGCATCTTTGTTGCCCATACTGGAAAGTCAGGTGAAAACTCGAGGAGTTATAGACCAAAGGTATGCAAGGAGTAAATGCATTGTGAAGAAAGGGGAAATACTGTAGACCACTAAGTGAAATTTCTGGAAGCTCATCTAAAATCTCTAAATGTAGGCTAAACATATTCATAGACTAATTTGATGAGGAACATTCAAAATTGCAGTCTCCAGCCAGAAAATATCCCAAGAATCGCCACCATGTTGGTTTGAATGTGCTTCATGTAACCGATACTTCTTTCACACCAGAAACTAAGACAAACACAAGAAAGGCAAAGTTTCCATAAAGATCCATGATCCAATCATGGATCATGCTGCCAAATGAGCGTTATTCTTACCCATTCATTCTTCTCCTTCCACAAATGAGATTCAAAGCAACCTTCATCAGATAAGAACCTAATAATATTTTAAAGCCTCCAGCAATGTAGAAAGAGATTGCTAGCAACACAGTGCTCTTGAGAGGTATATTTAGGGAAAGAAAAATGTCATAAATTGTTCACTGAAATTCTTTAAAGAGGATCTGATTCAGAAAAGCATAAACTGTACTGAGGTGCAGATCGAGAGCACTCATCGTGAATGGTTATAAAATGCTCTTATGTGCATTTGAAAGTAGCTAGGAAAGCTATATAGTACAACATCTGTAAAAAATATCATACTCTTCTGTTGGTAAATTCTGGCTCCGTAGAACACCCTCTTAGTGATACAGATATAGATAATCAGAGTTGGAAGGGACCTTGTAGGTCATCTAGTCCAACCCCCCACCCAAGCGGGAGACCCTACACCATTTCTGACAAATGGCAGTCCAATCTCTTCTTGAAAGTCTCAACTGATGGTGCTCCCACAACTTCCGAGGGCAAGCTGTTCCATTGGTTGATTGTTCTCACTGTCAGAAAGTTTCTCCTTATTTCCAGGTTAAATCTCTCCTTGTTCAGTTTCCACCCATTATTCCTTGTGTGGCCTACAGGTGCTTTAGAAAATAGCTTGACCCCTTCCTCCCTGTGGCAGCCCCTCAAATATTGGAAGACCACTATCATGTCTCCCTGGTCCTTCTCTTTACTAGACTAGCCAAGCCCAGTTCCTGCAACCGTTCATTGTATGTTTTAGCCTCCAGTCCCCTAATCAACCTGGTTGCTCTTCTCTGTACTTTTTCTAGAGCCTCAACATCTTTTTTATAATGTGGTGACCAAAACTGGATGCAGTACTCTAGGTGTGGTCTTACTAAGGCTTTATAGAGTGGTATTAGTACTTCCCTTGATCTTGACTGTATCCCTCTGTTAATACAACTTAGGATTGCATTAGCTTTTTTGGCGATGGCTGCACACTGCTGGCTCATATTTAACTGGTTGTCCACTAAGACTCCAAGATCCCTCTCACAGTTACTGCTATTGATCCTGGTTTCACCCAGTCTATATGTGTACTTTTGGTTTTTCTTGCTTAAGTGTAGGACTTTACTTTTCTCCACATTGAATTTCATTTTATTAGATATGGCCCAGTGTTCTTGTCTGTCAAGATCCACCTGGATCTTGATCCTGTCTTCTTGGATGCTAGCTATTCATGCCAGCTTATTAACATCTGCATGTGAAGATTGAAGAAGATTGTGAAGATAATGAAGATTGGCAATAGTGGCAGCTTATGTAAACTTTTCTGGAACAATTTCCTTTCAGAGTGGCCATTTAGTTAAAGGATGATATATCGTATTGTATTTTATAGAAAAAGGAAGTCCTGAATAAAGTAAACCAATAATGCCAAGGACAGGACCTGAAGAAGAAAAAAGGAAAATGGACATAAAGTAAAAAATGTATTCTCTCCTACAAAAAAAGGGCAGTGGGAGAGAGACAGATAGAGGGAGGGAGGGAGGGAAGGAAGGAGGGAGGAGGAAGAGAGGATGAGAACACATAAAAATGAAGGAGATAGATCTGATTATGTTTACACATTTTCTATGTCCACCTTGTATGATTTAGAAAAGAAATCAGATCAGTTGAAAAGGTCAGAAACTAAGAGTAATTCAATAGAGTATTATAGATACTTAACGTTTCTACCTCAGACAAACAAGGGAAATGCCATTTTGAAAAGTATCTGAAGGATGTAGTGAAGGCAATTTTATAATAATACTTAGGCTTGCTATATCTTTCAATCTTCTCCATCTCAAAGATGGACTCAGTCAGAGTAAGATGAAAACTACCTCATAAATCCCTACATTCAAGGAAAAAAATGTTAAGATTGTTAGAATAAGGAAATATTATTTCAGAGCCTTAAGCCCATAGGAATTGCTTTACTGAATCAAATTGAGACCTACTAATCCAATAAACAGAGACAAGCAAGTTGTGTGGAATAATATTAACAAAATGGGCAAAGAGGGTGTTGATTTCTCTCTCTCTCACCTCTCCCACTGGTATTTGATGAAGCTATGAACCTGGCTTTGTGTTTCTTTCTTTAAAATAACCCCCATTATATCCTGTGGTTCTGTCTCTGTCTCTCTCTTTTAAATGTTGCCAGCATGAATCAAATCTCATAGATTTAGAATCCTAAAACCAACGGAACAAAACAATAAAACAGCAACAGCAGCAGCAGCAGCAACAACAACAACAAAAAGACATTATTTAATACAGTGTAGTGGTGAAAACATGATGCTGTACAACCAAAACAATGTTAAATGCCCCTAGGAAAGATTTGCATTTTCAAGACCCTTCAATAAAATGTTCCAATGGCTAGTACCACTAATTTTGCCACTTCTCTGTCAGGTGCATTAAAAGCAAAAATGTTTATATTCAAAGTAAAGGTTACTTTTTCCTTTAGTTTCACTGCATTTTGAAATGTAGTGAAGCCAATATTTTCTATCTTATACGTTAGGTGCATGCACATTTCTTTTATACTTCTCTCTTTTATACTTTGCATTCTTGGAGATATGTTGGTCTTCAGCTGTAATCAACTTTAACTATTCCTGAAGGCGAGAAGCAAAAAATATTACAGTTGATGATGCTTCACATAGACATCTTCCTCTCTCTCCAGAGCCTCCTTTGCTGCTTATCTTCCCAGTCTGTGAAAATCCAAATGGCAGAAATTCTCTTATGATTTTCCCAAGGGTTGACTTAAACTTAAATAAAATAAGGGTGCTATGCAACCCACTGAAGGGGGATTGCAAAGTGAAAGATCCAACATTGACACATTACCCTCATCCATGTAACCATACAAACCCTACTTTTCATCTCTTAGGTTGATTATCATCATCATCGCCTTTTTCTTTAAAAGCAAAAAAGCAAAATTTCTTTCATTAAATGGAATGAAAAATGTAAGGATGCTCAGGACCTTATTATACAATAATGTAACTTATAAATTATTTCAATCTTTAAAAACAATCAGAATAACTAGTGCCATGGTTAGAATGCAGTATTGCAGGCTAATTCTGCTGACTGCCAGCAGTTCAATTCTCAGCAGGCTCAAGGTTGACGCAGCCTTCAATCCTTCCAAGGTTGGTAAAATGAGAACCCAGATTGTTGGGGGCAATAGGCTGACCCTGTGAACAGCTCAGAGCAGAGGTGTCAAACTTGCGGCACATGGGCTGGATGCCTCGCTTGCTGGCCACACCCACACCCAGTTTAGTGAAGGGGAAAAAAGTCATGATATGTTATGATGCCATGTGGCAATGCGAGTTTGACCCCCCCTGGTTTAGAGTGTGCTGTAAAGCACTATGAAACAGTATATAAATCTAAGTGCTATTGCTATTGCTATTCAAAGTTTAGTGTTCATGTTCCCTATTTGAGAAATGTTTTATTCTATATTTTCATGCTGAATTACATCCAATGTTACCTATCCACCTTTGGAGCAGGAACTATTAGAAGAATATATTCTCCATCTCTCGTGTAACCCATCTAGAATCTTTTTAACTAAAGATTACCCACAAGTACACTTTTGAAGGTTGGGGACATGCAGAGAGAAGGGAAAGGACGAAAATCCCAAAGAAAACTATTTCATCAGCTAAAATCCATTTATGTGAACTTGGAGGTGGTTGAAATTTTTTGATGTGAGAACTCTTGAAAATCAGTTTACTATCAAAAAGTAGGGGAGTTAAAAACAAGAAATATAAGGGTAAGGTAACATCTAAAATTGAACAATGATCTCTCTTTCTGTTTTTCAAACAAAATAATAAATATATAAGATATAAGGACAGGCTTCAGACTAAACCTCTGGTCCTGATAACTGACCCAGGTTGCATCTTGCAACATTATCCTGGGACATGTATTTTTGCCTTCATTCATAATAAATATATACATTAAATAATATAAATATATTAAACTGCTTTTGTTTCACACATTTATCTTAATGTGTAGAAATACTATTAATATTCTTCCACTTAATGTGTTATTTCAATTATTGTTTGCCTATAATTAAGAAGCCACTAAAAAGTTTTTCATTCATTTCTGTTCTTGGACACTGCAGTGGTTAATATTTTAAGATCTGCTGCATGAGCATTACTGGCAATTACATCAGAGCTTCATTTAATTGCAATATATTTTGAGCTGGCTCTGCTTCCAAAGATCTGTCAGTAACCTCAGCAATTTGTTAGCACTGCCCGAGTCCAGAATTTGCAATCAGAGATGAGGAGAGGAGGAGAAGAAGAAATGTAATTATGAAAACTGCTTGCAGTTATCACACAATAGAAAATTAGAGTCTGATTTGAGTCTTGTAACTGCATTAGTTGAGGGATCCAGTTTTATTACCCAGCTACCGAGTCAAATCTATTTCCGCCAATGTAGACCAAAATTATTTATACCACAGATCTGAAGACTTAAACATGATCTAGAAGTCCAGCCTACTGAAAGCTGAGAAACAAGGCTGTCTGGAAGAGGGTGTGACTAAAACCAATGTTGACTCCCTCACCCAGAGATGTCCCTGCTTGGAAATCAACTACCAGTTAGTGTGGACAATACGAAACTGGGCAGGGAAATAATTGTTCATATAAGGCACATTCATAGAAGGGGAATAAAATATAGGCTGGACCCAAGTAAAAAATCAAGGTATTATTTAATTAAATAATTTTCAAATAATCCAAATCACAGTTTATCTGTGTTCTCCCATCATGAGAGAACCACGGTGGTGCAGTCATCAGAGTGCAGTACTGTAGGCTACTTCTACTGACTGCTGGCTGCTTCAATTTGGCAGTTCAAATCTCAGCAGGCTCAAGGTTGACTCAGCCTTCCATCCTTCCAAGGTGGGTAAAATGAGGACCCAGATTGTTGGGATCAATATGCTGATTCTGTAAACCGCTTAGACAGGGATGTAAAAGCACTGAGAAGCAGTACGTAAGTGCTATCACTATCATCACTACTACCATCACCACAACCACCACAATCACTGCCACCACCAAATAACCATGGAGTATAATCTATTTTGATGCCTAAATATTTCTTCTCTATTTGTTTTGGTGTTGTTTTTGATCTCTATTAATGTAAATTCTGGAAGAAGCTATGGCTTTCTTTTACAGATATGCCCATCACTTTGAAGCCTCCTTGGATGCATCACTTCCTGTTTGCCCAAGTGAGATGGAATAGAAATTATTTAAAATGAAACACGAAGAGAAAGGAAGGCTGTAGCCCATTGGAGAGTTGATTCTCTTGACCATCTCATAATTAATTAAGAGCAGGAATAGCACATTATACCCATGATAATTTAAATCAATGTATCTTCTTCTTTGAAAGCATAGTCTTTCATTAAAGTGAACTGAAAACTGGATGAATAAAAGCAAAAATAATTTTCTGCCCCACAAAAAATTAACTTATTTTTCCCTGTTCAGGGAAGCTGTACAGACAATTCTTATATCCCAAATATGCACCCTTTAATTGTTATTCATGTACAACATAGTGTCTATTCATGAGTGATGATGCAGCTAGCCATTGCAAGATTCTGGATTTTATTATCCTGTAATGGAATATTTCTGCACTGAGTAACATATAGTTCCTCACCTTTTTCAAAATGAAATAAGCCATCTTGTTATGCTTGCCTTCATTTTCTAACTGGGGCACTACACTATCCTGGCCCAAGAGCACGTGTGCTAATGATAACAGAAGCCAGAAGCAAAAACTGATGCTAGAACTTCAAAAGTGTTGCCCAATTGGACAGGATACTTTGTGGATATATCAGATTTTTATAAATGCTGGTTCTCAATGAATGTGTTGCCAGGATCCAAGCTTGTGGGCCCTATGATATTTCCAAGATCATAAATATTCTCCTCTTATAAACATACATGTACCAAAGTTTGAAAAACAATTTACTTGTGTTTTCTTTAAGAAATATCATGCATGCATGAATCAAATATAAACATATACATGTGTTCATTTATGAAAATGCAGGCTTGGAATATTTTATTTTGGAATTCTGTGGTATTCTCCATGGACTTTAGATGAGCTATTAGATTATGGAAAGAAGATGATTTTCCTGTGGCAATTTAATATAGAATTCATTTTGCTTCACTCATATGATTTTATTATAGTTTGCAGAGTGGGGAGAAGGAAAAATAGTTAATCATTCAATTGACTGTCGTGCTTTCTTCACTGATTTCAGTCAAAACTAGTTATTGTATTCTATGGAGAAAAAGAATTGGGGTGATATGATAGCAGTGTTCAGATATTTGAGGGGCTTCCCCATGGAAGAGGGGCTTAACTTATTCTCCAAAGCACTTGAGGGCAGGACAAGAAGCAATGGATGGAAACCAATCAAAGAGAAGCAATCCAAAGTTACGGAGAAATGTCTTGGCAGTGAGAACAATTAATCAATGGAAGGGCTTGCCTCCAAAAGTTGAGGATGCTTTAACACTGGACGTTTTTAGAAGCGATAGGACATCCGTTTGTTGAAAAAGCAGAGTGTTTCCTGCTTGAGCAGTGGATTGGACTAGAAGACCTCCAAGGTTCCTTCCAATTCTGTTATTCTGTTAAAACATTATAAAACAGTTATTCAAATCTACTAGTTGTGTATTACAAAGTGAATGTATTATTACATCCACACTTGAGATGCTGAGTTTCTAACAGCAAAAAAATTGGATTGAACTAGTGCCAGAATTGTGATGGAAAATTTGGTGATGGTGAACTAAGTTTTCACCATCTGCCCACCAATCTGAAAAGCTGAACTCAAACTTTATTAGTCTCTTCCTAGATATAAAGCATTACACTTTCTTCAGCACCGATTGCCATATAACAAGATGAAGGGTGGTGGGAAACATCAAACTCCACCTGTTTCTGCATGGCAAAAAAATACACTGCTCAAAAAAATAAAGGGAACACAAAAATAAAACATCCTTGATCTGAATGAATGAAATATTCTTATTAAATACTTTGTTCATTACATAGTTGAATGTGCTGACAACAAAATCACACAAAAATTATCAATGGAAATCAAATTTAGCAACCCATGGAGGTATGGATTTGGAGTTACACTCAAAATTAAAGTGGAAAAAAACACTACAGGCTGATCCAACTTTGATGTAATGTCCTTAAAACAAGTCAAAAGGAGGCTCAGTACTGGGTGTGGCCTCCATGTGCCTGTATGACCTCCCTACAACAACTGGGCATGCTCCTGATGAGGTGGCGGATGGTCTCTTGAGGGATCTCCTCCCACACCTGGACTAAAGCACCCCCCAATTCCTGGACAGTCTGTGGTGCAACGTGGCATTGGTGGATGGAGCGAGACATGATGTTCCAGATGTGTTCAATTGGATTCAGGTCTGGGGAACGGGCGGGCCAGTCCATAGCATCGTCTTGCAGGAACTGCTGACACACTCCAGCCACATTGTCTTGCATTAGGAGGAACCCAGGGCCAACCGCACCAGCATATGGTCTCACAAGGGGTCTGAGGATCTCATCTCGGTACCTAATGGCAGTCAGGCTACCTCTGGCGAGCACATGGAGGGCTGTGCGGTCCCCTAAAGAAATGCCACCTCACACCATTACTGACCCACTGCCAAACCGGTCATGCTGGAGGATGTTGCAGGCAGCAGAACATTCTCCACGGTGTCTCCAGACCCTGTCATGTCTGTCACATGTGCTCAGTGTGAACCTGCTTTCATCTGTGAAGAGCACAGCGCACCAGTGGTGAATTTGCCAATCTTGGTGTTCTCTGGCAAATGCCAAACGTCCTGCACGGTGTTGGGCTGTAAGCCCAACCCCCCCCACCTGTGGACGTCGGGCCCTCATACCACCCTCATGGAGTCTGTTTCTGACTGTTTGAGCAGCCACATGCACATTTGTGGCCCACTGGAGGTCATTTTTCAGGGCTCTGGCAGTGCTCCTCCTGTCCCTCCTTGCACAAAGGTGGAGGTAGCGGTCCTGATGCTGGGTTGTTGCCCTCCTACAGCCTCCTCCACGTCTCCTGATATACTGGCCTGTCTCCTGGTAGCGCCTCCATGCTTTGGACACTATGCTGACAGACACAGCAAACCTTCTTGCCACAGCTCGCATTGATGTGCCATCCTGGATGAGCTGCACTACCTGAGCCACTTGTGTGGGTTGTAGACTCCGTCTCATGCTACCACTAGAGTGAAAGCACAGCCAGCATTCAAAAGTGACCAGACCATCAGCCAGAAAGCATAGGAACTGAGAAGTGGTCTATGGTCACCACCTGCAGAACCACTCCTTTATTGGGGATGTCTTGCTAACTGCCTATGCTTTCCACCTGTTGTCTATTCCATTTGCACAACAGCATGTGAAATTGATTGTCAATCAGTGTTGCTTCCTAAGTGGACAGTTTGATTTCACAGAAGTGTGATTGACTTGGAGTTACATTGTGTTGTTTAAGTGTTCCCTTTATTTTTTTTTGAGCAGTGTATTTAGTTAGGTATAAAGGGTTGACAGTAAAGGTTTAGCAGGAACAACTAAAGGAAACTAAAAGACAACACAGTACTTGAAAAGGGAGGCATTAGAAAGAAATCAGCAACCTGACTTCACACCTGACACTAGAATCCTCATTTTCATCAGCATCTGGGGCAACCAAACCTCTCCCACCCCTTGTGATATTCCACTGTATAACAAATAAATAAATACAATCCATAACTATTGGAAGTCTCTCTGGAATTTTGAGAGTTGAAGTCCATTTATCTTAAAGTGGCCAATTAACTATGTTCTATATAGTTCTTTGTGATATATGTGGTTCATTCTCAACTGTTTGCATGGCATGCAATATACAGAGATTGCCAAGCCAGCACTGGTGCTGCTTTTGTGATGTTTGTCTTTTTCAATTAAATGAGAAGGTGTTTTCGGTTTACTTTAAAAAAAAATATTTTTTTTTTGCTTCATTCAGAAAATACAGATTTTTCTTTCTTGTTTGTATCTTTCACCTAGAAAATTTTGCCAGAATATGTTAATTATTCCTTGGGCCTTTTGTCAAGAGCTTTTTAGTTAATTAAAGTTTCAGCAATGTAGCCTTAGAAGAAATGCATTTAATCTAGTCCTTCCTTATTAGTGCTGGCCAGATAGATGTTTCCGGAAGCTGACATGGTTTTCTGTAACGTTGTTAAAAACAAAGACACTTGTTTTTAAACCTATTATATTAATCAGATATTTACAAGGCCAATTAATTGACATGATTATTGCTTTAAAAACCCTTTTTGGAAAGTGGATGTTTGTATGCTGTATGTCTACAATATTCACCTTTTAATCATGTCCTTTGTAAATTAATATTTTTTTAAAATATTCTAAACTATTGCTAATAAATTATGTTGAATGACAGCAAATTCTGGCATAATTTTACCTGTGTATTTATTTATCCTTAAAATTAAAGCCTCCATTGTGGCTTCTCAGATCTTTTAAAATTGTGTTGAAATCCACTTTGTAATTTCTCTTCTTTGTCTGTTGCACTGGATGCTACTCCAAAGAGGCTTCCTTCTTCCATCTTCTACTGAGAGTGCCATAAAATTTATTTAGAAGTGCTTTGAGAATATATTTGAACTGGAGATTCTGCTGGCAAAAAAAATATGTTTATAAAATAAGACTTTCCCTTTTACAAAATTAAAATTGCCGTTTGCAGATATCAACCATCCATTTTTTTTCTCACACACACACAAATTACTCTCATTTGGAAATATATAACTAAAACATGTACACAACTAGTCCTTTCTTCCAGAACGTTCAAAAAGCAAAAAACCCGAACAAAACCAGAATAAAGGGGATCTGTATAGAGCAAGGACAAACCATATAGCAAGGAGGAAACAAACCTGCATTGAGATGAAGTGAGAGGGAGAGGAGAGGAGAGGAGAAAAGAAAGTTCAAGTATTTTTTTTAAAAAAATAGGTGAATAACTTCTGATAAAGGAGGAGGAGGAGGTGATATTGGTATATTATCAAGTCTGTGTTGACTATGATCTTCTAAATTTCTAAAACATACGTTGAGGTAGCCAGGTCCAGAAGGATCTGCAGAAAGGAATCAAATATGTCAAGATAATTTGCATGCCTATCAGAGGTAGGCTGCTGCTGGTTTGCACTGGTTCACTCGTACTGGTAGTTCTGACCATTGGCTGGGCCTGCCCACTGGCCCCGGTGCTATCCCATGCTATCTCACTCTCTGGCTCGCTCACCCCACCCATACAACCCAGCTGATTTCCGCACCTCACCCACTCTACTCACCGCACGCATGAAATCATTGTGTGCTTGAAGTCATGCATGAGCTCACATTTTTGGTTCTGCACTAGGTGAACCTGTTGTTAAATGATGTGAAGCCCACCTCTGATGCCTATGCTATTGATGTTACATCCCATTTTACAGTATGTGCACTAGTACCATCTTGTATTTTCTGACTCACACTCATACATACATTCTGTGGTGCCCATCAACCATAGGTCATATTATTATTGTGGTTGATCATGTAGTCAGCCAGATGTTTAAACTGGATCTGGCATTTTTATTCACCTATTGAGTCATTTCCAAGGGTCTGGAATAGAAGATACTTTTGTTGATAGTGCTTAAAGGTATCGCCCAGGACATAAGCTGTTCTGAGTAAAGTTGCCTTTTGCAATTGACTGAAGGTGATTTTGTCAACACAGATGGTGTTCAAGTAGTGCTCCAGTTGTTGGAGATTGCACCCAAAATACCTGTTACTCTCGGTATTACCTTTGCTTTCTTTTGACACAATCATTCTACTTCTATTTGCAAGTGATTATATTTTGTAATTTTCTCAAGTTCTTCTATTCTGCTATCTTCAGGTATTGTAATATCCATTATCCAGACTTTTTGTTTTTATTATCAACAATTGTTAAGTCTAGGGTGTAGTGTGGCAGATGCTTGTCTTTTTGAATTCTAAAGTCTCACAACACTTTAGCTTCTTCATTTTCTTTTACTATTTGTCTGCTTTCTAGTCCAACCCCTTGTTGTTTGTTGGCAAATGGTATTTCTTACAGATATTCCAATGGACTATTGTTGCTACTTTGTTATGCCATTTAGTCAGACTGTGCAAACTTCTTGCAACAGCTAACTAGGTGGTCCACTTTTCCCCTCAGCTTTCTTGCACAGACAATATTTGTTTTCTGTTGCTTTATATGCATTTGTTCTTAAGGATTGGTCTTGTACAACCAGAATTAGCCCTCTGTCTCTTGCTTCAACTTTCCTACTTATTATGGCTTGACACACAGTCAGCCAAATGTTTAGACGCTATTATTCTACAGCTTGCTTATGTAGCAATCATCAAAAGCTTCCATTGATCATGTAGAGGTCTGTATTTGAACATTAGTACAGATCTTGCCCAAAACTTTAGAGGCCCACCAAATGACTGATATGTTATTTTTATAACATTTGTTTTATCAGCTCAAAACTGCAATAATACAAACACACTCCTGTTTCAAGTATGAAAGGACACAATCCAGAAAATTATAAATGAATAGGACTTTAGGAGAAATGAAATATAAAATGATTTTCAAATATCAGCAACCTAATCTGTGTTGCACTGTGAAAGTTGGTCCATAAGAAAGGCTGAGTGCCAAAGAATTGATGCCTTTGAACTATGGTGCTGGAGAAGACTCCTATGAGTTTCCTGGACTCCAAGGCGATCAAACTGGTCAGTCCTAGAGGAGATCAACCCTGACCGCTCTTTAGAAGGCCAGATCCTGAAAATGAAACTCAAATACTTTGGCCACCTAATGAGAAAGAAGAACTCACTGGAGAAGAACCTAATGCTGAGAAAGATTGGGGACAACAGAGAATGAGGTGGCTGCATGGAGTCACTGAAGCAGTAAGCATGAGCTTAAATGGACTCCAGAAGATGGTAGAGGACAGGAAGGCCTGGAGGAACATTGTCCATAGGGTCACAATGGGTGGGACATGACTTCTCAACTAACAACAACAACAATCTGTGCTGCAGTCACCATCTTGGTAACAACTGTATCTCAAAGTAAAAACTTGAATCATGTATAATATAACATAACTCTTCCCTTTTCTTTCTCTTTCTTTGTTATTTTGAATAGAATCTATATCACTCCAAAAGAAGAAAGAAGACAAGTTGTTTGCCAGAAAATAACTGAACAGGGAACAGGAAGATGGAGCTGCAGGATTTCATGTAAAATAATTTACATAGACTAAAATCCTTAATTTAAAAAAAAAATGCAGTAGGCTTACCATGGCAACCTTTTGATCACATAGTTCACATACTCCTGTGCTTTAAAATACACTGCACTTTGTTCAAAAGACTCCCCCACACACACCCCTGCTATGTGATATTAACATTTTGCTAGTACAGAAAAAGAGAGAATAAAGGAGGGAGGAGAAACAATCTGCTGGTATTATCTTGTCTCTCTAGCACTCTCCTGATGCACACGTTGAAGTATGATCTCCATGATATTGGTATATAGCAATGTAAAGTCGGTGTACGTGTGTTTTATGTATAGCTATATCATAAGATATATAAAAGACACATACAAAGTTCATTCATACATTGCACCAAGCCATGGTTTAATCTGGTTTATGGAATAAATAATAACTGGCTAAGTTTGCATAATATACAATAAGCATGTCACCTAAGCATACCCCATAATATTTAAGTATTGCCCATATATCTATCCGGTCACTTTGATCTTGAAGGATTGACATGCTCCAGGTTCCTTTAATTAAACAATATCATTTATTTATCTTTTACTTTTTTCAGAATCCTGGAAATGCACTTTCTTTATAGAGATATTGACTTCCAAAATCAAATTCCAAATTCCAGAACTAGATTCCACCCAAGATCTGGATAGGTCCCATTCTGCTGCTTGTTAGAAGATTCGTGAAAACCGGGCTCTTCAGCCAGCCTTTGGTGAGGGAGAGTGAGATCATTGTGCTTGCCATCTTTTATCGCCATTTTTTAAGCTTATTGCATTTTCTTTGATTGTTGTGAGATGCCCAGAGTCATTGGGAGTCAGGTGGCGTGCAAGCTTTAATAACAACCATAAGAACAAAAACAAGAATAGCTGCAGTCAAATTTCACAAATTGACTATAAGCAGCATCATGACTGAATAACCAAAATTATTCATGTTGCTATACTGGGTGATGAAGAGGAAGAGCTATCTGAAAAAAATGGGAAATATAGGAACCTGCAAATAGAAGTTGACTGCTTATTGAAAAAGAAATCCAATGTTAGACTAATCATTTGGAGCAACACCTAAAAGATTTCCTTGTCATTTGGAAATTTTGAATTTATTGGACCTAAACATCCTAATATTACAAACAGTAATAATCCTGTTTGGAACTGCCTACATTTTAGACACTACTTGGTTAGGATTTGAATTATTAAGTTTTCACCAGTCTTGACAGAGAAGGAGGAGGATCAGGAGGAATAAAAAGTCTTTATAGGGAACATTACATTACCATAAAGATGATGGAACTGGAAAGGTTGACTAAGTTAATGGCCCTTGTGAGAAAAAAAACCATTGAAGAAATTCATCTATAATTGGAAACTCTTTATGGACTATTTAAAAGAGATGAAGAAAAATCGAATTTTGACATATAGATTTAATAGTTGTTAAAATTTAAAAAGAAAACAACTTTATTTCCCCTTTTCTTTTGGGGGAAAGGTGGATATTTTACTACAATCTGAGTTGAATGTAAGTGTTTAATACATATTTGAAGAGAAATGCATAGGGAAAGTCTTATATCCAAACCTATTAAAAGTGCAATTAATGTTATCCTTTCCAAACATTATAGGGCATTACCAGCTCTCTAGGTTTTTCAAATTTTCATTTGGTATTGATTTTGGAGAAGATAACCATATCTTAATAATATAACACTTTTTCTAAATGGATCCCCAACAAAAATAATTGTGTAGGCTACCAGCAGTCAGTTTCCAAGCTTGGTGCACCTGATATTTTCAGCTGGAGAATTTTAAGTCATTCTGCCAAGGACCTTTCCTACTAGCCCAGCTCTTGTATCTTCTTGCCTAAATACAGAATTTAATGACTAAAAAAACCTAAGAGAATTCTGTGCAACCATGTAAACTTGGCTTTTAATAAGAAAATTCTTTTCAAAATTATACTGTCAAACCTCTACCTGTAAAAAAGCATTTGCCTGAGAAAAGAGGAAATCAGAAAGAACTGCCACCATAGATATTGAATTCATGTTTATTAAATCAAAATAAAATTATCAAACAGCAAAGAAAATAGGTACAGAATTCAAAATACAGCCAGTAAATCATAGTCTGTCTGAGCTAACTATATATTACTCATTTAAATAGCACCCTGAGGTTCAATACATATGCAGACTCCAATGCAGTTAAGAAAAACTTTAACTAATGTTATATTGGCCTTTTATGTTAAGAGGCCTTTCTTCTGTTTCTTCTCTTTTCAGAAGAACAGGTTTACCTCCTAAGGGAGATGGTTTCAAATAATCCAGTTATGCACCTGATTTTTCCTGTTGTATGTCTTGTTACCAAATCAGAACATTATCTTGTGGCTAAACTCACCAACTAATGCACTACAACTGAAGAAGAAAGCTTATGGTGGTTTGACATTGAAATGAGACACAGGGAACTGTCTCTGAGAAAAATGCCAACCCTGAGAGAACTCAGGTAGCAGTATTTATTGAGAAAAAACACAAGCAAAAATACAGTATGCATATTCAGAAAACAATGACCTCAACAGGAGATTACTTCACCAGCATGAGAACACACAATCTTGGAAAGTCCCAGATGTTACCTTGCTAGGATGAGATCATACAGCCACGGAAAGTCTCATGGGAAAGTTTGGAAAGTCCCATGAGAAAGCACAACTGTGTATCTTGTACCTTGAACTTTCACCCATTTTCCTATTCCTTCTAAACTGGCAGAATCAAAACAGAATGAGGCACTCTGAGCAAAGATACTCCTACCCCCACCAAGAATGCCCACATCTTCCTAGACTTACTGCTAGTTATACAAAGGCCTTACAGAAAATGATAAAATGATCAATAGGTTATATTACCACATTCCCTCCTTTTTATTTATTCAAAGATAGGGGGTGTTTTAGTGGCATAGTACACAGTTCCCTCATGACCTGATCCCTCACGCCGGAAGACTGAGGTACACATTTGTAATAGATTAGGAATACATTGAATAAAACAACATAATAAGATACATATAGCAATAATAATAACAACCCCTTGCAATAAGGAGCGAAACCATGATCCATCAGGAAGCCAGGACCACAGACTGTCCCAGAATGATGCATTAAACCCATCGGCTCCAGATTGATGCTGAGCAATACGATCTTCCATGTCCTGAACAGTTTTTGTAATGTTTGGCTCATAATTATGTATAAAAACACAACAATGTGAATGAATTAAAGCACAAACTCCTCCTTGAGCAGCTAACATAATATCTAAAGCATATCGATTTTGCAAAGTAACTGTACGAATTTCAGACATTTCTACATTAATCATCTTAATATTCTTTATAGTATCATTAAACATAGCAACAGTAAAATTATTTAAAATATGAATATCCCTATAGTTCATAGCAATTCCCAAAGGTGGGATAAGACCTCGAGAAATTTGTGTCCATAGATTACCTCCCATGGTTAGACCCGAATCCAATTCCCGACGATTTCGGATCCTAACATCAGGAGGTAATGTATCTAACTTATATATAACCGGAATGACAAACCCCAAAGTACATGTCCCTGACCAATTTGCAGGAATTTGTTGATATGCCCACAGTCCACATAAAAACCAAAACCCTTCCAGCTGTACATAACCTTGTTGACTTGCCGCTTGCATCAGCTGTTTCATGTCTAGATATTGATACTGGCCAAATGCGTCAGACTCATTTTTCCCATTTACCCAAGTTATGTTGTTCTCTGAACCATTTGTCCACTTAATAGTGTAATTGCAGACACTATGATTCCCCAAGAATTGTGAGTTTGTAATGTTTTGGAAACATAAATGTGCTGGAGACTGCAGTGCAGTCTTCACCTTGACTGTGAAGTTCATGGCATATGAAATGTTATGCTTTCCGGTCTGCAAAGTAGACCGATTAAATGGAACTCCATGTAGAGTCAGTCCTTCTCCCACTCTCCCAGGAAGGTGCATACACAACCAACAATTGGTGATGTTCAAGTTTTTGGCAGTTGTGCGCAAATCTTTAATGTAATTATTATCTGTCCACAAATCATCGCCCAAATCTCCGGCACGCTGAACATGCTGTCGCTGCTCTCCGCACCCGAGCAGCCCAGGACAGATTAGGCAGAATCAACAGGATCAGGAACCACAGATGCGCCATCCTGCTGTTCCGAAACTTCCTTCACAGGTGCCTCACGAATGATCAGGTCGAACACACCGACCAGGAACCCAACGAATTTGACCAAGATGTTCAACTGCTGCATAACCACGTCCCCACGTTATCAGCTCAGCAGGAACCCATGCCGGATCTGGAAGGAACCGCACCAACACCCGAGGTCTCACCGCATCTGTAGAAGGAGAAGAAAAATGCCTGCTGGCCGCGCTACTGAGGGGTTACCAGACAAATTTAAAAATTTTAAAGTATATAAAGCTAGATTTAATTGATCTTGAATCGCGGAAGCCCCAGGAGCTTCCCTCCTTTTATTTAATTTAGTCAACATGGTCTTGAGCGTGGAATTATGACGTTCTACAATAGCCTGCCCAGTAGAATTGTATGGAATGCCAAATTTATGTTCCACAGACCATTGTTTGCAAAACTGATCAAAACCGGTGCTCCGATAAGCCGCACCATTATCAGTTTTTAAAGTTTTAGGTGTACCAGCAACTGAAAAAGTCTTAATGCAATGATTGATGACATGTTTAACCATCTCACCTCTTTGAGGGGTAGCCATTAAAAATCCTGAGTAAGTATCCACAGTTACATGTATATATTTCCAGGGCGCAAATGGCGGATATTGAGTAACATCCATTTGCCAAATCATTGAAGGTTTCAACCCTCTGGGGTTAACTCCCATAGGGATATTCGTGCCCTGCTTTGAACAAGTTGGACATTGTTGAATTATGGCAGCAGCTTCTGCAGTAGTAAGTTTGAATTGCTGTGCCAATGCTTTAGCGTTTTGATGAAAATAACTATGACTATCCCATGGCTGGACAGTGAGGACTGAAGTTACAGCACTGTCAGCTTTGGCATTACCTTGTGATAAAATTCCAGGCAAATTACTATGACTACGAATATGAGCAACAAAACACACATTCACACGCTGCTCCAAACATCCTTGTAACAACAAAAGCAATCTTAAAATATCAGGTGATATTCCAGGAGACAAATAAGAACCTGCTACAAAGGGTAACAAATTATACACATACAATGAATCCACTATTAGATTAAAATCCTGATTGTGAAAATTTTGAAAAGCCAAAACTACAGCAGCAAGTTCTGCCTGCTGGGCAGACTTCTGCTCTGATGTCACTTTTGTATGCCAAATTCCAGATTTATCTTTCCAAACACAAGCACCAAAAACTTTCCCTCCATCAGTAAAAACTGTAGGAGCATCTGATATGCCCAATGATATCCTTTCTTACATTTTGGGCACACTGATTCAGGACGAACACCCTGTCCCATTGATCTCTTATTCTGCTGACTTTGACCCCCTCCAGGAGCCCGACATTGCGCTTTAAAATGTCCAGACTTCCCACAATTGAAACAATTCCCCTTTTGAGCATGTCCTGTTTGTAAAGCCAGAGCTAAAGTTTCCATGTTAAAAGACTGACTCCCAACCTTCCTACATGCATTAATCAAATCTGCGATTTCTCTCTCTCCACTTGCTACCAGTGGATTTAAAATCTTTTTGCAATCTGTGTTAGCTTGTTCTACTGCTAACTTAAAAAGCAACTCTTTCTGGGCGAATTGATTATCAATTTGTCTTTCTATAGCCAATTTCAATCTGCTAATGAAATTTTCATAGGGTTCATTGTTCCCTTGTTTGATGTTAGTAAAGGTCTTCTCACCACCTTCGCCGTCAGGGAGAGACCCTATGGCTTGAAAAATTATTTGTGGGAGAAGAATGAACCCTTCCTCAGGCATACCATCTCTCTGTTGTTCCACTGTTGTAAAATTACCAGCTCCATAAAGCTGATCTGGGGTAACATTTGCTGTTCCCCTCTGGACTGCCAGCTGTCTCCATTTCTGATCTAACACCAAATATTGAGCTGGAGTTAAAATCATATTCAACAGAGCTTTCCAGTCAGCCGGAATCATTTTATTTCCATAACCAACTGCTTCTAACAATGCCTGAGTATATGGCGTTCTAACACCATATTCTTTTGCTGCTTGCTTAACTTCCCTCAAAATTCTGAGCTGTAAAGGCTTCCACTCCCGCTGCGGATTTAATGCAGCATCCATGACAATTTCCACTGGATTAAGTTGAACTTCTACTCCAAACTCCACCAAATCATCTCCTGATAATTCCCCTCTATTCTTTGCTTCTTGAATAGCTGCAGTAACTGCATCCACCTGAACCCTTAAAGGTAAACTCTTATCCTCTGACAAAGTATTTCTAGCGCCGGACAGTTCCCCAGATTTATCTGGAGGTGCCGTCGGCGGCAACAACGATACCGCATGGTAAAGCGGCAAACCTTCTTCGGGGGGTGATAGGAGCGGTTGTTCATAAGTAGCTAATGCATCCATAATCACTCTCCAGGTTAACAAAATTGAAGAAGGGGCACGAGGTTCCTCGTGCAAAAATTCCCTATCTTTTTCCAGGACTCTACTTTAATACTACCTCCCTCCGGATATGACTTAATATTTTTCCAAACATACTGTAATAAGTCCTCAATTTCTTTCTTTCCTACAGCACAACCCCTACTGCCAATTCCAAACCCAAAACTATTCCCAATGATCCCTCTCAATTCCCTGATGTGCTCTTTCTGAGCCTTCGAGAGATCTCCCCCATACTCACGAAAAGAATCTATCTTCGTCCAGCGAAGAAGATGAGGGCCCAGTCGACGTCCGCGACGATGAGTATAGGATGCGGGAAACGTATAGCCTTCCAAGCTATCACGTCGGGGTCACCATTTATGGTGGTTTGACATTGAAATGAGACACAGGGAACTGTCTCTGAGAAAAATGCCAACCCTGAGAGAACTCAGGTAGCAGTATTTATTGAGAAAAAACACAAGCAAAAATACAGTATGCATATTCAGAAAACAATGACCTCAACAGGAGATTACTTCACCAGCATGAGAACACACAATCTTGGAAAGTCCCAGATGTTACCTTGCTAGGATGAGATCATACAGCCACGGAAAGTCTCATGGGAAAGTTTGGAAAGTCCCATGAGAAAGCACAACTGTGTATCTTGTACCTTGAACTTTCACCCATTTTCCTATTCCTTCTAAACTGGCAGAATCAAAACAGAATGAGGCACTCTGAGCAAAGATACTCCTACCCCCACCAAGAATGCCCACATCTTCCTAGACTTACTGCTAGTTATACAAAGGCCTTACAGAAAATGATAAAATGATCAATAGGTTATATTACCACAAAGCTGATGGCCTGTTTCCACAGCTTAACCTATTATGTCAAAAAGGGATATACACTTTATATAGAGCTTTGGATTGGATGGCAAAATATGCTCAATAGTGTGAGACAGCATGGAGGTAGCATCTGTCTACAGTTCCTTAAGCCAAAGGCAACTTTTCTCTGTGGAAAAAAGCTGCAGAAGTCAGTCAAGTACAGACAGACTATGAGTGATGCTTTGAACCCCCTTTTTGCCTCAGATAGTCAGATAGTCAAATGTCAGATGGTCCTAAAAGCAGATATACTTAATTAGGAAATAAAGATGGTTTCTCCCTGTTATGGCCTCTTAGTATGGGGCCAGCTTATGGAATGTCCTAGAGTCATATTGATATATGGAACAGGTATAATACTATTGATATGCACTATACTATATGCATTAGCACTATATTGATATGTAATATACCAAGATTTCTCAGGAAACGTTACCACCATTTCAATCAATGACACATATAGATCTGACAAAATACTTCTGCATGACAATATTTCATTGTTCAATAACAGGGGGTGTAACAGCCATATCTTCGCACAAGAATGGGAACAAGAATACTCAACAGTTGGTAATGGAGTTCTTCTGGAAGCAGAACTAAATAAGACATGCCTGAATTCTTGCCATGTTTCTCCAAGCTTTTATCCTTAATTATGCACATTTGCTCTCTAAGAGCTAGAAAAGATTTAGGTCAGGTCACATACTTATACTTGCACCAAGCTATGATTTATTTAATAATGGCTTCTTAACCAAGCCATACTGCCCACCTACCATAGCAGTTCTAAAGCATGCAAATGAGAGTAGACAAATATATACCACTTCAGTGGGAAGGTAACAGGATTCTGTGCACCTCAGCATATAGTCATCCTGATCACATGGCCATGGAAATGTTTTCAAACAACACTGGTTCCCTCAGCTAGGAAATGGAGATGAACACCAGCCCCTAGAGTTGGACATGCATGGATAGGAAAAACCTTTACTTTTACCTTTTAACCAAGCCATGGTCATCAGTTTCACAGAGAACATTAAGCCACAACTCTGAATTAAAACTAAGACTAAGAAACAATGGCATATCACAATGCGTCAATGAAACATTATGTCATTTGGTTAATCTGACTGCTCTTTTAATATGTTTTATGACTATAATCTGATCCCTGGAAATAAATTCCTTAAACCTGCTGCAGCTTGTTTCTGGGGAAATATTACAAACTTTCATAGTGAAAATTGTATGCAAGTAATATCCTTCTATTTGAAATGCACTAGACAATTTTACTTTATTAGTAATGTTTATTATCTACTATTTATTAGTATACATAAATATAAAACCATAAAATAAGAAGGCCATCACTGGCACCCACATCATCTAATCAAGGCATTAGTAACCTTCAAAACCCTTCTGAAGGAGTTCAAATTTGGTAGAACCATAAAATAGTGCCATAGAGGTATACTTTTGTCTCTGGAAAGAGGCAGTTCCACAAGGTGTGGCCTACCACAGAAAAGCTCTGCACTGGGCCAACCTCTCACTTCCCATATGTGAGAACACAAAGCATTCTTAACCAAGATGAGTACATGTAACGTAGATTGACTGGTTCTACTTGGATGGAGTTGTCCAAAAGATACTTAGGAGCCAAACATGTACTGTGTACATCAAAAACTATACTGTACTCAACAAGGAGTCTTCAATCCATTGTAAACAATATCAACTAAGTTACACTTTTTTTTTTTTTTTTAAACAAGTTTTATTAATTTTTAAAACACACAAATTATCATTATTCATTACATGTTTAAACCTTTTTCCCTTATAAATTTAACAAGTCAGATAAATTATGATTCTGTTTTAAACCATTTCCATATAATATACCAAAACCTCTTATTCAATTTCTCTTTACTTCTCTTTACTCTTATTCAATATCATTATTATTATTTCATCTGTTTCTTTCTGACTTAGTTACCATTATTCTCATTCTATATTTCTACAAGTTTTTACCAATTCTCCCCCAAAAAGACATATACACACAACACACAAAACATAAAAAATATCTTTTGGAAAGTAACTTGGACCCAGGTGTCTCTCTCTTCATGGACTTCAATTATATTCATGCTCATCTTACATATCATTACTTATTTTATTTACCATTCTAAGCCTTCTATATTAACTTCTCCACATATTTCACACTTCTTAATTCTACCTTAATTAATCATCTTAGTTTGAATCATTATATTTGTATCTTTTGTCCATTTTTTATCATCCCTTTGTCTCATCCCTTATAAAAAAAAAAGAAAATCAGTTTCTCCTGAAATCATTAATCAGAGTATGATGCCTTTCTATCTCCCCCCTAAGTTAATCAAATTAATCTTTAAAATAATATCTAATACCCAATCAGATTTTGCTTGGTACATTCTATCTAACTAATACATCCAACACAATTAAATGCATAATTAGAGAATAAATCCAAATATTAAAAAGAAATACTATAATAAAAATTTTATAATAACATCAATACCATAATTTTATTAAACTCTTTAATTAAAACAATATTCTAAACCTCTCCTATTATTAAGTTTTAATACCAATCATTTTTAAACATTTTAACATTTTAATCTCTTATCAACTCTTAAACCATTGCAATACTACCATCTCATCTTATGTACCTTGCAAAATCTTTTTTTTAAAAAAAATTATACTTTATCCATTATCCATAAAAATTCCTTTTTCCATTCAATTTCAAAACGTTGTAGCTTTTCTCCACCTTTTCCTTTCTTTCTTTTCCCAACAAACCTTTCTACCCCCCTTCTTCTAGCCTCTGCCTTACCGGCTTCCCTTCTCTGTCGTATTTCTTTTCCCCTTTGTTTACACTCATCATATTGGTTTTGCACTTTATTTTTCCCTTTCTTAAATGTTGTTTTAGATCTTAAGTCCTTAAATCCTTTAGTTTTCTTCTTTTCTCTTTTTTTCTTTTCTTTCTCTCTTCCTTTTTCTGGATCAAATTCTGAGATTCATTAAAGATGGCTCCTTCCTTTCTTTCTTGTTCCTCTGCTGTCTTCATCTGTTGTAATTTTTGTTGATAATTAGTAAGCGCCATTTCTAAGAAAAGAAAAGCTTCTTCCACACCATTTCTCAGTTCCTCAACAGAAAGAGCCATTATAAATCTTTTCTTTTCTTTTCTCCTTCTTTCTTCTTACAACAACCAGAATATTCAAAAGAAAATAAAAAAGATAAAACAGTCCCAAAGTTATCAATCAGTCCAAACCAAGGCAGAGTTCTCACTTTCTCCTTCTGGGGTGATATCAATCAAAGAGAAAGAAAGTCCAAATCTGTTTAAAGTCTTGTTACAATATATTCTAGTCTTCAAATCCTTAAGGCATCTGCTCCAACAAATCTTAGCATACAAATATTTTCTTTTTAATCCTCTCTCTTCCCACTCATCGCTTAAATCCAATTTCCACCTAAAAATAGGTTTCTTAATATCCAGTTATTTATTCCGTAGGAAAAGAGGGAAGCTATCCTTTCAGCACCTTCCAGCAGCCGCTTTTTCCTCTTCTGGCAGGTATTATTCAGAAAGTCATACTATTCAGGAATTTTATTAAATATGTCTTAGAGTCCTAGGAGCCAAGAAAAACTTTCTCCTCTCAATCACTTTCTCCACTTCCTCCTGCGCATTCTTACCCGGCTGCCAGCTTCTTTGTGGCGGCCATTACGGACCGCCGCTGCACCGTCCTGGGAAAAGGGGTTCTGCCGGCCAGGGAGGGGTCTGCAGCACCCCAAACCCTTCTCCGGATCCCCTACCTTCAGCTGCCCCTGCAGGTGCCTAGCTCCGCACCCGGCTGGGTCGGAGCCCCAAAAAGGCTAGCGCGGCAGGGATCGCGCAGCCGCAAATCCCTGCCGCTCGCGAAGCCGACAAACCGGAAGTTTTGACTAAGTTACACTTTTAATACTAGACTTTCTAATTCCATTATTCTTAATTTAATTCAGTCATTACCACAGAGTCATATTATTTCCTCCACATGTGTTGGAGGAATATATAATTCCCTGAATCCCTATCCAGCAATACCACGGGAATTCTGGGTGTTGAAGTCCAACATACCTGGAGGGCATAAGATGGAAAAGATTAATTCACTCTTCTGCTGTTTTTAAATATAAGTGTATATTATATAAAAATACAATTACTAATGGTATGAATATGAGATTTTAAGTGGGCAACTAAATAGCACATAGCTTCATTTTCCAGGGTAAAATTCTTAAGTTACCTACTTAGCATGCTCTTGTGGCATTAATATTTAATCTTTGGGATGTTTTGTTCTGAACTCACATATTGTTCAGGGGACGATCAAAGGGCAGAGGCTGAAATTATTAAACAATTCCAGAAAAGACTTGACCTAGAAGACTTTCATATGCATATTAGAAATTCCACTGCTGCACATACACACACACACACACACACACACAAAATTGTTTGCCTGCATTTTGATAAATATTCCGAAAGTTCTAGTCATGTCAAATGGCAATGTAACGTGTTTGCAGAGTATTTCCTTTTTTGGGAATGGGGGAGGGAGAACTTCACTCAAGCTCTCTCAAATCTCTTTCTGATTATTGTTTTTTATAGCATCCATGCAAGCTCCAGGGCAGTGGTCCAACACTTTAATTTGATTAGACAATGATAGCATTTTTTCTTAAATCTGCCAATGAAATATACATTGTTGGTTGAAAGCATCATATTAAATGGAATGTTTTAAAGACCTTTAAGAAATGATGGACTTCTGGTTTGGTTTGGTTTGGTTTTGTAAGATGTTCACCATATTGGCTTCACTTTTCATTAGGTTGTTGTTTTCCTAGCAATTTATTTATTTACTTTATTTATTTGTCAAACATGTACAAGTATAGGTATGAACATAAACTAGAACAAAGGAAGTAAATACAGATAAATGGGGACAGTAAGACAGTCCCTGTCTTTGTGATGACCCAGGGTGGGATGCAAAACAAACAGTCACAGAAAACAGGTGAAGCCCCTTTTATTCTTTCACTTTGCTTCCAAGCTCAGAATATCTTTGACGGAAGACCAAAAAAAACCTCCCACACAGTCACATGGAGAAGGAAAAAAGCAACACAAACCAGGCAAGATAAGGGCTGGAGGATGTCCACAGATAACACACACTGGGAAGGACTCCAAACTCAGAGAGGAACTATAAACTAGAGATATTTCCACATTTTGTTTCCAGCATTCGCCAGTATGCAGGTCCATACTCTTATTCAGTTGTCACAGCTACACTCATGAAGAGGATCAAGGCCCTCTCCTCCCGAGTAGACCATGTCTCTCCCTTATCCTCTACTCCCTGCGTGCCCTAGGATGGACAGGGGATGGGCCTGGGTCCTCCTCTGACTGCTCAGCTGGCCTCTGCCCTTCCCCAGCTTCCTCTACAACCTCTGGAGCCACACTTCCACTCCCTGTCGGCTGTTCCTCCTCTCCCTCAAAGTCAGTCTCCACCAGGGGCATGACAGTCTTACTGTCCCCATAAATATTCAGAATGGTAAGCACGCTGGTGTGCTTATGCATGACCCCTTTAAGGACCTCTTAAGAATGGGCTGAGGTCCACGGTAAACAGTTTGAGGCTGAAGCTGTGAGGGATTGAGGCTGTAACAACAGAGTCGGGTAGGGTGTTCCAGGTGTTGACCATTCTGTTGCTGAAGTCGTATATTCTGCAATCGAGTTTGGAGTGGTTTACCTTGAGTTTGTATCAGTTGTTTGCCCATGTATTATTGTGATTGAAGCTGAAGAAGTCATTGAAGGGCAAGATGTTATAGCAGACAATTTTGTGAATGACGCTTAGATCAGACCGCAGGTGGCGCAGTTCAAGATTGTCCAAACCCAAAATTTCAAGCCTGGAGGCATAGGGAATACTATTGTGAGTAGAGGAGTGGAGTACTCTTCTTGAGAAATACCTTTGAACCCGCTCAATCATGTTAATGTCCGATGCAGTGTGGGTTTCAGGCAGATGAGCTGTATTCAAGAATTGGTCTGGCAAAGGTTTTGTATGCCCTAGTTAGCAATTTAATGTTACAGGAGAAGCTTAGCAAAATAAGGTTAACAACTCTTAATGCATTTTTGGCGATGCTGTTACAATGAGCTCTGGGGCTTAGATCATTTGAGATGAGTACTCCTAGGTTCTTGACAGTATGAGGGTTGTCTATGAGACCATTTCTGCCCAACTTGTATTTGGTGTTCTGATTTTTATTGCCAATGTGTAGGACAGAGCATTTATTAGTTGAAATTTGGAGTTGTCAATTACACAACCATACTGACACATAGTCAAGGTTGCTTTGTAGGCAAGTTGCATTATCAGTGGTGTTAAATAATTTTACATCATTGGCGAAGAGGACTCAGCTGCTTTTAATATGATCACATAGGTCATTTTCATCATCCCTGAAACAATCAGATCTGCCCTTGCATCCAAGTAGAGTTTGAAGAAGTTGGTGACCAAGAGACAGGAGAAGGACAACAGGAAGCTCAATAAGAGCTGTGAGGATAGCTACTCTTATCTGTTTACAAGGTGTTGAAGCAGCTCCATCCCAACACTGACATCTCATCAAAGGCCATGAGCACCACAAATTCCTTTATCAATGACAACTTCAAGTATGTTTCTGAAGAGGCTTTCCACTTGGTATATTAGAACAACCATCATCATCCCCATGAGATTGAGATAGCTATCTGTCAGCCTCAAGATATCTTCTACATCTTATATCTTCTGCATCCTATCTGCTGCATCTTCTCTGCTATTATGCTCACTGCTTTTTCTCTTTCGGCTGTCATTTGCAACGGGGGGGGAGGGGGGACTTGGAGGGGAAGAGAGCTGGAGGTGTTTTGCATTCCTTTGCTGTGGGTAAGCAAGGGGAGGGGGTGTATGAATTCTTGTCTTTAACTTTCCATTTCCTTGCTAGCTTCTATCCCCTTTGCACAGCTGCGAAGTTTTATCAAAATATGTCAAGGTCAACGGACAGAGGCCTCATCACCACCTGAAGATGCCCACATGATCATATTCAGAACTTTTAATTGGAAGAGTCATTTGGACTTTGGGGGGTGGGAACAATTCCATTCCTTTGTATATGTGATCTGCGCGCCAATTCCTCAGATTCGGAATTCAATCTGTAGCTTCCACTTTGATTTCCAGTAAAAGGATAACTTTGCTCTAACCCATGGAGTATGAGTATTTCTTTCTTGGATCTTGAAGGGAGCACACACTGACACTATCCATCTATAGCTGCCCAGGGAACTGGCCAAGCATCCTATGAAGACATGGTTCTGTCAGCAGGCTTGGGGATCCCAGGTTGGTACAATTTCAAAATTAAATGGTCCACAGGCCTTTGCTTCTTTGGATCCTCTTCATCTGTACACTGACTTTTGTTGGCCCCTGGAAAACAGCACAGAAGTTGCAAGGGTGGCCAAGGCCAGGGAACCTCATGAGGCACCATGCAGATGAATCCAGCAAAGAGTTCAGTACTCTTTTGATTAAAAGACAGTGAAAGAATTGTTGAGGGAAAGCTAACAATATTCAGCATTGGATTATAATTTGTGCTCAGTAAAGTATTAAAGTATTGATTTTGCCTGTCATTCATTGCTCCTCCTACCTGTTCCCACCCAAATTTCTACTACCAGTAAGTATAATTTTAATCCCATTGTCAACCTTTTTACTCAAAACAGACAGGGCAAACTTTAAGATATTATACCTCGCATATCTTTTCTCCCAAGAATTATAATAGAGAAGTAGGTTTTAATGCCAGAAATATACTTGAAAACAATCTGCAAATCATGTTTTATCTGGGATGTTTGTGTCATTACTTTTGATTAAAGCATCTGAGATTTCTCAGACCACAACATTTGATTTCAGAAAATGAATATAATGTTCATGACATGAAGGGAACTTAATTTTCCAAAAACCTGGAACATAAAAGCTAAGCCACATGTTATAAATAAATCTCCAGTGATTCACTGGTATATTTACCAAAGACTTTGACAACAAAGTCACACATCTTTCTGTAAATTCAGATATCTCTTGTTCATCACTTTAGATAATGAATATATCTAGGATATTGTCTGCTCTTATTAGCAGTCTTGACAATATTTTGCTGAAGGTGAATATATAATTTTTAAAATAAAGAAGTTTTAAATGAACACCTTGTCGAATTCTTTCCAGTTCTCAGATATATTTCAAATATAACAAAATACCCAAATGACTTTCAAATTGTTATGGGAATGCTATTGATGTAAATCCAAAACTGAAGGACTATTTTTTAAGCAAATGGATACTCTAACTAGAGAGACATTCTCTCTGTCTCTGTCTCTGTCTCTGTCTCTCTCTCTCTCTCTCTCTCTCACACACACACACACACAGAGAGAGAGAAGCCTCTTCTGCAAACAGCCTCTTTTTATTATATAAATCTAGTGAGGGATGTTTGTTAAATGTTTTATTGCATTTGTTCGAGAAAGCTTGTTAGGTTTTATGAGATTTTATATTGATCAACTCAACTTTGAGATAAACAGTATTCCTGCATAGTCCAGAAATAATTCAGTGACATATTTTTGAGAAACATATTAAAGAAGCTTGCAATAATACAATTAGACTGACCTTGCAGTTCGATAGCTAACCCAACTTCTTCAAATGCACCAGTAAAATATGCGTTATGTGGTTTTCAGCAAGCTCTGACCAATCATCTATTCAAATCCAAATCATATATTACATTCTTGAACTGAATACATCTCACAGGGTTATTGTTGTGGTATAAATAGGAGAAGGAGGGAGCATTAAGGATGTTCACTGCCTTAGGATATTTATAAAAATAATAAAGGCCCTATTAAAAAAATAAAAAAACTCAGTGAATTCAATACATTGATATTCTCCTTATTAAAATCTTTTGGATTTGGGTTCAGCTTTAATCAAACTACAATTTATCTATATATTTTCTATCACTCAGTAATGGAAAGGGTAGGAATGCCACCATGTTTGCAACCAAAATATTTTCATCCATGCAGAAAAGGGTGTCATCAACAGTTTGAAGAATCTCCAAGATTTGCAGAAAGTTTTTAAAAAATCTTTAGGAGGAAAGAAAACCCTCAGAGAAGAAAACATAAAACAGCCCAGTGAAAAGGGACTATGCTGGTGGGTTTTTAAAGAATTTCTGTTTGTTTGGTTTGGAGTTGGTTTGTCTAGGGTTTTTGGTGCCTTCAAGTCAGTGTGGACTGTCTGGACTAGTCTATATATTTTTCTTGGCAAAATTTTGGAAGTGGTTTGCCATTTGCCTCCTACCAAGGGCTGATAGAAAGTGACCCAAGGCCATGCAGTTGGTTTGATGCCTAAGGCGGTTCTAAAATTCATGGTCCCCCAGTTTCTAGCCAGGTGCCTTAAGTACAATGCCAAACTTGCTTGATGGTACTGGAATGCTGTACTGTAGGAGCAAGCATGGAAAAGAGGGCTGGGATATAACAGGATGCTAAGGTGATGAAGAGCAAAATATTTATTAACGGCAATGCCTATCGTTTCCCATGTTGCATGGATTAACTACTTTGATTGTCATTTCAGCCACAATGTTGATGAGATATTACCTGATCTGTTCCCTGTCTGCCCTCACATTGGACTCTGGACTGCCCAGAATATACTGCTTAGTTCTTCTGAAATGCAAATCTTTTTGGGGAGGCGGTTTCTGACTGAGCCAGCTCATTTATAGGTATGGCTGCATTTCCTATGCTACGCGTGCCTTGGAAAGCTGCCATTTGCTATTCTCTATTCCTCATAGCTGTTGTCATCTGGATGTACTTCTTCTTTGTCAGGTGGTTAAATTTATCCTTCTCTCATCCTGACCCCCCCAGGATGACATCAAAAACATTTGGCAGTTCTACTAAAAACAGGAAGACTCCATTGTCAACCAAGGATGACGAACACTCTATAATATTGACAAATGTTAAACTACTAAATTAAAAACACCAGAAAAGAAGAATTGCTCTCCAGAAGTTTGGGAAAGGATATGAGTACTTTACTATTTCTCTTTTACATGCAACTTCCTAAGGAAGTAGAGAGCTCAAAATGAAACCAAGTACTGTTCCTTGAGATATAAATTTAATTAGGGAAACTAAGAATTATTTTGCTTATCAAAGCAGCAATAGAATCATATTCACAAAATTACATGATAGCATGAATTAGCAAGGCCTAGGGCACTTGTTTAATATGAAATTGCATGTGTATATAGACTCTTTTAAAGTAAGCAACCTTATCTTGCATGAGGAAAATGAATTAAGTGACTGCGATAAGAGAAAATAAAACATGGCTAAAGCTAGTTTCCACCCACACCATTCAAAGTAACTTACCACATTTTTGTATCCTTGGAAACCATCTTTGCTTCTAGCACATGTACACTACTCATACATTACCTTTTTTTTTTTTGGAGAACTTTTCAGTCGTCCCCTTTCTCTTGACTTGCTCACTCTACACAAATCCTCATTCAGTTATGAGCCTTTCTTGTGTTATCACATGGAGTGCTTAAGGACTCCATTTCCATTGCATTCAGTTTAATTATATGCTTGACACTCCAACCCTTATTGCCAGATAATAATGTTAGCAGAACCATGCTCTTATACACTGCAGTTTTTCACTTCTTCAATCAAATTTTTATTCCTCCCAACAAACCACACTATTATTTTAACAACATTGTATATCTTAACATTTCTCTATCCAGTTTTCATCTTCAGTAAAAATTCAGCCAAGGTACACAAGTTAATCTATTTTCCATTAATCTGTAATGTGCAATTGTTGACTCTATTTTTCCTGTCAGACACAACTACCTTAGTCTTTGTTACAGAGCCATACCCATCATTGCAGCATGTGTGTTTGAGAATAGTTAATATGACTTCCTTTAAGATAGGGTTGCATTGAGTTTCAACCTGGGAAGATTGTGGCTTACTATGTATTTTTATCCTTTGCAAAGTTACTTTGCAAAGTTGTAATTAAAAAAAAAACATTAAAAGACAATGAAGGCACAGTAGATTATTTGCACAGTAGATTATTTGCATGCTCTGGCACCATGCTAAGTTTTGGAAATCTGAATACCTTCTAGTACCTTCCTATGTAGTTATCTTATTCATGGTATTTTGCCACTTTTGCATCACTTTGCATTGCTTACTGGACAAGAGGGTTAAGATTCATTAACACCATGTAATTTTCAAAGTTGATAATAAGATGCTAATTGCTGATTCAGTCCTTGATGGAGAAAGGTCCTTTTTCACCATACCCCACTGTCTGAAGCTGGTGCTATCTGCCACATAATGCCAGCTGGTATGGAAGTACCCACTGAATTTTACCCCAATCCAAGAGAAACTATATACTGTACATATAGAGCATTGATGATACTGCCTAGTTTGGATAAAAAAAACTTCTGCAAGAAAGCAATCAAGGTCAGAAAGCACCAAGACCCCTCATTTCAACCCTGAGCTACAAATTATTCTCCTTTACTGGTGTCTGTCTATCTGTGTGTACTATATACATACAGATAGACAAAGAAGCATTTGCTCTAATCATAGAGGTTAAGAAATTCTGTAACTATAGATTTGATTTTAAAAAAAATCCAGACAGACTACAAGATAGCCTGATAATTTTGCTACAGATAAAGCAACTTCTTCCATTTTATCACTGATTATGCATTGCTAGAAAATTCACCAATAAGTTTAAATAAATAAATATGCTACAGGCAGAGGATTATACATTCTATAAATTTGTAAGTGCTGATCCCTTGTGTCATTTACTTACATTTGTTCCAGATTGCACCAGCTGAAGTCTTCATGCATTAGAAGTAATGCCAGAATCTTTCCAGTAGCCACACCCAATCCAAACATCACTTCCAAGAACCTGGCCCTTTCATGACCTAATGAGAAGCCTCCATAATAATGATCAAGTCAGCATTATTTTTCAGCCCACAAAAGCTGCTTCCTGTGTATAAACAGTAGTTTGATTCTAAAGATATGCAGCAAATTATTCTGGTGACATTACATGACTCACATCTGGGAATGGTAAGAATAAAAACATGTGTGAATGTTATTAAAAAGACCATCACAACCTACCAAATGTATCTGTGATCCCATGATAAATGAGCATAACCATTATCATTTTACTTAAAAAAAGTGACTTATATCTGTTTAAACAATTTCGTGATCTTAAATTTGTAGCAGTTGTATCAATTTCTACTCTTTCTACGGCTATATAGTAATTTAAACTATGCTAAAAGAGCACATGCCAACTATGGAATCCTGTAAATCCCATAGATATATTCAGGGTCATTCTGAGATTTACAAGTTTCCGTATCCATGGGAAAGGTTGTCCTTGTAATAACATCCACTGTGTTAAAAATAAAACCATATGGATATTATTACAGTTGAACTTGGTGTGGGAGATGAGCCAGGGCCTGTTAAGTCTATCACATGTTTGCTGTTACTTAAATTGATTGTGTAAATAGGCTCTCGTAATTTAATTTGGAAAGACGAAAGCTCATGGTGTTAATGCAACAGAATACACTAGTCAGTTGGCTTTAGTTGATTTCTTAAATAAATTGTTATATATGGATGCATTGAAATGGAAATGGGCTGGTCACATAGCAAGAACTGATAGCAGATGGACCAACGCAATCATAGAATGGATCCCACTTGATACAAAACATCCATGAAAAAGACCTAAAACAAGATGGATTGACATCAGCAAATATTGTGGACCCAATTGGCAAAAAAATAAATAAATCTCAGGACCATATTGGTTGGAAACATGTGGAAGAGGCCTTCATCCTGCAGTGGATAGACAATGGCTAAAATAATGATGATGATATGGATGCATATTGAGGATAGCTATGCAGATAAAGTCTAAGAGGGCAGCAAAACTGGGAAATAAGTCTTCCTGTTTTATATTGATTAATAAAGAACACAGCTACCTTAATTCTTGGACATTTTGCTCAGCAGCATCAGTTAGTTCAACTGGTGTGCTCAAAATGTGCAACTCTCAGAATGAATTGTCATTGCATACCCAGCATGTGAAGAAGCCACAGGGTTAGAAAGTCCAGATTAAACTGTACACTCAGCTTCCACAGATAGTTTCGTATTTCATATTTGGAGAACTTGTGATCCGCTGAGCTCAATGGCAGCTTAAAAGGGGGAAGGGGGGAGATTTTAGATAAGAAGTCCTCATTAAGCTTGTCTTTGTTGTTATTGTTGGCCATTTGTTTGTGTCTTCTAATTTGCACAACTGCCCGGAAATCATGCAAGAGCCAAATGAAAGCTGCTATTCCTCTACATTTACTCATCATTCACTTTAGAGGGGATATAAAATTTGGAGATTTGTGAGGTTCCGTTGTTTGATACTAGAATCCAAACACAATTTACTCTTTCTAATGGCCATGAATATTTGGATTACATGAATATATAGTAACCCAAGAAAAATTAAATACTTTCCCTTTACAAGCTGGCCAGCACTGCTAAAATTGTTGTTGTTTTTTTTTAATTCTAGCATTGAAGTCAATGGGAAATTACAATTTCTGGACTTCTTTCAAAGCAGGAACAGTGCTGTAACCTGTTATTTTGCTATGGCCATTGAACAAAGTATTAATACAGTTTTCAACTGAAGCAATGTTTATGACAGATTATAATATAGAAGTTCTAAGAATAAAACAGAGGTTGAATGTTTATGCTCACTTCTACACTATCTTTCCATTCCCCATTCCTTCAAAGTAGTTCAAAACAACAAAGAGTCCTTCTCAGTTCTGCTGGTCTCAAAATGCTGAGAACATCCAATACACTCTTGTTGATTAGTGCTCTCACCATATTAACTATAAATGCAGTCATTATCTAATCAGTATCCAACTTGTAGTACCTCCTGATGTAACAAAAATCCCTTAACTTTATTATAATTCTACAAAAAAGGATAGTAAAATAAATTGCTGTGTGCCCTCCTATCCCAGTCCCATGTCTTTTGTTCACATTATATATGTTTTTATATAATGTATTTATATATCCATTTCATCTATATCTATCTAATGGATGGAGGGTTGAAAATTATTCTAGCTGCAAATTTTCTGTTTGCATTAAAATACTTTTGTACACTTTAATGAAAGGATACTAGACAACATTTTTGCAATTACAGCAAGTCATTGACTTATGACCATAATGGATCCCACCCATCATGGTCATAAGTCATGACAGTTGTAAAACAGGTCATTGATGTGATCGACCTGATTTTACTATATATATTTTTTGCAGTAATTGTTAAGCAAACACCATGATGTTACACAAACCAATGGTTCACTATGGAAAAGCTAATCCCAGTTTTCAGCAAAAACTTTATAAAAGATGGTCACATGACTATGAGATGCTGCAAATGTCCATAAATAAGAACCATTTTCTGAGTGCCAAAAATAGGGTCATGTGCTCATAGGTAGGAGCCTTTGGAACAGTGGTGGGATTCAAAAATTTTTATCACCAGTTCTGTGGGTGTGGCTTGGTGGGCGTTGCAGGGAGGATACTGCAAAATCCCCATTCCCTCTGCACCCCACTAACCTGCTTTCCAACTTCGTTCTCCTGTGCAGGGCAACAAAAGAATATCGAGCCGATCAGCTGGGACTCAGGAGGCAGGGGGCGGGGCCAGTCAAAGGTGGTATTTACCGGTTCTATGACCTACTCAAAATTTCTGCTACCGGTTCTCCAGAACTGGTTAGAACCTGCTGAATACCACCTCTGCTTTGGAACTTCAGAACTGAGTCCTCATGAATAAGATGTATACTGCACACATGTGCCTATTTAAAAAGATAGACTGGGGGACATAAGTGATATTAATAGATCTGAATTGATAACTGTGTGAGAAGCAATTTCTTTTACAGGTTTAAATATAAAATTGCCATTACTCTTACTATTATTTGTGTAGGAAAACATTTGCTATGGATAAAGCGGAATGAATGTAATTATGTTAAAGTTCTATTCTAAAATATTTTTATTTTAATATTTTGTTTTAATGATGTGGCTGTGCAAGTCAATTTAAATTAAATTATTTAGGATGAAACACATCTCACTTTTAAGAAACTCCTGTTAATGGTGGTTTTGAAATGGCACCCAGAAATTTTCTTAAATAGGACAAAGAGCTCCATAAAGATAGTGTGTGCAACCAAACATAATCTAACTATAGAGATGATCAACAATTTCCTACGAAGAGTAGGTTTGATTACAAATTCATGATTTTGCCTTACTAACTTGTAGCATAACAATAATTCTCCATTTATTTACATTTTTCATTTGGCAAGGATGTTCTTAATTAATATATACCATTGTCTGAAAAGAATTTGATGCAAGCTATCTTGTGGCTAGAGAGTAAACTTGTAGCAACCATTCATATAAAACAAGAACTTGGCAGCAATTTTCTTTCTATTTATGCCTCTGATATTTATATTTGAAAGATTCCCCAGTGGCCCACAGAGAGGGGAAGCAAAGGATACTACATGACTCACTTGCATTGTAAACTAATCTTTGTTCTCAAAATGTCAAGGGCTGCTTCACTCATTGTTGATGGTGCCATTCTAGCCTTTTTCCATGACCTGGGGCAGCTCACTAAAAGACTGGAGGTTGAAAGGACACAAATATAAAAAATATCAATACAATAGATAAACTGAAACAGGAGTCTGTTTAATGACTGGTAGAGGACTCAGACTGGAATGGAATGGATTCAGACGGGGAATGGAATGGAATGTTCTTTAATAAGTCTTAAAGTATAACCATGGACATTAGCCATATTCTCAGCTGCTCCTTCTGGGTGGTTTTGTTTCCCAAGCTGCTGAATACATTGGCTCAAGTTTCGTGGTGATTTTAATAAGCTTCTGCAAGCAGCTGCTCCAAACTTTTAGATTTAGAAGCCTGTCGATTCTCTCTCCCTCATCTTGTTGACAAAACACTTGAAATTTTTGGTAGGAGGGAAGAAATTCTGTGCAGAACTACACATCCATATAATTCTCAGATGAACATTTTGTGTATGGTGTAAATTAATTGCATTTTATAAATAGTTGTCCTGGTGTTTGGTTGTATTTATCTGTGCCCTAATTTAAAGTCTTATTCTTTCAAGTGAACAATTTTATTAAGATATGTTTTGAAATTACCAAGTAAATCTATTTTCTTGTCATGAAAAACTATTTTTTTCTTATTATTTTGATAGAGTTGGCCAAAGACAATTCCATCTTCAAAACACTGAAAATGCCATTGCAGATTCATGTTACTTGAAACCATTCCAACATAGCTTTAATTAAGCAATCCAATTGATCAAGCAAAAATGAATAATGTGCACTTAAACTGAAGATAAAGAAATTATTATAGTAAGGTTTTTCTCTCCATTTCCTCCATCTTTTTCCCTTCTCTCCTTTTACAATATGGTGAAATACTACATTAGGACCACCATATTTGCACTACAAAAATCCAGATGATATCTAGATGGCAGGAAAGAGAAACATAAAACTCTAACTCTTTGCTACTGTCCAAAAAATTCATTGTTTTGCAGCCAAAATAGGGCAACATTATTTTTAGACTATTGAATGACAACAGATAACTTTGTAGTTTAAGTGATAGATTATTTGTGGATGAGCAAGTTGAAGAAAGATATTAATTTAATTTGTTTTATTCTGATTTTACTATGAAATTTTTGGTGTTCAGAGTTTGAACATTTGAACAATAAGAGTTAAAGACTAATGTTAATGAGAAGGCTAGATTTGCAAAATAAAATAAAATTATATTTTAGAACACATTCTGATAATAGCAATAGCACTTAGATTTATATACCACTTCACAGTGCTTTACATCCTTCTCCAAGCAGTTGACAGAGTCAGCATATTGCCCCTAACTATCTGATTCCCCGTTTTACTGACCTTAGAAAGATGGAAGGCTGAGTCAACCTTGAGCCAGTGAGAGCACAAGTTTGAAGATAACCTTCATACTTTAAAGTTAGCCTTATATTTGGCAAAATATATTGTATCCATCTGGAAAAAGCTACTTACTGTATATGATTAAATGATGCAAGAGTGGACTAATTATATGATGCAACAGAGTGGACAAGAAGTAGTGACATCAAAATTGGTAGAATATGGAATGATATCAAACCAGGAGAGAGTACATGGAAAGCAAGTTCCTCCTTCCCTTGCTTAACATCCTCTGGACACCAAGAAATCAGAAAAGATGCCAGAAATTTGAAACATCTTGAATGACAGAAAAATTAATACCTCACTTCTATAGCACAAAGTGACACAAATAGTTACTTGTTCCCCTGCCCTTAATTCAGGAGGATTGCTTCAAAGAAATGGATTTTCCATCTTTCTAATCTATTATGATGCAGAAACAGCGTAATGGGGTGTTAGTTTATAACTCTCTGTTCTTTTTCTTTTTCCCAACTCTCATAAGCTTCTTTCACTATAACATCTACCATCCATTTTTGTTTTGAAAACATTAGCTGACTTGGGGATATTTGATTTGTTCTTTTATGCATAACATTGTCAGCAGATAAAGAAAACATTTCTTTTCAAGAGCCCGCATAGGTGGCTAGCTTAGATATTTTCTGCTTTATTTACTTGAGTGCTTAGCAACTTGTCTTTCTGCATTTACCAGTGTATTCAATCCAACCTCCTAGAAGACAAGCGGGCTTCTTTTATCTTTGCTTCATTCCCATTAATGTGGATCTTTCTTATGTTATTATACCATTTGATTGAGGCTCAAAACCTTGCATTCAGTGCTAAAAACAGTTTTTAATACCCACTTTCCTTAAAAATAGTATGAAAAGCTAAATTGAAAACAATTTGACCTTTTGCAATAGAGAATTTTGTACTGGAGGTACAGACTCAATGTCCTCTTAGATTTCTCCTGAACAGGTAGAAAGGAGTGAGAAAAAAGCAGATTCCCCAACTGAAACTACTGCAAGAATGAGTCTTGCACATTGGAACATGTTTTATATATGACTACACTTGAAAAGTATTTGAAAGCTGTAACCAGAACAACTTATCACTATTACATCATGCTTTTATTGCATGATCTCTACTTGCAGTCATCTGCTTTCTAGGCACAATTTAAAATATTGGCATTGATGTTTTAAGGTCTTTAACAATATTGGCATTGATGTTTTAAGGTTTTCAACAGCGTAGAGATTGGTTGTCCAATGGATTTCCTTTCATTAGCCTGAAAACATTCCATGTCCAACTAGAACTGTAAATAGAATCTTGATTTGATTAGCCATAGCTACAGTATGTCACTTGGCTATGGAGAATAGAATATGGAAACATATTTTGTTTTGCAGTATTTGCAAAGTTCAAACAGCAATTAGTAGTCCAGATCTTGGAGGCATGCTCTGCCTGAAAAACCATAGAATTATAAAGGAGCAAGTTTTTTTAGTGATCAGGTTTTTTTCAGGTACAGTCCTATCCTGTTAAAGGCTAAACCTATGTAGCTTGTTCAATCTGTTTCCATAAGACTTTATTTCTAGCTCTACTTCACTCTCACTGCCCTTCTTCCACTTATTCCAATGTCTTTGATTCCTTCTTAAGGTGTGGGGATCTGAACTATACATGATAAAGGGTCAAGATGAGTCTTACCAAAGCAAAGTCTTTCAAGATCTGGAAACTACAGTATAATATATGCAGTCTTTATTATTGAATTATTTTCCCTAACTTATCAAAGAATTTGAACCCCCCCCTTGATTTCTCCCCCTTGTCTTTTAGTGCATTAGTTAATTTGTTGTCATCTAAACATTTGATAAGCATTTCTTCTATCTCTTTATCCAGCTCATTAATGAAAATATTGAACGACATAGTACCCAAAAGTGATTCTTGTTGCAACCCATTAGATACTTTTCACTGCTTTGATGAGTACCATTGATTAACACATTCTGAGTACAATTTCAAGCTAGTTATGTATCCCTTTAATTGGTATGCCAACAAGCCCACATTTGAGTAACTTGCTAATCAGAATACGATGGGATATGCATTTCATGTTCTATCATGAAACAAATATATATGGTATCTACATAATGTTCTTATTATATTCACATTAATCTGTTAAAAAATGAGGTAACCCAAGTCTATTCTTGACAAATCCATTCAAATTTTTGATAATTACATTATTTTCAGAGTACTTACAGACTGATCTTTTTATGACCCATTCTAAAACCTTCTCACTGATTGGTCTAACTGACTGGTCAGTAGTTAAATGCATCTTCCCTTTGTTCTCTTTTCAAGATACTATTATAGGAACAACTTGACACTCCATCATTTCTTCAGGAGTTTTCAAAGATAATATATAAAGGTTGGATCAGATTTGCTTAGTTCCTTCCATAGTCAAGGATGCAATTCATCTACTCTTGGAGACTCAAATATATCCAAACCAAAAAGATATTCTCTACTCATCTTTCTCTCTGCTTCAAACTTCATTCTGTTCTTCAGTTTTCTGGTGGAATTTCACACTGAGACTGCAGAAAGCAAAACCAAAATAGTAGTGAAGTAGCTTCACCTTTGCTTTGTTATCTATTATGATTTCACTGTCTTCATTGAGCACATGGTATATTAAAGCTTCCCCCCCTTCATTTTCAGCCTATCTAAAGAAGTTCTTTTTATTACTCTCACCATCCTTTGCTAACCTCAGCTCATTTTTCAAGCATTGAGTTTCCTGTCTGAAGTTCTATAGTTCTGGCTGAATCCTTCCTTTATGACTTTCTTTCTCCATTTTTTGCTCTCAGATTTTTCACTAAACTTTCTGTCTAGCCTTATTGTCTTTTTATGTTATCCTCCATTTCTTCTTCTTCTTAAGGATTGTCTGAAGTTGTGCTTTTACTCTCTAGGGAAGCTTATTCATTTAGAACCTTTTCTAGTTCCCAGTGCAACATCTTTCTTACTATTGCTTTGAATCCTCTTTTAAAGGAATTTGATTATGTTTTAGTTTCCCTTGAAATCAGGTACACCATAAATTCCCTGAGAGTTGCTACCACTTTTACTTCATCATCTAAGTCTTTGCTTTTTGATGGAAATGACAGAATGCACATTTTTTTTATTTATTCTGAGTCTACAGTTCAAGATTTCTTGGCATGTAAGTTGAAATGATTTATGAGGGCACTGTGTTTAAAGTGATTCAGAGTATACATAGATTTCAGCAGATGACATTGCAGATCCATTCATAAAATGAGTCAGAGAGAATGTACCAGCTTCTTTCACAGTTTGCAGAGAAAAGTATGGAGACCCATAAAAATAACACATTTGCTAATGGCTAGTAACAGCAATTTTATCACTCATCAAAAACCGTAACGTAGCTATTTATGCAGAGTTTAAAAGCTGTCTTCTTTTTCTGGTTCTGTGAAATACTAGTCTGAAAAGATGGAAAATAGAAAAATGTGGTTCATTGGAACTTAAAATAATTGTAGCAAAATTAAGCCTTTATTCCTAGACCTGTTTATCTGAGAAAGAGCTACATTAAACAAGAGTAAGATTGTAATTCAGATAAATGATCTGTAATTACAGAAGGAGCTGATTAAGTCCTACTTTACGATACTTGTGGTACTTAAGAAGTCCCTGAATGTATGAAATGATGGAAAGTCCACCCTTATTTTATTTCTTAGATTCACTTAACTCTCTTAAGCCAATAATTTTGTAAATCAGAATTATTATAATCAGAAGCATCTTCACCAGAGGAGCTAACATGGCCCAAGATACCTCTCTAATGCATCCCAGCAGTTTTGTTCTATTTAACTTTTATTAAAAGTTTTTTTTAATAACAGAAATAAATAGGATTTGCAGAGATACAAACCAAAACATCAGCCTTTACATCATATTTATTTGCACATTTTCACTGGAAATATGCAGAAGGCTTGTTTGTGTTATTGTGGTAGAGATTTTGTGATTGCTGTGGTAGGTACTGCCAATCTCAAATCTGCCCCTCAGTCAAAAAGGTTGTTCTTCTTGGGGTAAATAATCAATTATTTTAAGATAGCATTAAGACTGAATTTTTGCTGTTAAACCATTAATGCCTAAACATATGTTTTCCTTTAATATTTTGCAGTGTTCAGAAAGACCGTTTGCTAACTTGCTAAACAAGACTATTTAAATTTAAGGTGGCCATAAGTTATTCAGAGTCAAACCAATGCTGGCAAAAAGAAGAGGATCAGCATCAAACTGTTTCGATCAGCTTTTTCTCTTCGTTTTACAGAAAATAAATTAGGATAATAATGATCTTCCAAGAAATGTAACATATTACCCTTGCTGCTAGGGTTAAGGTGCAAATTAATTATAGTGCCTAAAGTGACTGAATCTACTCTTGTGTGAAGTGAAACTTACTCAAAATTCATTTTTTCTGAATATGTAATGCCTTCTTGTCATATGAAAACATATATAAAGGGGAAAAGTGTATGTTCATGAAAACATTTAAAATAATTTAAGAACTCTATACAAAATCTATCTCCTGAACAAATGCATAGTCTTCAAGCAGATATCTATTCAAATGATAAGTGATTAGCAACTACAGAGGAATTTCAAGGACACAAATGTAGCACAGTTCTGGACAAATGGATTGTGTAGGCAGGTGTCTGAAGATAAACGATACAAGCTGTTCACAAGCCTTTGGGGCAATATTAGGTCTAATGCAACTTATCTTTATAGAAAGCAAGAAAACAGACAAATCAAACATGCTGATGCATATTTATAATGTATGATTACGAAGCATGTTCAAGAAGGAGAATGGGAAAATGAAGTCTGTGGCATTGTTATTCTAGAGCTAAAAACAGCCTTTCCAATCAGGAAATTCTAGAAGTATTAGCTTCAAAGCATCTTAAGGGAAACAAATTTGGTATTTGGTAATTTATATCATGTTACCTAGCTACTTAAAATGAATGCTCTTATTCCCCCCATCACTGGTTTTGTTCATATAAAGAAAAGCCAATCAATGAGATACAAACCCATTGGTATATTCTGAATAGCCACCCTGCTATTAAAATCGAACTACGAATAGCTAATATTATTGAAGGGAATGATGACTAAATTGCAGAAAAAACAACAACCCAAAAACAAAAAGCTCACAACACTTTTATTTAGAACTAAAATAAAAATGAACTTCAGTGCCTATTGGGCAAATTATTCCTTATTTATTTTTATGTATCATTGTTCTGTATATGAGCTGCAGTGGCACAGTGGTTAGAGTGCAGTACTGCAGGCTACTTCTGCTGGATGCCAGCTGCTGACTGTCTGCAATTTGGCAGTTCAAATCTCACCAGGCTCAAAGTTGACTCAGCCTTCCATCCTTCCAAGGTCAGTAAAATGAGGAACAGATTGTTGGGGGCAATATGCTGACTTTGCAAACTGCTTAGAGATGGCTGTAAAGCACTGTAACATGGTATATAAGTCTAAGTGCTATTGCTATTGCTTAATGGTCAAATTATCTCAGTGAATTTAAATTGTCTTTCTACTGTGTTGCTCTACAAAGTTCAGAGATTGGGGCCCTTCCGGTTTGAGTCTCTTTGGCGACAGACCGAAATCCGTGATCGTGCGTGGTTTTGATCTGTGCCAGACCGCCCTGAGCGGGCTGGTTTTGGGGCTAAGCCACCCCGTAGAGGTGGTGAAGAAGGGGGAGACTACCACCGTGGAGAGCCGCATCTCTCTTCCCCAGCTGGCCATTACTCTCTTTTCCGAAGGCGGTTGCAGTGGTGGTCAGAAATGGCCACCTCAAATAAGAACTGAACCAAAAAAGAATGTGCATGAGGAAGATAAGAAGAGAAAGTTTTGGTTGACCGGGTTAAACCGAAAAAGCAACAACGTAAGGTACCCTGGAATTTAAATTAAATAACATTGTTCCCAAAGAAGATTTTGAAGCTACGAAAGAGAGAGAGAAGGGAAAGGAGTAGGTTTTTTTTCCTTCCCTTCCTTATATTGACAGCTAAGAGACTTAAGCAAGAAATTGAAAAAAATCCACTTTGACATTAATAGGCATCTAAGCTGAAAATAAAAGTCAAAGGGATAATAAAGATTTCTGGATATTTAAAAGTTTTTAAAAGCAGGAAAGGAGGAAAAAAAAGAATAAAAGGGCAGGATCTGGAAAAATGGAGGAGACTGCCTGGAACTAAGGAATGGAACTGTAACTAAAAGGAACTTACAGTGAAATTTTAACAAGATTCCTCAAAGATACATTTTAACTGAAACTTGGTAACAAAATAATAGAACCCCAGGAAGAGAAAGCGGAAAAAAGAAGCAAGAAGAAACAGCCTTGGATTATTTGGATTACTTAGTGATTTTTGGTTTTTGCATCTAGATGACTAAAATTAACCGGGTGGTTGTTTAAAAGTCTTTAAAATGGTATCACTCTTAGAAGAACTGAAAATGGAACTTAAAAAATGGAAAGAAGATGCACAAGAAGGGAGAGGTTCTTTTGGCTTTGTATTTCAATTCTTAGAAATGGAGATCTGGAACTATGAGAAACAACAAGAAACGCTTGCATAACAAGAAGATTGGGACAAAGAAGAAGCCATCTTTAATGATCAAATAATTTCAAGTGGGGGGGGGGAGAAAAGGGGGGAAAGAGAGTGAAAGGTTTAAGACTAGAAAAAAACAACCAAAAAGAAGAACAATTTGAAAGATAAGTATAATATTAGAAAGCAACAGAAGAGGGGATTACAGATGAGAGAGTTACCATCTTTCTCCAACCTCCACCAATAGGAAGCCCCAGCATGATTTATTGGCATAAAATCAAATTAAGCCCCTCCCCCCAAATTAAGGCCCATATTAAACATGCGAAATGGGGGGGAATGGCGGGGGGGCTTGCCGTTAGGAAGTACTTTGTTGCATGCCCGGATATGGTGCTGCCTGCGTTGGTGGAGCACTTCATATCGGGAGACCTTCCGCCACCGTTGCTTTTCCTTCTCCCTTGCTGCCGTGGTGTTACAGCAACGCCGCGGCGTTTGGCGCAGCCACGTGCAGCCAATCAGGGCTGCTCCCTGCAACCGGAGCCCTGAGGAGACACTTGGCTTCAGGCGCTCCTGTGGCCGCCTTCCCTTTGCCTTTGAAGGTAAAGCGAATTAGAGAGAGGGAAAGACGCCGGCGTGCTCCGAGAGGCTGGCTCTTTTCTCTAGCTGAGGCTGACATCTGACTGAATCTCTATCCCGCTCCTTTATCCTCACGACGGGGTCTGCAGCGACGCTCTCTGGTGCGGCCACCTCAGCTTGCCAGCCTTGCCCCGCTATGAGACGATACTATGACAGCCGCTGCTGCCGCACTCCCTTCTCTTTCCTCGCCTCTCCTCCCTTCGCCGGCAGGAGTGTGCGTGCCTGCTGCCACTGCCGCCGCTCCTGAGGCTGTCTGGGGCGGGCAGGTGGGAAAGCAAGCAAGGTGGCTGCGCTGTCTTCTTTTTCCCTCAGCGAAGCGTTGCCGCTTGCCGCCGCCGCCACCTGCGATGGGCGAGGAGGCGGCGGAGGCACCCGAAATGTCACCAAGGCAGCGAGTACCTCCCTGCCGGGCCCTCCGCTCATCCCGTCAGGGCCATGGCAGAGCCGTGCGGGCTGGGCAGAACCAGGAAACACCCGTGGCTTGCTTTCCTGGCTCTGCCCAGCCTGCACGGCTCTGCCACAGCCCTGGAGGCACTTCCTGTCAGCCTTGGCTAGAGAAAAGAGCCAGCCTCTCGGAGCATGCCGGCGTCTTTCCCTCTCTCTCTCTCTCTATGTATGAAAGAGCTCACCTCGCTCGGAGCGTTTGGCGAAGCACACGAGTTTCGCAGTCGGAGAGGGAGGTGGCAGCGAAAAGCAGGATGCTGCAAGTCAGGACCTTGCATTGAAGCAGCCCGGGGGGCACGTAGCCACCTCCCTCCAGCCCACCTTGAGGATTTGCCTTTTGTTGTTGGTATACTTGGCTTCAGGCGCTCCTGTCGGCGCCTTCCCTTTGCCTTTGAAGGTAAAGTGAATTATTTTAAAAACCTCCGCTCATCCCACCAGGGCCACGGCAGAGCCGTGCGGGCTGGGCAGAACCAGGAAGCACCCGCGGCTCACTTTCCCGGCTCTGCCCAGCTCGCACGGCTCCGGTGCGGCCCTGATGGGATGAGCGGAGGTTTTAAAATAATTCACTTTACCTTCGAAGGCAAAGGGAAGGCGGCCACAGGAGCGCCTGAAGCTAAGTGTCTCCTCAGGGCTCCGGTTGCAGGGAGGAGCCCTGATTGGCTGCACGTGGCTGCGCCAAACGCCACGGCGTTACTGTAACACCACGGCAGCAAGGGAGAAGGAAAAGCAACGGTGGCGGAAGGTCTCCCGAACATCCAAGCTGTCGCCGCCCGCCCACCCGAGGATGCAACGGGGGGGGGGATTAAGTCACCCCTGAAAAGACGGCCTAGCCGGTTTTTCGGGGGTAAAAAAAAATAAGGCCCGGCCTTATTATGTGAGAAACACGGTAGAAGTAGAGAGACGAGGGGGTAAAAAGGGGAGGGAGAAGAAGAGGGGGAAGAAGGCAAGGAAAAGAAGTTGTAAAAGACAGAAACAAGAAATGGAGAAACAGGGAAAAGATATAAGGATTGTAACCATAAGCTTGTTTAGAGATAATGGGTGAAAATTTAATTGTAAAAGGGATTCTGCAAAGGTACATAAGATAGCATTGTTATATTACAAACAGAAATAATTTTAGAAAATATGACTAAAATTATGGATAAAATATTTATTGTAATGTAGTGGAATGTTTGTTAATAAATAAATGAATTAAAGTGATTGAGAGAATTAAATGGGAACATTTTAATTATTAGTAATGATTTATAAAAATATAAGTGAGAAATATGGAAAAAAAGAATTAACTATGGAAAGTTTATAAGTGTTCCCAAGGAAGTATGATATTTAATTGAAAAGAAATGTTAAAGATGTTAAGATTTTAATGAATATTAATGATAGAATTGAATTGGAATGGAATGTGTGTTTTATTTATATATATATATATATATATATATATATATATATATATATATATATATATATATATATATATATATATATATATTGTTTTCTGAGGTTCTCGCGGTATTTGTATGTGGATCTTTGGTTATTCGGGTTCTCTCCAGCGTAAGATTCAAAGTATCTAGGCAGCGTTGGAAGTCCCACTCACATCTTCAGGCTGGTTTGGCTTAGTGCCAGTGCAAGCACTGGCACTAAGCCAAAGCACCAGCCTGAAGATGGCGAGGGGACCTCACAACGCTGCCTAGATACTTTGAATCTTACGCGGAGAGAACCCGAATAACCAAAGATCCATATATATATATATATATATATATATATATATATATATATATATATATATTATTTCTTTTTAAGAATATAGTGTATATTTTAAGAATGTACCAAGCAGAATTCAATTGAAAGTTATGTATTATATTGAATGCTATAATCTTAAAGGTATACATTGAAGCTTAAATAAGAGTTTGAATGGATAAAATTAAAAGATATAAAGGTGTCATACTCCAATTGGTAACTACAGGGAAAAATTTGTTTAATAAGAAAAGATAATATGAAATTGAAACAGGACAGACAAAAGTATAAATATAATGATTTGAATTGAGATGAGATAATTAAAATAAAGTTGAGAAAATTAAAAGAGGGGAAAAACTATGTAGAAAATATAAAACGGCAATAAGATATGGAATAGAATATAAAAATGAGCATGAAATTGAGTTTTGTGTCTGTATGAAGAAGTGATAACCTGGGACCGTGCTATTTTCAAAAAAAGATGTTTTATTTGTATTTTGTTTTTGTGAAAACCCAAATAAAATAAAATAAAAAAAAGAGAGAGAGAGAGCTTGGGAGCTACTCATTTGACCTGACCAGAGCGGACTCTGGTTTAATCGATGGGGGCCATTGTAATGCTGCAGCAATATCATGGCTTACATTCTTCCTGAATGGTACGATAGATTAGGGATCTATTTTAATAACTTGCAAAAGGTTGGAACTTACTGTAAATACCAAGTTTTGGTATGTATGTATTTAAATTTATTAGCTGTCCAAGTTCAATGGACTCCAACTAGACTAAACCAATAGTTTATCTATGGTGATCAATTTATAGTGAAAGGAAATGTTTCTATCAATCTATTTGGTTGAGATATGCATATTTTTGGGAGAAGAGGAAGATGTGATCCCACCCCCTGCATTCCCTCTTTTTCATGTCCTCGTAACTGACCCATAATGTGGTGCTACAGATATTTCAGCTTATGAGATGTAGGATGCCATAGAATTATTTCTTCCTTTTCTGCAGCTGTATCTCCTCAGAAGGGACCATCAGAATTCATGGACTTTCAGAGACTAAATGGCAGACGGAAAAATGGACTTAACAACAGCAGCAAAATAAAGAGCTGAAAAGTTGTCTGACTCTTTAATAATTCCCCTCTGGACAAGGAGAACACTTGAGATCATACATAAGTGCTCCTGACATTTGCACCCTGTGAGAAGACAACAAGATAACAGTCTTTGGCAAGTTTGGAGCTCTGGAAAAGAAGGAAAATAAATTTGTTGTTCAATCCATGGTCAGCACCTTTGAAACTAAGTTTGCATACTCATTACTTTTAGAAATTTCTTCTTAACTGCTTTGGATTGATAGATTTGATAGCACTGGGTGAATTTCCTTTAATCCTTAGTGAAATACGTTTCAACTATAAGATTAAGAACTTTAATTTTTTTTCTCATATAAGCACTAAACGGGTAATTGAAACTACAAAAGCTACAAATAGACTAAGGATCCAGATAAATTTGAAATAAAATTTTGGAATTTTATTCCAAAGAATCCTTCCTGTGGTAAAGTGCTTTAGTTTTGGTTTAAAATAGTAAGATTTTAAGAACTGAAGACAAGCGGGAACTAGAAGGAACTAAAGATTACAATTAAAAGAGGAGAACTCTTAACCATAACCATAACCCTAACTCAACCTATAAAAACTCTTAAACTCAACAGAATGAAGCAAAATATTTTAACACTGGGTATCTTGAAGGATATGGCTATTCTAGTGAATAATAGAAGGACCAGGGGAGACATAAAAGCAGTGTTCCAATATTTGAGGGGCTGCCACAGAGAGGAAGGGGTCAAGCTATTTTCTAAAGCACCCAAAGGCCAGACAAGGAATAATGGATGGAAGCTGAACAAGGAGAGATTCAGCCTGGAAATAAGTAGAAATTTTCTGACAGTGAGAACAATCAATCCATGGAACAGAAGTTGCCCTCGGAAGTTGTGGGAGTGTCATCACTTGAGACTTTCAAGAAGAGATTGGACTCCCATCTGTCAGAAATGGTGTAGGGTCTCCTGCTTGGGCCGGGGGTTGGACTAGATGACCTACAAGGTCCCTTCCAAGTCTGATTATCTATTATCTGTTATGATATTTTTGAACAATGAACTCAGAAGTTAATTTTAATAGTGTGTGCCTCTATAGATAAACTGTGTCTAACAAATATTATGGAAGAGAAATAGGTTCTACCTGACAGGACTGAGACTGATATGAAAATGATGTTACACTGGACATACAAAAGGAATACACAATAAACATGGTGATTTGCAAAATAAGCAACACATTATAGTTATTTCTATTCCATCACATAATAATGCTACTCTGTCATTGAAGAACAAAAGGCTCACTCCTTGGTAGCATTTTTAATAGTTAGCAATGTACTTTACATGGTTCATATCATTATTTAAAATATCCATTATGATGAGTGTGATTTCTTACAATGATGAATATGTTACGGAGGTATCCTTAAGATCAAAATCTTTCATTAAAATGATGGAAACAATCTTACTTCATTGTGACACAAGCTCTGATCCTTTTGTACGTGATGTCATGATTCACAGAGAAAATAGGTGGTGCTTATGTCAAGATGGCAAAATCCTTGCCCACCTTTAATGACTCTGACACATTTACCAAAAAATGTTTCTTGAAATACATTCTTTAGTTCCAAGCTTGGGATTTTAATAAAGATACCGTCAGATAAGGATAAAGGGAAGGATTTCATCTTTCTCTTTGTCCTTATCCCATTGCCCTTTTTCTTCCCTTTAAACTATGCACACACCTAGGACACATGCAATGACTTAGATGTTCAGAGGTGATGGTGGAACAGGATGTAGCAACACTTATGTCCACCATTGGATCAGGATGTTCTGCAGTTCAAAAATAAGCATTCTGCAGGATACATATTCTTCTTTTAGTAGAGATAAAACAAAAAGTGATAGTGCTATTATGACGCTTGCTAATTATTTTATCCCTGAAACTTTTTAAAAAAGATTTCCTGAGGGTGAATCCAGATTTTTGTAGTTGACTGTAAGCCAAATTTTTATATAAGTACAATATGCAAAGAAGCCTACTAGGTTCCCTGTTTATTGCCACTTTGGAAACAGTGGATCAAAAAGTGGTATAAAAATGAGAAATAAAAATAACATAATAAATAAATACTTTGGGGGTGGGGAGGAAATTGTTCTATACTGATCCAAACCTCAAAGATAATATTAAGCAAACAGCTTGCATTATATCACAGACTTAATTAACAGGCTTTAAATGCCAAATATAAACTAAGCATACAATTATGTTTTAATTATGTTTATGGGGACCTTTGAAAATATCTAGCCTAAGAATCAAATCCACATTGCTCTGGAAACACTGCTTGGTTAAAATCATACTGCAAACAACAAACATGTGTCAGAGAAAATACTTAAGAATTAGAACATCACCATATAGGTTCAGCAAAGTATTTTACAGTATCTCTATAGGACAATAAAAGCAACTATAAATAATAAAGCAAAATAAAATCTAATACCTTATTTGTATTCATCTTCGCTTAGAGAATTGCTTTCTTTTTGGAATCAATCTTTCCACAAATTATCCCACAGTTAACACTTAAGATCAAAGCCTTCATTCAATAAATGGAAGATATACAATGCAAGCACATGTTTTTATAAGCGCTTTGTGAAACCAACTGATCAATGAACTTTTTGTATATCTGTTTGGATGGAAAGATCAATCTGTTGTCAATCTGCATATGTAACCAGGGACATGAATTTTGTTTTATTCTCTTATATATCTCTTAGAGATTCTGTAAAATAATGCAAGCTATTTTGCAAGCTATTTTTATCCTCTTTGTAAAGTAACTGGACAATGGCTTCTTCTTGTTAACTGTAGAGCCAAGTGGTCTTAGTATATATTTATATTCATGAGCAATTTTTCCACCCTCTCCATCAAAAGCATGCAACATTTCAATAAGCATTGTGCCATTGTCCCTATCAGGTGCATATGGCTTTTGTTATCCTGTAGGCTGCAGAAAATAATATCAAGCAGCTTCCATCTAAAATTTAACATATTCAAGAAAATACGTATCAGTTATGCAAAAACATTTCAATTAATGATGTAATAAAAATGTTTTTGTGGTTTTTAATAGTATTTATCTCAGGGACTGTAAGCAGCATAGTATTTTAGGTAGCAATCAACAAAATGTTGAGAGTGTGCTACCAGAATATAAGTACTTTGTTTCATAATGCATGTTCAGAAGCAGTTAATTTTCCCCTTTAACAGAAACTCTTCACAATCAATACAATTACAGATCATACAATGTTCTCTAAAATATGAAGTTAGGCCTGTAAAGTTAGATGTGACCCCCTTAAAGTTCCATACAATGGGTCAATCAAAGCTGTGATCAAATCGTCATAATTTCCATAACATTACAGTGTACATTTACATAGTCCTAGGATTCAAAGACACATGTCCTTTTTTCCACAGGCCGATATAGCACTGATTGGGATCCCAACTATATAGCATTCAAATATATAGAACTCCAGTAGTTCTATATAAAAAAAATGTCCAGTGGAAAAATAAGATTTAGCACACAGCAAATACCAAGTTTACAACTTTGCTATTTTGTTTGAGGGAAAACTAAGTACTACCCAGAGTGACTTGCCTATAGAAAGAACTTTATCATGCAACTCACTTTGATGTTCAAGGATATAATTCATATTACACAAGCTTCTTTCTCCCATAATTATCTGATTGATTCCTTATGCTGGTCTTTGTTAATCAATTATGGTGCCTCTCTGCAAATAAGTAGAACTGGACTATTAAGGGCTTCCCATTCTCCTTGAACACTCTTATAAAAATGTGATATAAAAAAAAAGTGCAATATGTTAATTACTTCTGCCGAATGTCTTATGTTGAGGAAAGTTAAATATCTGTTAACCATAAGAAAAGAAGTACAATTGAAACAGACACTGGTTTTTATTATACAGTACTACATCACTGTGGAGTAAACATTGAAAGGAAGAATTACAAATATTTTTTTCCTTTTTTCTTGCTGTTGTTCAGATTTGCATGTTCTTCAGCATGGTATAATTGGTAGAAATGTAATAATTAGGTTTTTTTAAGTTAAACAATTCATGTTTAAAATTGATAGAGTATCTTCTACATTTGGGTATCAGTTACACAAACTGGGTTGTGTAAAAATGTTATTACTTGGGTTACTATATCAAATGATTTGATTGAATATGCATTAGAAACAGTTGGTATGTAGTTTTTCATGTTCAATTGACATGGTGTTTTGAGGTTCTCATAATCCAAAATTACACCCTGTGTCACTCAGCACATGTAGAAGGCACTCTATTAATTGTTTACATGAATTGTTTAACCAATGAAATCAGAGTATTTTCCAAGTACTGTCAAAGGAGAAAATATAATGATCATACATATCTGGTACATGGTTTTCTGGATATATTATAGTATTTCATAAATAATAGGTAGATAGTTATTGATGATCAGGTAACTGGGATCCCTGGCTCTTATAAAGTCCCATTTGCTTATCTGTATGAGATACTTTGTCCTCATAACTTGATCAGCTGTAATTAATTTGAGGTTATAGGTGAATGTTCAATGAGGAATGTCTCAGCAGTAATGTTCTACAAAAGAGAATATTTGGATTGGGTTAGGCAAAGATAATTTTCTTGCTTAATATGCCTTCCTCAGTTAAATTGGATCCATTCAATTTCCATACATTAATATTAACAAAAATCACTCTTCTTCCTTCCTTCCAAACTGTGACATTCAGAAGACAAACTCTGAGGGAAGTTCATGAATTAGAAATTAAAATACAGAAACACCAATTGTTCCCAATCTGCTTATTTTCCACAATTGTTTCTTATTTAAAGTATACAGCTCTTAATATGCTTTAGATACTAGAATTTGGTATCCTAATATTTGAGCAGGGGTGAAGAGAAATATTTTCCTCTTCTCAGCCTTTGAGAAATACAGTATATTGCAAACAATTACTACTTTTTTCATATGAGAAGAATCACCATTCTTGACACACTTGACCTGGAAAATATTCATATGCAGGTCTCTCTGCTTAAAAAGATTAATAGGTTATATGAAACATTACCTTTCTGAATACTCTGAGTACTCATAATATGCTAATCAAAGCATACATTTTGAACTAGATAGATTAAATCTGACTAGGCATAAAACTACTTCTTTGATTCCTAATTTTTAAGACGTCTGACAAAGAAAACTTGGAATATAGTTTTATAAGAAGTTGAAATGTTCCCAGTGAGTTTTCCCTAATTTGACCTTACAAAACCTAACCCCCCAAATGTATTTTATAAAAAGGTCAGCAATATCTAAAGCAGTTTACTCACTTTTATAAATATAGTCTTTCTTGAGAATTTGTGATCTGTAAAAACAATAGAGCTGGTGTTAGCATCACATATTAATTGCATAATAGGATTAATTTAAATGGTAATTTAAACAGCTAAATATCTCAAAAATGTTTGCTAGACATTCTTATTACATTATAAACCAATGTCTGCTGTTTATTACACAAGGACATTAAATAAAGATCAAAGTATTGGAAATACAACTTTTCCCCAACCATTTTTTTAAATCAAAAGTTCTAAAGATCTAAATCAGGGGTCTCCAAACTTGGTAACTTTAAGATTTGTGGATTTCAACTTCCAGAATTCCTCAGCTAGTCATGCTGGCTGGGCAATTCTGGGAGTTGAAGTCCACAAGTCTTAAAGTTGCCAAGTTTGGAGACTCCTGATCTAAATCTTACAGGAAGATATTTCCTTTTTAAAAAGAAGACAAGTTGCTTCCCCTTCTTCTCTTGTGTAATACAAGAGTTAAGAAAAGGAACTAGAAATTCTTCAGATGTAAATGTTCCACAGGTACTAGGAATTAACGGCAACATAGCACCTCCCTTGGAGGCTTTCAAGTAAATTCATCTTTTTCAAGGATCATGTACCAGTTTTAGTTCTCAGGATGCATGAATGAATAATATATTCACATATTTACATAATTAACCCCTTAGTATGATTGCTCTTTAACTTAATATAAATGACGGGTCAAATTACATATAAGATCAAATAGGTCTTTTTAAATATAAAAGCCAATGGGAATGATAATTGCTGAAAATACAGCAGGTGGGATTTAATTATTTTACCTGTTGCATTTTTAACAAAAATCACTTCTTTGTAGCTGTTATTTCTAGTGGGACTGAAACTCTCATTAGCCCTGATCCTAGTAGCTACTATTTCCATTATTTTAAAAGAATTATATATTTAGTGCAAAGATGCAATTAAAGATAATGTCAGAACTCATTCTAGCACAGTGGTTCTCAAAGTGTCACTAAGACCATTTCAGGAGGTCCATAAAGTCAAATATTTAAAATTTCTGTTTTAATTTCTAATACAGTAAATATCAAAAAATGAAAATTAATTTGGGATCCTCTATCATTTTTTAAGAATAAAGCAGGCATGAGACTGAAATATTTCAGAACTACTGTTTAAAAATTAAACAATCAAAGATTATGGACCATGTTTTGCAAAAATATATATTGTACAGCTCACTCTTTTGTGAATAAAAGTTGTGACTAGTAATCACAAATTAGAATTGTAGTGGAATATCAAAATGATGTTAAGAAAGGCATTATTCACTGTCCCTGCATACATATTCTTTGTTCCATTTCAACTCTATGTAGTTAAAAAACAATTACTATCACAAGAGCAGAAACTATTTGAAAATCTGAAAAATTGTTAACAGGAGTCAAGATGCAATTAAAATTCAAGGTATGAACTTGACTCCTTGACTCTCTAGAATAGGGCTGTCAAACTCCCGACCCATGGGCCAGATACGTCATGCACTGGCCACACCCATGCTCAGTTTAGCGAAGGGGGGAAAAGTCCCAATATGTCATGTGATGACACCATGATGACATGAGTTTGACACCCCTGCTCTAGAACAAAATATTTTCTATATAAATTAACACCTGAGTAGCTTCTCTCTCCTACTTCTCCAAGGAGAAGAGAGCAACTTCCTTATTTATAAGCTACATTGATGTTAACCCCTGTATTTTATGATGGAGTACTCTTCCCAATCTGGTGCCCACAAGAATCTTTCACTTCAAGTCAATATCCCTTTAAATGTACTCCTAGTGATCATTGAGTTCAGGTCAAGCAAATATAGAGAACAATGAGTTAGATAAAGCTACTCAGTCTTGGTCTTATTCTAAGGTGTTTCCTGGTGTATTCCATTTGCATATATAGAGTTTCTATTAGAAACATGGGATATTTATGGGATTACTTCAACCCAATTTCTCAGTCAAGGATATTAAGTTTAGTTACAATTGGATAGACTGGAACAGCTCACCTACAACTTTTTGTATTTGTTTCAGCCTGAAAAAGGAAGCGTGATGTAGAAAATGCATGGATTCCTCTATTCTCAGCTTAGTTTATCTTCCTACTACAAGATCTTACTTTGCAGCTCTTGTGTACTTTTATCTTTGCTTTTACATTGTTTTCTATTAAAAGCTTATCTAAACTGGTAATGTGCAAAAACACAATGTGGTATATTTTGAAACTTTCTCATACTAACGGTTAGGGTAGAAACATTAACCTAAAATGGCTTTTGAATCAGTCAATAAAATCAAAATATCACCTGCTTCTGGGGTTTGCCATTTAAAGGCATTCCTACTGATTTAACAAATATTGAAAAACAGCTTATAATAAGAAATTCTCAATAGTTCTGCTTCAGTCAGTCTGATATCTCTGGGATTTTGTTATCCCTCTCCCCCTTTCAGAGGGTGATCAAGACGGCCCAAAACATCATTGGCTGCTCACTCCCCTCTTTGGAAGAACTGTATAGGAATAGACGTAAGAGGAAGATACTTAACATATTGAATGACTCCTCTCATCCAGGACATCAGCTCTTTGAACTATTACCATCGAGAAGGAGATTTAGGGTATTAAGAACAAGGACGACCAGATTTAAGAACAGTTTTTATCCAAGTGCAGTTTTGAGTTTGAATGCAGGGTCATAAGATTTTGTGGAATTAAAGGGCTGAGAGTAATGGGGTATTTACATTTTTAAATTGCATAGAGATGATTGTATGGTTGGTTGTGTTTAGTTTAATTTTTTTTTTTAGTGGTGTTTGTCCAGTTTTTACTTTGTGGAAGAGCACCTCATTTCGTTGCACCCGCTTGCGAGTGTAATGACAAATAAATTCTTATGTCTTATGTCTTTTATCTTGGTTGAGATACTAATGAACCAATTTTCAGTTCAAGCCTCAGATATTGAATCCCAAATAAGTGTAAAATAACATCTGTAAGCTAATTTCTAGGCTGTAGCAGGCAATCCACACACAAAATCTGCACACATATTTCTAAATTTTCTGAAAGGAAAAGAAAGATATAGTACATTAAAATAATGGTTAAGTCACAAGCTAAACAATTAGACCTTTAAAAAGTAATGTGACAGTTGTTCTAGTTTTATTGTCTATCATTTTTGTTATTTCATGCAAGAAAAAAGAACTGCCTTTAAACCGATTCAGACATCATTAATTGCTTTTAAGTTTCTTCTTTGGCAGAGCATGTCAGTTTTTCTTCTTCCTGCCATTTGGAGAACAATGAATGAACTAAAACATTCCTTTTAATACAATCCAGATAACGGCCCTTGTTGCATTTGGAGAGGTGCCTTATACCAAGTGCCTTATTATTTGCAGAAGCATGACATATCCATCTCAGCCCTTAAAGACCCTCAACCCAATGTGCCCTGGCCCCACTAACCTTTGCGATGCTGGCTTCAACATACTCTGCAAAATGCTACAGTACAGCCCTATAATTGGAACTGGTTTTGTGAATGGGACCATTACAACATGTGAATTGCTGTATGATTGAAAAGATGTTTTAATATCATAAAAATTAATTGTTGGAAATTATTATCATAAGTTGATTTACATAAACTTAAAAATTTGTGCATTAATGCAAAATATATAAACAAAACTTAAATCCTATTAGGGCTGAACTGCAAAAGCTGAAAAGATGCTGGCTTTATGTTACCATGCTATCTGAATGACCTTTTCATCAAAGACATTATGATAATGGACAAGGAATTAGGACTTGATTCAAATGTGAATGAGACCTAATTTTTTGTCCATCATTATAAATTTCTCTGAATTTAATTTCTTTGGGGAGAGAAGCAAGCAAATAATACTGTTTAAATGAAACAATGCATCTCTTATGTCTATTACAAAATTATGCATAAATCCAAATGCTAATTGGCATATAAATCTATTAATTGAGAAAATGATTACATCTGCTTTTTTACCAGTCATATGTAATGAGGCTTACTTCAAAGCATTTTTTTAAAAAATAAATATAAACATAAAATGTAAAAAACATCATAGCACTTCAAATGGAAATATTAAGATTAAACAGGATTGTTAAAAATGGTCTACATTTATTACATTTATTAAAAGTGTTGACTCTCAACATTTTCATGCAAGCAAATGACATAATTTTCATTTTTACCTGTTCAGTAGTGATAACCAAAAGGTTATAGGTCCAAAACGTTATCACTAGGGGAGAGGGAAATACAATAATTTAAAGCCAAAATATACACATTTTCTCATGAAAGAACTGATTCAAATGAAAGAAAAGTATTTTCGAATAGGACATCTGGAAAATTTACTTTGTAAATTATAGATTTTAACATGTTTAGCATAAGGTAAAAAATAAAAGATGATAATATTTTGATCTCTGAGAGTTAGCTGTTGAAAAAAAGCTTTACACAGAGACATGTTTTACTTACTTCATAATGAGAAGACTAAAAAAAGTGACTGGACCAACTGTTCTGAAAACAGAAATGTCATATTATTATGAAGGAATTAATAACAGAAATTTGTTTAGAAATGAGTTAAATTTATTTGGAGGAATAAAGAAAAAAATATTATGCACGTTCTAGACAGAACCAATTGAAATAACATAATTTTTTTTCAAAATGATTTTTGAATTCATTAAAATAACATTTTTTTTTTGCCTGCAGAAATTAAGAATTATCAAAAAGTCAGTAAATAAGAAATCCTTAGAAGAAAGTTGTTTTATTATTTCCTGAAAGTTGTTTTATTATTTCCTGGTTTCACCTTAGATACCCTGAATAGGTCCAAGATTGTCCAATCAGATTTGGCTATACATGTTCATTATTTCTGAAAGCTAAGCCAAATTCATCCACTAAACCTTATGTGGCAGAATGTGACAATATCCAATATATAATACTAAAGGACTTTATTCAGAAATATTACATCATGCAAGGATTATGTATTATAGGTGGGAGGCTGTGGTCCATTTTTTCTTTCTTGGTTTAGATGTTATTGCCACCTATAAACTTCATGGTTTCTAGCTTATGTAGTATAAAGTCTTATGATTCATTGTTCCCTTGATTTCAACTGAACTTTATTCTAAATGAATTTACAGGAAAAAAAATCTACTTAAGGTAATAAATGAAGCCAATTGGACAGGGTTTGGGATAAGACCAACATTTTATTATAAACCTTGGGGTTCATATTCAAGTATTATTGTTGTTGTTGTTGTTGTTGTTGTTGTTGTTGTTGTTGTTGTTGTTGTTGTTATTATTATTATTATTATTGAATAGTAATTGGTTCATCCTGCATATTAATAAAGTACTTTTGAAATTGGGTCATTTTATAATATTTGCACTTGTTTGTGTTCAAAAGTATGTCTAAGCATGTGAGTATCTCCATGCAAACAAGGTAAAATGTATCTTTTTTTAAAAATGTGAAGAGTTCCCATGATTAGCAAATGAAATGAGAAAAAACTATCAACTATTTCAGTTATTTAGAAGGTTAATTCTAGGTAATTTACTTTTCACTATTGCAGCTGCAAAATCAGAAAAAAATATTGTATCTGTAGTCTAAGGATGGGATTCCTATGTGAAAAGTATAGGTTATAGAGAAGGCAACTATTTATCAGAAAGAGAAAAAGAAGGAAGGAAAATCTATTACAAAAATATAAAAAATAAGAACTATTTGTTTACCATCTCAAAATAGATGTATCACAAGTCAATCTAGACTTCTTAAAATATTGTTATTGACTATGGTGATTTTTCCCTTCCAATATTTTCCCTTTATACCTTCACCAATAAATTCTTACTTCGCCAAATCACAAGAGATTGCTGGAAAAGGAAACTGAATCACCAAAAGTTGGATGAATGTCTTTGCTGTAACAGCCTTTCCAGTTCTACTAGGTCTTTCTATAAGTGTACTGTAATGGCAGGTATTATAATTCATTTTGGAACAATACAGAAATATAGTTTTTGTCCCACTCCACTCTGTAATAGTACAGCTAAAGAAAAAGAGAATTTCAAATTTACCTCTACTATGTCCAATTTCAGAAACGGTTTGAAATGCACATATATGATATATTTAAAGGTTGATGGCAATGGGATTGTCTACACAAATTTAGCAACATGGTTGTATTTTTCATTGCATCAAGATCAGGCATATCTTGAAGAGATCTAGCTCATTTATTTAAATGAAACAAAGTGTAATGAGTAGCAAACTAGCCAACAAGAGATCAAATAGACTGAGGTGCCACAATATTTCGATGGAAAATTTTTCTTAACAAGAAAATAAATATACGATAGTCTCGCCCACCACATATAAACATATTTAAAAATGTTTAAAATGGTTTGGAGCCAGCCCTTTTCTAAATTTTTAGTAGACAATTATTTGTATAAATAAGGTATAAGAACATACAGCATGCTGCCAATATACTGGAGGAAATATGGGTGCATTGGCTCTCATCAATGAACTTTCTAAACAAAAGCAAAAACAACTTGTTTGCTTTTTTTCTCCGCAAGCTGGCATGTAATAAAAAATAAAAGCAAAATTTTAAATAAAGACCATCCAATCTTTTAAATTAATTCTAAATTTAAATTAATGCATTATTACTATGATCTTTCTCTGCATAGAATATCAAATAAGAGCTTGTTTAAAAAAGAAACACAAAATGAACTCAGCCTTCTCATAATTAAAACATTTTTCTACATTTCCATTTAAAAAAAAAAACAGAGCTGGGAATGTTAAAGTCAAAGTGACCAAGCAACTATGTGCAGAAAGTAACCCTTTTATTATATTATATACTGTAATAGTAATAAAGTTTGTTGGAAGTGCATGAATAAAAAATTAGTGAAATTACAGGAGGAACAATCTATAGAGCAATAATAGGTGCATTCACTGTGCATCTGAAAAGAAAAGAGAGAGAGAGAGAGAGAGAGAGAGAGAGAGAGAGAGAGAGAGAGAGAGAGAGAGAGAGAGAGTTTTCACTCATTTTGGCCTAAAACTTGTGTTCAGGTTTCCAGAATTCTGACATCAGAACCCAGATAACACTGATTAGAACCATAAGGCTTTACAATAAAAGCTAAAATATTGACCATATGATGGCAAAAAAGTCTTTATTTTGTGGTTAACTTATTCTCTTCTAGCTACTCTCTGATGAAGTGGGTGGTGCTGTAGAGGAAGACCTTCGTCTTCTAGACAAGGACCTTGATCGTTCTGCACTGTAGGTTACATGCTTATCATAATTTTGTATCTGAGCTTCAAGAAATTCCCTTTGCTGCTGGCTAATTGTCTGGCTAATCAGTCCAGGGAGAGCTTGGATGCTACCAATTAAAGTTTCCAGTTTTGTTTCCAGAGTAACAATTCTCTTCTCAAAGTCTTCACTTCGTTCATTCAAATCTGAAATCATATCATACATGATGTTTTGAGTCTAAAAGAAGAAGAAAAAGGTGAAACAAATTATGCAAACAAGATTTTCAGCAGTATTTTCCAATGTTCAAGTTTCACTCATAGACAAAGAGAATGTATACAAATAGATCCACATCTGGAACCAACCTATTTTACAAACTTATTTTTTATACTATGTCCTGCATTGAACTGAGGCTACTAATTTTTAGTGGAGCACTTCCACATGTCAAGCATATAAAATCCTTCAGAAGAATGAAGATACACAAATGTGAATCAAGCATGGCTAGAAATTTATTTATCCCAGAAGCTGTAAAGATTCTCTGCCTGTGAAATAGATTTTAGTAGATCAATTGTTTCATTTTTCTCCAATATTACCAGAAGAAAAATGTTATTTTCTCAAAGGTCTCAGTGCACATTATGCAGCAGTAGTTTTTTCCTCTTTTCTATATAGCACAAAATGATTCCTTAAACTCTGTCCCATATTCCCCATTCCATCTCTTGGCTATGTGGAACTCCAATACTTTTTCCAGCCAGGAGCCCACCAAGGGGTTTACAAAGTCTACCATCTGTTATATAGCAGAATTCCTCTAGCCTAGAACAAAGCAGGAAATCATGCTCCTCTTTGATTGAAAAGAAATGCTGAGTATAATAATCAGATCGGTAAGTGTTACAGGCAATGTGGTACTTAAAGATGTAGTCCAAGAAAAGGCAGTGCAATAAAAATGCAAAAATATGGTGTTGATTGAAGAAGTCCTGGCATTTATACAAATCAAAATAACACCACCTGATGCAACTGCCTGATAAGAGTCTTTTCTCTCACTTGAAACCCTTGGCTTAACAAAACAAAACAAAAACAAAACAACAACAAAACCCTTTTGATTAACCAGAGTTGAACCTTCTCTTTTTTGTCTTTTATCAACCATCACCATACAAACCAAAAACATAGAGTCCTAATAGCTGACTGGCCTTCCCTCAGTGTCTGCCTCCCTGTACCTTACACAACTATTATAGTTTATATTGTGTTCATATCCCCCATGCACCCTTTACATACTCACTGACCCTACACTAACCATAGGATTCACTCTAAATTTGATGGATTTCATGATCACAGAGGAGAGAAGCTCTGGATAACTCAGCTGCCATGGCCAGATTATAGTCTGGTCAGCTTTGAGATGATTGCTGATATAAACATTCATGGAATAGTGAACTGGTTAAAGCACGGCATCCCAGGAACTTGTTGGATCTAAATGGCTTCCTTAAGGGACCTGGAGATTTACCTTCCCTCTTAAGAATATGGAATGCCCAAAGAGCAGGTACTATTGCTTCCAAGCATCCATATCTCTTTTACAAAGCCATATCAGTTGATTTGGTTTGATTTACATCCTGCCTTCTACAGAGTCAAGCAGTCAAGCAGCATGATAGCCTTAATACTAATTATGTTGCTGTTTTAATATGGAGTTGAGGCAATGAACCAGAATGAAACATAAGGATGACATCTCAAAATAAACTGAATCAAGTACCAACTACAACCTTTTCTGGAACTGTATTCCATGCTAGTGAAGGCAGTGAAAAGTGCAGAGAATAGACAGAGTTGCTGTGTGATCCCTCTTTCTTTAGGAGGGTGGGAATAAGGAACCAGAGTAGTATGGTATGGTAGTATTGTTATCTCAGTTTGCAATATCAAGTAAGTTGAATTCAACTTGACTTCAGAGTTGGGGAGAGGATTATGATGTAAATTGGCAGCTCCTTGTCATATAGTTTTAATTTGTTTTCATTTTGAAGATTTGAATGATACTGAGAGAGGGTTTGAAAAAATAAGGGTTACCTCCTCCTGCTATAACCCTATCTACCCAGCTGCTTAAATTGATAGTAAAGTCAGCCTCAATGCTTAAGAGAGATAATTAAGGCTTCTCTGGAGGATGGCTATATGTTTTGTGTCAGCAAAAAGTAATGATAAATCTACTATTAAATAAACCTTCTGTTAAACATAAAGATCTGGAAAACTATCTACTTCAAACATACTATTTCCAAAGATAGTACTGTATATGAGAACTTCAGACACATCTAGAGAATGCTAATTATGTGCAGCAATTTCAAGTAGACATTCAGTCAAGTGGTGTATAGAAATTGCTTTGGGTACTTTGGTATAACATTTACATCATGAATTTCTTAAGAATTCTTATGACTTCTTGGTGGCTATCCAGGCAGTCACCAGAAGTCAAGACTGGCTCAGACTTACACATACACACAAAAATAGAAGAGGGATCAAAGCCTATGTAGGTTTAATTCCAGATTCACTTATTTTTATATTAAAATTATACCCTGCCTCATTCAGGAGGTCCAGTGGTGCTCCGTACAGATTATTTCCCTTCTCGTCTTTTCACACAACCTTATACACTATATTGGACTGAGAGAGAATGATTGGTCCAAAGTCAACCAGTAAATTTTCATAGCTGATAGTGAGCTAGCAGCAGGGTCTTCCCAGTGCCAGTTCAACTCCTTAATCTCTGCATCACTTTGTCTCTCAAGTTTTCTAATTATATATTGAATTTATTCTGAATCTCAAAGCTCAGAAATGAATTAAAGTTAATCAACAAAAGTAAGAAAACATACTGTTCACTGATAACTGTTCATTGTACCAACCTTTGCCAAGTCCACCAAAGTGTTTGCTTGATCATTCAGTTTCCTCTGTTCCATTTTAACACTTCGTAATCTAAAAGATAGAAATCCAAGTCAGATATCTCTTGCTTGAAAGCTCATAAAACCTGTATATGGCATGCATCTAAACAAGTAACTGCATGGACAATGTCTTGAATACTTTGTGTACAGTCATAACTGGTTTATGTGCCTGGGTACAATGAAGAGCATGCTTCCTTAACACCGCAAAAAAGAAAGAGAGAGCAAGAAAATGTGATGTCCCCGAAACTACTAATTGCCATGGTTTAACGCTGAATTCAAAGAGGGAGGTAAGGATTTATCCATAGTATATGAAAGAAAGCCAAAACATTCCTTAAAGCCCCTGTATCGTAGCAAGTAGCCATAGGAAGTAATCCCCTCATTGTTACCTTAAGTAATTATATTCTTCCTTATGCCTACATGATTAGATACAGGTAAAAGCCCTCTTCAGTCTGAAATGGATTTGGTTAGGAGGTGTTTGAACCTGATGAAAACACAGTGATAAGTGAGTTCCTTCTCAATATTTAAAAACTTTTATCTGACCAGCAGCTAAATGATGTTAGTCATTATTATATTATTAATAACATATTATGTTAATATGTTATTATTGTCCTTGTTGCTGTGGCTGACCTAAGTACTTTAAAAAATCTGCATGGATAAAATTTTTTAATTGGTTTAGTTAGTCTGTTTATCTGTCAGTGATTTAGGTGGAACATTAGGCAGATCAGATGGGGATACTGTAAAAGAGACCCCTGGGTATATTCTTCCCTTGATGCCTAAGTCATTCCATTCATGCTAATTAGCTGAGCATGGTAAGAAAGGAAAAACAGGATATATTATGCTGCATTGTAATATGAAAGTTTGTGCTCAAAATTTACGCCCCAAAGATGCTCACTTGAGATTGACAAAGACTGGCAGCTCTTTTGTCCTCAGGATTCAAAATGGGGGAAAATAAAAATAACTATTTTGTGGTTCCTCCTCCACCCACACTGTTTTTAAGTGCATCCCCCCTCCCCCAAATTTCCTTATTCACGCCAAAGTACATTCAGAGCTTTGATATGCAAGCATTCTTTAATTCTTTTGTGCACCAGGAACTATTATCTCTACCAAAGTCAATATGGAAATCCTGCAGGTAAGGACATTCTTTATGTTGGAAATCAATGGCCACAAAGAATTGCTTGGAGGATTATTTTCTAGGTGGCCATCTATCACCACTGGGTTGCACTGGCAATAAAGGCATCTGTGCAAAAATCTATAAACCACTGGTTTAAATATATCGCCCACTGCTGATAACTGCATAAGGAAGTTATTCAGTCCATAAAATATTCTCATTTGTCACTGTTCTGTGCTCTATGTTTTATATCTGAAAATCTATAACTCATTAAAGAAATACAAGTAATCTCAGATGGTAGAGATTTTATTCTATTCTTTTTTTCAAAGTTGTTTCCGTCAACCTCACTGGAATTGCCTTCTTTACATAATTTGGAATGCTTTTATTTACATATTTTAATCAATTTACCTTAAAAGTTGTGTTATATAGCCTTTCCCAATAGATACCTATGGATTTTTTGTTCATCTTTTATTTCTTCAGAATGAAATTTGGCTAATTCACAGGCCCAGAATTCAAAAGCTTCCTAATTCCCTTTAAAAGGCCTGCTCAGGGCTGTGCATGCACTTTGCTTGAAATGAGGATGAAAATATGGTTATAATTGCATAAACTCATTGTTACTGTCAGGAGAAAAGACTGAACCTCATAATGTCAGGAAGAGGAAGAATCCATGAGCAAACATATAACAAGGTCTTGTGTGGTTATGAACATAAAAAAAAAAGAAATAAAACAAAAGTGCCGGTTAAATAAATACAACTTGAATATATATTTAAGCATGTTGATATGTCTGTACAACCACTTAGAAGTGTATTAAAACTAGATTGCCAGTTATTTTTGAAAACAAAAAGGCCAATTATTAATCTAGAATTGATACTTCCTTCTTCCTCATATGACATATGGGACAAGTATGGAAAAGTATAAAATCTGTCCTGATTTTTTCCCTCACTTACAAAAGTGTGTTACTAAGAGAGTATTTCTATTTTTCAGGATACGGATGTTCTTAGCCTTACATAACTTGTGAGAGTAAAACCTTTTTATGCTATTATTTTCTTAGCTGCAACAGTCAGATTAAAAATGAAATAGTCGGATCTTTCTCTGTAAATTATGAAATATTGATACCCTGATTCATCTCTTCTGAACTTCACTTATCACAGAAAAAATTCATGACTTTTGACTGCAGTTCGACAGTAGCAACCAGACTATAAAAATTCACAAATAAAGTATCCATTTGTTGCATGCAGACAGAGGTAAATTCTGCAAATTTTAAAGGAACGGCTCACACAACTTACTTCCGAGCTCTATTTTCATTGTTGAAATAAAAGACAAAACAAAGAAAAGAAACTGTAACATTTTCTAAAACAAATCAGTACAAGGGACGGTCTTCAAATGAACTCAATGGGATCTGCATAGCTTGTGCTTCTCATGTATTCCCCCTGGTGCCAGGAGGTCCATGCCTAATGAAAGCTGTGCCCAACTCAGATGTAGGATAACATTATTGTGCCATTATACCCTTTACACCCCCTTTCACCACAACTGAATTAATTGATATCTATTCACATTCCTTGCTTTACATATACAAAGTAATACACAGATAACATAAAACCTTAACTTCCCTTCCCAGCATGACTTTTAGCAATGGGAAAATTGATCTCCATAAAATAGCAATATGCTTTGTACATCTGTGTGATTGAAGTTTGATCTTCCCTCCTTTTCCTAACAATAGGGTGCTTCGTTTGCTACCACCAAAAGAAAGACTTGCAGAGCCATTCAGTCTTTGTTTTCTTGACCAGAATTTTCCTGGTAGGAAAGAAAGATGGAAGAATTGGTGGGATACTACGGGAGAGAGGGGCATATGGAAAGCAATTGAAAGCTGTTCCCAGTGGAGTTTACATACAACCCAGGTCACCACCATTGGTTTTTGTCCCACTTTCTGCAGTTTGTCATTGTGATGTGAAAGTCAGCGGTATAGCAGGGAGTTAAGCTCTTCAAATGAAAGACAAATGGCAAAAGAGATGCTAAAGTGTGTTTTTTCTAAAGTAGATGCAGAGCAATGATTCCTACCCCTTTCCCATAATTTGCTGACAGATTGGGAATGTTGGTCTGTTTGGGATATGTCATCATCAAATTAAAGATATTTTTTTAACAGTTGCATCAAAGTCCAAAAGAGAGAGCCGATAATAGTATGAGAAGGCAGGGGATATCTCCAGAGGAAGAAGAATGCTATTTTCCTACATGTGATAGGACTTAGTGATACCACACAGGCATCATTGAAAGGCCAAGAGATGCAGAACTCTGCATAAGAAAGGAAGACTATAAAAATAGTTCTAAGTTATTTTCTACTCAATAGCAGAAGAAGGACACCCTTGTGCAGCAATTTTGAGATAAACAGAACAAAGCTTTTATGAATATAGTTTTATTACAGGAGAGAGGCTCAAACATCTTTCTTGAAATATGAACTATTCCTAGAAGAAAGCTTGGTAAGTTTAAAAAAACAAATTTTAAAAATTACATTCTAGTGAAATAAGAAAAAAATGTATTGCAATTAATTGCCATCCTATTCTATTTAGGGGGCAAATCATTGCTGTGAATTCAACTAGCATTAAATGTAATGATACACAGACTGATCATCTGCTAGTTCTCTCTACAGATTATATCCAGTTGTAAATATATCCAACTTAATTCTAAGTATGCATGACTATAGAATACTACTATGAAATGTGATCTGAGCTCAAATATATTAATTGTATTTTGCAATTCTCATATCCAGTTCTTGTCTTCCCAAGTACCTGAAGAAAACGCAACAAATTCTAATATTTTCTAGATTATAATTTTTAAATAAAAAATAAAGGAATGAAAATTTTATGTAAATATATTTTTGAAACCATATTTCATTTTATATTACTATGCCCTTTTCTATATACAGCATTGTTGAACCTCATGTTTGCAAAGCCAAGTAAATATTTGTAGATATCGAATTTTGCTTGAACACAACAACAAATAACCATTGATTTAATTCAGTCTCTTCTACTCTACTGAGGCTGAAACAGAAATACTATTACAGCTATTTAATATGGTCAAATCAATAGCACAAGAAAAAAAAGACATTTACAAAATCTATCTCTCCTTCACTTCTGGTATATAATATATGTGACTAAATTCACACGTGCCCATTGTGAGAGCCATGATCAAAATGTTCAGTGTACAGATATCCCATTTCCCTTTTTACTCTAGATGCAGTGAAAGGAAAAGAAGAAGAAAACAAATATTTATTGTTTATTTTTGAATTATTTAAACATACGCTAAACTGTAAACTAGCTGTATACATTATAGTGAGCTTCATGGTCTTCACAGCCATGATGAAGAGACTGGAAACTTTTGCTTTCAGTTTTGCTTAATAACTTTTAATGATGCCCAACTTATTAATAATATTAGTACGATCTGTTGAAATGAGTCACTTTCAAACCACAGTTGTATAATGTCTTATTTCAGCAAATCATAGTTAATGTTAGGATTCAAAGTCCAGTTATTGATGCATAACTGAAGATCATTTGAAACAATTTTTGTGTGTGACTGACATATGGAAATATAGCAGCACAACACTTTCTGCCCAAGATTTTAGTATTAGGGTGGACACCTATTGGTGCCTCCCTTTTCTGAGAAAATAGCAATGGATTATTTCCCAAAAATGTATATAAGACAGAAATATAACGTGGAACATGTATTGCTTTCCTTTTATTTGCAAAGAGCCTTGAGTTCCCAAAGTTTCCACCTCAAAATAATGGTTTGTTCTTATATTTTCTATGTTAAAGTGGAACCAACAAGGTTTTTTTTTTCTTTTTTATGAAATATAAACCTTATTTTAGCAATATTGCTTTTTAAATAATTTTAAATCATCACAGCTTTAACTCATAAAATATAACTGGCATATTGCCAGAACCTTTAGTGGCTGTAATTAAAATATTTTGATTTGATCATATTAACCTGAGAGTTAATATCAATATTATTTATTCAATTTTAACACCTCCCATTAAATCATAAGATGATCTTCAAGATATTCTTATCTGTCATCTAATGTACTAGCACAGTTCATACTCTAAATAGACATATGTATGAAATGCATTTGCTTTTAAACAATTAAAATAATTCATATCGAAAAGCTCCAGATAGAGGGGATGATATGGCTGCATGCAACATTTTTATTTCCATTCATTTTCCTATCTCCCACCGCCACAAATATTCACGCCATGCCTTTCATATCTTTGATTTTAGAGCTATAAGGATAATTCTTATCTAGATTTGGTTGTTTATATGAATATATATCCATCTGCAGAATTTTGGGGCAGACTTCTTTTTGCTTTTGTTTCCTTTCAGCAGAAATGCATATTCAGATAGAAATAACTTTCTTCTTGAGATAAAGAATACTATTTATTCATTTCATTCTGTTGGAAAAAGGAATCTGCCAACATCATCAAAACTATCATCCCTCCCCATTCTCTCTTCTATTCCTGCCCAAAATCTGTTTCAAAGGACAGGATCTTCTGGAACAGATATGGGACATATCAAGGGGTGAAAATAGGAGGAAAATAGAAGGAAGCTCCAGTAAATATGTAAAGATGTTCAGTATCTGAGGCAGCACCATATATGGAACATTATGGAATATTAAATGGAATAAACAGAAAATCGAATTTGAGGCAGTTATCTGGAAGCCAAACCTATGGGATTATCACAACAGCCTCACAAGGGCAAAGCAAGCAAAACAAGAGAGTACTTACTGGTGAATAGCTTGCAAGAATTTGCGCTGATGTTTCCTTACTTTTGCATGGTCTATTTTTTTTACCAGCTTGGTGTTTTTATAAATTAACCATGTTTCCCTGAGTACATTGGCAGCTGCATTTTTCACCTATTTAACAAAAACAAATAAAACATGTCTGAATTCAAATTATGTCTTCCCTGGGATTTCCCCGAACATATTTTCTATCATAAACATTTACAGGAGAAAATGTTCCTGAGGAAAAGTGTTTTAGATAGCTCATGGAATGATAACAACTATTCTTATTTTCTGCCTTCCTTCAGTTGTTGATTCTTGAAGGAGCAAACACCTGTTGCCATCACCTTGTTGTTTGATACATGCAAAGATGTAAAGATCAGAAAAGTCAAAATGACAGCCATGATGATATGTGATCAAAATTCTGCTTCTTTTTTATGTATGCCACACATACAAATATTGGTGGAGCTTCATTTGTACCATTGTAGCCTTTTTTCTTTTCTTTTTTTTAAACCATAGTTTCCAGACTACCCTGTGTGATGAACAAGTTGGCCTCCTGCCATATTTTCCATATGGAGGAATTTCTCCTTTATTTTGTGTTGCCATGGAGTGTTTTCTCTCCATGGGAAAAAAAAGATGAAATCAAGGTTTGGAACATGCTTTACGTATATTTCTAGAGAACTGATTGTAATTAAAAGTTGGAATGCTGAAGAGTAAAACAGTAACTGCTGTTTCCAACACTTTCATTTAAAAGTGTATTTAATATTATCTTCAAACAGAAAGTACATTCAGACATAACATTATGTATTTGCTACATATAAATAGATTCAATACATGTATTGCAATTTAAATTACTTTTAGCACATTCAGAGAGAGAGAGAGAGAGAGAGAGAGAGAGAGAGAGAGAGAGAGAGAGAGAGAGAGAGAGAGAGAGAGAGAGGTCTCAGGGTTATGCCCTGAGACTTCCAACCATAACCACTTCTTCAAATCTACCAAACTGGACCAAATATACAGAGCAGATTGTAGTGGTTCACATCATCAGAATGGATCAAGGAGTTAGGAATGTCTTCCTTCCCTTTTCTTATGCACATTATCATTTATAATTTTGTGATTGGTATTTTCCAATATGTGCTCTTTTTTAACATTCTTTTAAACTGTAAGATGTATTCAGTGGTAATTTTCTCCATAAAGCTGTGGGGAGGAAGAGGAGGAGAAGGGGCAAGGAGGAAGAAGTTGCGAGAATACAGGAAGAGAATGTTTTCTCTTTGTGCAGAAGACTTGTTCACATGACATTGGGTCCTGTACTTAAAATTAATATGATGCTTCAAAACTTAGAAACGGAATATTCAACCTTCCAAATTGAGTTGTTAGAAGTTTCCTGATCAGAGAACAGAATTAAACAAGATGCTGTTATAAAAAATATCCAAAAATGGTTTATATTATAGCTTACTCTTTTAGTTAGCTGGGTATCCATCATGAAATTATGTACATGTTTTTCAGCTTTGGTAAGTTCTAGTTTTCTTGCTACCACAGCTACCACTAGTGCAGTGCAACCAGCACCCTGGGAACAAAAGAAAAAACAATTAAGGAAAACAGAATTGACCAAAAAAAGGAAGGGCATCAGTTCAGCTATTAACTGGATAATGCAGTCAATTCAGCTCAGTTATATAACGTTAACCACGTTTTCCATGCTAAAAGTCATAGACAGGATTTGTAATTATAATTTTTCTCTTTCCTTAGCCCTTCTTTTGTCCTCTTCACAGAGTTTTTCCACAGTGGAGAATGGAACAGCAGAGAATTGTTAAGTATTTATGCTTTTCTCCCTAGCCATAATAAGAGGAAATGAGAAAACAAAGAATGCAAACTATTGGCTTTCTTCCTAGGCTTCAGTTGCCTTCAGCCTAGGAAGAAAATTAAAATTTCAAATTAAATCTTGGAAATTGTAAATATTTTATTGAGGGAGAAAGAAACTGGGACTTAATAGGAAAAAAACGTAGTCTGAGAATGAAGACTCTGGAAGAATTTGATAGTTGTGTATGGATTGGGCACTTGAGATAAAACAAACAAAACTTTGATGCCTTTTTAGACATTAGTTCTTCTGAGGTTCAAAAGAGCATTAGCATTTATACTATACCAATAATGAATATAATTGAATGAATCAATAATATATGATCACTGTGTCTTAACAGAGAAAGTGCAATCATTTTAGGAACAAATACAATAAAAGCAATGGTTGTTTAAACTTTATCTTTTAACTTTAATACAAGTCTTAACTTAAATCTAAATAAGCCATGAAATATGAAATACTGCACAATTTGTCCTTGTACTGGAATTTATACTTCAATGAATATTTGCCTCCATAAAATAATTTCTTATTTATGTGATTTTTAATAACAGTAAAAATGAATTTGTATTAAATGCACTCTTTTATACATTTCTTCTGTCTCTTTTACCATTAGTCTATCAATGGAGAAATTCAGAGAGAATTTTCTTCTTCTCAAGGATGTTCTCAGCATCTTATATAAAGAAGAGAATCTAGATAAGCCTAAGCTTCATACTTTAAATCAATTGTGGATATATTATAATTCAGATATATAAAATGAAAGCCTTCTTCTTCCTATATGCATACATTTGGCTTATAACAAACTAACCTTAACTCAAACTGTGACTAAGCCTTCCTAATGTATGAATAAGATTTTCTTTGAAAGGATTCTTTTAAGGCCTCCCGTATCCTTTTATAATTCCGACTAGAAGTTTCTAAATTTATGCAAACCATAGACTGATTCAACTACTTTCAAGTTTCTGCCTCTTTTCAAAAGAAATCTAGCATTTATATTCATTCAGATTTTGAACAAATCTATACAATATTTGGAGAAACAAAAAGCAGGACAATACCTGACATGTACCAAATGGACATATCCATTTTCTAGCTAGTTGAGACAGAGTGCCAGTTTAACACAGCCTTACGAACAGGGAAAACAATAACATATAGGAAAAAAAATGTGATCAGCAATACTACAAGCTGCTTCCAATTATAAATGGATTTGTGAAAAAGACATACATGCATTTTACGTAGGGGGCCCTGTATACATTACACCACTTGCCATTCAACTAGAGAAATTTGCTTAACATTTATGTTCAAAATCATAATGGATTGGAAAAAACATTTGATTTGAAGATCTGTCTGTGAGCTTTGTAACACCTGTAGATCCATAGGAATGAATGGGCTGAAACATTTGTAAATGCTTTGTCAAAATTATATAAACATTATACATATATATATACTATATATAATAGTTATGATTGATCTGGGTTTTTCCATTTTATTAATCTGACAGTCTGGGTATACTCACACATGTATGAAATATAGTTCCAATGCAGAAAGTTTGTTACATTTATTCAACCCATTTATTTGGTGATTCCAAATAGATATAATGTCATTTCTACGTAATACTAGTTAGTGGTAACATATATTTGTACAGTTTATCTCATCTAAAAAGAAAGGTAGAACCATTTTATTTATAAATTTTCAAAAATGTCACATTGTGTGGAATGCAGGAAATCAGGAGGTAAGGCAGTTCAAATGAATACAGGTTTATTGCATTCTAACACTCTCCATACTACTAACAGTCAAAGTGAATTGGCAGTAGACAAGAGTCAAAAGAATTCAAGCAGGGCTGGACTTAGATCTCTTGTGGGTTCTCTAGGGACTTGAAACTAATGACACACTTGACCCCCTCCCTTGGGCTCAGCCTGGTCATCTCCTACATATTGTGAACTATAATTAAATAAGTTAAAATATGCAGAAGAGACAGACTTTGAAAATTTATTTGACAGCAGAATACATTTAGGTGTTATCTCTTTCCTTATTGGCCTATCTAAGCTATTGGGAAGAAGCCCCTTTCTTTCTTTCAATGGGGAAGAGACTTATTTATTTGGGAAAAGAGAAAGGACCTTTCTAGTGGCTGCCCCTAAATACTACAATTTCAAATTTTGGGAGATTCTGAAGCCCATGCATGAGTATGTGTGTGAATGAATATAGATATGTATGTAAATAAATCAGTCTCCTTCTCGGTTATATATTCCCCACAGTTTCAATGGAGATCAGTGTGGGTTCTCACAATGAAAAGTCATTTAAATGATTTTAGTTTCATGATGATTATTTTATTTTAAAGTATTCATATTTAATTTAACTAAGATGCTTAAATACCTACTGCATCTTTCTCTAATAGTTTCACTAGTATCTATTCCATGACTGTTAATATTGTTTTATATACTTGATTGTGTGATTGAGAATGTAAATGATCTGCAACAACTGTTAGCTCTCTGGTCTCCTGAATTTTATATCTGATTTTTAAACAACATATTCTTATCTTTCATTGATATTTCACAAGTAGTAAGTAAAAATTGATAAATTAGTTAACATCAAAAATATATATTTCACAATTGTCTTCTACTTCACATTAAGCAAAAGAAACAAACAAAATCTATCCAGACAGCAAAATAAGAGATCATTTTCATTTCTTCATTTATGTATCTGGGATACATAACTAAACCATGATCTTCTAGAGCATTTCATTGTGCTTAATGATAGAAGAGGTGAATTGTTATCCCCTCTTATCTTGTTAGACTTGTATCTAGTTGCTCCATTTCTTGCTCATTGCCCTAGGGATCCAATGAGGCAGAAAGTAGGTCCTTTTTTCAGACAGTGATGGGAAATTTAGGTGTCACCAAAAATGCACAACAGTCTTCCTGATGGTTTTTATACTATAAAATGGAAAACCTATAAGAATTTGAACAATTATTTCATTTGCTTCAAGATCACTAGGAGGATAGCCAACTGACCAGGTAATTTATAAAAAGAAGCAAGAGTTTTATCTGAGATAAGAATCTCCATATGAAACTGCTATTGAAATACTGAAGAAAAAAATATCTTTGAGTAGGATGTTATCGAAAGGCACAGAAAATATTGTAGTTTTGACATCTGATGCTGATATATTCTCACCTAATAAAGAATCTCCCTGAATTCTCATACCTGAGGTTTCAACCTGGTTGTAATACATTTAATAAAAAGAATTGAATCATACTGCCTTTTTCTTCTTTGAAACCGAGACTGGGACAGAGCACAAAGAGATCCTTCATCACTGTTGCTTTGATTTTTCTATCCTGTTTCTGTTCAGTTACATTTGCCTTTTTTGATGTTTCTACTGCCTTAGGTAGCCTTAAGTCAGCTTAAATCATTTTGTCAATAACATAGCTGCATGTCAGATGTTCTTTGAGCTTTGTGAGGGGTTTGTTCTATAAAAGATAAGGACTGCTGCAGGAGGAAATAAATTATCAAGATAGAAGCTTATATGATGCCTAAAAATCAGTCTGTACAAATGGACATATCTGTCATAGGAATATTCTTAACTGTCCAACCTCAGAAGAAGACTTCAGTTCGATCTTCAGTGTCTTTAAAGCTAAATAAAAAAAGCTTATGAAATTGTATGTATTTCTTGAAGCAAATATATTTCATTTGCTCCAAGAAGTTTAATATTATATGATAGGAAACAAAGTTAAAATTTTAAAAGAAAATATTTGTTCAATGAAAACACCAACCATTGGTTTTCATTTAACTATAGGTAGAAAATGCAGATGGCTAAAAAAGGTAAAGTTTCTTCCAAAATAGAGATAAAGATGATATATTGTATAAATGTACTTTCATAGTTCTAACATATTTTTTCACTACCTTGCTTTGAAACACAGCATTAGAAGATTGTATCATTATACGAATGGCATGTACAATCTATAAAAAAGTAATGAGTGTATTTCATACATTTATTTAATTAGAAGAAGGAATATGGTCTGCATTGATGATTTTCTAGTCACTTCTTTTGCGGGGGCAGAGAGTGAGGAAAATATTGCAGTTACATTAATCCTTTTAAAATTTTCTTTAATTATTCAAGATTTTCTAAAAGCAATGATTCTCATATGATTTATATCCCTTTTAAATAAATATGAACAATTTCTTCTTTTTTGGAAAAACTCATTATACACTGCTCAAAAAATAAAGGGAACACAAAAATAAGACATCCTAGATCTGAATGAATGAAATATTCTTATTAAATACTTTGTTCATTACATAGTTGAATGTGCTGACAACAAAATCACACAAAAATTATCAATGGAAATCAAATTTAGCAACCCATGGAGGTCTGGATTTGGAGTTACACTCAAAATTAAAGTGGAAAAAAACACTACAGGCTGATCCAACTTTGATGTAATGTCCTTAAAACAAGTCAAAATGAGGCTCAATAGTGTGTGTGGCCTCCATGTGCCTGTATGACCTCCCTACAATGCCTGGGCATGCTCCTGATGAGGTGGCAGATGGTCTCCTGAGGGATCTCCTCCCACACCTGGACTAAAGCATCCCCCAACTCCTGGACAGTCTGTGGTACAACGTGGCGTTGGTGGATGGAGCGAGACATGATGTCCCAGATATGCTCAATTGGATTCAGGTCTGGGGAACGGGCAGGCCAGTCCATAGCATCAATGCCTTCGTCTTGCAGGAACTGCTGACACACTCCAGCCACATGAGGTCTAGCATTGTCGTGCATTAGGAGGAACCCAGGGACAACTGCACCAGCATATGGTCTCACAAGGGGTCTGAGGATCTCATCTCGGTACCTAATGGCAGTCAGGCTACCTCTGGCGAGCACATGGAGGGCTGTGCGGCCCCCTAAAGAAATGCCACTCCACACCATTACTGACCCACTGCCAAACCGGTCATGCTGGAGGATGTTGCAGGCAGCAGAACGTTCTCCACGGCATCTTCAGACCCTGTCACGTCTGTCACATGTGCTCAGTGTGAACCTGCTTTTATCTGTGAAGAGCGCAGGGTGCCAGTGGCGAATTTGCCAATCTTGGTGTTCTCTGGCAAATGCCAAACGTCCTGCACGGTGTTGGGCTGTAAGCACAACCCCCACCTGTGGACGTCAGGCCCTCATACCACCCTCATGGAGTCTGTTTTTGACCATTTGAGCAGCCACATGCACATTTGTGGCCCGCTGGAGGTAATTTTGCAGGGCTCTGGCAGTGCTCCTCCTGTCCCTCCTTGCACAAAGGCAGAGATAGCGGTCCTAATGCTGGGTTGTTGCCCTCCTATGGCCTCCTCCACGTCTCCTGATGTACTGGCCTGTCTCCTGGTAGCACCTCCATGCTCTGGACACTACGCTGACAGACACAGCAAACCTTCTTGCCACAGCTCGCATTGATGTGCCATCCTGGATGAGCTGCACTACCTGAGCCACTTGTGTGGGTTGTAGACTCCGTCTCATGCTACCACTAGAGTGAAAGCACAGCCAGCATTCAAAAGTGACCAGACCATCAGCCAGAAAGCATAGGAACTGAGAAGTGGTCTGTGGTCACCACCTGTAGAACCACTCCTTTATTGGGGATGTCTTGCTAACTGCCTATGCTTTCCATCTGTTGTCTATTCCATTTGCACAACAGCATGTGAAATTGATTGTCAATCAGTGTTGCTACCTAAGTGGACAGTTTGATTTCACAGAAGTGTGACTGACTTGGAGTTACATTGTGTTGTTTAAGTGTTCCCTTTATTTTTTTGAGCAGTGTATTTTAATACCAGTCTTGCTTATTTAGGTCTAAAATGTCATCACTCTTTGAAATGAAGAGCTATATAATCCTAGTGTTGCCACAGTGAAAATCTTGGTTTAAAACCACTTAATTGCTGTCCCAGGTTTCAACATACAAAAATTTAGTTAGCTTAGGATGTCTCAGAAACTTTAAGACTTTCTATGCTACAGTATTTTGCAAGTCAACTTTTATAAGTGATCTTTCTGGCTATTTTTGTTTCTTATGGAACCCTGGACATTCTTCAGTAAGTCATTATATATCTATGAGGAAAACAACAGTAAACTCTGGCAATATGAATCAACCTATGTCAGATCTCTTTGAATAGACTTAATTTTTCTTTGCAGCTACTTTTTACAAAGCCTGAACAAAGGGCATCAATAGACATGCTATAGCATTACACAGATATTTTCCTGTTGAGTGCCTTAACTGAGAGGATCAGAAGAGAAAAGATTCTTACTATGAACTTTAATATGCAAATCACATGCATTGTTACTTTTGTCTACCAGGGATAATTTGGTCTTATACATTCTATATTAAATTATTCTATGAGCACAATAATGATCAAGATGAGTCTATCCCTAAATGTGAATTATAAGATTTTGGAAAGTCTCAAACAAGAGAAACTTGAGATAGCTATTTAGGATCTGATCATCAAAGACATTGGGTCTCATTATATGAAAATGACATTTTGTAGTATGGTGACATTTAAACTATTAATAATCTAATTATATAGAAACGTGCTAAATTTATTTTAAGGCCACTTATTTTAGAAGCCATCATTCTTTCCAATGTCCTTTTTCAAGTTCATGTAGAAGCCTGAAAGAAGCTGGGCTCCTTTAATAAATAGCAGGGAGGTATTGTATTTAGGAATTTCAAATAAAATTTAAACCATGAACAAACCAATGGTACCTAAATCTGCACTGCCAAGAAGTGCATTTGTTTAGTTCCCACAGACTGTGCATATCCCGGAAAAAAATATTTTAACAAATTGTGTCTCTTTTCAGTAGCTCTGCCAATGCTTTATATACATAATCTGCTCTCTTTCATTTTCCATTATGGTACAACTAGCTGCAATGTTAACACAGCTGTTCTTTCTTCATGAAACAAACATCCTTTCTTATTGACATTGGGCAATTCCAAATGTCCTTATGCACACATTTTCTATCCAATTGCAATAGTGCTGCAGTGAAATTAACCAGAGTTTGATAAGTACTGTGATGTAATAGATTGGATATAAATCAGAAAGACTCTGGTTCAGATGACTGATTTAAGAAGATGTCATGAAGTCATATGGGACAAATAACTGCATCAAACAAAATGCCCAGGCACCAGTTCAGCCTCTCCTGCTGTTATACAAAGTTGAATGATATCAATATGGAAAATTCTTTATTGGCTAAGTGTGATTGTACACACAAGGAATCTGTCTGTTTTTACTTATTTTTTAAAGTACATCCTGGGATTTGGTGTTGAATTCTTGTCTTGCTTAACTCCATTCTGTTTTTTACTTATCTATTTCTTAATTTTGGGAATTAAGAGGAATCAGAAATATTCCTAGGGAGTATTTTGTTTTCATGTATGAACACACCACCCTTCCTAAAGCAGACCTGACCCACTACACTGTGTAATAGTTAGGCAGAGCTAAGTAGTTCATAACTATGTCAGAATTGCTTTGCAGTTTCCCTGGGGACAAAATTGCAGTTTTCTAACTTATTCTTAGAACCTTTGTTCATTTCTTTCAAATTTTCAGTTTTGATTTTTTTTTTTTTTACATTTTTGTTGGATCAAGCCAAATTCAGAATTTCTACAAGTCTACCACTTTGGTAGATTGGCAACAAAGGCAACAAAAAGACTAAAACATCTCTCAACCAAAAATCTACGAGCATAGATTAATGTCAAGATCAATAACAAACCAACAATCAAGAAATAAACTATCAGTATGCACCCCCCCCCAATAGTGATACTGATTATACCTGCGCCAAAGAAATGGAGGAAAAGGTTTACTTCAAGTCCAACAAACTATTCAAAGTAGAAAAGTATCCATTGGCTGATTATGCAAAAGTCAGCCAAAATAAGCATTGTTGCAAATTAAAAATTGGAACTTACTGAACGTACAGAAAGTAAAACATGAACATCAAAATTAGGTGTTCATAAAAACATAAACAGAATGCTGGCAAGGAAAAGCATTAAATGATTAATTACCACATAATTATGAGGGTGAAGTGGATAAAGATAAAAATCTGGCAATGGCTTCCAAATGGTACATTTAAAAAAGAAACCGAAAGATTAATTTTGGCTGCTCAAGAGCAAGCTATCTGAACTAATGCATTCAAGACTAGAATTCGGGGGAAAAATCATTATATGATTCAAAGAGCAATGCGTGCAAAGAAACAGAAGAAACAGTAGATCATATACTCATCTCATGTAAGAAGATCACACAAACTGATTATAAACAACAACTTAACACACTTGTTCACTGGAACATTTATAAAAATTATCATGTGCCAGTAATAAAAAATTGGGGGGAATTTAAGAATTGAAAAAGAAGAATTGACAATGAGCAAGTTAAAAAATTGTGGGATTTCCAAATATAGGCTGATAAAGTCTTGGTTCATAACATACCAGATATAACTGTGGTTGAAAAGAAGAAAGTATGGATAAATTATGTAGCAATATCAGGGGACAGTAGAATAGAAGACAAAGATTTGGAGAGGATCATAAAGGATCAAGATCTGAAAAGTGAAATTGAACAATTATGGCATAAACCAGTAGTGTTTATTGGCACACTGTGCCATACCAAAACATTTTGGATGGCAGTTAGAAAATATATGCATTGACAAAATTTCCATCTGTCACTGACAAAAAGCCACAGTGTTTGGATCTGCACATGTATTACACATGTGCTTTACTTTACAACATCCTAGATGCTTGGGAAGAACTCAGTTTATGAAGACCAATACCAGAAAAAGAACTGGCATCTCTGATTTCATACTGTAGTGCATATAATAATAATAATATTACATACTACTGTAGCTACAGCATTATATAAGCACTATGAAACACAGAAAGATTTTGTTTTAAGATTGTTCCTGCAGGCTTAGAATATAAGAAAAGCAAAGAAAAAAAGATAGAAGATCCCTCCAAAGCTTATCAAGGGTAGTCCACATTTTGTATCCATACTATCTGTCTGCCAAGGAGTCTTAGCAGATAGAGAATCCTAATGAGCTGGAATAGAATCCTAATGAGCTGGAATAGGACTTAAGGTTGAATATTTTAAAAAAGATTAAAAAAACAGGTCCAATTTTTTGTTTCCAGATTCAATTATTAAGACTCAGGACATATTAAGATGTTGCATTCAAATCTGATCTTGGTCTGGAAGATTGCAGGTATCAACCAAAGATTATTTTCTGACAATTTGATAGCTCATGTGATGACATATCATTCTGCAACATGATTTTTTTCTCCTCTTTGAAGGAAGTTTAACTATGTTTCATTGTCTAATTGTTTTTATTCTGACTGTGAAACTTTTGGTTTCATTCCTACCTTTAATTCAAGTCATTTTTAGTCATGCCAGTCTGAGGAAAAGTTTAATATAAATTACAACAATAAGGGTCCTATTTAAAGCTGCCTTTCCCTGCCCCTCAAGTCCAGTTTCAAGCCACAGAAATATCACCCGCTTATATGTAATGGTATTATTACAATCATATATTCAATCCTTTCTTTTGGTTGCATCTGCCTTTATCATTGTTACTGTGCATAGTAGTTATGTATTTGATTAGTATGTATTACACAATAATAATAACAGGTGAATTAATACAGGGAAATTAATTGTTTATACATATTTCCCAGTGACACAAGAACAAGCAATGTAGGTGGTAGTAGCTAATATGATAAACGTAATGTTTGAGAATCTTGATTCACAGAATGACCATCAGTCTAGCTAATTAAATGGCCTGAATTTTTTGAAAACTAGGAATTAAATCCCTATGTTGACCTCCAATGAATCTCAGGATCAAAAGCCGCTTGCATTAATTAGATAGCATATAACAGCTATACTTAATACCTCTCTTAGAATATTAATTTGTCATCTTCTCTTACATAAATCTAAGAGGGAAACAAGGAAGGAGGAAAATAAGCCCATAGTTTAAAATAAAATTCAAAAAGAATTAGTTGCTTGATGCAGCATAGTTTATATATTGTATTGTTTATTTATAAAATATTATATATTTTATAGCAGTCTTATACCTACCAACTCAAAAGTACAATATCAGTTTAGGTTATATATTAGCAAGTCATCTTTTTATCTTAGAATTAACTGAAAGCTTCATAACCGTTTTTTTGTGGATAATTTCTGTTTTAAAGTCATTGTTGCAGACATTCTGAAAATGATTCAAACTCACAAATCATATAAATATTAAAGCCAGAAGCACTCACCATTATTCCAGTAAGCAAGCAAACTCCTTTCCCACAGTAAGTATTAGGTACCATATCTCCATATCCAATGGAGAGAAAAGTTATTGAAATCAACCACATTGCTCCAAGGAAGTTGCTAGTAACGTCTTGTTGATCGTGATACCTAAATAAAGAAATATGATTTTACTACAGTTTCTTTAGCAGTACTTTGGGATTCAGAATCACAGGCCTTATTGTTATGTGAAACCAAATTATGTACTTTGTGGCATAGCTCATAAACAAATAAATACACTGAGTGGTAACTTAGTCCTTCCAGCTCTATATGTAGATCTGCTTGCCAAGTATACAAATCATATACATATGGTTTGTTGTCATCAGTTTTGACTATGATAATCTCTTATTAGAAGAGGAAAAAATAAAATATTTTTAACAAATGTAATCATAAAGTGTGATTTCAATTAATTGGTTGACTTGATTTACAACGTATGATTTGTAACATAGTAATCAGTCAAAAAAAGTAGCATATTAATATTAATTATTAAACATGTTCTTTTGGTAACCTTGAATAATTTCAAATGCAGATGGGCTACAACAGATAATGAAGAACATCTATTTCCACGTAGCATTTATTGGTGTTAAGATATCTAACTCATATGAAACAAGTACACACATAGATACATATAATATATATACACATATATTCATCTAAAAAGGAAACACACAAAAAAGTAAAGATTAGTAATATATTTGTGATGTATATCAATATCTGCAATGCTGTAACATTGTAAAGAGTGTATTTATGTTTTTAAACTCTTGAAAAATGTTCACTAAAATTATTTTTAAAAAATAAAATAAAAAGGAAACACCATATCACTATGCTGGTCTATGACCATAATAACAATTTGATTGATATCATATCTCATTTTAATAGCAGAATCTTTGAAATCACCATTGAACATTGATTGAAACAAGAACTAGTATTCTTCAGATTATTTTTCCATGTGTGTCCTATTTAATATCACAGTACTTTATCGCCTGATAAAATTTTAGTTTTCAGTTACAATGCAAAACAGTGCAAGACATAATTCATGATGAATTAAGTAAAGCGTTACATTTATATAATAAATAGCTCCAAAACCAGACTTGCAAGTGAAATTTCAGGGGGGGGGGGGGGAATGTTCTCAGGATTTCTGCAACAGATCTGTTGATCTAGTCATGATATTATTGTATACAACCTGGTTTCTACTTATGTAGCAATAGCTTCCCCTTGTGCAACTTAAGTATTGCAGATTTATCACAATGTTTATCATAACAATTATTGCCTGGCAGTCACAACAAAAGAGACAAGACAGAGTTTCATAGTAGCCAATCTTCATAAAAATGTAAGACTGGTCCAATGTTATATTTGAGCAATCCGATGAGAGAATATAGAGAATTTGAGAGAATGTAGTGAAGGAAGTGTTCCTGAAGATATTGACCATTATGGAAGAATCAAAATAGAAATTAATTTTAAAAAATTTAAAATGACCCAAATATTGCAAGATATGTTCACTAGGATTCTTAAGAGATTTCAAGTTACAATGTCTTTCAAAAGTTATATGCCACCAAATCTTTGTCAACTCTTAGCTACTACATATATACATTTTCTCCATGACAATATGTCACTAACCAGATTTTTTAGCTCTTCCACAGTGTGCTTATCACCTCTATAACTGAGTGTATCCACCTTGCTGTTATTATCCTCTCCCCCCCCACACTTTTCCCAGCATTAGAGTCTCCCCTAGAGTTAGCCCTTCACATAATGTAACTAGTTTTCTTATCAGTTTTAAAATGTATTTAAAAACACGATCTGGCAAATTAAGTATGTCATGATGCTCCCATGGGCTGTTTTTCTTATCAGTGGCTTACATTTGGTTCATAAAATATATTGTTTATATCACATAATGATGATATAATGCTTGACATAAAGGAAAGATCATTGCCTTACAGAGTTTGAATGCAACTCAGCTGATCCCAATAACTTTTAGACATTTGTTAAATTGTCTATTCACTATTTTAATGTGGCAATATATTAAAATATAATAAAATAGTAGTTATGTCCATGATCTCTTTCTTGATACTAGTCTATGATCAATCTTATCACCTGCCACTTTTTAAATGGTCATTTTGGTGGATCTTCCATTTTTCTATCGAAACATGTCAATGTTCATTTCTGATAACTTTATGCACCTCTAAGCATAATCTTTGAAAAATCTTTCAGGACCAGCTCCTTGCCAAAACTATGGTCATAAGCCATGGTCATCCCCATCTTCAAAAAGGGAGACCCCAGCCTAGTTGAAAATTACAGACTAATCTCTTTATGCTGCGTCACATGTAAAGTCATGGAATCAATTATTAACCAATCCATCATCCTCCACTTAGAGACAAACAACCTACTGCCTAATAAACAATTTGGTTTCAGAAAAAAACTATCCTGTAATCTGCAACTCTTACACTGCAAAAACATATGGACTACACAACTCAATCAGGGCAAAGCAATAGATGCAATCTATATAGACTTCTGTAAAGCCTTTGATTCAGTGGTACACAACAAACTACTCCTAAAACTAAAATCTTATGGTATCTCTGGACACCTGCATAACTGGATAGAAGCATTCCTGTCAAACAGACAACAAATGGTCAAAATTGGGAGCGTCCTATCAAATTCTGTACATGTCAACAGTGGTGTTCCCCAAGGCAGTGTTCTAGGACCAACTCTTTTCATACTCTACATAAATGATCCCTGTGATCATATTAAGAGCAACTGCGTTCTCTTCACTGATGATTTAAAGCTATTCAACAACACAGACAATACTGCTACCCTTCAAAAAGACCTTGATTGTGTATCAGAATGGTCAAATAAATGGCAACTTCAAATCTCAACAAATAAATGCTCTTTCTTACATATTGGCAAAAAAAAATCAGAAAATAAAATATAGACTGAATAGTCAAGACCTTGCTGATGATGCAAACTCTGTCAAGGATCTTGGAGTACTCATCTCTAATGATCTAAGTGCTACAGCTCACTGTAACTACATAGCCAAAAAGGCGTTAAGAGTTGTTAACCTAATCTTACATAGCTTTTTCTCTGGTAATATTACACTACTAACTAGAGCATACAAAACATTTGCGAAACCAATACTCAAATACAGCTCATCAGTCTGGAACCCACATTATGTATCTGATATTAACACAGTTGAGAAAGTCCAGAAATATTTCACAAGAAGAGTTCTCCATTCCTCTACTCGTTGCAGAATACCTTATGCCACCAAACTTGAAATTCTAGACCTAGAAAACCTAAAACTACGCTGCCTTCGGTCAGATCTAAGTATAGTATATAAAATCATACGTTGCAATGTCCTACCTGTCAGTGAATACTTCAGCTTCAACCATAACAACACAAGAGCAAACAATAGATACAAACTCAAGGTTAACCACACCAAACTTGATTGCAGGAAATACGACTTCAGCAACAGAATGGTCAATGCCTGGAATACTCCACCTGACTCTGTGGTTTCTTTCCCAAACCCCCAAAACTTTAATCTTAGACTGTCTACTATTGACCTTACCCGTTTCCTAAGAGGTCTGTAGGGGGCGTGCATAAGCACACCAATGTGCCTATTGTCTCTGTCCTATTGTTTCTTTTTATTTTTCTTATATGTATCCATTTCATGTATTCATAACTATGTTTATACTTATACCTATTATCTTGTAAGCGATTGACAAATCAAATAAATAAAAATAAAATAAATAAATATGAATTCATTGTGAATTAGAAAGTCATAATTTTGCCAATTCTTAATCTTTATAACACAGTTCTTTCAAAGTAAAACATAAAAATTAGTATATTAAAGAAAACTATGTGAAAAAAATACATATTAAGCTAAATTATTTGCCAAACATTCCATGTTTTAGGAGAAATGGGAACATAAATATAAATAAATGTTAATGTCAGTTGTAAATATGGTAGACTGATTTGGAAAACATGTTTTAAATAGAATTGCAAAATATTTTCTGTTTTCTTTTTGTATTCAGCCTTGAAATAAGGCAAGATGAAAAATAGCCCTTGACTCTAAATAATTTCAACCGAAGCAAGACACAAAAGTGATTAGGAATTAGCCAAATTTAATTGCTTAGATGTTATAGATCTCATTTACATGTGACCAAAATTCTTGAAAATAATGTGTATCATACTTGAAAATAAAAAGGCTGACATTATCAACATTTTGACATTTTCAAATTAAAGGACAACTCAAATAGGAAGCAATAAAATGTTTTATCTATTTGAAAAATAAAATATATAATGAATAATGTTTCTAATAATATATTGCTTGAACATTTGGATAGTGAATGCATTATATTTTCAGTTTATAGCAATTATCTTAAAAACAATTAGTATATTTCTTTAGAAACAATAAATTAAGATACAATAGTTACATTGCCTAAATTAACTTTATCTTTTAATAAAACAGCCCATAGTTTATTTATCTTATTTTTAATTGGATTTAAAGAATAATAAGAATACAACTCCTAGCAATTGACAACACTATGTTAAATCAATAATTATTTTTCTGAGACTGCATTATGTTAGTAACAGAATACAAAATGACTGCTTATGAATAATTTTAAAATAAAGTAGCCTTTAAAAAACAAGTTTTGACACAGTATGGAATACATTAACATTCTATTAAACAAAATTTGCCACAATTGTGTACTTATTTGTTTCCAGAGTTTTTTTGCATTGGTTTAGTCATGGTTAGAGATAGATAAATGTTTGGTCAGATAACTGCTTTAAGCTAAGAGAGTTTTAAGCTTTATGAAATAGTGCAATAGTTTATATTTTTTAAAATAGTAGCTTTTCTATTCCATTTTTACCTTAAGAATGGCAAAAAACAATTAAGCTAATCCACCCAGGCACATCCTGTATTAGTGATCCAAAGTCACTAGCCCTCCAATATGTTTATTTTCCTGAAATGTAGTTGTATATTTCCCATGAATATTCTTCATGAATAGTCATGTTCATGAAAATAATAATAGTGTATTCTAGTAAGTTAATTAATTATAAAAATTTAATCAAGTAAACATGTAAGCAAAACTACCTACGTTTACTCTTGCTCAGCCCCAAACCAAACGATAATTTTATTTAAGGGGAATAGATGAATTATTCAGTCTTATAAAAGAAAGACTTTGTTTCCAAATAATGTCAGCTGTTTTGATGGGTTAAAAACAATACAATTCTGATGCAAATTTCAAAACCAAAACTAAATCAGAAACTAAGTCAGACAGGAAAAATCTAAATATATGGGAAAAAAATAAGACACAGATAGAAACTGAAATTAACATGTTTATTCATCTCTATCAGACAATGTCTGTGTATGAGGTTACAGCACTAGCAGCAGGTTAATTTGTACCTTTTGCCTTAAAATAGAAAGAAGAAAGATTAACACAATTTTAACCTTTTGATAGCTTTCCTCTGATGAGTTGTCCAATATTAAAGGTTTGCTTTAATGTAAAAATTACATTCATTTGAAGGAACTGAACAAAAATACATTGTTGGGTCTTTTTAATAGAAATGTTTTGAACCAAACAATCACCTAACTTTTTCACACATATTGTGAAGCTTTCTCCTTTTCTATTCAGGGGTGGGATTCAAATTTTTTAACAACTGGTTCTGTGGGTGTGGCTTAGTTGGTAGGCATGGCTTGGTGGTCATGTTATTGGCTGGGCATGGCCAACTCAATATCACTCACATCGAGGCACACATCTCCTCACCTGGCCTCTCAAAACTGTGGGGATGCTGCAACAGTTGTAAGTGTGAAAAACAGTCATAAGTCACTTTTTTCAGTGCTATTGTAAGTTTGAATGGCTACTCCACACAAGCAAAATACCAGCAAAGGAGGGGAAAGAAACTCCAGAGACATTCCTGAGACAGGAAGTCTAGTCCTGCCAAGAATGTAATAAGGGTTAACAGAGAGGCAGTTTCTGTAAGCAACACCAGAATGTTTTCTTCCTGCCTTCCTTACAGGATTAGGCCGGTAATTTCTTCTAACAACCGGTTCTCCGAACTGCTTAGAATGTTAACAACCGGTTCTAGGGAATAGGTGCAAACTGGTAGAATCCCACCCTTGTTTCTATTCCCTCTCTGATAAAAAGATATACCATTAGGTTTACTGATTTGTCTTCAAACATTGTTGACCAACAAGGGCACAGAACAAATTTGCTTACAATCAAGCAATATCCTCATTTTCCATTGTGCTTTATCCAGCTTTTTCTGCTCCATTTTCTGTACATGGTTGTCTTGGCTCCATGTGGGGAAAATAACTCATTAACTATCTTTCCTCTATTATCATCCAGGAAGCACTTCTATCTGTTAAAAGTCAACAGATGTGGAATTTTGAGAGCAAGGGTTTTCTGGATGTTTGTAAATGAAGAATACAAGGAGCTAAATTCTCTACATTGAGATTCCATCCCCACCATCTCATGCGCTCACTCAGAGAATAAAATCTTGAGTTTGGACTTTTGAGTTTGGACTTTCTTTTCGTTTCGTTTCCTTTTTTTCTTTTGTTTATTTCCTACATATTCTTTTTGTCCTTTATTATATTTTGCTTACATCCATTTGTTTTCCTAACATCATACCTCTCCCTATGAGGAAATGAAGCTGGGATGATTGTCTGCACATAGGAAAAGCAACTGCAGCCAAGCAGAAATTCTTCCCACCCCACTTCCCCAAGCACAGCTCATGCTTTCCCTTAAAAGGCTGGAAAAGCTTATAGCCCCAGACAGATGACTTACAGCCCAACTTGAAAGATGGTTTCATTCACTCACTCACTCACTCACAAGTTTATTTACAAGTATCCATGTCAGAAAAAGAGCAACAAAACTGAGGCAGCAACTCATCCCAACTAGTGCAAGAATTTTTGGAAGGAGCCAAAGATTTATAGATTTATTTATTTGGTTTGCCAATTGCTTACAAGATAATAGGTATAAGTAAAAAAATACATGGATACATATAAGGAAAAAAAATAAAAATAAAAGAAACAATAGGACAGGGATATTAGGCACGTTGGTGCGCTTATGCATGCCCCCCACAGACCTCTTAGGAAAGGGGTGAGATCAATAGTAGACAGTCTAAGGTTAAAGTTTTTGGGGTTTGGGGAAGAAACTGTTGAATAGCTTTAAATCATCAGTGAAGAGAACACAGTTGCTCTTAATATGATCACAGGGGTCATTTATGTAGAGTATGAAAAGAGTTGGTCCTAGAACACTGCCTTGGGGAACACCACTGTTGACATGTACAGAATTTGATAGGCTCCCAATTTTGACCATTTGTTGTCTGTTTGACAGGAATGCTTCTATCCAGTTATGCAGGTGTCCAGAGATACCATAAGATTTTAGTTTTAGGAGTAGTTTGTTGTGTACCACTGAATCAAAGACTTTACAGAAGTCTATGTAGATTGCGTCTATTGCTTTGCCCTGATCGAGTTGTGTAGTCCATATGTTTTTGCAGTGTAAGAGTTGCAGATTACAGGATAGTTTTTTTCTGAAACCAAATTGTTTATTAGGCAGTAGGTTGTTTGTCTCTAAGTGGAGGATGATGGATTGGTTAATAATTGATTCCATGACTTTACATGTGACGCAGCATAAAGAGATTGGTCTGTAATTTTCAACTAGGCTGGGGTCTCCCTTTTTGAAGATGGGGATGACCGTGGCTTGTGACCATAGTTTTGGCAAGGAGCTGGTCCTGAAAATTTTTTCAAAGATTATGCTTAGAGGTTCAGCTACGGCAGTGGATAGCTTTTTTAAGAAGTAGGCACGTATTCCATCCGGTCCAATAGATAGAGATGGTTTTAGATTGTGTAGTGCTTTTTCAACATTGTCTTCTGAAAAATTGTTATGTATTAGATCATTGTAGTTGTCTGTGGTTCGACTAGGAAATACTGGGCATGATCCATTGCTATTTACAAATACTGAGCCAAAGAATGTGTTATAGTTGTTGGCTTTAGTGGTGTTGTCATTGCAGTATTTACCATTAGGTCCTTTCGGGGGTGGGATGGACCCTGAGTCTTTTAGTTTGTTGTTTACAAAATTGTGGAAAGCGCAGGTGGAATTGGTGCATAGAAGGTTTTCCTCTTGTTTAATGTGATAATTGGTGCATTCAGTCTTTATCTGGTGGCATAAATTTTTGTATCAGCTTTTGAAGTTGGCAATGTGACCAGATTTGTTTTTCCGCCAAAGTGATTTCTTTTTGGATTGAAGCTTCCTTATTGTTATGGGTAATTTGTTTTTTCTGGTTTTGGGAGTTGTTATTGGTACACATAGTTTGATGACTCTTTTGACTTCAAGTAAAAATATGTCGTAATGGTCTTCTACAGTATTGCATCCAGTGAATAGAAATTGCCAATCAATAGATGTTGAGACTTTTGTTTTGCCTGATTGTTAAACGACTGGACATAAGTATTAAAGATGCATTTATGTAGCAACATTAACTTGTAGTGCCTAGAAGGTGGGAATTAACAGAACAACAGGCTGTTGATGGGGATGATGTGTTGTGCAATTAGACCATGCATATAGATCTGCTACCTTGTTGTGTGTCCAGTCTTTGAAATACAAAGAACCTCACCTTCCCTCATCTCAGACTCTTTCCTTCAAAAAGCATTCTTCATATCCTTTCTTTTTCCTAGCACTTTCTTTTGGCTCCTTTTTTCAGTCACTGGCTACCCATACTTTGTCTTTCCAACCTCCTTGGTGTCTACTTCCTTTCCATTCCACATAAGTATTCCTATTGCCAATTTCACCCTCCTACACAGATGCTAGTTACATCACTTCACCATTGTTACAGCCTTTGTATTAGAAATATTGCATGCCTCCATCCTATAAATGTTTTTCCAACACAATCTGTAATAAATTAACCTTACTTAGGCAACTGTGTGGGATGCCACTTTTCAGAAGAACACAGTGCTCTAAAATATTTCTATATACGTCAGGATTGCATGTACAGAGTAAAGATGACCTTGAAGGAGATATGCAGGATCTGTTGGTAAGAAAAAGTAGATGAAGCATTTTTAAAGTCCAGATTGAGAGAACATTCAGAAATGGCTCAGACAGATGTCTCTCTAATTCACTGAACTATAAAGAAGGAGTACATCAAAATCAGGCTTTCAAGCTTTTTTTATTATAGCTAATCTCAATAAAGGTAGTTTTAGCCTTCCTCTGGAGTTGATTCCTTCGTCTAGTCCAGGGGTCCCCAAACTTGGCAACTTTAAGACTTGTGGACTTCAACTCCAGAATTCTCCAGCCAGCTATACTATGCTGTCTGGAGAATTCTGGGAGTTGAAGTCCACAAGTCTTAAGGTTGCTGAGCTTGAAGACCTCTGGTTAAGTATATTAGTGGGGCCGACATTACATAATCAGAAATGAACATATCTATGCAAATGGAACAATTTGAGGTATGTTGTGAAGATTCTCTTCAATCCATACAAGATACTAGCATCCAGCAGAAGCATCTCCTTTCCCTTGGCAGTTCCCAGAACCATCTCTGACACTGCTCCAGAAGATTTCCAACTATCTAGAGCAATTATTGAGGGAGCACAGTAAATTGCTAGAATAAAGGAGAATCAACAAAACTTGACTTCCTCTTTTTTCCCCATTGGAAGCAACCCATGAAAGGAATTTTGCTCATAGGAAGTTTTGGATTAAATTAATTTCAATTGGTGCAAACTAACTGTAGGTCTCTTTTGTCATGCATAAGATTACTAAAAGTTTTAACAGAAAAATATGTTGAAATGATATGACAACTAAAATTTCGTGATCCACTTAACACTGAGGTTAAAAGCAAGCACCTATCAATCACAGCATATTTTAACTGAGAAAAACTCAGTACGAAAAAATCAAGTTTTGAAAACAACAAAACACTTGGGAAAAAAGCAATTCTTTTCAGCACCACACTGTTCAAGAAACAGCATTGAGTAACTTAAGTAAAATACCCTGCTAGAGCAGGGGATTGGACGAGAAGACTTCCATGGTCCCTTCCAGCTCTATTCTGATTAAAATTTCATTTTAAACATGAAAAGTCTTAAATTACAAACTGGATTTCAGCTACTTCCTGCCCTAAACCCAAATTTTTGTTATTGAGTTCACCCATAAAAGTACTAACGATTTATATTTCTCAAAGAAATAATCCAAATGACTGTAGGTTCATAGAAGTAACTGCAATTGGAGTGCTCCTTGCAAAATGGGACTCAAATACCTACCTCTCAGCTATGTTATTATTCCCAATAGCTTTGGTGACAAAGTGATCTATCCTTCTTTAATAGTCACAAGAGCTGTCCATTATTGGAAGACAATTGCTATAGTTTTGCCTTGAGAGCTGTTTCACATTCATCTTGATACCAATATGATATTTTTTAAAAAAGTAGTGAAACTATATATCTCAGTTGAATATGCTCTTTCTTACATAAGGGTTGCGTCTTTCAGTTTAGCCTACTCAACACTGGCAAGACTAACACTCAGAAAGATTGTGAGAAAAACATTTTTATATCTTCTTTTTTAAAAGCTTCCTCAAACATTACTGATCTGAGCAAATCATAGTCTGTCAAACACTATACACTTAGACTAATAATAGCAAAAACTATGTCTCTAACTAAATCTGCAACTTGTCATTTTGACACTAAATGGGGTAACTACCTATTAGCTGTCTCATAACATATTAAATCTTCTATCTTTTCATCACCATTAAAATAAGCAGTATAAAAGGGCTCCTCCCCTTTTTACTTGTTCATCAATGCATTAATTTTTCCATATGGATTTTCCTGATGAAAAGGAAAGAAAAAAGAATCCTAAGTCAATTGTTAAAGTATAACTAATGTTAATTATTGCCAGAACAAAATCCCAACTGTCTGCAAACCCATAAAATGTCTCTTGAACTGGTTGTCATACTGAAGGGCAAATTGGTGTTTAGTATGGATGAGAGCCATTGCTTTGCCTTCTGTAAATCTAATATCACATGAAATACACAGGCCCTCGGGTCATCAAAACGTATAGCCGGGACTACATCTACATCCCAGCAGGATTTCTAATGCAGAAAATGTATTGCTTGAGATTCTAGGGTTTTTGTGAGAACTTAATAAGAAATTCCATAAGTCTAACATGTTTTTATGTCACTGACAATCAGTGGTGGTATTCAGCCAGTTCTCACCGGTTCAGGTGAACTGGTAGCAAGAATTTGGCGTGGGTCGCCGAACCAGTACTAACTTCTGGCTGGCCATGCCCTAACCCGGTCACTACTCACTCCCTTGCCCTGCCCGCCCGATGCTCGCTCACCTTGCCTGCCTGACGCTCGCCCCACCTAGTCACTCCTCCCCTATGCAGCACACTGGGTTCTTGTGGCTTGCCTTTAACCTATCTTCCCACATGGTGCCTACGCCCAACTGAGAAGCCCTGATCTGACTGCTCATAAATAAGCCTGTGAGTCATGCTAGGACCCCCTCCCCACTATTCCCGGAACCTTGCCTGGGCTCCCTCATCATTTCCAGGACCTTGCCTGGCCTCCCTCACCATTCCTGGGACCTTGCCTTTCCCAGCTGACTAAGCCTCCTCGTGGTCTCCAGGTCTCTCCTACCATGTGGTGGCCGCAGTGCAATGAGCAGCCACAGAGGTGCAAGAAACCTGCTCGCCCGGGTGGGCTGGGGCTTTCCTTCCTCCCTGCCCAGTTTACAATACATGCATTCAATGTCTATAGTCCAGAGCATAAACACATGTGTGTTTAACAGAATTGAAAGGGACTTTGGAGGTCTTCTAGTCCAAACCCCTGCTCAGGCAGGAAAACTGAGGATGCCAAACTCTCAGTAGAGGTCCTGGGAAAGGTGTCAGAATAACAATAACACTTAAAAAGGACCTTGTGTGTGTGGGGGGGGAACCCTATAGCATTTCAGAGAAATGGCTGTCCAGTCTTCTCTTAAAAACTTCCAGTGATTGAGCACCCAGAACTTCTGGAGACAGGCAGTTCCACTAGTTAATTGTTCTCACTGTCAGGAAGTTTCTCCTTAGTTTCAGGTTGCTTCTCTGTTTGTTCAGTTTCTATCCATTTCTTCTTGTTTGCCTTCTGGTGCTTTGGAAAATACATTGCCCCCCTCTTTCTGGCAGCCCCTTAAAAGCCTGTTGCCTATCACGCTCTTGGACAAAGCATGTGAGCCATTTTCTCCTTTCAGTGATCCATGAAAGTATATCTGTCGTATGTAGATAATAAAGTAAAAAAAAGTGAACAATATTTTTATAGAACTATAGATACCTTGAGGCTGGGTGTGACAAGGAATGGCTGGGAGGGGAGGACCAGGAGAGGCACCCCTTGCCATGAGTGACATTGAGTTGGCCACGCCCACACAGTCACATGACTACCAAGCATGCCCACACAATCACATGACCACCAAGCCATGCCCGTACAGTCACATGACCATCAAGCCACACCCACCAAATAAGCGATGCCCACAGAACTGGTAGTAAAAATTTTGAATCCCACCATTCCTGACAATGTTTAGTTTAGTAAATGAGTTTCCATGTACCTGGAAACATGTAAATATTGGGGAATGAATTTTACTAGCATAACATGAGTCAGCAATAATAGGAAAATATAATCTCTTAGCCTTCAAATACTATATGGGACACAGGTGCTCCCACATGGGTAGCCAATAAGAGCAAAGAAAAGTTTTATGTCACTGTACCTGATCAGGGTTTCTGAGATATTTTTTTTGTAAAACTAACAGCTTTCATAGCTTGAAAATATTTGAAAGCCCCTAGTCTAAGGCAACTCATATTTTCCATCGACAAATATTCCCATTCTATCTCCTAACCTGTTCTTGCTTCAGCCTTCTTAAATGACCTGCAACTTTTCAGCCCATGGACCCCTTCACTCATTTAACCTTTTCCCTAAACCGCAGGTATTTTTACTAAGATGAGAATTTTTTAAAGATTATGTCCTCTTCAACCCAAATGTAGTATATTTTCATCAGTCGAGAGTATTATTTCATTTTTTAAAAAAAAGACAGATTTTTTTGCATTATGCAAAAAAATAATAATGAAATAAAATATAAAATAAAAATAAGTTAATAAATACTTAAGTAATTATATGAAAACTTAAATAGCTATATGGGTTGTAACCTTGGCCATTTGGAGTTTGGCTGTGCATAGCCCAGTTTGGCCTTCAAGTGAGTAAATCTTTTATTACCAATTACTGGTCCCTATGACTTTCACAGCTTCTCAACTGTGAAAAAAAGATAATGTGAACATCTAATTATTAGTAACCCATGTGGAGCACCTCGGCCCCATATAGTACTTGAAGTTTATGAGATTATATATTCTAATTATCCCTGACTCATGCGATGCTAAGCTAAATTTATTCACCAATATTTACACATTTCCAAGTGCATAGAAACTCATTCTCTAAAAATATTATCAATGACATAAAAATGTTAGATTTCAATAATTCAAAAAAAATATTTTTCTTTTCTTTTATGCTGCCAGTATGAGTAAGCCATAGTCATTGGCACACAATACATAGATTCCTTTGAGAGAAATAATTAAAAATAAGGAATTAGCACTGACGACCATCTATTTCTGTCATCCATTGTCATTCTAATAATTTAAACAAATGCAATGGACAACAAATGACAGCTAAGATTATACTGCAGAACTGCAGTTAATGTACAGTACTCATTTTGAGACATGCTTTGTACAAACCAGAAATTGGACATATGTAGGGAAATGGGTCAAAATGTTTCTCCATTAATATCTCTACACATATTCCAAAACTGTTCATAGAAAACAGTGGATAAATTGCTGTTTATCCTAAGTGTTTATCCTAAGATGAAAGAAAAAGACAACTGTGGATACTTCTAAATATGACTTAAAGAGTCAGCTGGAGTTGGACGACATTCAAATTGAGTAAAATAAATAAAATGGAATAAATAATAAATAATGTAACTTCTACCTTATTTTCAATTAAGATTGGTAAATAAGTTTCTTTTTTGCCTGTGCCTGCAAGTGAATTTGGTATACCAATTACATCCAATTATTTCATCTGTCTTGCTATGTTTTCTGCCAACCACATGGGTTGGATTTATTGACAGTTTAGTGACAGTTTCCTCTGCAAATTTATGTATACATGCTATAATAAGAACAGATATATTGCATTAATCAACTTTGTCCATCATGGGCAAAACCTTTCAGAATTTAATACTACCGGTGGGCAAAAAAGAAACAAGAAACAAGTTAATCTATTAGTTTAGGTTTTTAATTGTACTTCCAATTAAGCCAGTTTTGGATATAAATGCTATTTTTGCTGACAGTTTGCATAGACAGAAACAAACACCATCCTATTATTGTTATAAAAAAGAGACAAAATGGCTGGATTGACTATGTCTGTTTAGAATAAGTGCTAATCAATTCCAGAAATGTGTTTTAGGTAATTTTGTCTTTGTGTTTATAATCCTGCTCAAAAGAACAGAAGTGAAGAGACTAGTTTGAGTGACTGAATCACCAGTTATCAATGATCACTGAGTTACATTTAAGTTTACCTCTGAAAGTAACATTTTCTTTGTCAAGCTCAATTTCTGGAAACTTTGTTTTTAAAAAATCATATAGTTTTCTTGGCTGGAATATAGACATTAATTATCTGCCTCTGCTGTTTCCCAATATTTTTATTTTACTTTCATCTATCCTACTGCCATAGGAAGATAGTTAAACTTTCATTGGTGATCCATCTTCCTGGAAATATCAAATCCAGAATATAAAAATTCATTATTCAGCCATGTAAACACATAAAGAAAGTTTATGTGGTCTATAAATCCATGGCAAAAGAATCCTAATTTGATAACCTGAGCAGGAATCAGACTTAACCCACAAAAAAGTGCAAATTTTATACCAGTTAAATAGAAATAATACATAAAGAGAAAAGCTGGATGGTTCCCACTGCTGCCATATTTCTAGGCACATTCAGTAGAATTTCTAAATATGCACGCATGTTTTATTCAAAACTTCTGCAGAATGAATAAAAAAGTATTTCCCCTTATGTACAAAGTACTCACAAATAATGCCTTCACAGTGTGGAAGATTAGCCAGTTGATGCCAATACCAAGGTCAAATTTAGCTCCTAGTAATGGTAATTGCCACAGCAGTAACTCAGTTTAGACCCTCAATTCTAAAGTAGCAAATAGCAAAAAGAAAAAAGAAAAAAAACTTGTGGCAAAGAACAGAGGGTGCAAAACATTTTGCTCATGAAAATATTGCATTCCGAAACTGATCAAACCAGTTGCTGAAGAAACCCATTTTTATTGAAAAACTTGCCTAAATGTCTTTTAAGCATGAATTGTAATCAATTGCTTTTTTATCCATTCCAAGTGAAACTGCATGACATCAATTTCTCACAGAAAGCCATTGCTGCTATGTAAGTTGCATATTGAAGTTAAGCATTAAAGCCTTTTAAAAAAATAATAATAATGGCGTTGTTTAGAAGGATATTATAAAAAATTGTATTTGGGTTTTTGCATAAACGTCTATTCTGAACAACAGTCACATGTTATTTCTTTGTTTGCTTTAGTAATATTTATTTTTTCCATTTTTTAATATTGCAAAATATTATAGTAGAGAGAGTGTTGCTTAATATTTGCTAGACAAACCTGGAACTGAACAATAGTTGCAACTAAGAATCTTAAAAAGGTGTTGGTCCAAATTGAACAAACTGCTGTTAATTTGATGAGAACAATCAAACACATTTGTGTTTTTTCACTCTTGGTAAAAAAAAAACCAGAATTCAAAATTAGCAAAATTAAGGGCAACATACATTCGTTGTACCTACATTCCACTGTTTATAATATTACAGAAGCAACTCATACTCAAGGTACTGCAGATACGTATTTATACATACAAAGAAATTGTTGTGGTTCTATCCCAGGCAAATCTGCAGATATATGACTTCTGCCCTCCCTACAATATAATAGCTTATTAGTTATGTCATGGCTGTAATACAAGTAATCCTCGACTTACAGTCCCAGTTGAGCCCAAAATTTCTGTTGCTAAGTGAGGCAGCTAGCTGTTAAGTGACTTTTACCCCATTTTATGATCTTTCTTGCCACCAATCAATTGTTAAGTGATTCACTGCAGTTGTTAAGTTAGTAACCTGGTTGTTAAGTGAATCTGGCTTCCCCATTCGCTTTGTTTATCAGAAGGTTGTAAAAGATGATCACATGACCCCGGGACACTGCAACCGTCATAAATATGAGTCAGTTGTCAAACATTTGAATTTTGATCACATGACCATGGGGATACTGCAATGGTGTGTGAAGTGTGAATAAGTGTGAATAACTGACATAAGTCACTTTTTCAGTGCTGTTATAGCTACAGTCACTAAATGAGCAGTTGTAAGTCAAGGACTACCTATACTTCTGTTGTTAGCTAGTAAATTCAGGGTGGAAGGTAGAGAATTAATGATGTTCTTAGTATGAACTCTGATGCAGAAGAGTTGAATCTCTCCATCCCTGAACTTTCTGATGTCAATTTAAAATACATCTGAAAATACATCAGTCAGTTCTAACTATTTATGATTTATTGGAGCATTACGATGATATGAGCTGAGTGTATTTACATGTTTGCACATTTAAAATTCACACAGAATGTCTAGTTGATCGTTTCAAGCCAATCAACATCTGTGTTTTTGGGTCAATAGCTGAGTGCAGAAAATTGATAGCAATCAAAGCTTGTTTGTCAAGCTAAGTGCCTAAGTACCTTTCTCTCAGATCCATACTTTAAACATTTGTCCTCCCTTAAAACAACAACAACAACAATAATAATAACGCCAGAGTCGAAGAAAAAGAACTGGAAAAAATCATGAAATATCGCGACCTGGCCATCGAAACTACGCAATTATGGATGAAACATGTAACGGTGATAGCCATTGTCATTGGAGCACGTCCAAGAATTTTGCAAAATACATCAAGAAGTTGCAGCTTTCTGCTGTAGCGCCAGCGGAGCTGCAAAAGACTGAGCTACTCAGAACAACATACTTTAAGAAGATACTTGGTTGATACCTAGGATGCTGGCAGCAATCCGTATCAAACATCAGAGCCAGTCAATGATATTTGTAATATATTTTTAAATGTACAGTTGACTGAGTTTCATGTGTAATTAATTAATCATCATCATCATCATCACAAAATAAATTGCTAGGAAGTCTTTATAATTTCCTTATGTCCTTATAAATTGTCATGGCCTTCCAAAGCCTAATGTTTTTTGTGTGCCAGCTCTGTATTTGGGCTCCTTTAGCTAAACATGCCAGCATGCTAACTAGGAGTTGGAAGGAAATGCTTTCCAGTGAGAGCACAGACCACCCTTTCAAATTCAAGTCAATGATACATTTATAAGTAGTGTTGATGAGCAAAATTTGATGTGAACCATTCTAGCAGTTTCTAATCAGGTTCACAACATCAAGTTTTGTTTTGCTTTTAAAAACTGCCTGGTTTGATATTATCACAAGCAGCAGACATCAAATTCTTGCCTTACTCTGTCACCAAGCTGAAACTAGCCATTACTCTTTCTCAAAGATAAATAGAATTTAAAGGCTCTGTGATGCAACCAACAACCAAGGGTTGAGTGATTGTGAAAAGTGGTTGATTATAAAAAATGTCACCATGCTATCTTTCTGGTATTTCAACTAGGGGAGCTTAAAGCAAAAGGAAAGAAAGCACTCTTTGCTGCATAGCAACTGCTCAAATACATAGAAGGTATACTGAATGTATACTGAAAAAGTGGAGAAAAAAGCTAGTAGCCTCTTTTCATTCTCTTGTGAATGGAGACACAGGGAGGTCTGTGGTGATTCTCAATCATCCAGGTCATGGTAGTCCCAAAGGTGCTTTTCAAAAGGCAACTGGACTTTTTTGGGTTTTTTTCTTGAAAACATTTTGCTTCTCATACAAGAAGCTTCTTCTTGTATGAGAAGCAAAACACTTTCAAAGAAAGAAATCAAGAAAGTCCAGTTGCCTTTTGAAAAGCACCTTTGGGAGACAGAGAATTTTGCTAGTCTATAAACAGGGACAGCTAAGGATCCTCTGAACTCTTCTGCTGGTCAGATAATCAGAATGAATTATTTCATGGATTTTTCCTGTCAATCAGCATTCCAAGGCCAACAGACCACCAAAGAATATCCTCAAACCCATTTGTGAAGGATTGGAAAGTAGAAATGGTGTGAAATTAAGGGTGTAGAAATTATTGATTGTATGGATTAGAAAGATACAAAAAAATTAATTCTCCTTGGCCTTTGTTTTTAGGCTCACCACTCCTAGAAGATATTAGATTGGAGAAAGGTAGAATAGATTATGTTCCTGAAACTCTTGCCAGATGTATCAGCTTAAAAAGTGGGGGGAAAATTGCCTGGTCTGCTAAAATTTCTGTTTCTGAAGATCAGTTTATTTGATTCAGTGCTGCACAGGCGATTACTGTTAGGTAGAGAATGTTCAGGAGAGAGTCTCTCTGTTTTTGTTAGGGAAGCTATCTAGACAATTTCTTCCTGAAGTTGAGCTACAAAAGCAACGAAGTTCTTTACAAATATAAGTTGTGCAGATCAAACTAAGATAAACTTCAGCATCGCATTCCTAATCTTTTGAACTGAAATTAAAATTTTGAATGTAAATTGATTAAAACTCTCATGTTTTTTGTAATTTCTAATTAAGATATTATATGCTCGATCCATGCTTGATTAGAAAGTCATCAGTTTCGTAGTTAAAAACACTCATGAGGACAGACAAAGGATTGAAAAGTTTTCCTTACCTTCCAATGAACTTATCTGCATATTCTACCTCAGCAGGAAAAAAAATTAGATTAATACCAGGACAGCCCCAAACAAATTTTAGATTTCTGGACATGTCATGAGAAACCTGCCACTAGTGTTTTGTTATTTAAAAAAAATGATGCAAAAGGCTAGAAAATGAAGCTTACTGGGGGGAGAAAGAAATTGAGTTTCAAAGTCTTGTTGTCTGATGAACACTCATGGACATACGCCTTAAGATTATCAGAACCACTTTTCAGGATGACTTTTGATCTGAAACTGTTAACTAAATATTTTTTGGAAGAAAATAAATGGCCTTGTACATCAGCCATTAAGATTTGGTATGATGTCTGAAAAATGACCATAAGGTATGCATTAGAAGGTTGGCTGAGACAAAAGCCACAGCTAAGTGGAAGCTTGAAGGATTTTCTTCCTCTCTGTGCAAAAATCAAAGACCAATTAATACATGGAGTACTTCTATGTGCAAAATGAAAAGTGATGGAAAAACCTCATGCAAGGTTCAATAGATTTATGAATCAGATGATGAGGAATTCTAAGGCAACTTTAAAGGAGTTTCAAAAAATTATCTTTGATGAAACAGTGAATCTATCCTGAAGGAAGTAAATTCTACAGTGACCTCATATGTCTTCCCTTGATTTCCTTAACAATACTCCCCCCCAAATGTGGTGGGTACATGCATCTTGAAAAGGCATAGTAGACCTTAGCCAGGATTGTTGTTTTTTTCTGGTAGAATGAAAGATTGCATTTCCCCCACTAGAATAGTAGAAGTTTGAATTTCTTGGGGGTGGGGAGATTATAAGTGGAATATTTGGAAAGGACAATGCTGTATGTACTCAAATAAGGAGGGAAAATTAACCTGGGTAAGATAAAACTAGTAGTAAAAATTACTATGGGGTCTACTCATTAAGTTCCTCATTTTGTTGAAATGAAATGAATGGTTGAAACAGAAATCACAAGATGATGAAACATGTTTTTGAATAAGGAGTAAAGACTAAAATTAAACCAAAGAAGTGCTGTATATTATAGAGGTTTGTGATATATTGAAGACAAAATGACATGCAAAAAGGAAAAAAAAAACTTGTTATGTGAACCCAGGCCATTGTTAAGCAAACATGAAAATGTTACTTAACAAAAGAGTAGACAGCTCAATGTAAGCATGTGCATAATTCACCAGTTCCAGAATACAACATTCTGAAGAACTCCAGAACATTCCATTCCTTGTATGGACCACCCTGAACCTCCTTTGGACTATGTCATTTCTGGATCAGTTCAGTGGTTTCTGGAAGATAATCTCTAAAACTGAAGCTCTTTGGTTTCCGGATGAAGTATAATTTGTTTCAAGCCACAACACCACCACCTACAATGACATTAGGCTTCTATTTCAGATTATTTATTTCTAGAAATTTCCAAATGTTCCTGAAATGATAGGGCTATCAGGAGATTCATCCTTGTCAGCTTTCTTGAACTGGGCTCAGAGGCAGGTCACATATTCCTGGTACTATACAGCTTAGCTTAATATTCTTGGCTGAAAAGACTCAAGACACAGCTTGGCTAGATAGAATCTTTACTGCAGATAGGAATCGAGCCATACAGATGATAGCCCACTGTTAGTAGAAACCTAAAAAGAAGTTTATAGTACTAGGCATTTAATTTTACAGTTTCTTTCTTTCCATCCTTCAAATTAATAGATACTTGGCATAGAGTTTTGTGGTCTTGAAACCAAGTGGTTGCTTAATGGCCATCTCTGGCCTAAGAATTGCTGGTTCTTACCTCAGTCCTCACAAATATGATTCTGACGTAGAAGTGCAGTGTCCTAGGTAGGGATATTTGGTACATCCCAGTTCTGTACTTCTAATGTTTCTTTGTTATTTGTTCTGTCATTTTCTTTCATCCATTACAACAGTTGACATTATGATCTACAACACTTACACTGCAAAAACATATGGACTACACAACTCGATCAGAACAAAGCAACAGACACAATCTACATAGATTTCTGTAAAGCCTTTGATTCAGTGGTACAACAAACTACTCCTAAAACTAAAATCTTATGGACACCTGCATAACTGGATAGAAGCATTCCTGTCAAACAGACAACAAAGGGTCTAAATTGGGAGCGTCCTATCAAATTCTGTACATGTCAACAGTGGTGTCCCCTAAGGCAGTGTTCTAGGACCTACCCTCTTCATACTCTACATAAAGGACCTCTGTGATCATATTAAGAGCAACTGCGTTCTCTTCGCTGATGATGTAAAGCTATTCAACACCACAGAAAATACTGCTACCCTTCAAAAAGACCTCAACTAGGTATCAGAATGGTCAAACAAATGGCAACTTCAAATCTCAACAAATAAATACACTGTCTTACATATTGGCAAAAAAAATCAGAAAATAAAATACAGGCTGAAGAGTCAAGACCTTGTTGATAATCCAAACTCTGTCAAGGACCTTGGAGTACTCATGGAGTACTCATCTCTAATGGTCTAAGTGCTACAGCCCACTGTAACTACATAGCCAAAAAGGCGTTAAGAGTTGTTAACCTAATCTTACGTAGCTTTTTCTCTGGTAATATCACACTACTAACTAGAGCATATAAAACATTTGCTAGACCAATACTTGAATACAGCTCATCAGTCTGGAACCCACATTATGTATCTGATATTAACACAGTTGAGAAAGTCCAGAAATATTTCACAAGAAGAGTTCTCCACTCTTCTACTCATTGCAGAATATCTTATGCCACCAGACTTGAAATTCTAGACCTAGAAAACCTAGAACTACGCCGCCTTCAGTCTGATCTAAACATAGTATATAAAATTATACATTGCAATGTCCTACCTGTCAATGAATACTTCAGCTTCAACCATAACAATACAAGAGCACACAATAGATACAAACTCAAAGTTAACCGCACCAAACTTGATTGCAGGAAATAAGACTTCAGCAACAGAGTGGTCAATGTCTGGAATACTCTACCTGACTCTGTGGCTTCTTCCCCAAACCCCAAAAACTTTAACCTTAGACTGTCTACTATTGACCTTACCCCTTTCCTAAGAGGTCTGTAGGGGGCGTGCATAAGCACACCAACGTGCCTATTGTCCCTGTCCTATTTCTTTTTATTTTTCTTATATGTATCCATTTCATGTATTCATAACTATGTTTATACTTATACCTATTATCTTGTAAGCGATTGACAAATCAAATAAATAAACAAACAAACAAACAAATAAATAAATAAAATTTGTTGGGGGGGGGCTTTTCACCTCAATTAAGTTAATGGCTCCAAGTTGGTTCCTTTATATACAGCCAAATCAAAAGCTATTCAGGTAAGCTTCCCTTAAATATCTTTATATTCAAATCTGGCTATAAAACTCCAATGCTGGAAATGTAATACTTATTATCACATGGTGGTCATGTACAAAAGCAAAAGAATATTGGTGGCAGATAAAAGTATGGCTGGAAGAAATGCTTGGCCAAAGTGTTTCTATTAGGAATAATAGAAGAAAAATATAGGAAAGGAATGATATATTTAATGTTGTATATTATAACTGCTGCAAGATTGGTTTATGCCCAAAACTGGAAAAGTGGAAATATCTGTGCTGTATTAGCATACTCCAAACCCTCGCAACTGATTGGTCCAGACGGACAGCGACCTGATTGGTCGAAACCCCGGCCGTGATTGGAGCGCTAAGAATCTACCGCGATTGGCTGTGCCGATCGTGGGAGATTCAAAGCGCTGCCATTGGCCGCCGAGCCACGAGCCAGCCCTATATGAAGGGCTGCTGCGGCTGGCATTCTCCCAGACTATTCCGATTCTAAATAAAGAGCTGAACTCACTAGAATGGTCTCGTGTCTCCTTCGACCCGATCCACCTCAGATCTAACACTGGCGACGAAGTTGGGATCGTGAGACAAAGAGACCACCCAGCACGTGGCGAGGCGGCACACAGCAGCAAGCAGAATGGCCGGCATCAACTCGCCACCCACACCCTTCAATCCCGCTACCGAGGACTGGGAATCCTATACCGATAGGTTCCAGATGTTCCTCGAGTGTAGCAATCTTAAAGATGCCAACGGTCACAAGAAATGGGCCGTATTCCTCGCACACTGCGAGCCAGCAGTGTTGAAGATGGCCAAAGCCTTGGCCAAGCCGGAGGACGTCAAGACCATGGAGTGGGGTGACCTTGAGCCCCTGCTACGAAGCCACTACGCCCCCGTCGTGCCCATCCTCATCCGGCGGCACGAATTCTACAGGCGGGACCAGTGCGAGGGTGAGGGGCTTGGCGACTTCATAGCGGCACTACGAGATTTGGGCGGCCTGTGCGAGTTCGCCGACCTGGACGAGGCCCTGCGAGACCGCGTCGTCCTGGGACTCCGAGACCCCATTCTCCAGAGCCGCATCATGGCGAAGGGCGACATCTCACTCGCCGATGCGCTCACAGAGGTAGCCGCGGCTGAAGCAGCCAAGAAATCAGTGGCTCGGATGTGGCAATCGAGCATCACGCCACGAGCAGCGACCGGCGAGACGACACCAAACCCCGAAAAGCGACCCGAGATCGACCACCGGGACGCAACCACGCACCATGGTGACATTGACTCCTTCTCAGGAACCGAGGACGAGGAGGAGGAAATCCACCGTTTGCAAGCAGCACGAGGGCAACGGGAACCCCAAGGTCGTAAGTCAAGGTTCCAGTGCGCCGGCTGCGGAGGCGATCACCCCGTTCGGACTGCCGGTTCCTCGATGCCGTTTGCCGACAGTGCGAGAAACGGGGCACATCGCCAAGGTATGCAGAAATAAAAACACTACAGCCCGCGGCGGCGAAATGGCAGCCCTCGCAGGCAAGAGAACACCCCACCAGATACCGAGACCGCCAGACGGAGAGCCGCTGGAGCCAAGAGGGTTGGAACAGGCGGCTCAACGAGGCAAGGCAAAGGGAGGAAACACACCAGACCGTCATCGTTGGCCATTCCTCCACAAGAGACGCCAGAAAGGTATACATGACGGTGGGTATAGAAGACCAGCCATGCGACATGGAGGTGGACTCTGGGTCCTCCCTCTCCATGGTCTCATGGCACACCATCAAGCGCCTGGTTCCCTCCATCCGCCGCAAAGAATTAGAAGACCAAACACTAACCCTCAAAGACTACCAGGGAAACCGCATCCCTGTAGTTGGCAGAGGCCATTTTAAAGTCACCTTCAAGAACCACACCAAAGTACTACCCCTGACCATCGTCGACCGGGATCGGCCGAGCCTGTTGGGATTACAGTGGTTCGCACCCCTAGGCATTGAAGTAATCGGAATCCACCGCACCGCAGAGTCGGACTGGGAAGCGGCGCTCGTGGAGGACTTCCGGGAAGTTTTCGACGACAGCCTAGGCAAGTACCGGGGGTCCCCTATCTCTTTTAACATAGACCCGGGCATCGCACCAATCCGCCTTAAACCCAGACGAGTGCCATTTGCACTCAAGCCCAAGATCGATGAGCAGCTAGATAAGCTCATCTCGCAAGGGGTACTGGAGCCAATCGATCATGCCAGGTGGGAGACCCCCATAGTCACCCCCATCAAGCCAGATGGGTCCGTGAGAATTTGTGGGGACTATAAGGCCACCCTAAACCACGCGCTCCAGCAAAGCGCATACCCCGTCCCAGTAGTGCAGCACCTTCTGCACTCGCTGGGGCGAGGCCGGATCTTTGCAAAACTCGACCTGGCGCAAGCCTACCAGCAACTGCCGGTCGACGCCGAAACCGCCGAAGCCCAAACCATCGTAACGCACCGGGGGGCTTTCCGTTGCAACCGGCTTCAGTTTGGAGTCAGCGTGGCACCCGGGGTTTTCCAAAGCCTCATGGAAAGACTCCTCCAGGGCATAGAGGGGGTGGTGCCCTATTTTGACGACGTCTTAGTGGCCGCGAGAAACGAAAAGCAACTAGAAGCCCGGTTGAGGGAGGTACTGAAGAAATTCAGAGACTCGGGGCTCAAAGTCAAGAAAGGGAAGTGCCAGCTAAGGGCTGAGAGGGTCGAATTCTAGGGTACCTCCTAGACAAACAAGGGATCCACCCCACAGAGAAGAAACTGAGAGCCATAAGGGAAGCGCCACGACCCAAAAACAAAATGGAACTGCAGGCTTTCTTGGGACTGTTAAACTTTACAATGTCTTCCTACCTCAAAAAGGCGACCGTGGCGGAACCGTTGCATAGGCTGTTAGATAAAACAGCCACCTGGACCTGGGGAGCATGGGAAGAGAGCGCTTTCAACAACACAAAGAAACTGCTAACATCTGACGCGGTACTAATCCAGTACAGCGAGACTCTGCCATTAACGGTGACGTGCGACGCATCGCCTTTTGGGATCAGCGCCATCCTCAGCCACCAACTACCAGATGGGAGGGAAGCACCCATCGCCTTCTCATCAAGGACACTTTCAAAGCCGGAGCGGAACTACAGCCAGCTCGACAAAGAGGCCCTAGCAGTCGTCGCTGGCGTCAATAAATTCCACGAATACCTTTACGGTAGGACTTTTACAATCACCACGGACCACAAGCCGCTGCTAGGGATCCTGGCAGGAAATAAGGCCACACCGAACATTCTATCACCAAGAATGACAAGGTGGTCTGGGTTCCTGTCAGCATACAACTACCAGCTGATTCACCGACCCGGGAAGGACATCACCCACGCAGACGCCCTGAGCCGCTCACCCTTGCCCGATCTAGAAGACGACCCGGCACCCACGACAGAGGTATTTCAAATAGAGACAATACCCAACCCACTAGTGACCGCGCCAGACATTGCCAGAGAAACAAATAAAGACAAGCGGCTGGCGCGAGTCCTAAGCTGGGTTGGAAAAGGATGGCCGGAAGGGGACAGGGGACGAACTATTCAGACCCTTCCGAAACAGACAAACTGAACTCTTTACCGAAAAGGGCTGTATACTTTGGGGAGACAGAGTGGTAATCCCGGAAACATTGCAAGAAAGGGTACTGGGGATGCTGCATGAGGGGCACCCAGGGATGGTTAAGATGAAAAGCCTGGCCAGAAGCTATGCATGGTGGCCAGGCATGGACAAACAGATCGAAACCTGGGTAGCCAAATGCAAACAATGCCAAGAGTCCAGACCCAGTCCTCCCGCCGCCCCAATACATGAATGGGAAACACCAAGAGGACCGTGGTCTCAGATTCACATAGACTCCGCGGGGCCAACCAAGGGGCACATGTACCTCATCACAGTAGATGCTTACTCCAACTGGCTGGAGGTAAGCACCATGAAATCAACCACAACGGAGGCGGTAATAAGGAAACTGGACAAACTCTTTGCCACACACGGCCTGCCAGATATAATAGTGTCTGACAACGGGCCCCAGTTCACCGCACTAGCGTTTGAACAATTTCTGGCAGGCCAGGGCATACGCCATGCATTAACCGCGCCGGCAAATCCGGCGGCGAACGGACGAGCGGAACGCATGGTCCAATACACAAAAAAAGCCATACAGAAAATAGAAACAACCAACATCCAAGATAAAATCAATAAAATGCTCCTCATCCAACATATTACACCTAGCGCAACCACAAATAGAAGCCCGGCAGAACTAATGATGGGCAGAAAACTACAATCAACACTAGATAGAATGCACCCCACATACACCCGACAAACCCCCAGGCTCCTCCAGCAAGCAAAGAAAATTCAACATAGGTGATGCCGTATACGCAAAAAACCTGTCGGGGGAACCACTCTGGATACCAGCAACGATCACCCAAATAACCGGCCCCGTATCATACCGACTAGAAACAAGCGACGGGAAAAACTGGAAACGGCACATTAACCAACTAAGGTCCAGAATAGCTAACAACCATACACCCGAACAAGAAACTAGAAGGTGGGGGGGGACGAAAAGGGCTAAAGAAAGAGGGACCCCCCCTAGCACAAGCCGAACAACCCCCACCCGGAACAAATAACCCGCAAATAAACCGGTCCTACTCACCAGTAAACGCGGGACCAACCGAACAGGCAACCCCAGAATCGTCACCGGGAAGGAGCAGCCAGGCCAGTGCAACCAGCCCGGAAAGATCCAGCGGAAACAACAGAGACGGCAGCTCAACCAGCCCGGGTAGACCGGGAGGGAGCTACCAAGAAAGGCCCAGCCCGACCTTCCAGGTAGTTCCATCCCTGGGAACCAGAGCGACAGAGAAGGCCTCCGAACCGGTCGACAACCAAACGAGAACTGAGCTGCGCAGGTCAACTAGACGGGTACGAAGCCCCGCCTACCTGCACGACTACGTCACGACGCACCGACAGATGAAACCAAGAGGGGAGGGGTGTGCTGTATTAACATACTCCAAACCCTCGCAACTGATTGGTCCAGACGGACAGCGACCTGATTGGTCGAAACCTCGGCCGTGATTGGAGCGCTAAGAATCTACCGCGATTGGCTGTGCCGATCGCGGGAGATTCAAAGAGCTGCCATTGGCCGCTGAGCCGCGAGCCAGCCCTATATGAAGGGCTGCCGCGGCTGGCATTCTCCCAGACTATTCCGATTCTAAATAAAGAGCTGAACTCACTAGAATGGTCTCGTGTCTCCTTCGACCCGATCCACCTCAGATCTAACAATATCCCTGCTGAAAGTGAAATAATAATAAAAAATACTGGTCTGTGCAGAGATGGACAGACTAACACAGTCTTTGGATTTTTTACTTCTTTGAATTCTGTAATGTAGTCTTTAGCCAAAAAAAGTCAATTGATTATGTGCCATCAAATCAGTGTCAACTCTTAGCAACTACATAGATTACCTCAACAAATTTCCTTTAATTTGGTCTTTCAGACCATCCAACAGTCTGAAATGGCATTCATCACCACTGCAATTGAATCAATTCATCTTGCTGCTGGTCATCCTCTTCTTTTCTTTCCTTTCACTTTTCCAGCATTAACCTCAAGATAACCAGGTCTTCCCATAGTTAGCCTGAAATAGGATAAACTAAGCCTGGTCAGTTGACTGCTCTACTGTAATATATTTCTTGACTGCTTGTTCCTTTACCGTTGACAGCTGATCCTCAAAAACATTGTCAGTTCTGAGGCTAATTGTTGTACCTGCTATCATTAGTTTAGGCTTCTTTATATTTAATTTTAGTCCCATTTTGTGTACTGTAGCCTCCTTGCCTGTTTCACATGAAGGCAATATGATGTTTTGGGACTCTCATTTTTCTAAACATTTTGTATGTTGTTTATGACATGTGTATATTACTGATATTTGCATACAAAGTCCATCTTAGGGGAAATTGGGAGGCAAAGTAAATTAATATTCCAGCATCTTTCTTCTAATTACATATATTTAAGTGACAATTAATTGTGATAAACTTATGATAATCTCAAAATGGCAGATATAAATTGATTTATTAATTGTTAAGAAAAAGGTAATTATTTTTACTGAGGTGTTCTGGTTATTCAGAGAGTAAAAGATTTGTATAGACTAGGGGTATCAAACTCAATTTCATTGAGGGCCGCATCATGGTTGTGTTTGTCTTTGGGGGCCAGAGGGCATGGCCAGGAATAGGGTGTCCAGCTCAACGTCACTTGTGTCAGGGGCACCTGTGGAGGCCCAAGCACTCTGCCAGTGAAAATGGGCTTCTGGGCTCTGTTTCTGGCTGCGATGGCCTCTTGCAACCCTCTGCCAGTGAAAACGGAGCTCAGGAGGGCTGCACGTGGCCTTCCCAAGCTCCATTTTTGTTGGCAAAGGCACCCTGCATCCTACACTGTTTCCAGGGTGGCCAGATCTAAGCACCCTGCAGGCCACATCCAGCCCGCAGGCCTTGAGTTTGACATCCCTGGTATATACTATTCACTGCAACAGAATATATTCTTGCCAGGACTGATCAGTTGCATGGAAATATGAATTTTTTCTACATTCATATATACTATTTCGTCTTTGTAAACTAAGGACATAGAGAAAAGCATTTATGCTATAAATCCATTTATAATAAGCAGACAAACTAATTATGTCAGCAGGTCTGCAGCCTCCAGTCTTGCTAGATAAATGCACCTAGCTGAGAAAGCAGGGAAAGAAGTTTTGAAGCAGATGCCATTGTTAGAAAGCAAATTTAATTCAGAGATAGACATTTGCCTTGCTTTAAGTATAGCTATGTATAATAGAAATCCAATATTTGAGCATGAGACAAAAAAATTAATGCCACAGTGCTTAGTGACAAATAAACGTCTATTTAGTTCCCCTCTGACTGAAACGGTACTGACTCACATACTAAATTTGTCAATGAAATATGGATACAGAGCCAAAGGAAAATTCAATAAAGACAAATACCTGGATAAAAGATGGATGTAATATAAAGAAAAATTCAATAAGAAAGAGACAAATATATGGAGAGATGATATAACTTTCTTCTTGTATTCCTGCCAATGTGCACAGAGTATTATAGTTTATCTTCTACCTATTTATCCTTAGAAAAATTTTGAGCTAGTTTAGATAGAGATGATTTCTGAAAGCTATCAAGGGAATTTTAGGATTAAACAGTAATTATGTGTGATTAAACAGTAATCATGTGTGATCCAGTGACAAATAATCATTTGCACAATGAATGAATCATCTTCTCTCAAAAAGGATAGATCCAAAATCTGGGCAATTTATAACAGAAATCAAAATAGTAGCTGGCATTTATGCCCAAGAGCACTGTTAATCAACTCAACATATAGATACCAAATATGGTTTGGGTGAATAAATATAAAAAACTTAGATATCATGGTTTAAGTGCTTATCACTTTAAGCACAATGCAGCAAGCAATTAGCCGATTAAGGGTGCGGTTAGAAGTTACAATATAAGGAAGCATTAGAAGCTGGAAAGCTTACTGGCTGTAACTGTGTTCTGCTGTAACTGTCTGTAACTGTAACTGTGTGCTGCTGCGACTAACTGTGATTACTGACAGTGAGTGCCTGTGACTGAACTGTTATTGTTTGCTACTGTTTGCTGATTTACTGCGTAATTCTACTGAATATCCAGCGTTTGTTTCTCTGGAGAGTGAAACCGGAGGAGGAGGAAGATATCTTTATCGGCTGATAAAGATATTGCAAGGACTCTTAACTTGGACTATACTAGTGAGTCTTAATGGATGGAAATACTGTGAATGACTTAATGGACTGAATGACAATGCTTAAACTCTAACTGGATTAAAAACTATTTAAACTACAAACAGTGTTTGTGTTCAGTGTGTGTATACTCTGGGGCCCTTCCGCTCTCCTTTGGTTGCCTGGCTTGACTACTGCTGCAATACTCATCTAGGGGTTAATCCCCAAACCCTAACAGCTCTCAAATTTTGATTCAAGCTATTTATCGATTTTTGCTTAGTATTAACTATTATGACTGATGTCTTAAGACAAGACATCTTTAGTCTTGATAATGGAGATACAAAATTAGTTAGGGATCCAAGGCACTGACTGGATCCAAAACCTTAATAACTAAGGGGTTGCCACAAAGAAGAGGGAGTCAACCTATTCTCCAAAGCACCTGAAGGCAGGACAAGAAGCAATGGATGGAAACTGATCAAGGGAAAAAGCAACCTAGAGTTAAGGAGAAATTTTCCTGACAGTAAGAATAATTGATCCGTGGAACCGTTTGTCTTCAGAACTTGTGAATGTTCCAACACTGAACGTTTTTAAGGAAACATTGGACAACTGTTTGTCTGAAATGGTATGGGGCTCATGTCATCACGGTGGCATCACATGACGTATCGGGACTTCCTCCCTTTGCTAAACCAGGCATGGGCATGGCCAGTGCATGACATATCTGGCTCACTGGCTGGGAGTTTGACCACCCTAGTATGGGGTTTCCTTTCTGAGCAGGGGGTTGGACTAAAAGATCTCCAAGATCCCTTCCAATCCCTTATTCTGTATTCTATTCTGTATCATTCTTGTGCTGTTCAACAGATGCATTGGATAATAACAGGCTCTTTTTAAGCACTGTTATCCAATGTATCAACTATGATTGTAATACTTTATTGGAATATTTTGCACTGAATAAAGTAAAGTTTATTTTCAAGGAAACATATATGGAGCTGTACATTTGAATAGTAGAGGCCTTGCCACATTCATGCCCTGGTAACATTGAGTAACCATGCTCTATGTGATGTAGATGAAGGTTTCAGGCTAGTATAGAACTAAGTATTTCAACAGGATTATTTCTGATACAAGCTAGAAAAGCAAGGATTTTTTCCTACTAAATCCATTTATTCTACAACTAAACTAATTGAGCGTGCTTTTTTAAAAAAGATTCTGAAAACAATTCAAAGTGCATTTTATTAGACTAAATAAATTCCACATACATATTCTTGCCAATCTGTAGAAATACCATGTTATCTCTTCAATTAGCCTAAAACTCAAGAATGTGAGATACATGTGGAATTCAGGAGACCCAGTTTAAGGGATAAATATTGTTATCCCAGAGTATCACAAGTTAATTATGATAAAAAAAACCTGGTTAGGTTAAGAGAAAAAGAGCAATATTTAGAAATTTAAAATTTAGAATATTTTACTTTAATTATGTGCATACAAATGCTTTTGAACACACTTTTCAGATGCTTTCCTGTAAAATGTTGAATTAGATTATGTTATCTGGGTCTTGTCTTTGAATAATGGGGTGATAAGCTATAATTTGAAGAAACATGTTCTGAATTGATAATACACACATTTTATATGTAGGCAAGCAATAGCAAGGAGATAAAGCATAGTTTTACATAAAATTTGCATATGCCAACTTATAGGTGATAGTTTGAATCTCTACAATTAATTAGAAATACAATACATTCTACTATCCTGAAAAATGATAAGGTAATCTGTAGCAAAATTACACTTATAAGACACACTTTTTTAATTGAAGAATTTGATCAAGGCACAAGTGAATTAAGGAGATTCAATTTTCATTATTAGGTTTAAAAACCTTAGGCAGTTTAAAACAATATTTTATTTTATATATATCTGGTTTAGTTTTCATACATTGATGTTTTATAACACATTAAATACCGTGTTTGGCATAAAATCAAATTAAGCCCCTCCCCCCAAATTAAGGCCTATATTAAACATGCGAAATGGAGGGGAATGGCAGGGGGACGTGCCGTTAGGAAGTACTTTTGTTGCATACCCGGATATGGTGCTGCCTGCGTTGACTTTGGCATTGGTGGGGCACTTTGTATCGGGAGACCTTCCACTACCGTTCCTTTACCTTCTCCCATGCTGCCGTGGCATTTAGAGCAACGCCATGGTGTTTGGCGCAGCCACGCACGGCCAGCCAGGGCTCCTCCCTGCAACACTCGGCTTCAGGCGCTCCTGTCACCACCTTCCCTTCGCCTTCGAAGGCAAAGCCAATTCTTTTAAAAACGATGCCCTAATACCAGTACGACAAAGCCTCCCCTGCCCGCAGTTCACTTTCCCGACTCTGCCCAGCCCACACGACTCTGGCACAGCCCCATGGGATGAGCAGAGGGCCTGGCAGGGAGGGGCTCACTGCCTTGGTGAGAGCTCCGCCGCCAGGCAGGAGGGCCCGCCTGTGAGCTGCGCTGGGCGCCCCAGGCAAAGCTCTTCACGCTCTGCCTGGTGCCAAGCAGGGATGGCGGCTGGGCGGTGAATCTCCCAAAGTGGGCCGATCCTGCGCTGCAGCCCCGGGAGATTTGCCTCCCCACGTGGGGTTGGGCTGCCCTCTCGGGCAGGGGAGGCTTTGTTGTACCAGTAGTAGGGCATCGTTTTTAAAAGAATTGGCTTTGCCTTCGAAGGCGAAGGGAAGGTGGCGACAGGAGCGCCTGAAGCCGTGTGTCTCCACTGGGCTCTGGTTGCAGGGAGGAGCCCTGGCTGGCCTCGCATGGCTGCACCAAACACCATGGCATTGCTCTAAACGCTGCGGCAGCACGGGAGAAGGGAAAACAATGGTGGCGGAAGGTCTCCCAATACGAAGTGCCCCACCAACGCCGAGGTCAACATCCAAGCCGTCACCGCCCGCCCACCCAAGGATGCAAGGGGGGGGGGAATTAAGCACCCCCGAAAGACGGCTAGGCCCGGCCTTATTTTGTGAGAACCACGGTAATAACAGCAAAACAAGACAATTGACAACTGCAGTATCATTATTATGTTGTTTATTTTCACATAATTGCCATTAACAAAAAGTGTTTAGGTAGCTGAAAAATATTATGCTATATGGTTACTTGATAAAGCTAGCGCTCAAGTCTAAAAATATTCAGGAAACTTTTAGTATCAGCCATGATTTTGTTATTCCTACTGATCAGAAAGAAAATGCTACCTTTTGCAATACATCTTTTAGCCCCTCTTGTCTTTTTAAATTAAGAGAGATAGCAGGTTGTTTTACACTTATCAACTGAAGTTTGAATACTCAAAGGGAAATACATTTATAAAGCAGTGAAGTTGCTTTTTAGCTACCCAGCTCTCATTAACCTTGTTTTGAGATGTGTGCCTTGTGCTTCACAAGGCTCTGAAACTTGCCTCTTCAGATCCTCCTTTCTTCCTGTTATCACGAAGGGTAAAACATGCTGCCTTTAAAAGTAATAAAAGACCATTTTTGCCTGAGTAATTCAGACATGTTTTTTTCCCTTCAGAGGGCACAACCAGGTTTTGAAAGAATTGTAAAAAAAAATAAATCAAATAGACTCGGGCTACTATTTTATCTCAATCTGTATTTTGTTAAATTTTCTAAAACCAAAAATGCACACATGAATTAAAAATAGTAATCTACGCAAAATGAGCTATGAGGATGTTAGTTCTATATCTGCTCATAAGTGATCTCAAAATTCACAAAATAAATTGATGAGAAAGCCAACAGAGGGTTCCCCCCCCCTTTTTTTTTAATGCTTAGGAGGGAAAAATGCTCACCAGCTAAATATACAAAAGCTGGAGGAGCTGTCGGGTTTGTAGTCACATGACATCTCACTTTACTACTCCACTTAGGAACCAAAATTCTGGTCCCAATGGTGGTCATAAGTCAAGAGCTACTGGCAGTTTCAATACAGAGAAACGGTGCATATCCAGAATATAATTCCTTGGTTGGGACAAAAAGAATTTATACATGAAGAAATGCCATGATTGCAAGCATAATAAAGAAATGCTGGTTCAGTCCCCTAAAGATGGATTCAGAAGTCAACATAGGCCAGTGATAATCCTTTTTAAAAAAAATTTGGAATGGTGTTGGAATTCCTTGTGCCAAACTGGTAAATAAAGTGGGAGCAGGTGGCAGCTGTTGTCAAAAGATCCCTTAGGCAGCTCCAATTTATATGCCAGTTACACTATGAACTATTCATGGATCAGAAAGCCCATGGACCTCTCAATCATGGCTTGATCATCTTTCAGTCAGAGAACTGAAATTCCATGTGAGGTTTACCATGGAGACTATCCAGAAGCAACAACTGCCCCATAATTCAGTTGTGTAATTAGTTATGGGTATCTAGTTTTGCTCACATTACACTACTAAAGAGAGCTGTGCTAGTTAAATATGGAATTATGTGTGCAACTCAAAATGTTGATTGAAACTTTTAAAGCCCAACATGACCTAGAACCTGCTTTTCAATAAGATATGGAAGGGAGGACTACCTTCAGATACCTACTCTGAGAAAGTGTCAACATTAGAAGAAATGAGGATAACCTTCCTAAAAAGAAAGAGGACCCAGAAAGAAAAAGAAAGAGGAGTATGCTCCTAAATGTTTAAGAATCAATTCTAGCACCATTGCCATGGTTGTGCCATCCACCTAGCTACAGAACAACTGATTGGCCCATTAGGCACTGAGACTAGCCTCAGCTGTCAACCAGCTGGCAAACTGAAAATTTAACAAGCTGCTGCAAGCCAGTGTCAGCACACCACTGTCTGCTCCCCTTCTTTGGAATAGCATTCTTCCTAAGATAACAGTCACCAATTTTGCATAGGGATTTAGAAGTCAACAAAACTTGCCCATTCCAAAAGATTTCTAACAACTGACATGATTGGATTCCTTCCTGCAATAAAGTTATGGTTTATATGGAATTTGGATTTCCAATTGGCTTTGTCCTTAAGACTGGAAAAGAATTCACGGTCTCCCAATTTCTAGTCTGATGCCTTAACTACTACAGCTAATTGGCCCTTTAAATGATATATAAGCCTACATAAATAAAATAACAAAGTAAATTTTTTGTATCTTTTCATGTGAATGCAAGAGACATGTCATTTATGGACTTCCACCACCAAACTTTGTTTCCTCATCCTTTGGCAGCTGCTGATATAAAACTAGGATTGTTATTTTGTATTTGAGCATTGACAATTAAAATTGTCCTTACTGGATCAGATAGATTAAATTAAGAGCTTGTTGCTAACTAATATCAATTCCATAGATCATCAGCTGTTGTCTTTTTTCTCTTTTCAAGAGAAGAAATAGAACAAAAATAATTTCCTGCTGAGTGCCGTTTTAGACAGTCTTTCAAAAGTGAATAAATGAAATATATTCTCAAATATGTGTGTGAAAGTCAACAATCTGAGAAATATGTGGAAACTGATTAGTTAAATATATTTGTTCATGATGTTTCCTTACTATGCTTCATTATTTTTTTAAAAAAGTTAATTAAGAACTTGTACCCATACCAAAAGACAGTGATTCACTATAGCATTTTTGAAAACTAACATCTCTAGCAGAACATTTGTAGCAAGATTTGGAGGACATGAAATATGCAGCTCCAAATAATTAAAGGAAATAAGTTAAATAAATTCTCTTAGAATGATGCTAAACATAAGCTTTGAGTTTTTAAAAAAACCACCATAATTTGCAAATTACCATTTTTGCATTTTTTTCACAAAAAAAGATCAGCAAAAGAAATATAATGGGCCATAGTGAACTTTTTTTATATAAAAATGAATGCTAGCAACATTCATTCTATAAACAAGGGAGATAACTCATAGAATTACATATAATCCAATTGATTCCTATTCATTTGTCCAGTGGGATCACCAATATACATCATAGAACTGAAGGGAAGCAATAAGTCATCCACCCCATGTTCAAGAAAATTAAGATATCCTCAGTGGGTTGCTATGTGACCTGTACTTGAACACATTCATTATAAAAGACCTTGCTACTTCCTTTGAACTGTCTATTGTCAACTGCTCTGTTCCACGTTCTTGCTTAACATTCAGGCAGAATCTCCCCTAACTACAATCCATTATTCCCGGTCTTGCTTACTGGATTCATAGAGAATAGATCTTGGCCTTCTTTATGACAACCCTTCAAATACTTAAAGACTGCCATTGTATTCCCTGTCAGTGGGGACTTAATTGCATTCTGGTCCATGGTCGCAACAATGCAAATAGTTCCTGTTTGATTTTGTTTCCTTTTTCTGTCCAATTTTGGATAGTAAGACTACTGACAATCTTCTAAATCTTTTTTTAATAGCATTTAGCATTTAGAAATAGCATTTAGACTTATATACCACTTCACAGTGCTTTACAGACTCTCTAAGTTGGTTTACAGAGTCAGCATATTGCCCCCAACAATCTGGCTCTTCATTTTACCGACTTTGGGAGGATGGAAGGCTGAGTCAACCTTGAGCCCGGTGAAATTTGAACTGCCAAACTGTAGGCGGCCAGCAGGCAGCAGAAGTAGCCTGCAATACTGCATTGTAACCACTGCACCACTGTGGCACACACACACACACACACACACACACACACACACGATAAATATAAATGCCATAACAGTAAAAAAAAATGTTGAACCCAGTCAATGACTACAACCATTTATTGGTTTGTTCAAAAATGATAAATAATGGGTGCTTACAATCAAATATCTCTTATCAGTCCTTAGTTCAATTATCCCATCATTCCAATTTTGAACATTATTTTCTGATTAAGAAAACAGTGGAAGAAGCAGTGGGGGGGGGGAAACTTATAGAGTTTTACAGATGTAACTTTACAGATGAAGATAACTTTATTTGGACCCCCCATGCAGTTCTATGGAAGATTTGTTCCTTGAACATTCTATCCTGTTCTATTATTGTACAGCAAGGGTCTTCAAACTTGGCAAGTTTAAAACTTGTGGACTTCAACTCTCAGAATTCCTGTGCTAACATGATTGGAGAAGAAATTCTGGAAGTTGAAGTCCACAATTCTTAAAATTGCCAAGTTTGGAGACCTCTGTTGGAGAGACCTCTGTTGGAGATGTTTATTTATTTCAAAAGCTGTAATTCACCCATAACATTTCTCCACTAGATTTCTCCATGATTTAATATATTAATAACTGCATCATGTTCATAATATATAAAAACATATTAATAAAATCAGCAAGCTTTTCTCAGCACAATGCTTTATATGTTCCCTAAATCTAGTAGGAAGAGGACAACTCAAGGGCTTCTTCCTGTTTGAGCTGCATTCCACTTGTATAATGTTGCCCTCGGGTTAAATTGTAATAAAATGTATCTAGATTCTGAAGAATTAAATACTAGTTCAACTGGAAGTGAAATAAATTACATTCAGTAAATGATCCTATAGCAAAAGGAAATTACAATTTAATCTTCTCTTTCAAATGCTTAAATATAAGAATTAAAACTATAAGGAACCAAAAAGTCATAAACCAAAAAATAATTAACATTCATAGAAGGAAATACCCAAATTAATAAGCAGTGGTGATAGCAAAATATATACAAAATATCACTGAACCAATCATAAAGTATGCTTTATGGCAGCTTACCTTTCACAAGCTCTGACAGTCCATGCAGCAATTATCCATAAGGAGATACTAAAAACCAAGAGTACAGTTCCTGGGCATATTGTCATTAAGGTTTTCATAACAAAACGTGTATTGAAGTTGATTTTGTTTAGTGCTCCAATGCTTCTGGATGAGGCATCAGTGAAAAGTTTGCTATGCAAAAGCATAACTCTGGCAATAAGATAAAGTCTCAGAAACATAGGTATGGATAAAATTATATCCACATCAGCTATTGTTATAGATGGGGTATAGGAGAAGGCAAGACGAGCTGTCCATGTAAAAGTGTAATTGCCAGGGATAGGATGAATAGCACATACCAAAATTTCCAAGCAGATGAAAAAAATGCGCTCATAAGTCATGGCTATTCTCCAATCATCTGCTCCATTGTCCACCATAAATAACTGGAAAAGATATGCAGAAGTTCAGTATTAGAAAAATAGTAGCTTTAACAAATATGAAAAAGTGTATTCTCAATAATACTTCCTCTCTAAAGCAGTGTTTCTCAACCTTGCCTATTTTAAGACATGTGGTATGGACTTCAATTCCCAGAATTCCCCATACCATATGCTGGCTGGATAATTCTGGGAGTTGAAGTCCACACATCTTAAAGCTGTCAAAGCTGCTATTAGGCTTGTCACCAATATGTATGTTAGCCCCTGGACTAAGAAATAATTCTGCTTTCTTGCTCCTTTTTTCTCAATGGTGATAATTAAAGCACCCAGAGTAATACATAATTATTAAAGGTATAATCTGGTTTTTTTTACAAATTCATTTTGATAAATACATTGAAGTGAAAAATTAAACTATTTTTAAAAAGCAACTTTTTATGTCTCTTTATTTCTATGCAAGTAAGAATAGGAATTATCAGTGCATACTTAAACACATCTAGAAATATCCCCATTAACTCATTATGGTTCTCAGGTAAACAAATAATGGAGTGAAGAATATACTTTTAAAAGTAATAATTAAGCTTGGCATTCCTAAAGATTTTAAACCCTTACTTCAAAAATGTCAAGCATTGATTTGAATTTATTCACATGGGGAAAACAGATCAATCTATTATTGTACTGGTGATGTGGCAAATAAATAAAAATGTTTAAAAACAACAACTCAGCAATATTACTCTTAAGTAACAAATTCACATGCAGGATATCTTCTGAAAAGGTTAGGTGTATTTCAGGAACAACCAACCAAATTCAGTGAAAATAGTCTTATCATAATACTTAACTTTTCTTATGAAAAATAATTAAATACACTTTGTTTTATCTTCCCAATCCACCTGACAGAGTTATTGTTGTAAGAAAAATGGAGATGGAAGATGTTGGATATGTTTGCCTCTGTGAGTTGTTTGTAAAAATAATAAAGTTGGGATATAAATAAATAAGTAAAAAAATAAATAAAACAAATAAAAACAGAAATAAAACCTGGTAGCCATATTATCTGGTGCTTTCAGTGTAGTTTTTTCAGTGTAAATTTTTGAAGTATAAATCTATTTCATTTGATAAACATCTATAGGATATACAATTATTGAGTGAGGTTATCAACCCTAGAACTGCATTTAAATTGAGAGCAGATGAGACCCCGAGTGGTAAAACTATCACATTTATTATTCTACAATTTTGTTACAATTGAAAACCAATCATTACAACAATCCCACATTCATATTGTTTGGCCTATTCAGACATGTAACTAGCTCAGATTTTTCCTGTGCAGCAGGAAAAAAAACACAAACAAATATGAACTTGGTGTTTGAACGTCAGTCTCCAATAGCAACGCACTTCCTGTACCACTGGCCTCTACTTGGTCTAAAATAATTATAAAATTGAAATAAAGATGGCTTAACTGTTCAGGAAAGAACTTTTTAAGGCGTATAATATATTACAATATCAAAATCAAATATGGATCATGATGGCATAAAAAATAAAAAATAATAATATATATATAAATTTATATACTATTAGAAAATAAATGATGGCATAATAAATAAAAATTAATAAAATATATATAAATTTATATACTATTAGAAAATAAACTATTATTTAGATAAATTGGATAGGCATATTCAAATTTAAATGCTCTTTATTATCAAATTAAATTCTGTGATAAAAAGATTTCTGTCTTAACAAAGAGTGATATTTTACATTTCATTGAAATAAGAAAATATTTTTCATTTTAAAATCTAATAGTTGTTAAGAAGAAACTTTAAAAAATAAAAATTGCTGCAGGCAATTTAGAATGTCTGGATTTAGAAGTTTATACAGATTATATAGATTATACAGAGATTATAGAGAAAGACAATCTGTTTCGATTCTTAATAAAAATAATCAGGAGTTATGGGAGTTGTTTGGCTATATGTTTAAATATATATTTAAATTATATTATGTATATATAAATAGCAAATAACAGTCATGCTATGTCATTCTAATAATTCATTAAACATTTAGGTAACAAGCAATTCAAGTATAATTCAGTTCAAGATAAGACTCTCCTGATCAGAAAATAAACAATGTAGCTGAATGAATTAACAAATGTTAATTTATGAAGTCAGCTGTTTAGTGGGAAACAGAAAACAAAGGTATTACTCCACATTAATCCAATGGTTTAAGAAGAAGTAACAAAAACGTTTACCCCTTTCCACGTATCTACTGATTTTTCCTGTCAACAATGAATATTCTAGGAGTGTTTAGAATGGTTCTGTTATTCCTGTGTAATCATATCACATCCTGTGTAATCATGATCTAATAAAGGTATTCACATCTGAATTATAAAAACGCATTTAAACAATTGTACTTTACTGTGCAATCTTTTAGAAATTCTATTCTTGATATATTTTAGTTCCCCCCTCCCTATTTTTTTTATCTGCAACAATATATATATATATTTACAGTGTAGTTTAAAAGGTAGATTATTGGGAACAATGCTATATCACCATCAATACCATAACCTTAGTTTAAAATCAGCATGTTTTTTTAATTTCTGTTCCTAACTTCATTGCCTGTTCACCATTCTTGCATGCTGATAAGCCAGGGTTTCATTTACAGAAACATAATGTCTGAGATTACAGAATGTGTAAAACCAAAATCAGATATATTAAGATTTGGCATTATGTGTGGATTAGTCCTTATGATGGGTCTGAATTATATGATTAACTATTCATTTCCTATCATAATTTTAAGTCAAGGATTTCTTTTTTAAATTACAACACAGCATTGTAATAACAATGCACTGTAATAGTTAATTATAATATGCAGATGAGTATATGTTTGTTGCTATACATACTGTCTCGATATAATAAGCATGGAGGCCAAGTATATTTTCTCAAAACAGTCTTTTTCTTCCCAAATTGTAGCCGTAATGGAGATGTTAAAGTATACAACACCCTACGGAGTTTACATACAAATCTGGGGCACAATTCGGAATATTCATGATCAAGATAAAATATATAATTATTAATGTTTTTGATTCTATCTATTCAGATTAGAATATTAATCAGGCTTATGCATATAGGTTTATAAATAAAAATAAGCTGTTGTTTCATTCTTATTTGCAGAACATAGTCTCTTTTCACAGTCTCAATTCACAGAACTTTAATTTTCAATTCCCCAGGTATTAATGAACAATATTTATACCCGTATAATATAAAAATGGTAAAACAACCTATTACCACAAACAAAATAAAAAACAGAAAATAAAAAGGAAGATTACTAAAATTAGACACTTAAAGATAATAAAATCATCTATACTGTTATGTCACAGTTAATTCCAGATAAGGAAAAATTGAGGTATTAAGAGTATTTCCATTTACACTTTTAAAGGGAATCATGAAACAAGTCCTTTTCCGCATTATGTTTTACTGAGTCCAGTTTTGGTACAACGAATATATGAAATCATTTATTTACTGAAATCAAGGCAAGAATGTGTCGGAACTTTTTCATTATGATTTATATTTGTAGTCCTATGGTGTTCACCAGAGCAAATAGTTGAAGTATAAATCAAATCAAATCAATAGTCATACCAATACACATTTTTTAAAAATTCACATCTATCACAGTATGTCACAGACCTAATCCCAAAGCTCCTAGAGCACCCACACACCCACACCCACACACCTAAATCAGGAAACATGTGAAGTGCAAGATCAGTACACTGTAATTGACTACAGAAAAAAGAGCAGGAAACTGGACAATATGATTGAATAACTAGCGATCCATTGTCAGCAACAAATCTAAAAAAATTGGATTTGCCTCCCAAACCTTTTCAAAAGTTAGTAGCAAATAGTATTGTTATGGAAGAATGAAAATGATTAAATCCACTGTAGATTAACATATTATATTTTAAGACAATATGCTATTTGCTATTTATTAAAGCAGGCTATTCTTTTCAACTTTTTGTGAAAGCCTAAATAAAGCTAGGACTGTTTTAAGAGGCATATTGACTTAAATAAATCAACTCCTAAAACAGACAGATCTGAAAAAGATTTTAATGAGTAGAAGAAAAGTACTGAGTACAATGAAGTCCAAACCACTGTCTTCTAATTTTTTAAAAGTTTGCATACTCTTATTAACTATATTTAACCAATTTAATTTGCTCAAAATTCAATTCTATTGAAAATAGTTTTTGTTTTCCCTCTTTGGTTTTTGTGTGTGTGTAAATAAATCTCTCATTTATAAGATGAAGAAGAAATAATAATGACTTATGTGCTGACATCCAGCATCATCACAGCACTGCATAATTGTATAATTATTGTATAATGACATTGAGATGCACGTGCCATCATTTTGAAGCCTCTGTGTTTTGTCATGTACTTTGCTGCTCCACCACTAACTGTGTATATTCCAATATCTTTCTAAATGGTTCTAGAGCTGTTTCTTCTAGCTGACTAGGAATAACAGTACATAGCTGGGTTTTCTCTTCAAGCCAACAGAAGAACTGTTTAGAAAGCTGCACTAGAATGATAATAGTTGTCAATTTTTTTCCACACCCTTGTTCACTCTCTAATTTCCATTTCACTCATTACTCTTAAGTGCTCCCAAGAGTCCAACGTAGCTCGGAGAAGTTTAGCAGATTGCAAAAGGAGCAGGAATCAACTCTAATTTCATGTATGCACATATACATACACATAAAGTTCACAAAAATGTAATTTCAGAGATCAGTATAGTTAAAACTATATTTTTAAATATGTGAATATTTTTACCTGTGAAATTTAATACAAAGGACAATGATAAAAAATCTGCAAAATGAAGTCATGTGTTATTGTTATTGAAAAATTTTGATTGATTTTTTTATTTTTAGTTGACTTATTTTACTAATTTAGAATAAACCAATTATAAAAGCACGTACTATAGGTAGCTTCATATGAAAATTGATTTCTTTTGAAGATTAATAATTACATTAAACATCCTTTGTGCCTTGATAATTGTATTATTCAGTACAAAATATGTTGTAAGAAAGGCTTCTGTGTCTTTCTTGCTTGTTTCCTAAACCTGTATTACCACCTTCAATAAACTGATTCACAATGGTTTAGAGCAAAATATAAACATCCACAATAGGGAACAATAAAACATCCATGGTAACAGAGATCAAACAAATGCAGCATTAAAACACCCATAGTATATTTAAAAATAAAACATTTAAAACATGCAAAAGAATCTCAGGATGCCCATTCCCTAGGAAAATGCCATATGGCAGAGCTCCTTCTTTAGTTGTTTCCTGAATGTTCACAGAGAAAAGGCAAGCCTGACATCAATGGGGGAGATTATTCCAGAAGGTCATCATTTCAACAGAAAATCAGTTTCTCTTGATATAATCTTGATGCAGAATGTGTTTGCTTCAAGCTATGCAGGGATTTTATAGGTTAAAACCAGCACTTTAAATTCTACCCAGAAACCAATAAGAAGCCAGTGTAAGAACAAATGTCTTATGTTGCTGATAGTGAATGCCAGTCAAAACTTAGGCCAGTGCAATCTTGTACTTTCCAAGTCGTCTTTAAAGGCTACGCAATGTAGAGTGCACCGCAGTAATCCTTTTCTTTAATGACAAGGGGATGTAGCCTCATCTCCTCAGGTAAGGTTATAACTGGCACATCAGTCAGTTGGGCATACCTCCCTGATCACAGACTCCAGTGGACAGTTTAGTAAGAATGCCGAGTCCAGAAAGGACTTCAAGTCAAGACCCATTCTTTCAGAGATGTTGTTTTTCCATCAAAAAGTAATTGATAAACAGGAGAAGACCAATGTATCAACACTCACACTAAGTTTATCTCCAGCGTTATTGTTCTCATCTAGATCCTTATACTCTCAAGACACTAGTAAAGGACCTTCACAGCATCTCCAGTCTAGCCAGAGCAGCTGATGATACTACACCTAAACTGTTAGATGTAACAGTCTGTGAGAATAACAGGAGGAAGAACCACAACCAAGGAAATAGTCAGATAAGACAAAACTAAGTCCAAAACAGGAATGGATTTAGGGAACACCACTCAGACTTGTCCCTCCCTAGTTTTCTTTACAAAGCAGGGAGGCACATTCCAATTTGAAAGATTTGTTACTGTATCTCTATAATAAAGAGTTTTACTATTCATAACTTTTATGTTCAAGTTTGGTCTACCTTGAAGGGCTCATACAAACAGCTTCTCTCCATGTAAATGTTAAACAGTAAATGAAAAGGACTATCCATTGCAGCTGTGGCCGGAATGGCCACAAGGATTACCTGTCCTTCCCCATAACAACTGATTAGAATTGCCTAGTGAAGAAAGACAAGAAGTACTGCAGAACAGTGGCCCAAATACCCAATCACTGCAGGTAGTCCTAAACAATACTACAATTAACCATGTAAAGAGTGGAAGAGAGGATGTGAAAAGTGCACTCTTCCATCCAGATCGTCTATTAGATATCATCTAAATGTCTTTACATTTAATTTAAATTAAATTAAAATTTAATTTACTTGAAATAAAATACCATCTATATTTCTTCTTAGAATAAATATTTATTTTGGCCTTTGGCCAAATATATAAAAGATAAATTATTTTAATTATCAGTAGCATCATAAATTACAAATTTTGAGAATATTCATGTTTCAACTAGCCCAGAGATCCCCAACCCCTGGTCCATGGACCAGCACTGGGCCACAGAATGCCAGAAACCGAGCTGCACAAACAAGTGAAGTTCCATCCATGGCATGCAGGAGCACACAAAGGCACATCCCCCTCTGGTCTGCAAGAAAACCTCTCTCCAAGGAACTGGTCCCTGGTGCTCAAAAATGTTGGGGGGCGCTGAACTAGCCCATATGAAGGAGGTGTATTTGATCTTCTTAGTTTCAGAAGTCTCAAACTTATATTCCAAAATGAAAATTGACTCAAATATTGTTAAACCCTATGATTAAGTATTGCAATGATTTCTATTGTCATATTAAATTGAAGAATCTATTTAATAGGACAAGGGATTCAATAAATATTTCTGAATAATACATATAACATATTTCTGTCAATTTCTGTTTGTTTTTGGACATTTATTATAGGACTAGTCTGAAACTATGTGCGGAACTATTATTGTATATATGCACATGGCTCATTTCCATGTTTTAAGTTGACTGCATATCAGTGTCAATGCTTACAACCAAGCTGATACTAATTTTACACATAAATTCTTATATTTCAAAACTTTCATTCAAATGTATTCATTTTAAAAGCAAGTTTTTAGAGATACTACAACAGACTTCCATAAGATACTCTTCTGATATATCACACAATTTCAAAATATCTAGAGAACACCAGACTAAAGAAGGTTGCTTTAGAAAAACATCATTGCATCAGGGGGGCACTATTTATATATTTTTAGGTCCAGAAAATTATTTCCACCCCATTACTCTGTCTACATTTTCTTGGAATTGAAATATAAGCGATTTAGACTAATGGTTCATATTCTGTAATATAACAGAGAATCAAATGACATTGTAGTTGACATTAAGGACTCTGAAAATGGAGTATTTTGACAATTTCAATTTTTAAAAAAGCACCAATAAGATGTTAACATTTTGTTGTTTAAAATTCTTACAGAAAGAAAACATATATTCTCCTCTGTTGGCAGTCTTATTACACCACCGCTAAAATAAAAAGGTCATTATTCTTCATCAAGAAGAAGAATTATTATAATTTTTTTCAAATGCTAAAATAATATGAGATATTATAACTGCGATTATTTGTCATTCCAAATACTTTAAAGTTTTGATCAACATTTTGAAGGGAATGTTATTTAGGAAAAAAAATTCCTCTGCCAAATGAAACATCGTATGTCTATTTTTTGGAACAGAAAAGTTAGATTTAGAGCATATATACTAATTTTATTAACTTGAGAAATGCTCTAAACTCCAAAAACAAAAGTTTCCAGATGAGATGTCCTCACCTTTGAATATTTTCTATAGAAAGGTGAAATACATTTTTCTTTCTTTTCATTAACTTATTTCTCACATTTATTCACAAAAACAGCAATTAAATATAAATATATGCTATGCTATATAAATATACCAATAAGAAATGAAACTATTCAGCATAAATATAAGTTCAGGTTTTCCAGAACACTATGAATAACTTATGAATAGATACACACACACACACACACAACAGGTACATAAATGTCTTTAAAAACCCTTTTATGCTACTTAGAGCTGTCCACAGTGCTGAACAAAGTAGATTGTTGGGTGTACTATCTTTCAATACAAACTGAGGTTAAAAAAAAACCTATTGGAATTCATTTAAATTCATGCAGGATCATTTATTTTTTTTCTAGTAAAGTTTGGTATAGTAATCCTTGTTTTATGGTGGGCTGTGTGTGTGTGTGTGTGTGTGTGTGTGTGTGTGTTTAAATTTTTCTATTGTTCAACATAACAGTAAAAAGTATGAAGTTCACCATTATTATAAGAGACAGAGATAATGAAACTGTTCATTGTATTTCCAAAGTATAGTCATGAAACCTAGATGAGTTTGTTCAGGGTGTAGTTTTATATCCTATACAAACACTTTTATGTTGATTTTAAAATGCTCCAGGCCAATTCTTAAAAAAAATAACACTATGCAAATGTTTGAACTTTCTATCATTAAGATCTCTAGGGACCATGTTACTGGAAGGCTCAAGGAAACAGTTTGCACTGAATGATTTCATATGGCACTTTTTGAAACTAAAATAACCTCTGATTTAAGTGTCACTCCCAAGACAGTCATTATTTGGTACTGTGACATTTCTGAATACAATGTATGTTACTAACTTTATAACTGAATAATTCCTTGTAGTAAAATTAGAAAAAGCTTTTTTATGCTTTTGCTAAATTGTATCATGTGAATTAAATTTGCTTCAAGGGCATTTAAATCATTAGAGAAAAACTAACATGAAATTTTAAAATAATATATGAATTAAAATAATATAATCCATCACAGCACTTATGTGAGTCAAAGCAGAAACCTTATCTGTCCATGAGATTTGTCTTATTAAGGAGAGTGAATTTTCTTTTGGAAAATTGCTACATTTAGCTTTGTTTGAGTGCATCAATTTTGTTATTAATATTTATGTGAATAAATGAAGTTCATTAATTAGAAAATGGTAAAGATTTCACACAAAGGACTGACTAATCCTACCTAAAACATGTGTTGAAAAAATGAAGCAGAAGGTGTATATTTTAAAATTTAGTATGGCCCAAAGATATATAGCAATAATAACTGCTAAACAACTACATAAGAAACTGTGTTAAAAAGACCGTTTACAAAACTTTTAAATATTTATTAATATCCCATTTGCAAATAAAAAGGTAAAAGTGGCAGCATTCCAGTGCTGATGAAGGAAAAGTTGTCATAGTTTATTTAATATCTCTTCAAATGTATAAAACTAAAGACTCTCTCGAGTAAGACTACAAGTTATTATCCATTAAGTTTACTAGGCAATAATAGAGAAGCCTTTATCACTTATTTCCTTTAGGACAGGCAAGGACTATCTAAAAATTATTAAAAACTGGTAGCTTTTTCCTACATAATCAGTTAATCAGAAAGGTGTGGTGGTTAATGACTTTGTAACCTGTAAATGCATTTTATATCAATGCTTTAATCCAAATTAAGTCCATCAGATCATATGACCTTGGACACCTTCATAATGTATGGCTCAGTCTGAGCATATCTTAGCAGACTTACAGTGACTGCTCACTACATACTAATATTTACCTCCACCAATGAAAACATTTTCTGTTCATGGGAAAAAATGGTATCATTTTATTCAATGCTGTATTAGGTTACAGAAGGTACCTTTTATGCTGTTCCTCCTTTATGGGGGTCATGACCATGGCTGAAATTACTTTAAGAGGAAAAAGAGCTATGCCTTTTTAATCTTGAAATGAATCAGATTAAAATCTTTCTTCAAAAATCAGATCTAATCAGCTATCTTTTAACCAAAATGCACTTTGAATTCTAAGACTACTGTGGTTATTGCAAATCTTGCAGCATTTACGGATAGAATTTAGAGTTTCTTGCTCTATATTTTTATAATCTTTTCATTATTAAAAGCTACCCAGCCTTTGTACATGAGATGTTTAACACAGCAGCACCAAGGATTAATATTTAGAGGTGACTGGAGACTTCATAGTCATGTGATCCAGAATGGATTAACAAATATATACTTATTGTAAAATAGCAGGCATTATGTCTCTCACTTTTACATTAATACATTAACTGCAAAGGCAGATAAATACAGATAGAACACGCAGATTTCTATATTCAGGTTTTATAAGTAACAAAACACCATCTCCAAGGCAGTGAAAAAAATGCATTAATGCAGACTGCTGAGTTTCTATGAGATGTCCTTGAAAAATACAGATTCATAAGTGGTACATACCTGAATTTCCCTTGCATGGTATACAATAATCAGACCAAGCAGAATGATTGTAGAGAGACTAATAAGGCATTTGAGGGCTAATGAATATAGCGACTCCTGCAAGAAAAAAAATATATTTTATATGTTGATTTTTTTTTTGTCCCTTGTTTGGAAGATCTCAGAGAAAAATAATGGGTATCTGGTTAAAAAAAGATTTAGTTCACTGGCCAGGTAGTACTCTTTTTGTAAAAAAAAATATTACATGACCACAGATTAATACTTAAGGATGACAAAGTAATAGGGAGCAAGAGTTGCTAATTTCTTCCACCCTCAACAAATGATTCTCATATGCTACAAAGCTGGCAATTCTTTTTGACAGCAAAAGGCTAAGAATTTCAGAGTCAAAGGGAAGATTACCAGAAAACACCATGGCTCTAAATTAGACTGAGGAGTTGAAAATACTGCAGAAGTCTGTGACAAAACTCTTCCATAATGTTGCCAAGAAAACTACTTGGACATATCCAGGAAGTTGAGTTCAACTCAAGACACTTTGCTTTACACAAATTATAGCTTCATAAAAAATGTAAAGACTCCAAAGCCCCTCATTTTAAAAAAGCTAACTTTCTCAAGGTTATTAATGTTATCAATGAACTATCCAATGTCTTTTCCAGCTTTGCAACATTGGCAGCAAAGAAATGTTTAATACTCAGCTGTTGCTACTCTGTTGAGAAGCTACAATCTGCTAATGTCTGTGTGCCAAATGTAGTGGCAAAGCATCCCTAGTATTTGTATGGAAGACGAAAAATGATTCAAAGCAGATATTAGAGAAAGTATTCCAAAGGCAATGTCTATTGGTCGTACAAATCAAGTTCCTGAGTTACTCTTTGAACAATGTAATGCATCACACCATTTGCTCAAAAAAAAAAAAAAAAAAAAAACATGCCTGAGTTGGCATTCTACATATTTGCAGGGGGAGAAAACTTAAAACAGACACTCATCAAAGCAATCCAGAAAAGTTGATTTTCATAAGGAAAAGTTGACAACTGAAGCACTATCATGGACAGCTCTTATGCTCGGAAAGCCCCCATTCCAGATTCCCTAGAATGCAGACTCAGGAACCCCTTAAGGCCATAGTTATTAAGAATCTACATCTGGGAAAGGGTTTGTTAATAGTCAACAATCTTCCTGGGGCTTCAGTCAAGCATTCAGGATCAAAGTCTGAAGATGGGGAAGTACTTAAAGCAAGTGAAGGATAAAATAGAAGGGATAAAATATCCAGGGATAACGCGAAAAGCTGCAAAACAAAGGAAAGGGAAAGAGAGGGAAGGGGAAGGAAGGGGAAGGAAGGGGGAAAGATGCTTTTAGAAATATGATGCAAGAAATACAATACACGAAAGGCGAGAAGGTACAAGGCGGTTGATCGTGGGGGGCGGAGAGCCTCTCTACCTTGGTGTAAGCGCCCCAAGACAGTTCGGTTTCGATCACCATCACCACGATCCCGAACATGCCGAAGATCAGCGCGTAATCGCTCAGCCGCTTCCGCTTCTCAAAGAGCGCGCGGCGATGTCCCAACTTGTAGCCGATGTTCTGGTTCTTCTTCTTGCTGGTTTTGCCGCCGCTGTTGGTCTGGCTGCCGCCGCTGCCGCCGCCAGATCCGTAGAGCGCTAAGTTGTTGGAGTTGTTGTGCTCGGGCTTGGACACCACGATTTCGGGGCCGGCGGCGGCAGCTGAGGCGGTGGGGCTGGAGTGCGGCGGCGGCGGCGGCGGCGGCTGGGGCTGCAGCGGCTGAGCTTCGGAGTCCAGCTCGTGGAGGTTCCTACGGGACGAGCTCAGGTTGCTGAGAGGACGCATGACGCCGCCGTTGTACCTGCAGCTGCTCATGGCTATTTCCGTGAAAGGGTTGCTCTCGCGGCGCTGCTGCTGCTCCTCTTGAAGTTGGTAGTGGTGGTTGCCACTGCCGGTGCTGCTGTTGGGGCTGCCCGCGGGTTGGGGCGGCGGCTGCTGGTGGTGCACGCTCTGGCACGGGTGAGAGTGGGAGTGGTGGTGCTGGTAGGGCTGGGAATAGTGGTGCGGCTGTCTGAACGAACTGGCATGGCTGGAAGGGGTCAGCTCGCTCACGTTGAGCTGGCTGCCCTGGCGGGAAGAAGCTGCGGAGCAAGAGAGAGGCGAGGAGCGAGTCCGGAAGGCGACCGACAGAGGCGACGAAGTGCGGAGGAGCAGCGGCAGGTGATCGCCCGTGGCAGCCGCAGCCCCGTAATAAGCGCAGCTGTTGCACTGGAAGCACGGGCTGGACTGCTGCTTTGGCTGCCTCTCTTCGCTGTGCTGCTGCTGCTGCTGCTGCTGCTGGTGGTGGTGGTGGTGTTGCTGCTGGTGGTGATGCGGGTGTGGGCGCTGCTGCTGCTGCTGCTGCTGCTCTGAGCAGAACCTCGACTGGAACTGCAATGGGGTTTCCATGTCAGAGCTGTTAAAGCTGCAGGAAGACCAGGCGGCGGTGTACCCTGCGCAATGCGTTATGGTCGGCAGAGGGGAGTCCTGTTGCCGCCACGACGGGCCCATCCCGGCTCCCGTAGAATCCAGGCGACGAGTCCGATTGGTCGGGCGAACCAAAACAACGGGCATCACGTCACCTGGAAAGGGGCGAAAAAACTGCAGCGTGAGAAGAACACCGCGCGGGGAGGGGAGCCAAGAAAATCCCAGGAGTGGCGTTTGCTGTTGCTGGTGCTAGTGACAACTATCAAAGTGGGGGGGGGTTTCTTCTCCCGCCTTCTCTTGCCTCCTACAGGGGGGGGATTCCTCCCTGCCAGGGGGAATTCCTCTTGCCACCACCAGACACCCCCACCCCCACCCCAGTGACAGTCCGGGAGGGAGGAGGGGAACTATCACCAGTAGCACCCGCTGTTGATGCAAGAACTGCTCAGACAGGTAAGGGTGATTCCTCTTCTCCTCTCTGTCTGGATTCCTCCAGAGACTGTTGAACCGGGGCTTCAGCCCTTAAATGATAGCTTGGTTGTTTATTATATTTCGCTAGGATATCCCGCACCAGGAGATGGTGGTCTGCCCCATTTGTTCTCTTCGTCCCCCACCCCTACCCCGGAAAAGGTTAAATATTGTGCTTTTTTGCTTTTTTTTTTTAGCGGGGGTGGGGGGAGGGTGAAGAACAAAGGAGGGAGATCTGCAGGGATTTTATATGGCGTATAAAAACCTTTGCAGAAACTTTCGTGGAAGGATTCCACAATGTTTGTAAATGGCTCCCGAATCGGGGTCCCCTTTTGGCTGAGGAAGCCAAAGGGCGAACCGTTTGGGGAGCGGGGGGGGGGACGACAGGGGGAGGACAGGTCTTCCCTGTGTTGCGACGGGAGGGGTTAACCTCAAAGGAAACAAAAGGACGTGTGTGGCGTTTGGATCTTCGGCTGGCAGTTTTCAGAGCTTCTACGCTGCAATTTTGCTGGGAAAGCCCAGGGATGCCCCAGCATGAAAAAGCAGAAAAGATAGTGAGCGAGAAGAATCCAGTTGTCAAACCGCTTCTTCCAGCCTAAGCAGATTGTAAACTAGAAGACCGATCCGGAGGGAGAGCTCTGAGGACTGCGGCAGGGAAAGACCGCTGAGGAAGGAGGATTCCCGACTCTCAACAAAGGGAAATCCCGGAATGCCAGCCCGAAAGGCGGTGCTCGCGTTCCTCCTCCCTCCCAAGCGACGGAACGGGAAAACGCTCTTTCGGCTGCGGGGGGAGAGGAGGGAGGGGGCAGGGAGGATTATTCCCGGCTAACCAGCCAGCCAGCCCTTCCCAGGCGAGGTGTTCTGTGCGAGTAACCTTTGCTAGAAAGCGGCGGCGGCCCCGGCACCACCAGCTGGGGCGGGAGCCGGGCGAGCCGCAGTAACTCCCGCCAGGCTGTGCATTGGCGCGGGGAAGCCCTGGCGGTGCAGTGAGAGGGCGGGGCGGGGGAGCCGGCAGCCTTCTCGGCTGGGGGAAGGAGGGTTTCCCCGACCGCGCGAGCGCGCCGCCGCGCGAGCCTCGCCTCGCGCACATTTACGCCTTTTCCGAAACATGCCGAGCGGTTCTCTGCTTCCACCGTTCGCCTGGACCGGCTTGGCTCGGGGCCGCTGCGGACTGCTCAGCCTTGGGCAAATCCTGTCGGACGATCTCGCCGCCTCTTGGCGTCTCGCGTGCGGGGTTCCCTTGAGCTTCCGGCACCGGTGGGACTCTGCAGGACGGTGGGCAGACAGACAGGCATATAAATACAGAGGGTGCAGCAGGAGCCATCCCGGGCGCTGTTGCTTTGCTGCCTTGGGTTGGGGGTGGGGGACGACAAAAAAAAGCCTCCCTGAACGGGAGCGAAGGATCAACAAATAGGTTTTCGGTGCTGTCTTTTGAGAAGAGTGCCAGATTGTGTCTTTGAAACCCACCCAGTCCTGACTTTCAAGCCTTTGTTGTAAACAAAGTATAGTTCTCTTAGAGATGCCTCCCTCTCCCCGTTTTTTCCTCAATAGCCCTTTCTAACTCTGACTCGAAACAATAACTATAAACCTCGCAGTGAAAAATCGTTTTATTTGGATACCTTGAGACCAGGCTTTTTCTTAAATCGTGTTCGGTTGTCATGCTTTTTCAGTCGCTAACACTGAAGCAAATGACATCATCTGCTTTCTCCCTCTCTCTCCCTTCCCCCCTCTCTCTTTCTTTCAGCCACTGACACTGAGGCAGATGACAAAATAAAATTATCAAGAAAGATCCTGGATATAATATTGTCCATATCTGTCTGTGCCAAGCCCTTAGGTTTGGTTTATCACTAGCTAAGCTAGTGGTGGCATACATTTAAAAAATACTGCATTTTACACCTTTGATTTAATACCACTGAGATACAAATATTAATGCTTGTTCAATTAGGGAATGCTTCATTGTCTATGGCAAGACAAAAATATTTTTCTTTTTTCGGGGGTGGGCGGAGGTAGGGAGGTGCAGCAATGGGCTTTCTGCAGTGTACTGGGAACTGCGTTGTCCAAATTGTGTGAGAGCAGAACCAAAAATTGATTCAAATTAAAGTAAAAATAATTTTGATATAAAGAATAGACATATATTTAATAATTCCCCTTTTTGCCCAAATTATACTTTGGTGGAAACTTGGAGAAATGGGATTTGGGGATGCCCCAGACTTAGGTTGCACAGCTCTGACTTTTAGGCCATAGGTTTGACATAGCTGATGTAGCCCCTGCAGCTTTCCCTAGCTGTACCTCCCTGATATATTCGCAATATTAGATTTCTGTCCCAATTTGGAGATGATTGTGATCCAGGATTCTGAGAATTGTAGTCTGACATTAGCTAAGAGTAGGTTTTAGGAAGGGATAAATTTTTGTGATATCTTAACTGAAATTTATATTCCACAAAATGTTTGTATTATACTGTGTTGCATGATATGACATTGTGATGACATTTAAGATATTAAAAAGATCATGATACAGTAAGAAGGATGAAATGGGGATAAGATTTTTTTAAGTGATTAGTCCAGTTCATGAAAGTTACTATAATCCATGCAAACTAATCAAAGCTGTGATGTTGCAACAATGCAAATTCAATATCAGTGACCAAAGTTTCGAGGTGATTGTACAGACTAATGAAAATGTCATACATTTCTATTGATTAGCATTTTCCTCTCATTTTTCTCTGAAAAAAACATGTTAAAATCAACAGAGTTAAATTCAGGATTTTAAAAATCATTTTAGAGGTGATAATATTGGAAACATTTAATAAGTTTAACATACAGCTATATTATTTTAGAGGTTTGACCTATTGTCATATTTCTGATTGTACTGGTTTGTAAAATATACCTTCAGGAAATATATATTTCAATTATTAATATTTCTTTGGAAATTAAAATCCCAGAATAGAATAGCATTAATCAATGGCAGATTTTTCACTTCTGTAACTACTGCAACAGTCTACCAAATGATCAAAAGATTCACATGATAAGGGCACTCCTAATGGGTCAACAGAAGCCAAAGAGTGAAACAAGATCATTTTCATTAAGTAATTGAATTTCTGACTTGGATTCAGTTTCCTGAAATTCTATTCTACAACAGCCCTAAAGTTGATCATCTGCTACAGTTTTGTCTTGTTTTTCCAGCATGTTCACATACATAATTCATTTTAACAGATTCCAGAGAGAATATAATGCTAAACACATTCGCTGCTTGTTTTTTGTTTTTATTCAGTTCTCTGTATCAAACATTCAACTGAGAATATTTTCATTATATATACTTACTTAGAACCTCACCCTACCTCTTGTTAAAGCCTTAGTGGATATGTTAGGCTGCAAGCTGAAATGTTTTGGTAACTGGTACACTCTTAAGACATTATATTGGTGACATATTTTGCTCAAATAAGTTCTTTTTAAAGAACTTACACCATGATTTATTATATCTGATTAAGATTGTACATATTACAAGTATGATTCAGAAGAAGTGCTTGGACCTTTCATGAGTACAAGCATAGCATCTCTGCTATTTGTTAAAAGACAGCGTATTTTTTCAAGCTTTTTCATGAGCCTGAAAAAAATGCTGCTGCTTTAGAGTCAGATTCATAAAGCAATCACATCTTTTATTCAGACTCATCCAGAAGCAATCACATGAGGTCCAAGCACCTATTTCAAATAATTATGCAATAAATATTTAACTTGAATTGAAACCGTTATGTTCAGAATTGATTAAAAAATAATTGCAGATAATAATGTTATTATAATCTTAAAATCAAGGTATTTTTGTAGTTGTTCAGCTATTTGGACAGATTTTTATAATCCAAGAAACTGCAGTTTCATAGTACAATAATCCAGGTTTGTAATGTCTTTAAAGCTGCAACTCATAGCATATTTCCTTGGAATTAACTTTTATTTAAGCCAATAAAATTTTATTCTAAGTAGATGCAATTAGAATCCCATTGCCTGCTTTATTATTGTTAAATACAAGTTGATTGAAACAGCTGCCTTGTTAAATCAGTGGACAGTATTTTTAAAAAATTTTTTTGCTGTATTTTATATTACCAAAACAAATTAAAAGAAAAAACTAAACTTTTTATATTCTGAATTCTTAAGTAATCTGTGTGTAGTTCAAGGCATAATGCTTTCAAATCAGTGTAATTCTACATTGGAGCAATTTGTAACATTGGTGTATGAGATCAATATTTCTTGATTCAAAAAGATTAATGAATTTTTGATTTTGTTATTGCTTTTGTTATTGTTTTTTTTTTAAATAAACCTTAGTAAACACTTGTCTTTGGCTTTAGTTTCAATTTAGTTCATTCTCTCAGAGGAATTGATATTTACTCCATATCCATAGCTTCCATATATAATTAAGTATGTATTCTGATTATGCAATAGGTACCTTGCTCCTGATTATGCATAGCTTTACTTATATTAGGATGTACCCTTAATTCTATTAAGGGTATGTATGTATGCATGTATGTATGTATGTTCATTCTCATTCAACTCAGGACAAATTACTTTGAGGAAGCATGTATAGAATTGCATTGCATTAACATGAATTATAAGAGCAAAACTCAACAGATGGTTCTGAGGAAGCCTCCATTTTAATTTCACACCATATATAAGAGCTAGTAAATCTCCTAGTGATTTGTTAACATCCTATGACTTCAAACCTTCATAAATAATTTTATTGTTAGCTTTTGGGATATCATATGCATTCAGGGATAACTCTTCAGGACAACAAAGACTGAATGGGCCAACATATAACACAAAAGTCATTCATTTTCTACACTTTTTAAAAAACACATTTAAAATCATTTAAGTTGTTTTAATTACGTCTGGAAATTCTCAGTCATCCAGGTCAAGGTTGCCCCAAAGGTGCCTTTCAAAAGGCAACTGGACTTTGATTTTCAAGACGTTTTGCTTGTCATCCTAGAAGCTTCTTCAGCTCTGACTAAGAAACTGTTTTAATTATCTAGCAATTGTCTAGCAATTGGTTTTGAATGAGAAACTAACACTACAATTCCTTGGTGACATATATAATCAATACCTACAATCACATATAGTATAGAGCAGGGGTCGCCAACCTTTTGGACCTCAGGGACCATCAAACTCATAATTTTAAATCCCAGGGACCACTAATCGGTTCTCTGGCCGTGGCCTAATTTTTGGGTATGGCTTGGTGGTCATGTGACTGGCTGGGCATGGCTTGTATGTAAATATTATAAATATTTATATAAATATTGAATTTTTTATTAAAAAGAGCAACTTTTACCCCAAATCAGGCAAAGCAGGCAGGCAGATTGAGTTGCTCATGGAATCATTCAGTGATCTATCTATCTGCCATTGGCTAGCTCTGTCACATAAAATTTGCTTGCCATGAGTCTGAACTGAATAATAGAACCTTCAGTCCTAAGTTAGGTTCGGCTGTGCTTAAAAGCAGAGCCAAAGATCTGAAGACTAGCTAGAAAGCAAGAAATCCAAGGATTTCCTGCTTCCTAGCTAATCTAAATCTCCCAGCACAGCAGAACAGCTGATGGTTGGAAACATAGCAATTTAGCAGGCAAGTTTGCCAGGTAAGGAATGAGTGGGTGGGAAGGGTTCCGCGGGCCATGTGGGCTGCGCAGCTTTGTGTTTCTGCACAGCCTGGATTAATTGCTTGGGGAAGGGTGCTCTGGGGATGAGATTTCTCTGCAGCCCACCAAAATTTTCTCGCGGCCCACCAGTTGGTGACCGCTGGTATAGAACGTTTCAATAGTCTTAGTGCAGTTTTAAGCCACTAACATTTAAAATTACAGTAAGATATTTGGGACATCCTGAATTATTTGAGATTTATATCCCACTTTTTCTTCAGGTGGGAGTATAGGTGCAATCCCTTTCTTTTTCCCCACAGGGGAGAGAGAGGGGGGAGGGAGGGAGGGAGGCAGGGGGAGAGAGGGAGAGAGAGAGAGAGAATGTTAAATCATTGTTGGAATAGGAACTGAGTGACCTGTATTCAAGTTTGTTCTCAGCTACCCACAGAAACTTTCTTCTGGGTGACTTTGAGTTCATTATATTATAGTGAATGAAGAGAGGGATTCCATACCAATATTCCCAAACTGATTTTATGTAGCCTGACTTTTTGTTTTCAACAACAGTTAAAAGATGTTTTAAGTAATTACAAAGTGTCCATAATTATATTTATTGCATAAGTTGTAACAGTATATTACAATAGTATTCTTAAGGAGAAAATGTTTAATATTTGTATGGAATAACTGCCAATTGTTCTAGTCTATAAAAATAGAACTTAAGAAAAATCATTTTTAATATTTTCAGATGAACAAATCAAGGAAGATTGACCAGTTACTGCCACCTAGATAGAAAGCCAATGATCTAATCATTGGTAGGTACTACCACAGGTAATTTCACATAGTATTCATTGTTTAATGAAAAGCAACTTTGAGAGTTCTACTAAGGTGCAAAAGACAAGCAGAGTATAATTAAATATTGTTCTCTAGAGCTATTTTTCCATTATAGCCTGCTTGTTCCACTCCTTCCTCATCCAGTAGAATAAAGTACAGGAATAGTTTTGAACAAAAGGGGCAGCAAAATTGTCAGGAACCAGATTCCTGATGTCCAGCATCTTGAATCTGATTTTCATTCTTTTTTTTTTTAAGTCAACATTATTTAGCAACTGTCCTATTTTTTTTCCTGCCACATTCTCTTTACATACATACACATAGAGAGGCATACTTTTTCCAGATCCCAATTTATCAACTTGGAAAAGAGCATTCAGAGGCTTTCCAGTTTGAGTTGGCATTCAACTCATATCTTGAGCTTAAACTCTGAAGATAGATATTCAACACTTTTTTAATTTGCAAGCTAGCTCCACTGAGCTGAGCCTGATAACTTGTTCCAACCTCTAAAAATGCTGCAGAGATTTAGGTAGAATGAATATGTATATTCCTGATCAATTGGAACTAGAAAATGTCAGCTGGACAGGAGCTGACAAAAAAAAAGCTATATTTTCCCAGGCCCCACAGTCTTCATCAATTCTTTTACCATTGTTGCTTGTGTGAGAAAAGCTTAATAAAAACATTGAATGGTGGAAGATTTAACATTTAACATTGAATGGTGGAAGATTTGTGTTTTCATGGCCACTGACATAAATTGGAGGTTCCATGAAAATGAAGCATGTTGTGACAACACAACTTATTTATTTATTTACTTACTTATTGAAATTTATTATCTGCCCAACTCCAGTGGAATCTGGGTACACACAAAACTAAAACAAAACACCAAGGAAAACATAAGCTAATGAATTAGCGTGTAATGTCACAATGCAAGTACAGAACAGCTGCCTTTTGGTTCTCCATGACACAATGCACATTTGCCTTTTGTCCCCCTGCTCCTTCTTGCAGATGTCTGTGCCTCATATCTGATGCTCATCATCTCTTTTCCAAACCAGTGTAATTGGATATGATTTCAGTCATTCCCATCTCTTTTATCTGGAGAGCTTGGGGAAAAATGGACCACAACACTTGCACACGTGTTACAGTATGGGTCTGACCTCTCAGGAGAGTCAGAATTAATTTAGTCCACTTCAGATAAAAACCTGCTGAATCTTTCCAACTTCACTGCATATCCCAAGTTACATGCCCTAATCTTTTATATACTACAAAAGGACATAGCCTCTGGTTTAGAGTAAATATCCAGTAGCAATTTTATGCATAAAACAAATATGTGAGCTTGAAGAAATTGGATGAGATCAATTTAGTCAACTACTTTCTTTATGGCCAAATAAAGTATTTCCTCCATAATCCACTTGAGAAGCAAAAGTACCCCATTAAACCAAGATTGTTGACTGACGCTCAAATGTTTTGAGTCTAGTGTAGGCTCTGGTCATGGAGAGGACAGAATTATTAGTCCTTGTTCAACAATAAGCTGCCACATTGCCTTGAATCCAATTATGGATTGCAAAAATCTTATTCATTTCTAAACATATTTATTCAATAACTATTTAGTAACTACATAAAATGCTACATTTGATTGCACCAAATAGCTTTTTGAAAGCAATCCTAAGCAAGTAAAAATAAGGTATATTAAGTTTACTTATTTTTAACAAAGAAACAAGCTAATGAAACTACTATAGTAATACTATGTTTAATATCAATAATATCCAGTCTGAAACATCTGGCTGATTGTACTATGAATCATAATAATAACCCTCAGTAAGACACTATCATGATGGGATTATGGGGCTTGTGTATCCTGAGGATAATAAAAGATATGCCAGAGGTTCAACCTTTCTGAATAGGTCTCATCCAATGAGTCAAAGAGTGAGTCTGCCATAAAAATATGATGAGATATACATTTTAGAAACCCATACCTGCTCAGTCATCATCCGGGTCAACAAGGACTACACTATTTGTTGGAGTTCCAAGATATCTGGTGAAAAATGGGCTACAAAGTTCAGGACTTCTTTGCTGAATAGCCAGCAGCCACAGAATTACTGGAAGAAAAGATGTTTATCTGTCATAAATATACAGAGCTAGAAAACAAGGAAATAATGATCTATTATTACATATCAAGGCCAAGAGGATGTTTGAAATGAAGGCACCAATTCTGAAAAAAACATCCAAAACCAGAATTAACAAAACAGGACAGCAGATCAGTGTTGATTTATAATATGAAATAAAGTATTCACAGAAGCAGAATTGCAAGCCTACCCAGGGCAAAGAAATCAAAGCCTTGCCAGAAGTAACTCAGACTTTAGAGGCAAACTAAGGGAAATTGGCAGTAGAGGAGGCCAGCACAGCTATTGAAATGTTTTCATTCCAGGGCCAGGAACCCTCAGAAAGAATAAAGTGCTCTAGCTAAAGAAGTAGAAGAATTGAAACAAAGAGTAACTGAGTATTTAGAACAACATGAAAACAACAGAATAAGGTTGCCTGCATTGAAGCTTGTCCCAAAGAAACAGCTAGCACAGGCATTAAAATATGCCAATAGTGTTATATCAAATATAAGCATTGCAAGAAATAAACCAACTAAGGTACAGCACAGCTGTACTTATAACTGAATACCCGAATACCTAATCAACAAAGATGAAAAAAAAGCCAAACAGTGTGTCACCAAAATAGAAGATCAGGTTGGAAAATAATAACAGGCTAAGAGTAGAAGCAAGCAAGCTGGAACAGATGAAAGAAGACAAACTAAAGAAAAAAATGTCCAATTAAGAAATTTGCAAGGAGATTCACCATCGCTACTGCTATTTGTCATTGAACTTGTTCCTTTTTCCACAATACTAAATAATTCAGGCCATGGCTATCAAACATCAGAAACATCTGCTAGCCTATCCCATCATCTTAGCATGGATGATCTGAAACTGTATGGAAAATAGAATCTGAAGTAGAATTGCTGCTAAACACTGCCCATATATACAACAATGGAGTTTCAACTGCTTAAATGTGCCACGGGAAGGGCGGGGGATAAAATAGTGACAACTGAGGGAATCAAGATGCCCTATTGAAATAACATCAAAAGTCTGGGTGAAGTTGTTCCCTACAAATACCTGGGCATCCATCATGCTGACAACATCAAGAACGCTGAAGTGAAGAATAAGGCTAGACATTAATACATTATGAGACTGAAGAAGACTTAAAAGTCCAAACTCAGTGGAGTAAATATCCATCACGGCAATCAAAACCTGGGCTATTCCAGCCATCTGATACTCAACTGAAAGAGTGAACAGGACTCAAGCAGAATTAAAAGCCTTGCATAGAAATACCAGAAAAATAATGACAATGGATCCTGCCTTTTATCCATGTAGCAATGTTGTCAGACTCTGCTTATCAAGGAAATAGATGGGTATAGAATGTTGAAAAGTGCACCAGAGATTTGAAGAAGAAAAAGGAACATTGGAAGAATATCTGAAGGACAGTGCTGAAGATGCACTGCAGCCAGTATACCATGAAGGTTTATTGCATATTGGAGAGACCAAAGTGGCCAAATGAAAGACAGAAAAGAGACATGGGAAGACAAAGTATTACATGGCCAGAACACTAAAAAAAATAGCATTAAAAAATAGTAATAACAGGCAAGAGCAGAAAAATTGCAGAAAGAAACAGAGGGGCTATTTCTGGCTGCACAAGATCAAGCCTTGTGAACAAATGCATACAGTCAGAATTGAGAGGGCAGCAACAGAAAAAAAACACCTCTGAAAAAAGGCTGAAAAAAAAACAATGGATCACCTAGTTAGCGTCTGCATGAAGATTGTACAGACTGACTATAAACAATAGCATGAAAAGTAGCAGCAATGGTGCAGTGGAAGAACTGGTGGGACTATAAAATAATAGAAAATGAAGATGCTAAATTGCTCTGGCATTTTAAAATTCAATCAGGTAAGCACCTTCCACATAACATCCCAGATTTTACAATTGTTGATAAGAAGGACAAAAAAAGTCTGGATAGAGTATGTAGCAATACCTGGAGAGAGTAGGATAGAAAAGAAAGAACTGAAGAAAAATCACAAAATACAAATACCTGGAAATGGAAGTAGAACAACTGTGGCAAAAGAAACCAAAGGTAAGACTAATAATATTGGTGTCCTGGATGCAACCCCAAAACATCTGGAGCATGTTAAACACCGTCAAGTATTGACAAAACCAAAATCAATTATTTGCAAAAGGAAGCTTTGCTTGGAGCATGTTAGAGCCTGTGAGATTTCTATATCTTTAATACCATCAAACAATAACCCTATCTCATGTCTGTGGGGAAAGACTACATCTGTCAATTCAAAAGTCCAAATCAAGTATAAACAATTGGCTAACTGTGCTACCAAACATAATAATAAATAAAATACAAAATAATAATAACACAAGTCGTAAAAGTAAAACTACATAATGTTCCATGGGCTAGAAAAATACAATATTCAAATTCTTTGGTGCAAGACTTGTACTGAAGCAAGAAAAAAATACATAAATTTGTAGACATCACTATCATATTATGCAAGTGTTAGAAGCAAGAATTCTGGCATATTTCGTGTCTTGGCTGAAAAGATTAAAATTACAAAAGGTTCTTCAAGAGAAAAGGAGAAAATAAGAAATATCAATTGTGTTTGAAGCTATAGCAACAGCAAGCCTGCAATTTCCAGAGCCATTTGTATTTAACTGAAGACAGATAAGGCTAAATATATTAACCACAGTTTTAGAGATTGATTTTGAATGTATATTAGAAAGAGTGTCAGTTGAAATAATATTTAAATATTCTATAACTATGTGAATATATAAAGACAGTATCTTAGTTATATGGACAGCTTAAATGATCATTTGTGAAACATCTACCTCTCCATATAATGATTTATAACAAGCAATCTGACTGGCATTTATTCTGCCTTATTTTTTGTGAGATAGCAGGAGTGTATCATCATCAGGCTTCTTCTGATTTTAGACTAAGATCTACTGGGATGTATCTCCTTCTACAATAATTTTCATTGCTTATATTAGTTCTATAAAATGGGTCGCCAACCTTTTGGACCTCAGGGACCACCAAACTCATAATTTTAGATTCCAGGACCACTAACCGGTTCTGTGGGTGTGGCCTAATTTGTGGATGTGGCTTGTCAATCACATGGCTGGCTGGGCATGGCTTGTATGTGAATATTATAAATATTTATATAAATATTGAATATTTTATTAAAAAAGAGCAACTTTTACCCAAAATCAGGCAAAGCAGGGCAGGCACATTGAGTTGCTCACAGAATCACAGATTCATTCAGAGATCTATCTATCTGTCATTGGCTAGCTCAGTCTGTCACATAAAATTTTCTTGCAAGCAAACTCACAAAATTAACTCACAACACACCATGCATGTAAATATTGAATTTTTTATTTTTAAAAAAGAGCAACTTTTACCCAAAATCAGGCAAAGCAGGCAGATTGAGTTGCTCACAGAATCATTCAGTGATCTATCTATCTGCCATCAGGTAGCTCAGTCTCTCACATTTGCTTGCCGTGAGTCTGCACTGTATTTGCTTGCAAAAAGCAAACCTTCAGTCCTAAGGGAGGTTCGGCTGTGCTGAGCCGAAGATCTAAAGACTAGCTAGAAAGCAAGAAATCCAACCATTTTCTGCTTCCTAGCTAATCTAAATCTCCCAGCACAGCAGAACAGATGATGGTCGGAAAATGGAAAAATAGCAATTTAGCAGTTTGCCGGGTAAGGAGTGAGTAGGCAGGGAGGGTTCCCACGGGCCATGTGGGCCGCGCAGCCTTGTGTTTCTGCGCAGCCTGGATTAATTGCTTTGTGGGGGTGCTCTGAGGGTGAGATTTCTCTGCGGCCCACCAAAATTTTCTCACGGCCCACCAGTGGGGTGCGGCCCACTGGTTGGTGACCGCTGCTATAAAACTACAATACAGCATACTATTTATCATTCTTATTTAGAAACTGATATAAAAACATATATTAGAGCTATAAAACGATTTGTAAAAATAAAACCCTATTTTCAATGTATGCTCCTTTACAAATTCCTGGGTATGCTTAAATGATAGCATCTATGCATTTGTATGCTGACAGATTGGGGGGGGTGGACTTCTAACATGGCATACCTGTCATAGCTCCTGGGTTTGTTTATATTCTTTAAAAGCAATGGTTGAAAATAATAACATTATGCTTTGAATATGAAAACAGCCTTGAATGCTTTCTACATTGTATTTGAGATAAAGGACAGTACATGTAGTCCTTGACTTACAATCATTTATTTAGCAACCATTCAAAGTTACAATGGCACTGAAAAATTTTACAACACCCCCAAGGTCACATGACCAAATCCAGATGCTTGGCAACCAGCATGTATTTGTAATAGTTGCAGCATCCTGGAGTCAGGTGGTGCCATTTGCAACCTTCTCAGCTGGATTCCAACAAGCCAGGTCAATGGAGGAAGCCGGATTCATTTAACAACCAAGTGATTCACTAAACTGCAGTTATTCACTTTACAACCATTGGAGGAAAAAAGGCATGTAAAATCACAAACTGAGTCACTTAATAACCACCTTTAAATTTTGATCCCAATTGTGGTTTTAAATCAAGGACTCTATGTGTTTTTCTTTCTTTCATTTAATTGTGTCTGATTCTTGGAGGCTGCCTGGACAAGTGCTTGCAGATTTTTTAGAAGTGATTTGCCATTGTTTGCTTCCTAGACCTGAAAGAAAGTGACTAGCCCAAGGTCACCCAGGGGCTTTGGACCTAAGGTTGAACTAGAATTCAAGATCTCTCCATTTCCAGCCTAATGCCTTGCCATCACAACCAAACTGGCTATAAAACTGGCATATTCAAGCTGTAACGCTTTATCCATATACCAAAGGCAACTTCTGTATAAGAAAATGATGCCATTAAACAATGAATTGATGTATTTTGTCTCATCCTGTCTTTTGGCTATTAGTTCCTGATAATGTTATTTAGAAGAACAAAGCCTGCAGTGTTCTGTGCAAGTGTCAGGCCTGTCGACTTCAAGAGATGACACTATTAAATGATTGCCAGTTTAGAAGTAGTTTCTAGCATTTGCTCAGGCTCATTACTAATTCAACAGTCACTTTAGCTCTGATATATTCCATTTTGCATGATTCAAAAAGAAAATAGATTTTTAAGAATTTGTGGCATAAAACGAACTTCTGCATTTAAAAGGTTACATTTTAGTACTTGAAGTATAAATATGGGTTTATACTTAATAGGACATTTGTAAAAGTGCATATATATTTAAGGCTCAGCTAAATTTATTCAGAGCAAGAATAACTACTTCCCTTACCTATATATTTTTAAAACTATTTTTTTAAAAAGCCCAATAACGAGCTTTTCATATGAAGAATAATCATCCAAATGAGAAAAGAAATACTATAGTACTTTTTATGTATCTCAATGGTCTGTTTCGTTTAAATGGTGATTTTATTATATTGTCTTTACTAAAAAGTTTTTGATGAACATAATTAAAGTTGACATTTATTAACCAACATTATTTATTGGCATAAAAATGTTGAGAACCCTTGCTCTAGCAGATGTCCATATTAGGACCTTGACGGGGTACTGCATTCCACTTGGTCTTATTAGACCTTCTGGATGTTTTTGATATACAATATCTTTCAGGACCCCTATTAAGGTTGGGAATTGGAACACTGTATTTGGAACACTGTTCCTACTTCAGTACAGCAGCTCCATGCTGTGGCAGTGGGGAGAATGGTCAGCCTAGTAGCTTCTTACTTGTGGAATTTCATAGAAGTTGTCCCTTGTAGAGGGTATAGGGGTGGCCTTGAAGGACAGTATGAAGAGCAAGGCAACAGTCAGATAAGCAGAGCTTGAATTTGTTCCAAGAAATTAATTTGAGAAAGTAGCTCAGATAGACCTTTTCCCTGATCTTGGTGTGGTAGAGCTGTTAGTTTTCCACTTTTTGATCTTTAATATATATGGAAAGGTCTGGTAGTCCAGAAGGCACCACCATCTACATGCTAATAGTCCTTAACTTTATATTTCCACACTAGATCCATCTGGAAATCTTGTCCTGCTTTTCAAATCCTGGATGGATGGGAACTGGATGGGACAAATCAGGCTGAAATCATATTCCATCAAGATAGAATTACTATTCATTGCAGGTCTCTGCAGACTTCAAAATTGCCATGTCTGCAATTTGAGGATGGGCATGCAAAAACTCTACAGTAATCAAAGGAGCTTTATCCAGCTTGAGATGGTATATGTGGCCCTTCCTGGAGTAGAAGGATCTGGCTACAGTGTTCTTATGATGAGATTAGACTTCTGCAGTGCACCATATAAGGGACTGCATTGGAAGACCATTTAGAAATTACAGTTGGTTCAAAATAAAGAAGCTCACTTACTGATTGACATCAGTCATTTTAATAAAATTGCATCTATTTTGTGGACCTATGGTGGTTATCAGATTTTTGGGTGCAGTTTGAAATGTTCATCAGTTTCTTTATAGTTTTCTACCTTGCTGATTGTAGTCAGGATTGACCCACCCAATGAGATCCTCCAGCAGTGTGGCCTTACATTTAACTTATACTATGCCAATACATTACAACATCCTAGATTCATGGGAAAAACTCAGTGTGTATGAAGGCCAACACCAGCTAAAGAACTGACAGTTGTGACTTTACATTTTTGTGTATGTAATAATAATGTGAATATAATTCAGTTTATTAAAGATGATGAACAGTATTTTCTACTAAAATAATTAAATCCAAATGTAAATCTCATAATGTGTGTGTGCATAGATTTTTTTTCATTAACTTCTTAAAAATAGGCTATAGTTTTTGCTCCAAAGCAGAGTTCTAGTTACCAGAATTGGATAAATCATCAAAGGTTCACAGAGAGATTCTTATCATCACAGGAGAAAATTGAGTATTAATTAATAGGCATGTATGCCAAAGTAATATAAACTTATTTATATTGGTCTAGGAAATGCACAGTCATGCCTGCAAAAACACTTACAAATAGAAGAAGAAATATGTTTTAAAATATATTGGGCAAAAAGGAAAAGTTAAACATGGGATTGATAAATTATTAATATTAATTAGGAAAATAGCCTGAAAGAAACTTTCTCTGCTCTTCAGAAAAAGAACTCTTGAGTAAAAAAATTCTCAACAAACTTTTTCAATAATTTTGCATTCTAAACTCAATGTTCAGAGTCCAAAATGCATTCTTTTACTTTTTTTGCATAAAAGTTCACATTTTAACTATCTTCAGAGTTGAACATTAAAATTTTATATCCCTGCTCAGTATTGCAAAGACAACATATGTCTCTGAAGCTTGTCACGCTGAGTAAACAGAAAAGGGAATATGTTTTTCTTTTTGCAACAGGATGCATCATGAAATAAATAATGTTGCAGTGGTTAGGTCAAGGAAAGAACAGATTTTAAAAGAAAAACATTAAAGAGGGAAGCAGAAGATGAAGTTATCAACATTTTGTGATTACTTTACTAAACCTTAGTTCATATGTCTCCATGCTTACTGTGTATTTTATTGTAATCATTAACCAGACACAAGAACAGTATTTTTCATTTGGTAATGACCCCTTAACATATTTTGAAGAAAAATAGAAGAAAAGTTATTTTGCCTGAGTGTACTGTTGTATATAAAGCATAATAATATTGACTTTTAATGATTTCTTGAAGCTTTCATTTGTGCTATAATATTATACGGGAGGTTGAAAATTGCTTTATCAGAACATTGTAGTTCAGCTCATTCTACTTCTCACCATTGCATCAATTGCATGTCAGAAAATATTTTTAAATATTAAATTACTTGCCTGCCTATAAAAACAGCATTTGTGCGTGGCATTTCTATCGAAGTTTAGTCTATCCTTGGGCAATGCTGTAGTATTAACAATGTTCAGTTAGATAAATTTGATACATTCAACAATAGATTTAAACATGGATAAATAAGTAACAACTGTTATTAAATCATAATTCCCACATTTAACCTCAAACATCTCTATTCAGAGATCATTCAGTAACAGAACATGCGAAGATGCTGTACAGAGAGGGAGAATCAGGCCATACAGTAGAAGGGAAGGGATAAAAAAATGCATTATTCCAAATGTGTCCATTTAAAATGAACATGAAAGTTTAAGGGGTGTGGAAAAAAAGCATTATTTTTGTAAAATTATAATTTGATTTCTCTCTCCAAATCTTCCAAGCTTTTTAATAAATAAATATTTGCACTTTATACCAAGGGTAAAGAATATCATGTCCATAAGATTCTGTATATTTGGTAGCATATCCATGGTTTTATTTCTGTTAAGATTCTGTTACTTAAAATGTGATTAAAAGGGAAACTGACCATCCTCCAGCACCTTGCATCCTTATTATCCTTATTAGAATGTTATTTACAGTAATGGACCCCATAGGTGACTTTAGGAAATAAAAACTGGCTTTAGCCGTGGATATTTTAAGCAAATTTGCCCAACTTTTCAGCAAACAAGCTTTGTTTCCACTGCCAATATGTCTGAGAATTTTAAGGCATTGCCAGTTCATTGAAAGAAGGAATAAGCATATAATTGTGATACCTGACAAATGTAAGATTTATGTAGGCATGTAAGTTTGGGAGTTACTCTACAAAGCTTCCTAAAGTCTCTGAGGACACTCTTGATATCCCAAAATAGCATTCACACAAAATTTGATCTGCCTATTTCTGATTTTAATTGAATATTTTTTAAAAAAATATACAGTATATGCCTCCAATTATTTAGTACCCAAAAACAAAAACAATACATTACAAGAATTAATAAAAACATTGAAATTAATGAAAAGAAAGAAAGAAAGGAGGGAGGGAGAGAAAGAGGGAGGGAGGAAGGAAGAAAAAAAGAGAAAGAAAGGAGGAGGGAAAAAAGGAAGGAAGAAAGAAAGACTATAAAATTTAACAAGATTGTTAAAGATGTCTTTAATTATGTTCACAAATCACAAATATCAGCAATCAGCAATTATTGCTATGTCAAATGTAGATTATCACCCAATAATTATTACTTTGATCATTCTCCTTCTACAAATATTCCATAGTACGTAATGTTTTGACAAATCCATATACTAAAGATATAGATAAACAAAATATCTACTGCCTATCTGTATAATTTGAGAAATTCTTGTTCAAAAGTCATGTTTACAGTCCTATAGATGTCCAGCCCAATTATTCCAACAATAGAACAAAGCCAAATTCAGTTATGATTGTGTTTTCAACAGCAAGTTGGTTGTATTTAGCGCTCACTAATTTTCTGAGGTGTTCAATAAGCACAAAAGAACTAATGGCCATGGGAATAAATTGCCTTCAAATAGCTACTTTAACTGAATAAACTGCCAAGAAGTACAAAAAGTACTCTTATGTGAATCACGCTCCCTTTTTAAAATAGCCGTGTTTTGAAAAGTTCTAATTATCCCCAAATAGATTTATTGGCTATTTTTATAATTTCAGATTATCGCACAATGTAAACTTTACAATTATAATCTTAGTTATATTGGCAACCAATAGGTCTTGAAGCATTAAGAACAAATGTTGAATCTAATACATGAACACTTAAGGAGCCACTGGGGTCAATAATAGATTTTAAATGGAAACAAAAGAGGCAATGATTGTTATACTTCCTTATTCTACCTGATAACCAAAGTAACATACTTCCTTATTCTACCTGATAACCAAAGTAATATACATGAGAGTCAGATGCATCCATAGGAACCAATACTATCTTTAAAATGACAGAAAGAGATATTTTGGAAATATTATAGAAATCCTGTTTCTTTCATATACATGTATGATATCTCAAGATTTGTATAGATAATTTTACCTTATAGCAGCGGCTCCCAACCTTTTGGGCAATTCCACAGACATAAGTTTTTCTGTGGACCAGAGGGGGTGTGGTTTTGTGTGCTGCCTGCATCCCATGGATGGGGCTTTGCTTGTTTGCGTGGCCCAGTTTCTGCCATGCCACAGACCAGTGCTGGTCCATGGACCAGGGGTTGGGGGTTGGGGTGGCCCTGCCTTTACAGAACAATGCACTTATCTTTTGACCTCCTCGGATGCCTTTGATAAGAATGTAGGAAATTAAATCTGTTTTTCCTAACATGTAATTATAATTTGCGTAGTGACCATTTTGAAGGATACCCTGTTAAGAATAGTATCCTATGCATTTTATATGAATACTAAACTGTTGGCTAGAGGTTTATATATTTGATAGAATCAATGATAGAGTGAAATATACTATTTGAGAAAGCTTTTAGAATCCTTATACTAAAATATATGAAGGAATCATCTCACAATGTAAAACTCCAGTCCTGATATCAAAATTATTATTGTGACTCACTTGCATCAACTATGACTTGCAGCAATGTACCATGCACAGTAATGAATACAGAGTACAGAGTTATACCACACTCATATTTCAATTAATAATATTAGGAATGTAAGTTTTTTATTTATGAAAGAGTGGCATATTTAAATGAAAGTTATTACAAGGTTATTAATTTAAACCAAACGACAGATAATATATAAAAACATGTGCTTTGTGAGTTAAGTAGAACACATCATTCCAGGCCAAAAAAAAAAAAGACAAATCAAAATATCCTTTAGAAACTTGATATCAATAGGACTACTTACTACATTTTTAATTAAAATAATTATATCAATTAAAAATATTTTAATTGTATATTATCAGAGTGGTATCAAGATCATATAAACTTACCCTGAACTGGAAGCTCTCCTTAGAACAGTCAAGTTTTGTTAAAACAATGCTTATTAAAAAAATTGGTTTATAATTGAAACAAAGAAGAGGATATTTCCCAAGTTTAGAAAAGACTATATATTTCTCTCTACCATGAATGGATAGGCAAGCCCCTAACCCTTATTCATTAACCATTTCTCAACTTTCATATATATTCAAGCCAAATAGGCCATGGCTTGTGATAATCTGCATAGAAAGATTACATCCAAACTTCTCTTTCTTTCTTAAATGAAAATGTGTTAATCCTTTTAGAATAGAAGTAAAAGCTTTGTACCTAAGTCAGATAAACACCATTGTTTGATTAAAGGGTGAAAGCAGGAAATGCCTAGAGTAGTATACCAAAGACTTTTTGTATCAGGTATCCTTCTTCCTCTAAGGAATATATAAACGAATCTGGTCAGAAAACTAAGGTTAGCATTATGTATTTATTTATTTCGCTTTATATGGTTATCCATTTCACATTAGGATTGCTAACAGTCATTAAAAACATAAAATAACCATAACATCACAGTAAATACAAACTGGCAAACAAGATAAAAATGATCCCAGCCACCCAGCATCCCAAATGGGTCTTCAGAACCAGCTAAAAAAAACACTAGAGTTAGGACTAATCTAACCCTGTGGGGGAGCAGTGATGTTTCAAAGAGCAAATGCCATAACAGGAAAGACCTGTAGTTTGCCTTTCCCATCGGATCTGATGAATTGAGTAGATACAATCAGAGAGAGATGGTCATTCACATAACTCAGCTCCATGCCAATGCCATTTTGTTAGTGCTTTTTTTTTTACTTTATTTTAAAAAAAAATTGATGTATGTAAACAAACAAGCAAATCCTTGTTTCATTTAAATATAATATGGATTTACGCATAATCTTATTTTTGCAGTACAAGGTCGGTGAAATTCTATTTATGCAACTAAGAGGCTCTTTATAGCATACTTCCTATTATTGACCATTATTCTGGGTAGCATTTTTCAGTTGTTGTAGAGCAACAGTGGGACAATTATCACTATTATAGCCCATTTTGACAGTTTCTGAGATGTTTCTGATTGGTTTGTATAATCTAGTAGGCAAGTCTAGATGGCTCTTGTCCTAATCCAGCAGAGTCATTCTTATGTTCATTTGGATATTTAACATTTTAATGGGTTGCATTAATTAAAATAAATATGCCATACAATCAGGGACAGAATTTTTAAGAGAAATAAGCACAGTCAGTGTGATAGTCCCTTCGTGCACATTTCTCAGTATGATTCACGTTGCAAGTAGTTCCATTCTGTTCCCTTGAGAGAAAAATAAACTGATCTTGCCAGAAATATATTTTGTTTGGTGGCAGATCATTAAAACGAAAGATAGTGTGATTTTATTGGCAGAATACATTTAGGTGGTAGAAGCAGCAATTGTATTTCAAGTTCTTGAAGCATATCTATTTTTCCTTTAAGAAATCTTTAGGGAAAACAGTTCTGTGAATATAGATTGATAAAACTTTAAATACTACTTTATAAAAACTGGAAATAATGAAACAGCATTGTCATCTGATTCAAAAGCCTCAGCAACTATTTACGCAATACTGCAGTTAAAATTAAAGAGGAATGAGTATTAGTGGTGAAAAAAAGCTTATCTTGAAAATATATATTTATATATTTTAAAAGTAGACATCTTTTTGCCAACATTTTCATCTTTTGACTAGCAGAGACTCATTCCTACAACGATTTACAACAAAGTCCTTGAATAATGATTTGATAATGTTCTAACTTAGGAAAAAGCATCATGTTTCACACTCAGATAACTGCCTCATCCTTCTGGAGATTATCAAGCATCTGTTTGGTCAACACATACAATGTCTTCTATCTTGAACCACACATGTCACCCTTGCTGCATTTATAGAGCAAACAAACTGAAATCATGCATGCAGCACTGTTGTGTGAGTACATGTATGGTTCTAGATTCAGAAGGGAGATAAGTATAAATCTCATGTATTTCTGTATATGGAATTATTTCCAGATTATATCCAAGTATGTTCTGGTTTGTATAAAATAATGAAAATGGTGATTCAAAAGTATTGCCAATATTAACTTAGTCCAGAAGATTATATTTGCATAAGGATCAAGATTAATGCAAAATTAATCATGTATGAATTGTATACTGTATAAAATATTTTGATTCAAAGCTATCAAAGCCTAAAACTGAATGCATGGAACTCACACAAAAAAGTTATGTTAAAGAAGAGGATACCTAAATCATGGTCAGAAGCTTATATTACACTTGTCCCAAAAGAGGAGGCCGATCCATTACAAATCAAGAACTATAGACCTATTTCTTTACTAAAATTATAAAATTTTTGCTTCAATATTGGCAGAAAGACTTAAAAAATACTTAAATAATTTTATCCATTCTGATCAAAATGGATTTCTGCCAAAGAGACAAATTAAACACAATATGGGAGTAATCTTGGACACTTTGGAATACTACGAGGCACATCCTGAAAAACAAATGGCTTTGATATTTCTAGATGCACAGAAGGCATTTGATAATGTGAATTGGCGATTCATGTTATTACAGCTGGAACAGATGGGCTTTGCAAAAAAATTTATTCAAGCAATAGAAGCTATATATCAGAAGCAAACGGCAAAGGTAATGATAGAGGGAGAACTGACAGACTCTATTACTATAAGAAAAGGAACAAGACAAGGGTGCCCACTATCACCTCTGTTGTTTGTGTTAACCTTGGAAGTGCTAAACAGAAATATTAGAGACGAAAAGAATATAAAAGGGATGAAAATTAAAAAGGAAGAATTTAAGTTGCAAGCATTCGCAGATGATCTGGTTTTCATTTTAGAAGACCCACTAGAAACAGCATCAAAATTGATAGAAAAGATAGAGACATATGGAAAGGTGGCTGGTTTGAAAATAAATAAAGATAAGATGAGACAAAGATCTTGACAAAGAATATGCTATCAAGACAAAAGGAAGAACTGGCAGACCTATTGAAAATCCAGGTCACGAATGAGATCAAGTATTTGGGGATACACTTGACAGCAACAAGATGCAGTATAATAAAAGAGAATAATTATATCAAACTTAAGCAGCAGATAGCGCTAGATTTGGCGAAATGGGAAAATTTACAACTGTTATTAATAGGAAGAATATCAACAATCAAGATGAATATATTACCCAGAATTTTATATTTGTTCCAAACAATTCCAATTAGGCTTGGAAAAGATTACTTTGAAGATTTAAATAAAATTGTGTTGAAATATATATGGCAAGGTAAGAAAGCGAGAATAAAGTTAAAACTCTTGCAAGATGCTAGAATAAGAGGTGGATTTGGTTTGCCTAATTGGGAGTTGTATTACCAAGCTACAAATTTAATGTGGGTTAAGGAATGGATAACATTAAGAAATAGTATATTGTTGACATTAGAAGGACATGATCTGTTGTTGGGGTGGCATGCTTTTCTATGGTATAAAGGAACTAAAACACAGGGGTATTTTAGAAGACATTATATATGGGAGTCTCTGTGGTTAAACTGGGAGAAGACTAAAAGGCAATGTTATTTGAAAATTCCAGTCTGGCTACCGACTATTGAAGCATTTTCTTATCCTATAATATATAAAAAGGAACAAACAGTTAGATATGGTGAAATATTGAATGAAAAGGGTGAACTTAAATCTAGAGGAACAAGGTATAAAGATGAATTGGTTTTCATATGCACAAATACATTCAAGGTATGATAAAGACTCTAAAACAGAAAGTTTTTATGATAAACTGACTGACTTAGATAAGATTTTGATAGGTACTGATGAAAAGGTGATTAAAAAATTGTATGGATATTTGTTAGAAATTAAACTAGAAGAAGAACTATGATTGCTTGGGGGAAGAATTTTGGATATGGGATTGATCTAGAGAAATGGCAGAAATTGTGGTCTCAAAATTATAAAATGACAATGTCAACAGCATATAAAGAAAATTTGTATAAGATGTTTTACAGGTGGCATTTTCCCCCAACAAGAATAGCAAGAATGTTCAAGAATAAATCTGAAAAATGTTGGAAATGTCATCAGACACCTGGCTCATGTTACCATATGTGGTGGACATGTACTGATGCTAAAAAATATTGGACTAAAATCCACACGTGGTTGGAAAAAATGACAAAAAAGCATATAGATTTGAAACCAGAGATATTTTTATTGGGAATTTTACCTGAAATATATAGTAAAGACTTGAAATATCTGATTGTAAATGTATTAACAGCGGCTAGGATTGTATTTGCTAAAAATTGGAAAAATGAGAAAATATCATCACAGGAGGAAATCATTAAGAAAATATTGGAATGTGTAGACTGAAATGAGTAGATTGACATATGAAATCAGAGAGCAAGATGATAAACAATTTTATAAAATTTGGGATCTATTCTATCAATGGTTAGACAATAAAACATAGTAAAGAATTATATAGATTCTTAGAAAATAATAAATATATAAAGATGTATTCTTTTCTTATTATATCTACAAAATGATTGTAGGATAGATTTGAGATGATAATATGAACTGTCATAAAACAAATTAAGTAAAATATGATTATTTCGTAAAATATGAATGAATAAAAATATAGTCAAATGATTAGAAGCACAAAACAATTTGTAAACCAACCAGCACACTGTATGTATATATATGGAAGATGGCTTGATGTTTTTATGTTTTGTTTGTTTATGTTTGTTTTAAAAACCAATAAATTTTTTTTAAAAAACCACCATTGTTTTTTATTTCATGACATAGGGGTAAAAAGTTTGCCATTTTCAGCAACATTGTGTTAAGTCTTCTGGACTATACTAGGCGCTATGATTGAACTTTTCTGCTGATTGAATTTAGGCAGGGGAAAAAAACAGCATACCAATAAAACCGCTCATGTTCCTAGTAGACTGGATAGTTTGATTGGGCAAGTAAAAGGAAGTACTTGGGTCAAAGCCAAAGTTTCTTAAAGAGTTGTAGATTCCCGCTTTACCACTAGAAACAAAAAATTGTTAACTGACAACAACAAAACTTTTCTCCCCATCCAGATTGGTTGGTTGATTTTGTTTATTTACATGCCACATATTGCCAATGAAGGCATTAACACATGGCAGTTTAAAAATAGAAAAATGAATAGTAATTGGAGCTAGAAATAAATTACATGCAATAAAATGGAAGCTTTGTAAATCCAATCATCAGAATGGTTCAGTGTCATAGCAATAAATAAAACTCCTGGAGGCTTAAAACCTCAGATTGGGAGCCATGCTAGAGAACCACAGCCCCCACTAATTAGATGAATTGGAAAGAGCTTCTAACCTTCTTTAGTTTGTGACTGTGATGCTGGGACTGAGAATTTTGTGAATAACAGGGATGCTGGATGAGGAAAAATACATTGAGAGTAGGCAAATGAAAACAATGTTTCCCTTTTTGAAATAGATAATAATTGCTACTTCTCATTTCAAAAGTTCTGAAATCTTTTCTAATTCTTATTCCTCATCTTTCCCTTTCCTTTTACCGTAAGAAGTTTTCATTTTTTATTTATTTTAGATTTTTTTAATGTGCCCAACTTGCTAACTTGCTATAATTTCATGTCAGTCCAGAAAAGTAAGTCAATAGTAATTCTTCAAAGTCTTATCCAGAAAAGATGGGTTGTGCCCATATGTTTTGTTCAGCCTAAAATTCAACCAAAGACAGTGGTAAAAGCAATCTTTTCTGAAGGAGCCAAACCTGCCAACCAGCTATGACAACCCTCCTAGCAAATCTGAATCCCAATGGTGAAAGGAAACATATGATCATGTCATATGTTCAAGCCACTGGTTATTTTTCAATATTATCTCAGGAAGGAAGTAGGTAAAAAAACGTAAGTGTTTAAAATATTATATTTTCTTCATTGGTTCCATATGGCTTGTGCTTTTCACTAAAGTATTTTGAAAAGTGCTGTATTTTTTTTTTAAACAAATTTTATTAATTTTAAAGACAAACAAATCATCATTAACCATTACATACTTGAACCTTTTTCCATTATAAATTTTACAAGTCAAATAAAACCTTATTTTATACAATATAATTCTATTTTAAACCATTTCCATATGAGCATACAAATACCTCTTATCCAGTTTCTCTTTACTTCTCTTTACTCTTATTCAATTTCACTGTTATTATTTCATCTATTTCTTTCTGACTTGGTTACCATTATTCTCATTCTATATTTCTGCAAGGTTTTATTAATTCTCCCAAAAACATAAACACACAACACACAAACATATAAAAAATCTTTTAGGAAAGTAACTTGGCCCCAGGTACCTCTCTCTACATGGACTTCAATTATATTCATGCTCATCTTACATGTCATTACCTATTTTATTTACCATTCTATGTCTTCTATATTAGCTTCTCCACACATTTCACTCTTCTTAATTCTATCTTATTTAATCCATCTTAATTTGAGTCATTATATTTGTATCTTTTGTCCATTCTTTATTATCCCTTTGTCTCATTCCTTATAATAAAAAAAAAGAGTTTCTCCTGAAATCACTAATCAGAGTATGATGCTGTATTGAACTCTGTTGATACCTACGATTAATGTAAGAGAGTGCTTCAAAAAATTGTAGAAGAAAATAAACTATTGATACTAAAAAATCCTATTTGTTTTCTTCATATACTGATAAGGTAAAATATTATTACAGCTTATGGACATATCTTTTTCAAAAAAATGACCTTGAAAAATTCAAAATAAATTCAAATAAATATTGATTAACCCTTGAAAACAAACCTGAACTACAGTGTGTGTGTGTGTGTGTGTGTGTGTGTGTGTATGTATATGTATATGTATATGTATATATATTAATTATTCAGCTTTGCTCGGGTATTTTCCCACGTCATTGTAGTTGTGCTTTTAAAGTTGTAGCAACGTTTCGGCAGAATCTCATCTGCTATCATCAGGCTTCTGTATTGTGTTCATCTGTTCATCCAGATGAACACAATACAGAAGCCTGATGATGGCAGATGAGATTTTGCGGAAATGTTGCTACAACTTTAAAAGCACAACTACAATGACGTGGAAAATACCCGAGCAAAGCTGAATACCATACATGTAAGTACCCGCAAAAACTTAAGAAAAATATATATTTATATATATATATATATATCTTTGGTTATTCGGGTTTTCTCCCGCGTAAAATTGGAAGTATCTAGGCGACGTTTCGATGAAGTCTCATTCATCATCTTCAGGCTTGTATCTTCGGCTTTGTGCTTCTCGGAGTAATGTGAGCTTGCAGCTGCTGCTTCCTTTTAACTGCTAGGGGGTGTGTGACTTGATTGGGTGGGGGCTTGGCTGTGTTCTGATTGGGTGGGGGGGTGTTCTCATTGGTTAGGGGTTTGGCTGTGTTCTGATTGGTTGGGGGTTTGGCTGTGTTCTGATTGGCTGGGGGTGTGTTCTGTTCAGGTGGGGGCTTGGTTGTGCTCAGGTTAGTCTTAGTTACTGGGGGATTTGAGCTGGTGAGTTGTGATCCTGTTGTTTGGCTTTTCATTCGTGGTCTTGCCACATCTTCATGGTGGGCGTCAGTTCACTTCATGTATGGTTCGGAAGGGTTTGAAGCGGGTAGTGATGCAGCTGTGGTACAGCTTCTGGTCCGTGGTCGTGTCTTATCTTCTGTGTGGGTGTGAGTCTGCTTTCTACGTGGAAGTGTGTTGGTAACATCTTGTGTGGCCCTCATGGGTGTGGGTCTGGTGTCATTCTTCATGTTAGGTACTCGTTTGTTCATGAGGGCAGGTTTCCAAATGGCTGGTAGGCGGGAGGTATCATCTCGTTTATTCATGCTGTGTGGGCGTTTTTCTATCTCTATGGCTTCTCTGATTATTCTGTTGTTGAAGTGTTCGGTTTTGGCGATAGTTCTGGTATTTTTAAAGTCAATCTCATGTCCTGTGGCTTTGAGGTGTTGGACCAGGGAAGAGGTCGGTTCTTCTTTTTTGATTGAGTTCTTGTGTTCTTCAATGTGTGCACTCATTCTTCTGTTAGTTTGTCCGATGTATGTGTTGGGGCAGGCGGTGCAAGGGATTTCGTATACTCCTTGGTTTTCTAACTTGATTTTGTCTTTAGGGTTTCTTAGGATGGTGGATATTTTTCTGTTTGTGCAGTATGCTGTCTTAATGTTGTGTTTTTGGAGGATCTTGCTGATTTTGTCTGTAGTGCCTTTTATATATGGGAGGAGGGCTTTGCCATTTTCTTGTTCTCTGTCTTGGATTTTGGTTGGGGTTTCTTTTTGGATTAGGTGGGTAATCTTCTTTCTTTGGAATCCATTGGCTGTTAGTACATTAGTGAGAGTGTGTAGTTCGGTTTTTAGGTGTTGTTCGTTGGCTAAGCATTTTGTTCTGGAGATGAGTGTCTCGGCTACGGAACTGATCTGTGCTGGGTGGTGGTGTGAGATTGCGGGTAGATAGCGGTTTGTATGTGTTTTCTTCTGGTAGATGGTGTGTCCTAGGGAGCCATTGGATTTTTTGTATACTAAGACACCTAGGAAGGGAACTTGATTGTTAGCTTCTGTTTCCATGATGAATTGTATTTTGGGGTGTAGGCTGTTGAGGTGTGTGAGGAAGTTGTTCAGTTTTTCTTTCCCATGTGGCCAGATTATGAAGGTGTCATCTATGTATCTGAGCCAGAGTTTGGGTTTGTGATTATATTTTTCTAGAGCTTGTGTTTCAAAGTGTTCCATGTAGAGGTTTGCGATGACAGGTGAGAGGGGGGATCCCATGGGTGCTCCTTCTATTTGTTTGTATTTTTGTCCATTGTAGGTGAAGTATGTATTGGATAGGCAGTGGTTGGTCAGATCTAGGATGTGCTTGGGCGGGTTGTATTTGTTTTGGATGGCTGTCAAGGCTTCTTTTATAGGCACTTGGGTGAAGAGGGATATGACATCGAAGCTCACTAGTAGGTCGCTGGGTTGTCAGTTTTGATTCTTTATGATCTTGATGAACTGGAATGAGTTTCTTACATGTGAGTTGATGGATTCTGCATTGGGCTGTAGTTGTTTGGTGAGAAATTTGGCTAGGTTTTCCTATGGAGCTGACTATTGCTCTAAGTGGGGTTCCTTCTTTGTGTATCTTGAGGAGACCATAAAGCTTAGGGCATCTGGATGATTTCTCTCTGGGTATGATTCTTTGCTGGATTTCTTCGCTGATGGGGGAGGCTTTTATTTTGGATCTGGTGGTTTTTTCTAGGTAGGTGGTGGGGTCTGTGTTTAGGGGTTTGTATGTGGGGTCTTGGAGTAGGTTGGTTAACTTTTTTTGGTAGTCAGATGTGTTCATAACCACTGTCACGTTGCCCTTGTCTGCTGGTAGGATTATTATGCTGGTGTCTTCTTTCAGGTTAAGTAGTGCAGTTTGTTCTTCTTTGGATAAGTTGCTTTTGGGGGGTTTGCTAGTGCAGAGGATGTTGGTGATTTCGAGTCTGATTCTGTTAGCATCATCAGGGTTGGTTTTGGTCAGGTTGGTTTCAACTCCGCATATAATGGTTTCTGTTGGGATGTGTTTGGGAGTGACAGCAAAGTTGAATCCTTTCGAAAGGACATTGGTTTCGGTTTCGGTGAGGATCTTGTCTGAGATGTTGTGCACTGTTTGTTTCATGTGTGGCTGTGAGGGGGGAGGAGTTTGTTTCTGGCGTTGTAGTTTTCTGAGTTTGTTGGTGTGTGTGTCTGTCTTGAGGGTGGTCTGTGTTTCAGCTCTCCAGACAGCGAGTTGTTTGGATTTGTCCCAAAGTGCAGGGTGAATCTTGTGCTGAGTCTGAGGTGAAGTGTGAGGAGATCTTTGTTGATTTGGTCTAGGAAGAATCTTTTTGTGTGAAGTTCATTTCTAATTAGGGCCAATTCTGTTCTTTTTAGGATGCGTTTGGTGGCTGCTGTGTTGGTATGGAATTTCAATTGGAAACTTATGGGGATTAAATTTTGATCTCGGCAATTGCGTAGGAATGCGAGGTCACATAAAATGGAAGCTCTTTGGACTTCAAGTTTTTCATAAATCCTGGTCAGATGGTGGGTTTGGATAATCTGGATAATGAAATGATGAGGAAGACACACCAAAACAGCAGTCAAAGGAAAGGGTAAATATAAAGGAAGTGCTCAGAAAAAAAAAAGCTGGATACTGCCCTTGTGGAAGACAGACCTTATGCTGATGACATCTATAGGAAACATTATAAGGAACATCCAAAGAAAGAAACATGGAACAATTTAGAATTATTTGCAATCATCATATCTGTACAAGTTTAATTGTGATTAAATGTATATCTGATTATACTTACATAATCTGATATCTGATTATACTTACATAAATTGTATATTTACACAATGTAGGTGTAAGATGTTTTCACATAAAGGTTGATTGGGTAAAACTAAATCACTTTTAATTTAATTTAAATTATTTTAAAGGGGAAAGTTAATAGTTTAACTGAACTTTAAAAGTACTCAGTTTGATCCAGATCATAACCAATTGTTGTTGTTAGTTGCAAAGTCCGATCCATCATGATCCCCTGGACAACATTCCTCCAGGCCTTCCTGTCCTTTTAAGCTCACGCCTACTGCTTCAGTGACTCCATCCAGCCACCCCATTCTCTGTCATCCCCTTCTTCTTTTTCCCTCAACCATTCCCTGCAATATGCTCTTCTCCAGTGAGTCCTTCCTTCTCATTAGGTGGCCAAAGTATTTGAGTTTCATCTTCGGGATCTGGCCTTCTAAAGAGCAGCCAGGGTTGATCTCCTCTAAGACTGACCCAGTGGTGGTATTTAGGTGGTTCGCACCAGATCGGGTGAACCAGTAGCAAGAATTTGGCATGGGTCGCCGAACCAGTAATAAGTTCTGGCTGGCCAAGCCCCCCCACCCGGTCGCTCTCCTGCCCAATGCTCACTCACCCCACCCAACTGCTTGACATTCGCCTAAGGTATTTCTTTTTTTTCCCCCTCCCAACAATCAGCTGTAGATATGATCAGCTGTGCCGGGATTCCCCTTGCTGAGGCCCAGGAAGGCAAAAAATGGAGGGAGGAGCTCATCCACCCCACTCCATTTTTTTGCCTTCCAGAGCCCCAGAGGAGCCTTAGGGGAGCAAAAACACCCCCCAGAGGCTCTTCTGAGGCTAGGAAGCTCCCAAAAATGGGTGGGGGCTACAAAAAAAAGAGAAAGTCACGCCCACCCAGTCACATGCCCATGCCCACCAAGCCACACTCACAGAACCGGTAGTAAAAGTTTTTGAATCCCACCACTGGACTGACCAGTTTGATCTTCTTTCAGTCCATGGGACTCGCAGGAGTCTTCTCCAGCACCATAGTTCAAAGGCCTCAATTCTTTGGTGCTCAGCCTTTCTTATGGTCCAATTTTCACAGCCATACATTGCATCTGGGAAAACCATAGCCTTGACTATATGCACTTTTGTTGCATAACAAAATACTGTTATCCTTTTCATATATATTAAAAAATAAGCTCCTTCAAAGTGGGACTAAACTGCAGAAACAAAATTGCAAGCTCACTTCTAAATTGGAGGAAGGTACTCTTTTGTGTATAGAATAAATTGCTCTGAATAATATTACTGATTGTTATGATTAATCATAGGGAAATACATATAGAATGTGCTTCTAAATGTATGCTTTGGCAGAATAAATTGGACTGTTTCAATAGATCTAAGAGATAACTTTCTTTAAAAGATATGTTTAGGAGATTAATAAGAAGGCAAGAGACATAGAGAGTATTTCTTTGAAGATTGATTGGGTTGTCCATAGAAGGTTGTTTGCCTCTGCTTTATTCAAAATGCATTTCCATTTGTAACAAGGTCCATTTGGAATATAAGAGTTCTATTGAATATACAATACTGCAAAGCCCTCTTTTAATTCAGATAAAGGATGGATGGATGGATGGATGGATGGATGGGTGGGTGGGTGGGTGGGTGGGTGGGTGGATGGATGGATGGATGGATGGATGGATAAATGGATGGATGGATGGGAAGTCAGTCAGTCAGTCAGTCAGTCAGTCAGTCAGTCAGCCAGTCAGTCAATCAGTCAGTCTTTGGTCCTGCCTTTCATATAATAGTCATTGTAATTGTTAAATTAGCAAGCATTTTCATTTCCACTCATAGCTTTTTAATGTTTTAATTATTTTTTTAATGAAATAAATTGGGTCCTGCAAAGTGAGTGTCTTTTGTGTGTTGTTAGATTGTAAGCTGCTGGCATAGATTTGCAAAATAAAGCAAAGAAGTTTATGATTATTATAGTGATATGCATAGTAGTATGTGGATTATTAGTCGACATGGATGAAATGATTGTGTGTAAGGCATCCAGAAAGTATCCATGATATCAATCACTCTGAGACATTTTCTCACCAATTGATTTGTTTAAAAACAGATCTGTCATGTCAAAGGCAATTTTCCAAAGTGAAAATTTTTCACATGCTACACAGAATCCACCTTCTCTCCTCCCTTCTCTCCTCCCACTTCTACACTTTATAAATCACGAGAACCAATTAACTGCCACTGGAATTTCTTAATACGACATACAGAATAACCTTGAACTTTTCAACTCCTCCAAACTCTCTTAAAAAAAATGTGACAGCTGAATTTCAAAGCTGACAGGTTGATCATTTGCTGCAGCAGCAGATACAGTGTTTTTCAAATGATTGTAGAAGTTTTACATTTGATTAACTTCCAAAGTGTTAACAGATTAGTTAGCATTACATAAGTCAAATAAGAGAAAATAGATGTTCTGTTTTCAGGCCCCCTTTTTTATTTTGTTCAAAATCATTCCTTTTGATAAGCGTTCCTTGAGAAGAATATAGTTCGACTTTAAAAAAAAAGAAGATGTGACAAAGAATAAGGCCAAATAATGGATAATGTTTCTATCAAGCTCATTTAAGAAGTATAGGTCTCTACTGCTAAGCTTTATTGTTCTAGATTATTGATATTTAATTAATCATTAAGCATTAATTGAATGAGTAACATAATTATCCTTTGTTCATCATTCTCTTTATGAATCTGATTTAAAAATTGCTGCATTAAACTTCCTATGATTCCTACAAAATAACTTCTGTTACAAATGCCCACAACCATTAGTACAAAATAAATGCTCACACAAGATTTATCAATTTTCTTTGATTGTAACGTAAATCTCATTACTGAAACACTATTTATGTTTTAGAATATTGCCCATACAAAGGGCAAATAGTTGTGATCTGTGTCGATTTATTATGTGTGTCCATATTAATCTACAGAACCCCCTGAATGTAGAACCTGATCAACATACAGGAAATGGGCAAGATTCACATGAAGAAATTTTGAATTTCCTTTGGGAAAATATAAACCTCTCCTATTGCACAGTAAATAAACATTCATTAAGATTATTTTTTTTAAACTACTATGTGGTTCTACTAGTCATATGATAAGTGCATGCTATAAAACAATTTTAAAGCAAATAAATAGGAATAATTTATAAGGATTTTTTTAAAAAAAAGATTAACATGCTTCTAAAGGAAATGGGTGATTCTTGCTACTTCTGACATGCCTCTGTAATTATGCCTTGCAATTTTGAAAAAAATGGTTTTTCTAAGATCTTCATTGTTAAAAACATATTTGGCTACATAAATCCAAACAACATACCAACCAAGACATCAAATATTCACTGTATTTCTCAAATTCAATGAAGCTAGTATATTATTTCATTCCAGCAGACTAGTTGATATATAAACTTGGCTAAAAATATGCATTAAGGCTTATTCATAAACTCAAGATCGGAATGCCAACTAATGCAGTAAATATGTAACAATCATTTTGAATATATAGTTTATCATGAAGTTGCTAGATTAAAATTTCTGTAAAATATAAATTGGTTGCAAAATTGGTCCAGGGAAAATGTATATTCTGGTGTATGCATATTTATTTTGAAATCCTTTATACCTGGTAAACAGTGAATGCACGTGGTAAATCTAAATTCTCTTAAAATGATTTTGCTTAATAAACTAAGCATATTTGTTCTGCATAAGATTCTATACATTCCATGTATTATTCTTATTCAGTCTCGGGGATAAGAGGGCCAATAGAAGAAATTATAAATCAAGTACATTGGGTACATCTTATTGTCTGAATTAGAAGACATTCTGCTCTGTTTTAGAAAATCCAATCTGTATTTTAAATAAATTCATTTTAAAGAAAAATCTGAATCTATTTTATTTTTTTCAATTTTCCTCAATATTTTATGCTTTTGGTCCTAACTTCTTCTCCAATGTGTGTGATTTTCCACCACATTTTCCATGATGTGGATCTTTAGGCAAATGTTTTGGTATCCTGACCTAATGCAAATTCACCCACTCAGAATTTTAAAATGTGGATTTCATTGTCATAATTTCTTTCTTATATGCCTGTGTTCATTTTAAAAAATCGCAAACCTTCCCAATGTATGCTTTTTTTGACTGGAACTTTCAGAAATATCTGAAGGTTTTATTCATTTTTGGAAATAAATGGTTTATATGCAGATTTTTGACTAGAGGAAAATAGCCTCTATTCAATATTGACATCCCTACTTTATCAAAGTTTATTTTAAAAACCTTCATAAAAATCCATTTAGTCTTGCTAAAAGGATTTAGATAATTTTACATTCCCTGACTATTTTATGAATGTCCATAAAATAAATATAAAACAGAATAAATGAATGAACCATTCATGTATGAACCATTAGCAATAGTACAATGCTTCAGAATATGTCCTTCAGAGCTATATTGCCAAAAATATACCAGTTCATTATTTCCAATAGTAGAAAATACATCACTGGCAATTTTCTAGAATTACTTTCCTACAGAAATCAAGATGCATGAAGAAACCAACAGCATCTCAATAGTCTCCATGATGCTTAGAAGACTTTCATTAAAGAACAATAGCAGAAATAAATTGAATTTTTATGTTCCTTAAAGGAAATCACATTCAACATAGATGGAAAAATAGCATTACACAGCAGCAACAACAAACCTACTCTTCTTTTCTTTGAAAAGCTAACTATTTCTTTTTAATAAAATATATTTTATATATTATTACATATCAATACATGTTAAGGTTTATGCTTTACAGCAGGCATAAACAACAGCTACCTCAGAGCCCGCAAGTCACATATGGCCCTGGACAACTACTAATGAGGCTCAACAAGATCATAAACTTTTAATATTTTTATGTGATTTATATACAATAACTATATTATATATTTTATATGCAAATTAAGAAAATTCCTCTTCAATCAATATGGCCCAGGCAAGGCAAAAGATTGGACCTCCATGCTTTACAGGGTTTCTCAGGATGCTACATTCTCTTTGCTTCTTTAATATTTACGTGCAGCTGCTGACTGAGTGAGATCATCCATCCTCAAAGGGTGAATTTTCATCACTACATTGACAATACTTAGTTATATCAGGTGATGGACTGATCAGGTGATGACATCAGGGGTGGGATTCTACTGATTCTCACCTATTCACTAGAACCGGTTGTTAACTTTCTAAGCAGTTTGGAGAACCGTTGTTGGAAGAAATCTCCTTTTGTTTTTTTCCACCCTTCTTACATTCTTGGCAGTATGCCTAGACTTACTGTCTCCGAAGGAGGTTTTTTTTTGCTGGTACTTTCTTAAAGGGGAAAGGTTGTTTTTACACTGCTGTTGGGAGGAAATACTCCCCTGTTGGAGTTAGCACTTTGAAGAAATAATTGAATAACAAAGCAGAGTTGCCAGAAAGAAGTTTTTAATGACAAGGAACCAAGATGAGTGACATTCAGCAAGGCTTCTTGGCTAGCTAGAAAGATTGACATTCAAACATGAGTTTATATACCCTTTTTGAGTTTTGGTCTAAAACTGCTGACCATTCAAAGTTACAATGGCACTGAAAAAAGTGACTTATGACCATTTTTCACACTAACAACCATTGCAGCATCCCTACTGTCACGAGAGGCCAGGCGAGGAGAAGCACCCCTTGATGTGAGTGACGTTGAGTTGGCCATGCCCACCCAGTCACATGACCAGAAAGCCATGCCCACCAACTAAGCCACACCCACAGAACCAGTGGTTAAAAATTTTGAATCCCACTCCTGGATGACATCAATATTCTTTTGGAGGAAGATGGAGATAGTCAGGCTTCAACTCAACCAATGAAAATTGAGTAGTTGCAGGTTTTAGGGTCCTTGAGTTTGAAACGTTTTCATATTTAATTCTGGATGGGGTTTCACTCCCCTAGTTCTTACTGGCATGCTATTTGGAGAGCTGTTTAGCCTAATATCTAAATAGAGTCTGTGAACAAGTCTTCCTTATGTGGTAATTGTAGGCCCTGCTCACAGTCATGGATGCCTTGGTCACCTCCAGAAATTATAACTGATCCAGAATGCAGGAATGTGGGTAACAATGAGTGTAAGATGGTATACCCAACACTATTTGTCAGGTTTCCTATAGGCTTTCAGATGCAATTCAATAAGTTGATTATCATTTATAAAGCACTTTATGGTAAAGAATTAGATTATTTATTGAACCACCCTACTCTAATTATGTCTGGCTCAATCCCATGAGATCTGACAAAGTTACAGGCTTTGGCTTCCCTATATCAAACAATGTTACCCAATGGATCCTTGGAAGTATGCCTTCTTTCTCAATTTCAACTGTATTTCGAATAGCATATATGCCAAGATTTGGATATGCCCCACTTTGTAAAAAATTTGGATATTCCTTTGGGCACTGGGCAAGGATGTTGGGTAAGATCATCTAGCAAATAGTTTGGGCTGTTGAACATACTGGATTTTGCCTCCGTTTGTACTGTTTATGTCTTGCTTTCATGTGTTTTATGTTCATAGTTTATCTTTTTATATATCATAGTTTATGTCAGCTGCCTAGAATTACATATACTATTTTATCACATGGCCCATTACAGTAGTCAAGTGTTAAAATTTCAGAATCATGAAGTAAATATTAAAAAAACTTCTCAACCAGCTTATTTAATTGGAGGGAAATTTAGGTTATTGATAGATTTGGCTACAGAATCAGCAAACTAGAGTTGGAGAAAAATAACTGGTAAAGTCAAGATGTTTTCAATATATTGTATCAATAATTTACTTGGAATTTCAAGCAGATATTAAATATTAAACCTCTGGAAGTTCTATTTCACATATGTAAGCAATGTTTATAGACATTTAGATGTAGGTTAGATCCTAAGTTTTCTGTATGGTCTTTTCTATGTGCAATTTTACACAAGTTTTTTTTTCTTTTGTTAATGAACCAAAATCCAGACATATTTTCATTTGTGCAATGACTTACAGTTTTGCACTGTCTCAAAATATATATTAATACAAGGTACTGTACAATATCATTAGTGCTTGCACAGCAGTTCATAGAGCAATGTTAGAATCTCTCTATCTCTAGATCCATTCTTATAATAGCTTAAGATACAAACTTCCCATTTTAAGATTAACAAAATGAGAAAGGTAATCTTTGTTTCATAGAAATATTATATTTCTCATATCAAACTTCCCTCTACTGTACATATTAATTTATCATCTTCATATTTATCCCATTTCAGCACGATGATTAATGTTTTCTTTTACATGACTAGACACATCCTTTAGCTGTTGTAGAAGTGGTTTTGTTACTGAAGGTTTATTCTTAAAATTGTAATTATATATTGTGAAAGATTTTGATCTTAGGAAATCTTGAAATGTTTAGCACAAAATTGTTTTTAGGTTAGTCTTACAGAACATTTTTAGCCAAAATTAAATGTCTAAGTGGGAATGTATAGTTGTGTTTAAGGAAACATATATAGTCTGCAATATAACGCACATACTCCTGAATCAGAAAAAAATGAAAAAAACCTGCTTGAAGCAGGAAAGATCTGAGATAAACAGTAATAAAAAAGTTTGAATCTGCCACCCACACAGCAAATAAGGAACCTCTGCTCTTCCTCTTATAATTAATCATATTATGTGTTTTGATCTTGAATGAATGAAAATATAATTAAGCTCTATTGTGGCTTACACTGTTTTGTGTTTTCTTTTTTTCTCCTCCTCAGCATATGGATTTTTAATCTTGGTAGCTTTTCATTTTTTCTCTCCCAGTAATAAAGTAGCAAAACTTTATAAATCCATCATTCACAAAATGTAATGACAGACTAATTAGAAAGTATAGCTCATAATTAATATAATATATTATTTCAAGTGGTAGAAATCTAGACTGTATGGAGTTCTATTTGAGATTTTTAAATTAGTTTAAGCTTTTGAAAATGAGTTATGGAAAAGAAGCTGTTCTTTTCTTTTAGTACATATAGCCCATCCTGCCTGTCTTGTATTTGTTTTCATTTAAACAAATACAAGACAGGTAGGATGGGCTATATGTACTAAAAGAAAGGAACAGCTTCTTTTCCATAACTCATAAAGAATTTAAAAAATACCTCTGCAGTCCTATATGCATTTGAAAAGCTAGAGTTAAAATAAAATATTAAAAACATATATTAAAAACATAAACTATTTTCAGATTTAATTAGAACAAAGAGTAAGATCTCTTTCCACCCTCATAAAAAGATAATGTGCGTGCTTCAGATCTTGAGACCTCTTTTTAAAAAAAAAAAAAAAAAAATCCAGTTAAGAAATGTCATTTCACATTATCCACACTTCATTATTGAAATAAAAGATTCTTGACACTTACCTGTTGCTTCTCCTACTTCAGATTTCAGTGTTGCTTGATGTATTCAGTTTTTATTTTTCAGTTTGGCTTCACTCTATAATGGGTTTTTCCAAAAGCTGCAGATTCTTTTCTTTTTCATTTTCATTACATTTTCTTCAGTAGAGGAACTGAATCTGTTGCCACAATTTCTTTCAAAAGAAGCCAAACCATCCACACAACTAAGATGAAAGTGCCTCTTTACTTCCCAAACCCAGGAGTTACAATGGAACCCTAACAGAATCCTTACCCCTCAAAAAAATATTAAATTATCTAATTTAAAGCCAGTTAGTTTTCAGGCATTAGAAAAAAAGGTCTGCTTTCCCAAAGAGAAGTATAATCTGCCAGGAAAAAAGGATGCTGGCCTTGGTGAAGTGAAAGAGAGAGGTTAAATCAGTGTTTTCCTGACTGACAGGTTTGAGTGCCATTGTTTTCCTCCTCAGCTGCAGATGTATTCCTTCAAAGCGCCAAAAAACATCACCAGCTTGTAAATCAACTCCTCTAATATACATATCAATATATTAAGCAAAACAAATAATATCTGGCTACCTGCATTAATCTTAAAAGGGAAGCAGCCATTTTACAATATAGCATTAGTTTATTAATTATTAATTAAATAATGCTATTTAATGTTTGACATGTGTTTGCACTATGCTATTTTTTTAACAATAAGATTTTGTCAGATTCGTTTTTAGAAAAAATCCTTACACATTCACTTTGGAAGTAAACCTCACTGAATTCAACTGTCACAAAGAATTCATTTTCTGGTCTTTGGGTTGGATACCACAGCTTATAAAACTGATAAGTATTAACAAAGATGAAGTGTCTGGATCACAAGTATGTTTGATAAGGAAGCTTTTAACTATCAATTGACCCTTTAGAATAGCATAAAATTTATTAGGTGCTAAACTCATTCTTCCACCTCACAAACACGGGGCAATTAAGATATGAATATGAATGTGCAAAGATCCGTCAACTAATGGAACATAATATTGGTACCCAGAAGCCATTAAAGTTGGGTGGCCATAATGAATTTGAACAAATAAGTACATAAATAAAATGAAGAACACAATATTTCTTATTGTCAGGTTTGCCAGTTTAAAAAGCTATGCAGGCTTGGCCCTGTTTTGTTCATAGATAGAATACTATTTGGGAATTTCAGAGCTAAAGGCTATATTTAGAAGGTTTTTTTTAAAAAAAAAACACAGCTGTGACATATGTCAAATTCATGCTGAAAAATACATGGATATGTCCATGAAGTCATGAGGAACACAATACATCATGAAGGAGGCCTTTCTATTTTTACAGAAAAGATCTTAGGTCAAAAACATTGTATAAACTTTTTATAGCAAACAGCAACTTCTCTTCAAGAACCCATATTTCTTTAGATATAAATTAATTTCCATTGCCTGTTGCATTATTTACCACCACCAAACCTTTCATTACAATATTGGATAAATGGCATTTATATTTGGGAAAACCTGTGGTAAATAAGTAACACAAAAGAACTAAAAGAAACAACAATAAATGAAAAAAAAAATCAGATTCGATAGATACTTTTTTTTAACTGACAACAATTTTCTCTCTTAAATTGATCTTTTGCTTTTCTTAGTCTTTGGTTTATTTTTCTTTTTAAGATAATTTTTTAAAATTTTTTATTCTTTTTTTAAAACTTTTTATCCTTTTTTACCTTTCAGAAAAAATGGAAATAGTATTACCATGGAAAAAAGATACTAGGCAGAAAAGAAAATAGAAGTAATTCACAGTACAAATAGCTGTACAAAATACATTTAGGATGAAAAAAATTAGAGTTAATGTCTATGGAGATTCTTAGTCATCCAGGTCATGGTTGTCCCAAAAATTTAGAGTTAATGCATTACATGATTAATATTTCAAATGCATTCTGTGGGAAAACGGACTTGGGAACAAAATCTACTTGTAGTGAATGCAATAGAAATAGGTGTGGCCTGTATAAATACACAGTCTTATTGCTAGTCCATTCCTATCTGCCAAATAGAAACTACTACACTTTATTCAGACAGAAGATTCTATTCCAGTGGGGCATCACTTGCTCCAGTGGGTACTACAGTCACATCTCGGAGAATGGCAGGAATACTAAAAATTCCATGAAACCTCAAGTTTTTTAGAGCTACAGAATAGCCAAAGTAACTGAGTATCAGTGCAACCACAGTAAATACTTTTGTGAGGACACTCCAATAATGACAGTTTTAAGACTTCTGAAATTCTGATGAAGATAATATAACCAGGTAGAAATGGGTATGAAAAGAAGTTGTCTGGGGTGGAATAGGACAACTTGCCACAACTTGCCAAGTCATTGTGGCCAACTTTCTGTGGTACAACATGCCTTAGGATAATTTAATAAAGCTATTTAATTATTTAAAATAAATTCTGTCCCTCCTTTTTGCATTTTTCTTTAATGATTCTGTTCCACTATTTATTTGATATTAGTGTAATTCTTTTCCTGCAGAGAGTTGGCTGTGGTGAGTTGTCCTGCTGTGAATTGGCCACGTCAAGTTGACCATGGCGAGTTGGCCATGGTGAGTTGTCATAAACCCTGCTGGGGAACTCTGAATTGAGCAGATTTTCTAGTACTTCTGCCACAGCCCCTGCCTAATACCTCTTTTCTGTTCTTCCCAATGTTAGATTTCCAACCAGCCTAAAATATATATTCCTGAAGACTTTCTTATTAATTGTGAAAAGTAGCAAGACTGTTCAATATTTTAGCATTTAATGGTGATGCCTTTTAGTAATTCATTATTTAACAAGCAAAAATGTTAGAATCACCTTCTAATCACAAAGATTTAGACAATTCTTAAAATGTGTACTTGAAATTCCCTGTATTCAGTCATGTTTGTGATATTGAATTAGGAATGCCATCTTTTTTAAAAAATTATTTATTTTTTCATGGCAAGCAGGCACAATTTTATTCTAACTATATTCAAATGGGCTGCACCAACCATTTTTAATAAGATCTAACCAACAATTGTAAATCTGTTAATAAACTAAATTTAGAAAGAAGAAAAATGTGATAATTGGAGACAACCAGAAATGCATTACTCCATGGTAGCCAAAATTCAGGTAGCATCTTTGCCAACTAACAAATTTTATGTATATAGAGACCTTCTGGATTGCCTGAGCCATTTGATGTATGTGAATTCAGCAATCTCTTGCTCAGCAGTGCTGCTAAAATCTCATTTTTTCCAAAATGGTCTCTTTAAAGACTGCGATAGGGAGTTCTGAAGGTTGAAATGCTCTAAAGTTACTTTTACTTTGTTTTGTCCTGATGACTTGTGACTATTAATTCTTTTGCACAAAGTTTATCCCACCTGTCCTATGTAGAATTCAAAACATGACAGAGCACTTTCAAATTTCATACAGTAGTCTGAAAAAGATAAATATAAAGATTTGTAATACTGTGTTACTATGGTTTTGCAATACTCTGAGTGAGCATGTATAGCTTCCATACATTTTATGTGAGTGCATCATTCCCTTAGAATATATTATTAATACAGGATGAGGAGACATAAAAAACAAACTCTATTAAAGCTGCAAATGCATTCTTACTGACATATATTGACACAGAATTCCATTTTTATTTCTCAATAAAAAATATTTCACTAAACTGCTTGTCTCGTGTTGATTGGATATGCTTCTGTGGCACAGAGGCAATTTTTTTGTTTCTGTAGAAATTCAGTTGTCAATTTGTCTCCAAGAAACTGCTATTTAGAGATGGTGAAACACTGATTTTTAATGGGACTAATTATCACCCTGATCTCCCTCACCAAAAGTCATGAGGTATAATATGCAGCCAAGTACTGACTCTTCTTTGCCATACAAAAACCATCATGCATACAATCAAAGGTTAAAAATCAAATTTGCTTCAGACAAGATTCAAAAAAACCACATGCTACTTGCCCCTGAACAATGTTAATTAAAAGCGGCTTGCTAGTGAAATAAATGCCATAAGAAGGGCCAAACCCCCAGCCGCACCTAAAATAGTTACTGGATTCCTGACTATTTTTATAAACTGCTGAACATGTTACACTAAAGTAATGCACATTGCTTTCTTGCTATGGCAGTATAATAATTCAGAGTATGTGTTCTAATAAGTTATTTTAATATTGTGGTTATCACATATCATATACAGAATGCTAGTGAAGGACAGAAGCCATTAACCCCTGGAAACAGCTCTACTTTTGGGAAGGTTAATTCTGGCACTTGATTTTTGCACTAAAGAGTGGTTCAGGAGAATTTCAAAACCATCACAGTAACACATTTCACAGAAAATACAGAATGAAATGAATTCCAAGATTGTGAGTTGCAGCCAAAGGACTGGGAAAAGAAAGATTCACCGAGCTATGCAGAAGAACCTCTGGAATTCATGCTTTCATATTCCAGTTTCAAAGAAAAGAGAAATTTGAAGTATTTAAGAATTTTGAATACAAAGGAAGGAGGGGGAAATCCCTAATTTATGCAACAATACATTACATCACTTCATTCTAGCTTTTCCTATTGTAACAACTATGTCTCTTTGACTTATTGATTTAAAAAAAGGAAACAGAATAATCTAACCACCTCCCCCAAAATGGAGAGAATGTGATTTTTAAAATGTATATACTGTATAATTGCATCCCTATTGCTTGTTCTTTCTGCCTTCTTCTATATTATTCATTAAAATAAGGGACAGGATTTGAAGGTCTAGAGGCTGTTTACTCATCAGGGTCTTTTTATGTTTACTTCTGTGACAGACTTCCAGCCTTGAAAAGGAACAAGGAAAATTAATGAATGATAGTCAGCACAAATGGAAGATTTAAAAGAAGACAGATTATAGATGCCTAAGTACAAAGACTGAGGCCAAGTCATTGACAATTGGAAGAAACAAGAGAATAAATTTTAGGGACATTATAGCAAATAAATAAGACTACAAGTAAGCACAGCTGGGGGAAAGGGCCACATTAAGAAGAAAACAGTCATATTTTATGTAGCTTTCTATTTCTTAAGTCTTAGCTAAAAGGAAAGGGGTGGAAAAACAGAATTTACCGTATATACTCGACTATAAGCCGAGTTTTTCAGCACATTTTTTGTGCTGAAAAAACCCCCTCGGCTTATATTCGAGTGAGATTCCCCTCTGAAAAAAAAATGGTGTGGAGCTCCGGAGCTGGGCAGTCGCTTCCCTGCTTCCGTGTTTCCTTTGCAACTTTTAAGCATGGGGGTAATCGGAAGCAGAAAAGTTCTCGCATGAGGATATGTTTTTTCTTTTTTTAACTGTTTTTAGGGGGGGGAAAGACCCACCGCCATGTGAGAATGCTCAGACACGAAATCTATCCGCCCGAAAATAAGTGTGTGTGTGGGGGGGATTTTTAACAGAGGGAAGATGTAGGGAGAAGGCAAAAGCAACGGAAGATCCTTCAGGGGAAACTGAGGGGGAGACTCACCCTTGGTCCAGATGAGCCCCCTTCCCCACCCCTAAGGAAGCAGAGGCAGCCAGCAAGGGCAGGCAAGCCCCACTTCACGGACTCCGTCCGTCCTCGCTCCCACCCACCCAAAGCCACGAAGTCCCCCAATCGCGCAGCCCAGAATCGCCCTCCCCTCAGGGGGCAGCAAGGACACCCGGTGTTTCCCGAGACAAGAAGCTCTGCCGTGCAATGAAAGCGCCCTGGCTCTAGGCTCGCGGGCTCAGAAAACAACATGAGCCGAGGTCGCTTCGGCTCTGCTCAGCTTCGTTTCCTCCTCCTCCTCCCGAGCGGACTGAAAGCAGCTGGGGCTGAGGAAACGAAGCTGAGCGGAGCAGCGACCTCGGCTCGCGTGTTTTCTGAGCCAGAGCCTAGAGCTCAGAAAACAACGCGAGCCGCCGCCACCACCTCCTCCCCTCCTCCCGAGCGGACTGAAAGCAGCTGGGGCTGAGGAAACGAGTTGAGCGGAGCCGAGCGACCTCGGCTCACGTTGTTTTCTGAGCCTGTGAGCCTAGAGCTCAGAAAACAACGCGAGCCGCCGCCACCTCCTCCCCTTCCTCCCGAGCGGACTGAAAGTAGCTGGGGCTGAGGAAACGAAGCTGAGCGGAGCCAAAGTGACCTCGGCTCGCGTTGTTTTCTGAGCCCGCGAGCCTAGAGCCAGGGCGCTTTCATTGCACGGCGGAGCTTCTTGTCTCGGGAAACACCGGGTGTCGTTGCTGCCCCCTGAGGGGAGGGCGATTCTGGGCTGCGCAATTGGGGGACTTCGTGGCTTTGGGTGGGTGGGTGGGTGGGAGCCAGGACGTTGACTTTAAGCGCTGCCGACCAAGTGTTTCACAAATACCAGTGGGACCTCCGTCCACCACCACCCCTCCCTCTTTTGCCTTGTTCCTTCTGATCAATCAGGTTTTCCCAGTATTTGCTCACAGCTGCGTTTTCTCTTCTGCCGTGCTAGGCATTGAACGCGGGGATTTCTGATTCCCCTTACACGCGCGTGGATATGCCACGGGCGTTTTCTTCCAAACGCCCACGGGCAGAGAACACTGACTTTCATGATAGTGAGATCATTTCCCAAATTAATTGATTCACTAACCCAAAGAAGAAGATGTTGATGACAGTGGGAGGCAGGAGTCACTCTCTCCTTGCAAGAAAAAGCAAGAGCCGTTCTTATGATCTCTCTCTCCCGTAATACAGTCAAGCCCTTTCCAGCATGCGCGATCCACCCCCGCTGCCCTTGCAAATGCAAAACCCCGGGATTTTGCATTTGCAAGGTACAAAGCTGCGCGGCAGATCGCACGTGCTGGAAAGGGCTTGACTGTATTACGGGAGAGAGAGAGAGAGAGATCATAAGAACGGCTCTTGCTTTTTTCTGCAAGGGAGAGAGTGACTCCTGCCTCCCACTGTCATCATCATCTTCTTTGGGTTAGTGAATCAATTAAACCTTTCATGATAGTGAGATCGTTTCCCAAATTTCCCTTAAATCAGGGAAGAAATCACAAAAACCTTTGGACTGAGAATAAGCCTGTTCCTACGATGCCATTTTTGTTCACTGCAGTGTGAAAAGTGTGAAAAAACACACTTCTTTTTCTTCATCTTCTTCTTCCCTATTTACTGGTCTCTTTCAAAGAGGAAATTGTGAACATCAAACTTATTCTCAACTGTCCTAGTGAAAGTTTTTATTGGTATCTATTTTTATTTTTGAAATTTACCAGTAGCTGCTGCATTTCCCACCCTAGGCTTATACTCGAGTCAATAAGTTTTCCCAGTTTTTTGTGGTAAAATTAGGTGCCTCGGCTTATATTCGGGTCGACTTATACTCGAGTATATACGGTACTTTGAAAGGGGTTTTGTGAAGATATTTGGAAGGACAAACTTTTGGAGAGGCATCAAGTGCCCAAATAGTTGCATTGTATAAACTAGAAGAGGGATGAGGTAGATTGCATGCATAATGCTAGGCTTTGTTTTATGGTCCCCAGTCTGGGAAGTGCCAAAACTCTGAAGTTTTTGTTTGCATTTGGCCTACTTAAGGCATCTCTTCAATTCTTTTGCATTCCTGAAGCCCGCTTCTAAAATAGGCTATTGTCATGCCAACATTTAAACTACAGACCTCAATTTGTCTCCAAAACTTAGCAACCTGAAGTTGATTTCAGAACTTTTGAGTAGAGGTCAGGTTACCATTTGCAGTTGATAACTAATTAAAAGAGACATAAATCATGCACGTCTTTGTATATTCTGCTAATATGTTTTATATACTTGCTTGTCCTGTTTGTATAAGTCTGGTTTTTTTCCAATGCCCCTGTGAATAGGGTGCTTGAGCCAGCTGGTCCCTCTAGGATGATACCGGCTAGGAAAGATATATTCTATGAACTGCTATATCAATTCGTAATGTCTCCCTCAACCAATGGAGATTGCCGCCTACCTTGAAGGAGCTGGTGTTTATTTTCTAATGGAAAAATCATAATTAGACAGTGACTAATTAGCAGTGACTTGCCTCATCCAAATTTTTGCTTGATCTTAAAGGCCAGAGATTCAAAGGCACAACTCTTCAATAAAGTTAGTTTTAATAGTGATAGTAGAAAAATCATAAAAGTCATAATTAGAACAAAAAGCCAATAAGTGATAACTGTAAGTTTCAGGCCATTTCCAATTAGGTTTTTTTGTTTCTCTTTATAATCTACATGTCCTAATGGATTGATTCCAGGCCACTTGTCAAGGCATGAGTAGTTATAATCTGTGCATTGTTATTGTAACAGACTGTTTCAGCCTGGCTCTTTGCATGTGACTTTGGGTCTTCTAGTCTTTGGTAAACATGTGCATTTCTCTCTGCATGTCTGATTGCATTTATGTTGTGCATATGTATTTCTGGCTGAAAGAGCAATTACCTAGTTAAATCCTGCAGAATCCATTGTTACATTCCTTAAATCTTTTTCTCCCTTTGGGTTTCACTTACAATACAATAGTTTATTAAGCTTCATTTTTATGAAGGCTCAGTATTGTTTTTCTTTAAACTTAATCAGCACTTTTATTTTAGGTTTTCAACATATAGGATACTCTATTCTTCCAAATCTACTAACCGAAGATAGAAGGTGCGCCACTTTACTATGAGTAAAACTATTGAAAGGTGGATCTTTCCTTGAAGTAAAGTGGGTAGTGGCAGAAGATACTGAATCTGGTTAACTCTTGGATTCATTCCTATCATTCAAATCTAGGGATATCAGTGAATCAGAATGCATTTAGTCGCTTGTGCCTGATCCAACATTTGTGGATCTTTCTAAAATAGAAGATCCCATCCAGTGGTCCATTTTGACTACTTCAGTGTGGCTTTATTCCTAAAGGCAATTCAGAAATTGCAACTAGTACAAAGGGTGGATAACAAGGACGTTATCCGACACACTCTTCAGAGACCTTATAAACATTTTTCCTAAAAGAACTAGTTATCTATATGTTGAATGCAAAGGTTCTAATAGTGACATTTAAGGTCCATAACAGTTTAGGGTTCTCATAATAGAGGGAGAACGTCTCTTTAATATTCATTTGCCTAAATATTAAGATATCAAGTAGTGAAAGAACATCCTTGCGGTTTCATAGTTGAAAAAACACATTATATGGAGTACTTGAGAAAGCCTTCTGTGTTGTGTTCCCCGGTTGTGAAATTCTTTTCCCAAGAGGCCAAGAGGCTTCTGACATTGTCTGTATTTGTAATAGTCTGTGAGAATGTCCTTGAGAGACAGGACACGATGAGGAAGAACCCCAGACTAGACAATGGCCAGATAGCCCACAAAAGCAATGGGAAGTATTCATCTCAGAATATACCCTCCCTAGTTTCTTAGTCTGTAAAGGCAAGGGGGAGGGGATGAGATGCACTTTCGGACGTATAGGATTCTGTTACTGTAACCTTATAAGGTAGTATTAGTACACATGGTTGGTGTTTCTAATGAGAACTATTTCAAAGAGTTGCCTCAAAGTGAAGACCTGGCTTCTCACTGTCACTTTCAGGACTTAGGACACAATTAAACCATACTGTCAATCAATTAAATGCCTCTAGTAGTATCATTTGTTTACTGTGCTTTAAATGGCTTATTTTGGGATACTTTAGATGTTTTAAAACCAAATTCATCTTCTACTTACTTGGGGAAACATAACCACTTAAAAAGCCATTAAAACTAGGGAGGGATGTCTTATAACATATAATAGATATCCTTTTACAAATTCTCAAAAATTTCAAAGAATGTCAAGCTTTACCACCTAAAACCCAAATCCAACTGGATCAGTTTCAATAAGTTTCAGAAACCATCGTTTTCTGTAACCTAGTCCTTAGAACTGGAAAGTTCATGACCAAAGAACCCAGTAACCTGGCAGTGCTTTCATACTAATTTAAGAAATACAGTGGGCTGTTGCACCATCTGTTGCCAAGGTGTCAATCATGGAAGAAGAGACAGATGAAAGTATATTGCTGGAGGAAATGGTTTGGATACTCATTTCTCATTTCACTAAGGAAAACACACAAAACAAGATATACTATCCAATAAAAGAACTCGGAAATTAAAAATGTGCCAACATAATATTTATTAGATTTTTATTCTGCCTTTATTCTTAGTCAGTTCAAAGCAACAAGTTCTTTTAATGTTCCCAGCTCTATTTTTTCCACTATATCAATGCCATGAAGTTCATTGGGTTGAGAATGAATGTTAGAAATATACTTGTTAATTCCTCTAACATGTATATTTTTAATATAATATTAAGTTGTTATAAATGTGCTATTTTATAAAAAGCATGGCAATATTCAATCATTATGCATAAAATATTTCCTACAGGTAGAGATAGCCATAAGAAAAATTCCCTAAACACAAAGTGTGTCCAAAAATAACAAGAGGAAAACATCATAGATTTTTTTAAAAAACGTACTGTGCTCAATAACTGCAAAATGCAAAATGCAAGTGAAAAACTCTCCGGATCCATAGATTCCAGATTGCCTTGGACAATAATATTGTTAACTTTTTAAGTATTATAAATAATACTATTATGATTCTATTATTCATCTGAAAGTGAAAAATTGAGAAGTTTTCTTAGATATATTGAGATTTCATACAATGCTCAAAATTCTTTTTGATCATTTAAAAAATAATCTTATGACCTTTAATGGGTGGCAAAGCAAAATTTGGATTAGCATACAATCTATTTGTTTGTATACTATATGTGCATTGGGATCTTTATGGAAATTTAGTGTAAGATCTTTCTGTAGCTTCTATAGAGTGATAATTCTTCTCTTTGCTATAAAAAAGTTGAAAATTTTCAAACTAATTGTGCTATTTATTTTGCAATCTTATGTCTGTTTCTTATGCCAGGATTCCTTAACAGAAAAAGTGGAAACAAAACATCAGACATTCAAATCAAATATGGCCAAATAAAAAAAGGAGAGCTCTCATCACTTTTAATTGTTTTACTAAAGAGGGAATTTGGCAAACACAACTTTGCATTTCCAGTTTCTCTTAAAAATATGCAAAAGAGCTTTCTAATCTTTTATCTTTTATCATTGTTTTAACATTTGTAAATTTAGCATCACTCCTTTTGGCCAGATTTTATGAACAAGATCAGAATAAGTCTTCTGTCATTCAGAAAAAAAGATTCAGTTTATTACTTATAGCAGGTCATAGACTGGACAGAAAGTCTTGGCTAACTATAGTTTTTTCAATAATGTCCTATTTTCAGAGACTGCCTAAACAAGTCCCTGAAATTTTCTTGGCAAGGTTTTTCAGAAGTGGTTTGCCATTGTCTCCATCCTATGACTGAGAGAAAGTGACTAACTGAAGGTCACTCAGCTGACTTTTTCTAAGATGGGACTAGACTCACAGTCTCCTAGTTTGTAGCCTGATCCCTTAACCACTGTACTTAAATGACTGTCTGCAATGTATTTCATAAGTATTTATAAATATAGATCACTTTGTTAAAACCAATGCAAAAGTAAATCTTTGATTTTCACAGAAAGACATATTTACTCAATTTCCCATTCCTAGTTTGTTAGGCAAGTTTCAGAAACATAAAAAGAAGGATAGCAATAGGATAAATTATTTTTTGATTCATTTATGTATGCCTTATTTCATACTGCTTGGGTATTGTTACAGGTGAAAGGTTTTATATATATATATATATAAAGTCTGACTCACAGACGGACACAGTACAGAAGCCTGATGATGGCAGATGAGATTCTGCCGAAACGTTGCTACAACTTTAAAAGCACAACTATAATGACGTGGGAAAATACCTGAACAAAGCTGAATACCATACATGTAAGTACCCACGAAAACTTAAGAAAACATATATATATATATACATATATATTGTGTTCACAGTACAATACAGAAGCCTGTTGATGGCAGATGAGATTCTGCCGAAATGTTGCTACAACTTTAAAAGCACAACTATAATGACATGGGAAAATACCCGAACAAAGCTGAATACGATACATATATACATACATGCATACATGCATACATACATACATACATACATACATACATACATACATATTCGTAGATTTTTACAGGTACAGGTATGTAGGTCTAGGTGTGTTCAGGTCCTTTCTTGTGTAAGATTAAGAGTATCTTGGCAACGTTTCGGCGAGGTCCCACTCGCCATCCTCAGGCTGGTGCTTTCGGCTTCGTGCCAGTGCAAGCAGTGTGTGATCGGAGCTGCCGTCTCTCTATAAATACTGGTGGTGGGGGCTGGTGTGCTGGGCTGGTTGGCTGTGCTGCTGCCTCTTGATTGGTTGATGGAGTTGATGTTGGTATAATGGGCTGTGTGATGGCCTTGTGAGTTTTGTTGTGGAGATATCCTGGATCTTGTGCTGTAATCTCCTGGGTTGTTTGTGTTTTGATCTCTTTTCCATTAGCCTCCTGTGTAGTAACGGCTTGGGTAATGGGTTGTGTGATGACCTTGTGAGACTTGTTGCTGTGGTATCCTTGGTCTTGTGCTGTGATATCCTGGGTCATTTGCTGTGTTGCAACTTCTTGAATTTTTGTGGTGTAATTTCCTGAGTTTCTGATGTGATATCCTGAGCGGGTGGCTGTGATGTAGCATTCTGGGTCTGGCTTAGAGTTTGGGGTCTGGGTCTGTGTTCTTGGTGTGTGTCAGCTTGTTTGGTTTTGGGGTCGGTGGTTGTGACAGCTGGCGAAGCAGCCGTGATCTGTTTTCTGGATGGTGGTTGTCCTTCGTTTATAAAATGGGCTTGGGCCTGGGTCTGATAAGGGGGATTGGCGGTGGTGTCCCATGTTGTTTTGGGTCTGGTGTTGGTTTTTGTGGCTGGGACTCATTCGTTGATGAGGGTTAGCTTCCAGATGTCTGGTAGGTGGGAGTTATTGTCCCATCTATTCATGTTATGGGGGTGTTTCTCTATCTCGATGGCTTCCCTGATTATTCTCTTGCTGGAGTGTTCAGTGTTGGATATTAAATTGGTTCCTTCAAAATTAATTTCATGTCCTGTGGCTTTAAGGTGCTGGAAGAGGGAGGAAGTATTTTCTTATCTTCTGACAGCATTTTTGTGTTCTGCGATGCGTGCATTTATTCTCCTGTTGGTTTGTCCAATGTATGTGGCTGGGCAATTGTTGCATGGCATTTCATAAACTCCTTCATTTTCTAGCTGGATCTTGTCTTTGGGGTTTCTTAGGATGTTGGCTATTTTTTGGTCAGTGCCGAAGGCTGTCCTGATATTGTGTTTGTGAAGAATTTTGCTGATTTTGTTTGTGGTGCTTTTGATGTAGGGGAGGAGTGTGATACCATTGTCTTGTTCTGTGTCTTGGTTTTTGCGGGGTATCTCTTTTCAGATTAGATTAGTGATAGTGTTTCTTTGGAATCCGTTGGAAATTAATACGTTTGTAATACACCACACAGGAAAGAAAAACTGGACAACTTCCTCACACATCTTAACAATCTACACCCCAAAATACAATTCACTATGGAAACGGAAACCAACAACCAACTTCCCTTCCTGGATGTCCTAATTTACAAAAAACCCAATGTCTCCCTAGGACACACCATCTACCCAAAAAAGACACACACCAACCGCTACCTAAATGCACAATCCCATCCCCACCCTGCACAGATCAACTCCGTAGCCAAGACCCTCATCTCCGGAACCAAACGCCTAGCTGACAAAGACCACCTGAGAACAGAACTACACACCCTCACTAACGTATTAATTTCCAACGGATTCCAAAGAAACACTATCACCAATCTAATCCGAAAAGAAATACTCCCCAAAAACCAAGACACAGAACAAGACAATGGTATCACACTCCTCCCCTACATCAAAGGCACCACAAGAACTCAAGAAGTTGCAACACAGCAGATGACCCAGGAAATCACAGCACAAGACCAAGGATACCACAGCAATAAAACTCACAAGGTCACCACACAACCCATTACCCAAGCCATTACAACACAGGAGGCTAATGGAAAAGAGAGCAAAACACAAACAACTCAGGAGATTAAAGCACAAGATCCAGGATATCTCCACAACAAAACTCACAACAGCCCATTATACCAACATCAACTCCATCAACCAATCAAGAGGCAGCAGCACAGCCAACCAGCCCAGCACACCAGCCCCCACCACCAGTATTTATAGAGAGACGGCAGCTCCGATCACACACTGCTTGCACTGGCACGAAGCCGAAAGCACCAGCCTGAGGATGGCGAGTGGGACCTCGCCGAAACGTCACCAAGATAGTCTTAATCTTACACGGGAAAAGACCTGAACACACCTAGGCCTACATATATTTATATATACGTGTGTGTGTGTGTGTGTGTGTGTGTGTGTCAAAAATATAGCAGGCAACTTAATAAAATAATGACACAAATCCCTTTGAAATATCTCTCAGACATATTTTGAAGCACACATGCAAGAATGCAATGTGATCATTCAAAGCAAGACATTGTAAAGTATACCATTTTCAATCAGTTTTTGTTTATTTGTTTGTCTGAATAGTGTTTCTATATGTACAGTAGATGTTTATTATTCCAGCCTTCTGTTATGTTAGGTTGAGAATGTTCAGGAATGGCTCTTTCAAAAAGAAATTTCAGAGAGTAATTGTTGGATAGAAAGTGCATTGATACTTTTGAACTTTGGTATTGGAGAAGACTCTTGAAAATATTTGTATTTATGAATATCCAAGAAAATAACCAAATGGATCATAGAACCAATCATTTCAGAATTCTTTAGGCACAAATTCTCAAGTGAAAGGAAAGGAAAGAATATGATCAACAGCAAGTTAAATCGAATTGATTAGGACAGTGATTGGGACATGGTTGGCCATGACAGATCATCTAGGAGAAGGTTGATTATTCTATACAGTCACTAAAAGTTGATATCAGCTTAAAGGCTACATACACACGCACAAACACATAAACACAGTATATCTCTGTGTCTGTGTGTGTGTGGATCACACACAAATATCATCATCATCATCATCATCATCATCATCATTTTAGCCCTTGTCTATCCACTACAGGATGAAGGCCTCTTCCACATGGTTCCAAGTTCAAGAGCTTTCTTTTTCCAATTGGGCCCGCAATACTTCCTGATGTCATCAATTCCTCTTGTTTTAAGCCTCTTGTGGACACTTTTTATCAAGTGGGATCGTGTGGTGTGTGTGTGTGTGTGTGTGTGTGTGTGTGTGTGTGTAATAAAACAGTAATATTTAAGCAGATTTGGGATACCCAACTATAATTGACTAGTTTTGGAGTGTGAGTTCAGTGTGGACAGGATTATGGCACATGACATAACCAAAATTTTCTGTTTTCTTCCATTTGTGCAAATGAGTCCCGCCCCCCCCCCACAGGTTTTTTTTTTTAACATGCTACCATTAATTAATTTGGTCTTTGCATATGTGTGAAATCTCTTGCTTCACAGCAACTTTCAGTCCATCCAAAACTTTCAAGGAAGTGAAGATCCTCCCAATGATATATACAAATCACAATTCAATCTAAGTATCATAGATCCAGGAGAAAAATTGCTATTTAAATGATGGCTGAAAGACCTGCTGAATTCCAAGAAGATGAAATATAAAATACTAAAATGTTTTTTTTCAAAATAGATACAACTCCAACAATGTTGACATTTGTTAATGTTCTGAGATAGTACAGAAGAAAAAGACCAATAATACAATAAATGAAGTAAAACTTGCATTACATCTCTGAGACAATTAACAGCTAATATGAGCCTTGGTGGCGCATTAGTTGCATGCAGTACTGCAGGCTACTTCTGATGACTGCTGGCTGACTACAATTTGGCAGTTTGAATCTCACCAGGCTCAAGGTTGACTCAGCCTTCCATCCTTCCAAGGTCAGTAAAATGAGGTCCCAGATTGAGGCAATATGCTGACTTGTAAACTGCTTAGAGAGGGGCTGTAAAGCACTGTGAAGCAGTATATAAGTCTAAGTGCCATTGCTAATACTTAATAGCATGAGAAATAAATCAAATAGCTTCTAAAAGTTATAGCTATTGACAGAAGTTTTCCAATCTTCTTGGAGTTTTCTTAAGAGTGATCAGCAAAAAAAAAAAAAAGGATAATGATGTCTTGGTCTAACAGCAATTAAAGTTATTAATAAGTGGAAATATTAAGTTCAATTAACACTGGGTGCATGATAGACATTTTAATACCAAATATGAAACAGATTCTACTTCCATTCCTGAACCAAAATTAATATGGCTTTAATATATGAGACTTAATATCTACCAGTTATTGCCCTAATAGTTTACACTCTAATTGGGACCCGGATAACTAGTCTATGGGGAGTGTATATACTATTGAAAAAGGATCTGGGGGAAGAATTAAAATAATTCACCTAAGAATACAGGCAAATTCATTAGAATTCAGTAGATCAAAGAAGCAATAAAATCAACATTGGAAAGGCACCAAGCCTTACTATACAAAGCTAGAGGAACAACTTTGCTTTTTATTACATTTTTTTATCCTGCCTTTATTATTTTTTATAAATAACTCCAGGCAGAAAACACACCCAATACTGCTTTCTCAACAATGACAACTCTGTGAGATGAGTCAGGCTGAAAGAGAGTGACAGGCCAAAGTCACCCAGCTGGCTTTCATGCCTAAGTCGATGAAAACAAAACAAATACAATAACAAGATCCTTAATTTCTGAAGAAGATGACTTTGTGATCTGAAAGAAGCTGTCTGTGAGATATCAAAAAATGTATGAAATATGTAGGACTTTACTTGATAGGTTCTAACAAAGATATATTTCAAAACAAGTGTAGCAAACTATGGAAAGAAATAAAACAAAATCTTGAAAGGTAGGAAAATTTAAAATGCCCTCGGCTAGGACTTATTGCAACAATAAAAATGAATATACTACCCAAGATGAGAGTATAAGCAAGAGGTGCCATACTTTATTGAAATATATATTGACTGTAGGAGATGATAGGCTGAGCCTATGAAGGAGTCAAACACATCATAAGTTACGAGTCCCTGTATACCTGCAAAAGATCTAAGTCCAGCCCACCCTGAATGCCTTCTTATTCCTGCACATTAGTAGGTCAGATTCTTGTAGAGAGCTTAAGCTTGCAATAAATCTTTATACACATATTTGAACCGCTCAAATCTCCTGATTTCCCTGGCACTTGACATTGATAGTGGCAAAAGCTAATTTGGCACAACCCTGGAAAAGTGAAACTTTATATGCGCACAACAGAAGTTCAACTAAATTTAAGCAGAAGACCTTCCCTATATATCAGGGGTCCCCAACCACCGGTCCGCGGACCGGTACCGGTCCATGGAACGAGTCCTACCGGGCCGCTGGTTGCTGGGCGCCGCCATCTTTTTTTGATGAAAAAGTGCTTCCGGTGAGCTTTTCCGGTAGAAAGCTCACCGGAAGCACTTTTCATCAAAAAGATGGCGGCGCCAGCTTCTGGTGAGCTTTTCTGGGTAGAAAGCCATTTCTACCCGAAAAGCTCACCGGAAGCGCTGCGCCGCCATCTTTTTAATGAAAAAGTGCTTCCGGTGAGGTCACCGGAAGCACTTTTTCATCAAAAAAAGATGGCGGCGCCCAGCTGATGCCGGTACCGGGCCGCGGCGCCCAGCTGATGCCGGTATCGGGCCGCGGCATAAAAAAGGTTGGGGATCACTGCTATATATGATATAGAGCACACAGCAAGCACAGTTCTGACATTTAAAATAGGTCTTCTAAGGGAAAAAACAAAGAAAATATTTCTTCTTAATTTCATTTTTATTCTTTAGTATTATATTGAAAGGGAATATTCCTTATAATAAAAGGGTTTTTTTTTCCAAAGAAAGAGTTACTGGTAGTTTCATAAAGTTCATTAACATAAAAAGAGTTTAGGAAGTCAGAAACGTATACAACTGTATTGCATACAATGGTATTTTCCTATGTAGCATGGAATAAAATGATTAAAACATTACAGGTAAAGATTCTAATCCAAAGTATTTGGTTTGCAAAAAAAAAAAAGTAAACTTAAAAGTATTAGAAACACATGTGGATTAAATAGAAGCAATGATGTGAACCACACTCATATTGTTAAAACCCTTGCTTAATTCAAAAAGCTGCTTTGGCAAAGGATAATTTAAAATGGAGAACACCAAAGAAGTACTTATGAAACTGTATCTTAGCACAAACACTTTTTAAATATGATATTAACTGGGCAGCAAGTCACTTCTGGATTTTGCACTTCTTTGAATTTCATAACATAGTTCTCACTTCACAAATGTATTTTAAAATGCATGTGTTCAGAAGTGAATACATTTAAAAATGCATACACACAGCCATTCAAAAATGGATACAGATACATTTAGAAAAGTTTGTGTTCACTTTAAAAATTGGAATATTAATACCGAAGTGGACAGGCATATAGATTGCAGATTGGTTGATCTTTCTATTCCTTGTAAGTATTGCATAAAGCACAAATATTTGATTTTTGTCCTGTGTATTTTCAGTGCATATTCTAGCAAACCCTCATCATATGTGTAAAGGTTACATCAGTTTAATATGTATATTATGTAGAAAACTTTGATGCATTTTGGTTATTAGATATATATTTGTTAATGCCAGAAACATTATTAGTATTAGCTTATGTCTATAGTTTATCTTCTCTTCCAACAACAGAACATTTAGAATCAGATGACTAGGGTGTGGATGCCCTCCTACATTATTAAAATATTAGATTTATTAGGTCAGAGCTTAAGCAAGGCACAGTTGTGCATTTTCACAAATATCTGAGCCATCTTCATCAAATGAAAATAAATACTGGGAGATAGACACTGTCAAATTGATAGTGAAATGTGTAACACTTATGGGACATTGCAAATAAGTATTAGAAAGAAAATTACTTTCAATATCTATTTTTGTGTGTCAGGCCTCTACTTGCTCAATGTCCTTATCAACATTAAGTTAATGTAGATAAAACAATAGTTATTGCATTTTCTCCCCAAAGTAAAGAAACAGAAAAATAATAATTGAATATCAAAGATGTTTGTGTGTGTGTGTGTGTGTGTGTGTGTGTGTGTGGTGTATGTTTTATGGTGGTATACTGTAAAGGAAGGGGAAAGCACCTCAAATGTAAATTAATATCCTCAATGTCAGATTACCTACTATAAATTTCATATAGCATGTCGGCATATTCATTTTTCTCTTGCAATAGAAAATCTTGATCCTTGTTTAACCTTCCTTTTTATAAAAAGCCCAATTGGCCCCAAAAGTAGCAAAAGTGAACATTTTGTTCTGTCTAAATTACCGTGATGCATATCAGTGTCCTCTTAAACCTCTTTCAAGCCACCGGTTTAGTCCTCAAAGACCCAAATATAGGAAGGAGTATCAAGAAGGGTTTATTTTTAGATGTCACTTTCCATATTTTTCAAACTGTAATATTCTTTGGGACACCATATCACCATAAATAGAGACAGCATTATAAATATAGATGTTTTGTAATTTTGTAAAGTGGCATCGCAATACTTTATAAACAGTTTCAGTTAAAATCCCAATGCTATGTTCAGACTTGGTATCATTTGTTATTTGTCTGTGTGTACTGCAGAGAGAACCCTCTCTAGGAAGTACCTACCAAATATGTGAAAAATGTTCCATGTGATCTGTTTCATGTTTAAACCAGTCATTCCGACTTGTATAACATTAGTGTGTCAGAGGCTGTGCTAGGATGCTAAGTTAGAAGCCTAACAGCAGACCATCTGTTTTAGGACTGATCCTTTGGAACACAGTTGGGTTAGCAGTCTGTGCAGAGTCATGGATAGCATTAAATATATTTAAACTGAAAGAAAGAAAAAATAAGCTATAGAAAGAAGCTGTGCTGACATGGTGTTTACGAATCCTTGAAATAATAACTGTTCAGGCAATTTCAAGGATATGTGGATATATTCAAAAGGGGCCATTTATTACACCTTAACATCTATTTTTTTATCTTAGTGTATGATGATAAAGGAGTGGGTTTTTCCAATTGTCCAATGTAGGTAGAGTGACAATTCAATCCAACAGTAGGCATTGTGGACTTGTACAACCCTAGGGCAAGTTTTGATAATGTTCCCACATCTCCTGCAAAAGCATGATCAGGTGGTTTTTTTTAAGTGATACCCTTCTAAAGTTAGTCTGAATGTCTGTTGAGCTCTAAATCTACAGTTTTGGAACTCTTCTCCTAAAATATTGAAAAAATACTCAGTGATGCCAAGTAGGTTCATCCTCTAAATAGTAGTAGTAATATAATACTGAATGTTCACGTTTGAATTATTAGCACTGAGTTTTAGTAAATGTTGAATACCTTCTACAGCTTTTCTATACTTACTTTGTTATTTTAGGTGTTTAAATATTGAAGAAGTGGAATACATGATTTTTCTGAGAATATAACAGAGATTGATTACATTTAGGGATAGCCTAACTTTAAATACAATTTGTCACTGTTATACCTTTCCCTTTATTCAGGAAATCCATGTATCCAATTTCCACCATTTTGTTAAAAGGCACACTTTCCTCAAGCATTTTAATTATTCTCATGTTGTTAGTTTGGGGAGGTTTTTTTATGTTAACAGAGAACTATTTGAAAAATTGTCCTGATACTTTAAAAATAGTATAGGAGAAAATAATTTATAGTTCATAGGAGGGAAGGGGAGAAAGGAAACAGCTCAACCAATTAGTTTTGGCAGCATTCTTCTGTGAAAGTTTCTGCTAGGAATTTTTGTGGCTTCTTCTAACCTTGATGTGTGTAGGAAATCACTCAGAAGAGAATCCATATAATTGTCCCAACCTTTTAAAATGTATTTATAGGATCTGCCAAGTGAATTTTGTAGCATTCTGAGAAGCAAATAAAATCCACTCTGTGGAGAAAAGACCACAAAAGCCAGTTATTTATCTGAATTGGCCTCTTGCAAATACAGTAGAATGTTTTTCTCTGTCACTTTGATACTATGATTTGGCAAAAGTGTTATCCCCGGTGGGTAATTATTGGAATGTGTTTCATAGATAAATAGCATTGGGAAATTCATGTTGCCAACATCATATTTTTTAAAAGTATGAAGTAGTTGTGATGCTGTAAGTGTCAATCATATCAGTCTTGACCAAAAGGGGTGAAATAACACTTTTTTAAAAAAAATATTGTTCCCATATTGAACTAGATAACAAATTGCAGATGATTTTTTTTAATAATACATCTATTGTTACAACAATATAGTTATTTTTTCCCCAAGATGAATAGTGTTATATTCTCATGTGTTGCAAAACAAAAGCCCTACAGCTATTTCAATTTTTTTTCTAGGGAATTACACAAAGAAAACAATCTTGCCCTATTTATCCTCTTTTGTGTGGTTGGTTGTACCATTTCACTTTTTTAAAATGTAATGAACACACAGTACGTTAGAAATTTGTTTCTGGTATGGAATCCACAATTTTTCTGGTACATTTTATTTCTGTTGTGAAAAAATTAAACATTTTATTGTTCAGTTCATTTTATTATATGGCAGTCTGCATAGAATTTTTACTTCAGGCAAAATAAGGATTTTCTACATATTCTGGCCTCTGTACCTAAAAATAAAAGTTCTCTTTCTGAACATGTATATAATCAAGCGATGTAAGTATATAAATTCTTTAAGACTTTAGCATTTAATGTAGTAAGAACCAGTTTGATCTAATAACTAAAGAGACTGAACTGGTCATGGGGAAATCTGGGTTCTAATCTTTGTTTCGTGTGGAAGGAAACCCCATACCTCCTGAATTAGTCTTTTAATCCACATTGTTAACACTGGCTGGTAGTAGTCTTCCAAAATTGCTCGTAGGCATTTTTCTAGCCTAAACTGGGGAAACTGAATTAGGCCTTTTTGATCCATGGTGGCACACTGGTTAGAATGTAGTACTGCAGACTACTTCTGCTGATTGGCGGCTGCAGTTTGGCAGTTCAGTTTTATTTTATTTTTATTTATTTATTTATTTGATTTGCCAATTGTTTACAAGATAATAAGTATAAGTGTATACATAGTTGTGAATACATGAAATGGGTACATATAAGAAAAATAAAAGAATAAGAGAAACAATAGGACAGGGACGGTAGGCACGATGGTGCGCTTATGCACGCCCCCTACAGACCTCTTAGGAAAGGGGTGAGGTCAATAGTAGACAGTCTAAGGTTAAAGTTTTTGGGGTTAGGGGAAGAGACTATAGAGTCGGGTAGAGTATTCCAGACATTGACCACTCTATTGCTGAAGTCGTATTTCCTGCAATCAAGTTTGGTGCGGTTTACTTTGAGTTTGTATCTATTGTGTGCTCTTGTGTTGTTATGGTTGAAGCTGAAGTATTCATTGACAGGTAGGACATTGCAATGTATGATTTTATATACCATGCTTAAGTCAGACCGAAGACAGCGTAATTCAAGGTTTTCTAGTTTTAGAATTTCAAGTCTGGTGGCATAAGGTATTCTACAACGAGTAGAAGAGTGGAGAACTCTTCTTGTGAAATATTTCTGGACTTTCTCAATTGTGCTAATATCAGATACGTAATGAGGGTTCCAGACTGATGAACTGTATTCGAGTATTGGTCTAGCAAATGTTTTGTATGCTCTGGTTAGTAGTGTGATATTACCAGAGAAAAAACTACGTAGGATTAGGTTAACAACTCTTAATGCCTTTTTGGCTATGTAGTTGCAGTGGGCTCTAGCACTTAGATCATTAGAGATGAGTATTCCAAGGTCCTTTACAGAGCTTGGGTCATCAACAAGCATTCATTTCACAGGCAGAAGGTTGACTCAGCCTTCCATCCTTCCGAGATGGATAAAATGAGGACCCAGATTGTTGGGGGCAATATGCTGACTCTGTAAACTGCTTAGAGAGGGTTGTAAAGCACTGTGAAGCTGTATATAAGTCTAAGTGCTATTGCTATTCTGTCTATAAAGAAAATGATCCAGCACTGTTTCACAACCAAAGGGATGCTTTAACTCCATAGTCCCTAAATTAACTCACCATCTTCAGGGATTATGTGAATGTAATTGAACTAAATTGTTAGCCCAACCAAGAGGTAGATCAAATTAGGAAACTGACTCCACAGGAGACCAGAAATATATTTTCTTGAGATTGGCTATAGTAACAGAATCATGCAAATCTATTCGTTTACCTGTCTTTCCTTTATTCTTCCTTTTCCCCACAAGGCTTAGAGATATTTTTAATCTTTTTGCTTCTATTGTATCGGTAGATTCTAAATATTTCCTACATCTCCATAGTTCTTTCAGAAAAAAATATACTTTTATTCATGAGTACTGAATTATATTCATTTTAAAGAGGGCCTGAAATATAGTTAGAAAGAAAACATGGAGGAAAGATGAGTTGAAAAAGCAAAAAGACTGAATTGTGCCTCTGGTTACATCAAGTTATACAAGAACACACTTGTCAGCAGCGTTCCGTTAGTCCATCCTCACAGGAATAATCTTGTTTTTAACATAGGGATATCTCCAGAGCAGATGGAATACAATACGCAATCTATGATCACTAACACACAATTAAAAGATTGTATTTGTGTGTTTTTTTTCCCTTTCTCTCCCAAAAAGAGTTCATTCTTGCCTCAACATTTTCTCAACATATTAGGGAAAGCAACTTGAAACCATAAAAGAGTGGTATCAGGTGGGGGGGAAATGTTAATTTAATCCAGCATGTTGTTTCCTTCAGAGGCCACCAGAAGCTTCAGGGAGTACGTTTTATAGAGAATCTTCCAGGCAGTGAGATTACTGATTTTTGCTCCTGAATTTCCACATATATTACACTTTTGCAAATCAGCCTTGATTTGATTCTAGTTGAAGATTTAAGATTTAAAGAGGGTAGATTTGATTCAAGTTTGTAATTTAAAATTCAAAGGCAACTAAATTCAGTTGGGGAGGGAGAGAATGACTATTTGGCAAGCTGGATCCTCCAATAAAGGTTAATATTATTTTGAGGGTTTGTGGCTTGCTGACAATGCAGGTAGTCCTTGATTTACAACCATTCATTTAGTGACCGTTTGAAGTTACAATGGCATTGAGAAAATTGACTTATGGCCAGTTTTCACACTTACAACCGTTGCAGCATTCCCATTGATCACAAGATCAAAATTCAACTGGCAACTAGCGTGTATTTATGTCAATTGCCCTGTCCTAGGGTCATGTGATCATCATTTGTAACCTTCACAGCCACTTACAACAAACAAAATCAATGGCAGAAGCCAGATTCTCTTAACAATCACATGAATCACTTAACAACTTCAGTGATTCATTTAACACCTCTGGCCAAAGAAAGGTCATAAAATGTGCTCAGTTGTGATAATACATCAGGGGTGTCAAACTGGTGGCCTGCAGGCTGGATGTGTCACGCACAGGCCATGCCCACCTCAGCTCTATGAAGGCAAAAAGACATAGTGTAACAACATGTGACAGCAACGTGATGCAGCAAGTTTGATGCCTGTGTGATAAGTCAAGCGCTACCTGTACTTTGTTGCAGAGGCATTACAAGCAGTTTGGTAATAGTTAATGTCACAGAAGTAGGCAAATGACAAAGAAAAAAACTGGCACAGAACAAGCAATAGCCTTTCCTGCTGTAAAAAAAATCAGTAAATGTTTAGGTCAAGGTCTGTAAATGCTGGCCTGCTACCCATTTACTCATTGGGAAGAAATTTCAATCTATCTCAATTATACAGAATGTATAAGTAAAATCCAGAGTTTGAATGCTGAGAGCTGAAATAAATTCAAGTTTTATTGGCTGGACAAACTACTTTCAATTAGCACAAGAGCGAGCAAAGTTAAAGCCTGTGGTTGGCCACAATAAAGAACTCAAGAGCTGGGAAAGTGAATAGAGTAAAAGTAATGTTAGCTCTGCTACTCAAAGAGCTCCAAGAGGCTGAATGAAATTAATTGGCAGGCTATTCAATGTCAGAGAACCCCTTCCCCCCACACAATATTGAACACTGTACAATCCCAAAGCAATAGGGGAAAAAACCATGGAAACTGCAAAGCACTCTAAAGGTTAAGGACTGCTCTGAAGCCGTCCTATTTAATTCCCTGCATCAATTTGCAAATTGGTTTCCATATGACAAAGCTGCACCAAAGTGAAGCACTCCTTCAAAACTCAACCAATCCGATTAGAGCTGAAAGGGACCTTGGAGATCTTCTAGTCTAACCTCCTGCTCAAGCAGGAGACCCTATACCTGTGGTGGTGAACCTATGGCACGAGCGCCGGAAGTGGCACGCAGAGCCATTACTGCCTGCACAAGAGCACAAGCCCAGAAAAGGTCTACTGCACATGCACGCGTGCCGCCCACCCACCCGCCAGCTGATTGTCCGGTATCTGACGCGCATGTGCGGGGGCATGGTGGCATGCAGGACACACTCACGCATATGCAGAAACATGCAGCACATGGGAGGCACGTGCATGTGCAGAAGCACGCAGCGTGGGTCACATGGGTTGTGCACGCATGCACAGAAGCATGGGTTGCGTGCACATGCAGAAGAGGGGCCTGCATGCATTGCCTTCTGGGTGATGGCACACGAGCATGAGCAGGCAAGTGTGCACACAATTATTGGCACGTGAGCCCAAAAGGTTAGCCACCACTGCCCTATACCATTTCAGACAGGTGGCTGTCCGGCCTTTTCATAAAAGCCTCCAGTGATGAAGCACCTACAACTTACAAGCTCTGCACATCCCTAATGTTTACCCATGTACCCACCTTCAACTTGCTATGCCTCTTTATGCATCATCACTGCTGCATTTAGTGACCACAAATTCCATCTCTCCAGAAGCTCTCCAATAATATACAGTGGGGGGGGAGGGGACAGGTACATCCTTCTGTCAAGGACAAGGCATGCCAAACATGGTCAAGTTGGCATGCCATGAAACAAATGAATCAGACATGCTAGTAAAAACAAGTTATTAAAAGTTGCTGTGGCCCAAGGCACCAAGTAAACCATGGAAGATGTGCCTGCTTTATCCCTACAGACAGGCTGTTGGTTTTCCGGGGTTTTTTTCCAGGCTACACCAATTTGTGTAGAGATGGAGCAGACTGCCTTCAGTAGGGTCAATTAGCTCAGCTGTGCCTCTGCTACAGCTGTGATGAATTGCTTGGTCCTGAGGCAGGCAGGCAGCCGCAGAATTACTCATCCTCAAAGGGGGCTGCTGCCCGTTATATCTCTTGATGACTTACTGCTCTGGCTGGCCCTTGTCTAATCAGAGACAAGGATACATCTCCCCATGATTTGGCTATTTGAAAAGGTTCAGGAGAGTCCCAAGTTTAAATCCTCACTCTACTGTGAATCTCTGTAGCTGACCTCTATGAGCAGAGGGCTCTCACTTTTTCACACTTAGAAAATCCTTTCTCTTCCCCAGATTTTTTTGGGGTGGGGGTACTTTGTTACGTAAGGAGTTGGCAGTTCAGGAAGAACCTGTTCTGGATTACATACTTTGAAAATGTAAAAGTGTACCAAATCAAATCCCTGCCTTTAAAGAAATATTAACAAATATTGTATAAGGTTTTTTTTTTTTCAGATTAAGGCCTATCATTTTATTTTAGCAGCTTTCATGAGCATGTGAGCAAAGTGCACAATGGAATCAATGCAATTGAACTTCACCTGAGCTAGATTCTGTTTGCTTTTCTTACTGCCTGATGGAACCAAATGAAAAATCGTTCATGACATTATTTTAATGTGAGCTATTGCACTGAATCCACTACTTCCTTTTTCTTTGTGTACCCCACTGTGTATAAGTAATGGCAATGGAAAACACTGCACAGATGAAAAAGGAGCCCCATGTACATTTGTAAAAAAATCAACTGCACGTGTCAAATATAAAAAGCAGCAATTATGCAAGTCATATTTTGAAAGGAGGAGGAGGAGGAGGAAGGAGGAGGAGGAGGTTTATTGATGATGACTTGTACAACTTAAGAGAACAGGCCTATTCCTTGGTCTATTGGGTTAGACTTAGAATATCAAGTTAATTGGAAAAATGCAGTAAGAAAGGGATGGACAATTTAATAAACTTATAACTGACCATAAGGGCAGCTGTTAGAGAGTTGAAATTATATATGTATATATTCACTTGCTTATAGGATATGCAATATTTTCAGCAGGTTGACCAGGCATAATTTTTGCACCACTGTATATATGTAAATGTTTGGCAGAACAATGTAAAATAGTACAATTTTTCCATTACTGAGAAACTTCCATTGATGAATTCAGCTCATGAAACCAGTTCAGAAGGTCCACCAATTGGGAAATTATTTACAATTTTTGAGTACTGCAAGTCAAAAAGATCAAATTACAGTAGAGTTTAAACTAAACTCCTGGATGCAATAGAGCTTTCGAGTCATAACCAGCGGTGGGATTCTACCAGTTCACACCTATTCACTAGAACCAGTTGTTAACATTCTAAGCAGTTTGGAGAACCAGTTGTTAGAAGAAATTACTGGCCTAATCCTGTAAGGAAGGCAGGAGGAAACATTCTGGTGTTGCTTACAGAAACTGCCTCTCCATAAACCCTTATTACATTCTTGGCAGGACTAGACTTCCTGTCTCAGGAACATCTCTGGAGTTTTTTCCCTGTCCTTTGCTGGTACTTTGCTTGTATGGAGTGACCATTTAAAGTTACAATGGCACTGAAAAAATTACTTATGACCATTTTTCACACTTACGACTGTTGCAGCATCCCCACAATCATGAGAGGCCAGGTGAGGAGATGCATGCCTCGATGTGAGTGATATTGAGTTGGCCACACTCAGTCAATAACATGACCACCAAGCCATGTCCACCCAGTCACATGACCACCATGCCACGCCCACCACCTAAGCCACACCCACAGAACCGGTTGTTAAAAAATTTGAATCCCAACCCTGGTCAGAACCTATTGTGGAAGGCAGTTGTAGTGATGTCTTATGAGAGGAGAGCAGGAAAAGCATCATAACATTTGCTGCAAAGAGAATTTCCTGACCAAAATAGCAATTTAGAAACATTTATTCACCTACTCACCCATTCCTTCCATTTTTAAGACCATTCACTCACAAAATAACATCTGTCTCCTTTCTTACATAAAAGTATACAAGTGTTATTTTGCTAAAGTTTCATGTATGATGTTCCTGTACTCTCCAATAAGAACCTGTCATATTTTGTTTTTAGTGTACATGAAAGCACTGCTTTTATGTGGCTGATCTTTCATTATAGCATTACTTCAGTTTCCTTCCATGAAGCATCTTAAACTTCCTATATGTGTAAAAGGTAGATTATACATGCAACTAATAATTAGACCAAAGGCAGTATGTACAATAAAAACAAGTCTGTTCTTTCCCTGTCTATTCTGAATCAGGTTCATTATTGTGAACACTATTACGTTGTAACCTTCCCCAAACTGGTGTTATATCCAGACATACTGTTACATTTTTTTTATAAGTTTGACTGGGATATTAGAATTCATAGATATATCTTCAACTTTGTGGAGAGGTAAGTGGAGATTAGGTAAAAATCATAGAATTGCAACTGAATTTGATTAAGCCAAATGACAAATACCAGTTGTTCATTTGTTAATTTATACCAGTTTATTTATCTCATCACGTAGAGATTCTTGTCCTAAAACAAAGTGTTAGAATAAATGTGGCCTAGAGGCTCATTTCAGCCTGGCTTCTGTGAATGCCTTTATATTTTAATAACAAGCAACTATATCTACAAAATGTTGTTCCATAGGAAAAAAAATTAAAACCCAAATAATGTGACAACCCTCTAAGGACCTACCAAAATAATACCAAAAGGTCTGCCAGGTTCTGAGTCATCCAGAACTTTTTTCTGGAAAACCTATACAGTACAAATCAAAAGAGAGAATGGGGAAGAAGCATCTAAGGTCCTGTTGGAAGAAATCTTCATCTGTTTCAGTTCCAAGCCGGGAAAAAGACACTGGAGACAAAATGGAGGTTGGAGGCTGATTGGAAAGAGGGTCCATTTATACATGAAACAGAACCACCAAGCACATGTGATTCTGGATAGCTGACCACATGGAGTTGAGAACCTTCTCTTGGGCCTTGCTCTTGAGCTTCCTGTTCCTGTGCAAGAACATGTATTCTATTGGCTGTTGTCAAACTCCCATGGGGCTATGTGGGGTCATATTTGTCTTGAAATCAAGTTTGGTTGAAGTGTGCTGATGCAATGAAGGGGCTTTTTGGACAATTCCTATTGTGGCTGAGAACTAATCCTACCTTGTTCAGCCCTTGCTGCAGGAGTAATGAATTACCAAATCTGCATTTCTAAAAGCTGGCCTCACTTAGTATCTGCTGGGGGCAGGGCTGAGGCTCTGAGTTTCTGTCTTTAGAAACATGTTTCTCCTTTCTGCCCTTTTAAATATTTCACAGAATATTTCTTTATTCTAGGAGAGGTGGGGGCTAACTATCAACAGTCCCTAATATCAGGCCAGAAATGTAAGCCATGAGTTTTGGAGTTCAAAGGTGATCCGTGATTAAGGTTGTGGACTAAATGCAGAATCAATATTGGATGATGCTGATAATCAAATTATGTCTGTTTTGGGGGGGGCATAGATGGAATAGTTTTTCTTCCATTGCAGATAGGTTTTCTATAAAGTAAAGCTAAAGAATATTTTTGGTGATCTATCAATAACTAATTTCTGAATTTTGATTAGGATTTTAGCCTTGATTTATCCCATTATATTGAGCGAACATATTTTCATGGTAAGCTCTGTATTTATTCCTATTGTATTAACTATATTTATTGTTTGTAGCCATGGCAAGTGCTGCTGAATCGAGCTTATTCAAACTGAGATTCATTGTAGTTGCCTGAATTGCCTCTTTATAAATCTTCTGGTGGCTGAATGCTATAGAGGGGATGAACCATTAAGATGAATAGTTAATAATATAAGATACAGTAAACTCTATGCATACATTATATTGTTTTTGCAAAATATAGTTCAGCTCAGGAGAAGCTGCTTGTCCTTGGAAAAATAAAGGGGAGAACAAGTATTTCAATATGACTTTCAAGGCACATTAAGTCTGCTCATGTGCACCTCTTGAGAACAGTTTCCATAAAAAAAGAAAGAAAGAAAACCAACTTCACTTTCAGAATTATATCAATCTTTTTATTGACAACAGATACCTCCAGACAGCTGTAAATGATATGCTGATGGACTCAGTATAACTGAAGGACATTCAGTAAAATTAAAGTTTTGAAATAGAAACACAAAAACATAATACTTAATGTTAGAATTGCACATGCTTTAGTCCAAATATCTTGATATAATAGTGATATACAGTTAAGGTGAAGGACTCTCTAGAAGCTGATGTACCTGCAATCTGGTTTCTCCATCAGGATTCCTGAACACAGGCATGTGACTCTCAATGTGTCAACGGTTCAATATTATATGCAATATGTGTTGCTGGCATAATGGGAATCTCAATCTAATATTTTTATTTATACATTGTTCAATTAAAATTATACTTAATGTGAGTATTACTAATCTGCAGCCTGAAAATACTTGCCTGATCTAATAATTTCTCTAACTGTAAAAGTTAGAGATTGGAAAATCACTGAAGCCAACTAAGGGGATGTTGCTGTAACTACACTATCTAACAAAATTATTATGACATAAACATTCTGATTTGATATGATATATCTAGAATGTAATTTGTTATGATACATCTAATGTTTGATGATGGGGCAGAGAAAAATAAAACTAGTGTATCTCTTTAATTCAGATACTTTGAGACAACTGGCCTTTCTGTCTCCAAATCCTTCTTCATTTAGTTTCAAGTACACCAGGATTTGCCCCAAGTTTTGTGTGTTTTCAGTTGTTTACAGATATTAGGATGCTATAAACAGTGCCATGCTTATGGTTTGTTTACTAGTCGTTATTCAATCCATACACAGACCTTCTGCCCAAGAGGTGAATACAAAAGACCCTTCAACCAGCTTGCTTACCTGCCTGCCATAACTGAGTACTTCACCTTGTCCCTCAGGTCTAGGTCTCAAGATGTATGTCTTCCCCCTTTTTACAAAGATGAAGGGGCTAATAAAATTATAGCATATCATCATCTACTGTAACCATTCCTGTGGCAACTGTCCATTGGTCTTAATGTAAGGATATCGTTTTCTCTTTGTTCTGTTTTATTCAATCATCCTAGCACATTATTATAATGAGATCTGAGGAGCTAGGAAGAGCTCAGAAATTCTTGGGTGTTGAATTCCATGAGTCATAAAAAGGCCAAGGTTCTCCACCCCTGCTTTAAAACATAAGGCACTTAAATATTATCATTTTTGAAGCAGTATTCATGAACTTGAAGTGCCATTCATACTATGTAGGGTGCTAATGGCATAGTAATATATTTAAAATTGCTTGCAATAACTCAGTCACAATGTCATACAGATTCTAGAGACTAATCTCTAGAATCTCTAGGATCTCAGTCACATTTATTCTAGAGACTAATCTTGCACAATTACCTTTATCTGGTAGACATTTCACTGTTGATCCTAGATTTTGAAACTTATAAAGAAATCAAGCCAGACTTTATTGTTTCTCTATTGGGATGGTCGTAAATTGAGAAATTTTAGATTAAGTTAAAATGTAATTGGTTGCTTATGGTTACATATATGATATAGCCTGCTAAAACTACATTCTACATTCTAAAATCAGTCAGAAAATTGATGGTTGTGATTTTAAAACAGGAATGTGAGTGAAATGCTGGCCATGCTGACTCAGACTGCTAGGAGTTTCTGGGAGAACTTTTGATATCTCAGAGATCCTTTAAAAAGATCTTATATTGCAGCTTTCCTAACTTAAGGACTTCTAGATGTGTTGGGACATGAGAATTCTGGAGATGTAGTCCCAACAGACCTATTGATACCAGACTGAGATGAATGATTCTAGTAACTTAAGAGAATAAATATTTGTGTAAGCAAAGCTCATTGTTGTTGAGAAGGAAGGAGTGCAAGGAGGGGAATATATTCCCTTGATAGTAATTATCATCAACAGTAACCTGTTCATTTTTAATATGCATAGTTACAGTACTTCTTCAAAACCCAGAACAAACAAGCAAGCTAAACACTTGGATATTCATATAATGTGTTATAGAAAAAATATTAAAAATATAATAATTTAAGGGGCAGGTATCTCAAATTAAATGATGACATATTCTTATTGCAACTACATGTATTGGTGATAACAGCATGTAGATTAGAATAGTTCAAACTTTTTTTCTTTAATACCTAATATGTTTGTATCTTCATTTGTTGTCCTGCAGCTAATACCTATACACATTTTGGCTATTACTTCTAACATAAAATCGGGCTCAGTCCATCCTTTCCAATAACCCTTAGCATTGCCTCCTAGCAAAAATAAAAGAGCTTTAGCTTTAAAAATGATTTGTTGTAACAGAAACCTGAGCCTTGGTTCCATGTTTTCCCAAAAATAATATATATCCCAAAAATGAGACCTAGCATGCTATTATAAGGCCTTCTTAAGCCCTACTCAATAAGCCCTACTTAAGAACCTGTGCAGCTGGCCACATGCCCATTCCGTCTGGTTGCTCGTGGTGCTGCAGCCACGAGGTGAGGTAGAGGGGATTTGCCCCATGCACCCCGTACCATTTTACCTCAGGGCTCTGACAACCAGGCCATCCATCCCTGACAACTGTCTCGCAGTGGCAGCACCAGTAGTTGTGTGCAGCAGGAGCCCACTTCTGCTTGCCCATGGCTGTAATGGAACAGGAAGCCAAGTAGCATAATGATGCCATGACTGCAAGGCAAGGTTGGTATCAGGGTGTGGATGGTCTGGTTACGGGGGCCCTGAGATAAGCCAGTGTGGGGCATGGGGCACAGCTCCACCCCCGCCATGAGCAAGCAGAAGAAATGGGCCTTCTGTACATGCAAAAAAAAAATGACATATGCCCAAAAATAAGCCCTAGTGCTTATTTTTTTGATCCAAAAGAAAATAAGTTTGGGTCTTATTTTAGGGAAAACACGGTATTTGTCCAGATCCAATTTAAAATGCCAGCAGGCCTACACAGCACTGCAATCTTATGAATCATATGCACTGTAAGAAAGCAGCCCTGAAAACTATAAAACACAAATATTAAATATCAAACAACAATTTTAAGCTCTTGTGATTTTTTTTACTATTTTACTGATAGACAAAACAATATATCTATATTAGCTTATATCGGTCAGCCTTATCCTACATCTGTCTAGTCAAAAGTAAATCCTAATGTGTAAAATTGAGTTAATGTTACATTAACAGTTGCTCTTATCTTTTGTTAATTTCTATTTTAATTCTGTTTACTGGGTATTAATGTACATTCATCCTTTATTTAAAACAAGTTAAATAAAACTGTCAAATTAAAAAGTTCAGTAGCTTTGATTTGGTCATTATCCTGCATCATAAACTATTTACAGGATTGTTATGGAAATGATATAAGAGAGAAAGAATCTCAGAGGATAGCTTAAGAATGTTAGGTTTTAAATGTAATGTAATAATAACTTTAAAATAAATACAAAAGGTCTTAACAGCTCTGTTCAGCAATCTATCTTTTTGAGTCCACATTTGAACGTTCTTTTCCTAGGATTTAGTTCATCCATTACAATATATTCCTTTGCATGTTGTAGGCTGTTCTTAGACCAGGGTCATCTGCAGCAGGAATAAAAATGGTGGCTTGAAACACTTAGTGTTTTTATATGAGTTAGTGTGAAAAAGAAAAACAAACCTTGATTGTATGCACATTTTGACTGTTTTGACCCCTAACCACCCTGTCTTAAACACTACAAGTGTTTAAGACAAGTGATAATATGTAAAGTTTGATTTTTTGCCTCTCCCTGGATTGAAATTCAATGGTTTTTACCTACTTCTGTGGCTGATATGACTCCCAGAATTTATACAAGATCAATACATTTTGAACAGTTCTCATTCAGTTTGATGATAATGCATTGGCTTTTAAAATGTCTTAAAAGTTAAAAAGAATTTCAGGAAATTAAATGGATGGGATATGTGCACTTGAATTTATGAAACGGCGTAATTAGGTTATATGAGTTTAGGTTCCATCTTTCATTATAAATTCTCCTTTCCTGTAACTTCAACTTCTTTGGGTTCAGTTCAAACCTCAGAAGTGACATCATGCAGGATTTCCTCCCATTGAGCTTAGAGAGACCTGGGCAGACAGAGTGTCCTGAGAATTATAGAAAAAGTAACAGCGGTGCTTTGCATCATCTCCAACAATGAAACAAATTCAAAAACAACTTAAGAAAAACAGAAAGAAATTTTTTAGCACCATGAGGTAATAGAAAATGGTAGAAAGGTAGAAAATCAGAAATCTCTTTCAGTAAGGAAACTTTGAAGAAAGATATTTTGTACCATCATTAGACAGCATTAGATTATCACATAAAATGATAAAAGAAAAGAAAACAGGAAACAAGGAATTTAAAGTTCTTAAGTTGCAAGATTCATAAAGACCAGCTTCAATTTTAAAAAAATGTACTGGTTTTGAATGGAAAGTTCTGCAACATGAAAAATAAAATAGAGGTAACCTTGATGGGTGTTTCTGCTCCTAACTTTCTGCAATAGGAGCATCTTTTGGAGCTTCCTGGCTTAGATCACTTCCTTACTTCATCTTCTGCCCTAAAAGAAACAGCAAAAATGAAAAATAAAACAGTATTATTGAACATGTAATGCTCTCCTCCTGAGCTGTCGTGTAGATTGGCATGAAGGCAAGTAAGGAGTGAGAGCAAAGTATGCAAACATGAGTGTTCGCTGCTCTGATCACTTTCATAACAATATTCAAAGCAATGTTGCATCGTTGTGCCATGGGATCCTCTCCTTTTGGAGGAGCAGGCGGTTTTCATTAGACTGACCGGTTTGATCATTGTCCTCCTGCATTCAGATGCCACTGAGTGGAGTCCCTTCTGACATTTGAGCAAGTGTCTCTGAAAACCAGATTTCTGCATCTGTATCTCTGCATTCTGGCTCTTCATGTAGATACTTCAAAGGAATAGAGTAGGTTCTCTTCTGACTATTGCTACTGGCTAGATCTGTTTCTTTCCCAGCTGCTTAAGAATGCTGCTTGTTAACATAAGCAGACCATTCTAAATGTTACACTTTTTCAAGGGATTTGATTAGTACTATAATTAGACACTGGAGAATGTAACAAGAAAATTGATGTCAGATGTTGCCCTATCTGGAGATTATAGTTCTTATTACAAGAATATTAAAGAGTTTGCTCTCACAAAGGCTGACCTCAGCATTGGCAGGCAAATTTAATAGGGATGAGACAGCAAATTGGCTGAGAGAGTGAAGATAAGAAATAAATAAACTGGAATGGTTTGATTGAACAAAGCTTGCATCCAAAGCAAGCATACTTGTGTTGGATTTACAGATATAACCTCGTGGCTAGGAAAAGGACAACATTGGTTTTTTAAAACCCAGGTTGCAAACAGAAACCTCTTGAAGCAGCAATGGAAAGTTACCACTAAATGGAGGTTCAGAAATGTGAGTGAAAAGTTGGTCATGCTTGTAAATGTAAAATGTTTATAAATGATTACTTTTTCCCCAGCTGAAGAATCAGAATTCAGATAATTAGATGTTCATTTGCCATTTCATAATACAATACCTGGTTGTCTATAGAAATATTTTTTATTCATGGCATAAAACAATCTACACATATCTATATGATTATGGCTTTGGCCACACATATATTAGACCCACTCCCAGCTGGTTGGTTAAAGCCTCCCAGGAAGTGAAATGTGCTTAGATCTCAGTGTGGTGAACTCTACTTTGAGGAATTTGGTTATCCCCCTGCCCCCAAAGAGGTGGTGGTTTTCCCCCTCCTCAAAAAACTATCACTAGACTCAACTAAAACTAGACAACTTTCATTCAGTCTCCCACCTTTCCGTTTAAGAGAAGGTTGTTGAGAAAATGGTCAAAAAACAGATTCAGAGAATTCCAAAGAAATGAGTTATATGGATCCCTTTCAGTCTGATTTTAGACCTAGGTCTGGAATTGAAATGACATTGATCACACTTTTGGATTACCTGTGGATTGAATTGGATGGAGGTAACCAGAGGTGGTATTCAGCAGGTTCTGACTAGTTCTAGAGGACCGGTAGCAGAAATTTTGAGTAGTTCGGAGAACCGGCAAATACCACCTCTGACTGGAGATTTTACAGTATCCTTCCCCTGCCATGCACACCAAGCCACACCCACAGAACTGGTAGTAAAAATATTTGAATCCCACCACTGGAGTTAACACATCCATTCTTGTCCTCTTTAAAGCTATCAATACCATCAACGATAGTATCCTTCGGTATCGATTCCAGGGGTTGGGAGTGATTGGTGTTTTATTGCAGTGGCTTTCAAACTGTGGTCCGCAGACCACTAGGGGCCATAATATCATCACAGGAAGTTGGCAAAGACTTGAAGAAATGTTATGATTTAGTTCTTAAGTTAAGTCTTGCAGAGTCCATGGCCATGGTCCATAGCCAAAATAGGTATTTAAAGGGGTCCATGGTGAGGAAAAATTGAGAACTGTATTATGTTGTATTATGCTAGTTCTCCTCCTTTTTCTGGGGCTGGCTCCAGTTAGTGTTGATCAGGCACAAAAGATCCTGCCCTTGATTTGCAGGGTTCCACAGAGTTTGGTACTTTTTCTACTCCTGATTATCATGTACTTGAAGTTCTTGGGAGAGGTCATCTAGCAACATGAGAGGGTTTATGTCTCTGCCCCTGGCTAATAAAGTGATCGTGTAGAAGTCCTGTCTCAGTGTCTGGAGGTCTAATGGTATGTGAGAAAAACCTTGAGATGTAGGCAAAGAGATGCTGCCTAGGGAATTATCAGATAAGCCCAACCTATATAAGAGACAGAGAAAGAGTCTGAAAAGGACCCCCCCTAATTTCTCAGTCTGTAAAGGAAACAGCAGAAGATTGTATTTTCAGACTTCCAAGAATCTGTTAATGTAGCTGTACAATAAAACTAGAAGTAGCTAATTTGGTCTGTTTTTTATCTTGAACATCTAGCAAGTCTGACAGCTGCTTGAGTGCTGCTAATTGTTTTGTTTTTGTATTGGTTGCTTATTATACTATTTGGGTTTTTATATGTTTTTTACAATTTTATATTGTCATTTTTTTATTGTGGTTGTTATTGTATGCCACGCAGTGGGTTACATTTGAAGCAATAAATAATAAAATAAATCTTCCTGTATCCTTTTATCAAAGCATCTGGCTTATAAAAATAAGCCTGAAAAAAATATTGAGGAAGCAATGACAGAGTGAGAGAAGACAATGAGGAAGGGGGAAAAAAGCAATGGAGAACATATGCTACTTTCCAGGACCAAGCACAAATTATATATGCAAAAGAAAAGTCATTATAAAGTGATTTATAATTTCAGTGAATTGTTTCCTGTAATATTTAGGCAACAATCATTTTAAAGAAGTTGAGTTAGAATTTTTTAAAACTAGAAATCAGAATTGAGGTGAATGCATCAGGTAATGCTGATTAAATGATGTATGTAATGGACACTCAGTCATCAAATTGTTTCTTTAATGAAGCAGAATTGAGGAGGAGGAATCATTTGGATTCTACCTTCCATCTCTATTCTGCTGCTGTGCACATAAAAAGTTAAAACTGAAATAATCAAAGGCCATTTCTGTTAGGAGTATCCATCTAATTATCAGGGGTGGGCTTCAATTTTGAGCATGAATTCTCATATACAAAATGTTATTTATTCAGGAGGAAGGTGGGAAAGGGAACATTTTCACAATCTTATCCATGTTTGTTGAGTTCATTTGAAACTTATTTTCTAGTAATTGTCTCTAGCCAATGGTCATTGAATATAGAAATATCAGCCGTATCATGAAATGGTTTTTCCTTAAATTCCTGTATCTCTTGCATGATCTTTCAAATAGAAACTTCCTAGATCCAATGTTTAGGACTAAGTTCCACAAATAGAAACTTCCTAGATCCAATGTTTAGGACTAAGTTCCACACAGTGTGGTATCACAAATATTTGTCTGATCCAAGATTTAACTAAATAAGAATGGTGTTTGGAAAGGATTGCACCGGCAAAGTGAAATATGGAAACTGCAAAGATATCAATGTTCAAAATCTGGTTAATGAACTTTGCTGAACAATGATTGTCACTTTATCACTATAGCTTTGTAATACAAAGCAAAATGGGACTATCACCTACTAAGGTCATATACAAAGGTTAAGAATTTTAAAAAGATTTTTAGTAACTCAACACAGACTTAATTTTTTTATCTCCCAGTTTCAGTAGTATCAATGCTGAGTTTGTACAGAGCCTGAAGATATTTAATTAATATTTTATTTTTCACCTTTTATCACATGGAAAGTACTATTTTGGATTTACTATGAAAAAACTTTTCAGACTGTAGGGAACTTTTGTTATACCAAGAAATATATGAGACATTGGAGTACATTCATATAACAGTACCAACCTCTATAAAAAGTATACTTTACATTGCTCTCTACAAGTGTGAAATGGCGCAATGTTGTTTAGGAAAAATCCCATTCAATTTAGAGAAAATTCAAGCACTTGAAATAGGGTATCAACTGTGTATACTTGCTACTAATGCAATGTATTACAGAATAACACCTGGGAGTTTGCTTCAGCAGCTTTATTGAATGCAATTTCTTTCCTGTATTAAGCTTCCAAAGTTTTACCTTCAGATCATTTGGAAAACTTAAAAGTTATGCATTAAACCTGACTACCACTTACTGTAACATGACAGGCTGTGAGAAAATAGCCACTTAATATTCAAGTTGATCCTTCTTGGTCCAATTCCCAATACAGAGTATCTAGTTATATCTATTTATACAGCCACTGTTTTACCTGTTCAGGCTAGAACAAGTGATAGTCTGTAAAAGTAAGCCAGGAAGCAATTCTTTCATAGCCAGCCCATTTTTTTTCAGGTTCCAGATCCTACAACTTTTCAGTGTTATTACAAATATTCTTATTCCTATTACTCAAGCAAGAAATGGGAAGAAGGGGGAGAATGCATCCTCAGCCAACTGAGAATTTCTAGTCTAAGGCTGAGGTTAACAAATAAAAGATGGCAACAGACTGCACACCCATTGATATAATTACAGACTCCCTTCCCCAAAACACACAGAAAATACATTTCCTACAAATGCTATTTGTAATGATAAATAAAATATTTCTATATGTAATTCCTCAAACCATAACACTGTGTGAAAGAAATAAAATGTAATCAAAATTATGTTTGTGTACTTTGAGAAAGTTCCTTTTATTATACAAGATCAACAATTACACCACTCTTACATATATTCAGAAAATTGCTAAGCAAACCTAGCAATCAAGCAATTTTCAGACACTTTGGAAATCATTATTGATGCACTAGAAAGACTTGGTAATAATCTGGCAGTTCCAGCATGCTCTAGTTAGTGGTAAATCATTACTGGAAATGAAAATGTTAGACATTAATGGGACCCACACCGCAGGTTGCTTTCCATGAACCAGGATTATATTAAGCAGGAACCACAGGTCTCACCTGAAGAAACCCAAATCATTCATAGAACAGATTGATTGTCTTGAGCTTCTCTGCTTAGAAAAAAAAATTTTTCCTTCTGGAAATCCATGTTGAATGACCCAGATCTTTCTTTAATAGGCTGATGGAAACAAGCCTAGCTTTGCAATCCAAAGTAATCACCCTTAATTACATATCAAAGATCAAGGTGCCCCCTAAGTATAAATTGTTCCAAAAGTTTTTGTATATATTGGGGAACTCCATGTTTTCTTTTTGTTTTCTTTTAAATTGCATCTGACCCGTCACTCTAAATTCTTAATAAAGATGCTGAATTGGGAAAAGGAGCCAATTTTATCATTTTGCCTAGCCTGATGTTTACCTGCATGTTAGTCTCCCAGTTGTGCATATTTATCAACAAATAGAAGTCTTGAAAAGAGATGTCCACGAACCTACAGTAGCTTCTCATGAGTTCAAACAGAAGTGTAAGAATTGTTACAAACCAAAAGAGTGATCAGCCTTTCCTACCTTGGAGTGACAGAAATACTAACCAGTCCATCCCTTCCCCAATTATTACATACATACTTTCTGATCTTTTTCACAACAGACTTTGAAACCATGTAAAAACAAATACCATTATTTTATTCCTTTGTTTGTTTTGTTTATTTTATTTTTATTTATTGTTTATGTATTTATTTATTTTAGGGAAATTATATTGCCGCACACGGAGACTCGAGGTGGCTTACAGGAATATAAAAACCTCATATATAATGCTAAAGAGAAACAAATTTCAGAATAATTGAAAAGAAAAGAAATATTTGCCTGATTTGAAAGTCTGTGATCATATTAAGAGCAACTGCATTCTCTTCGCTGATGATGTAAAGCTATTCAACACCACCGACAATACTGCTACCCTTCAAAAAGACCTCGACTATGTATCAGAATGGTCAAACAAATGGCAACTTCAAATCTCAACAAATAAATTCTTTGTCTTACATATTGGCAAAAAAAAATCAGAAAATAAAATACAAGCTGAATAGTCAAGACCTTGCTGATGATCCAAACTCTGTCAAGGACCTTGGAGTACTCATCTCTAATGATCTAAGTGCTAGAACCCACTGTAACTACATAGCCAAAAAGGCATTAAGAGTTGTTAACCTAATCTAATGTAGCTTTTTCTCTGGTAATATTACACTACTAACTAGAGCACACAAAACATTTGCTAGACCAATACTTGAATACAGCTCATCAATCTGGAACCCACATTATGTATCTGATATTAATACAGTTGAGAAAGTCCAGAAATATTTCACAAGAAGAGTTCTCCTCTCCTCTACTCATTGCAGAATACCTTATGCCACCAGACTTGAAATTCTAGACCTAGAAAACCTAGAACTACGCCGCCTTCGGTCCGATCTAAGTATAGTATATAAAATCATACATTGCAATGTCCTACCTGTTAATGAATACTTCAGCTTCAACCATAACAATACAAGAGCACACAATAGATACAAACTCAAAGTTAACTGCACCAAACTTGATTGCAGGAAATACAACTTCAGCAACAGAGTGGTCAATGTCTGGAATACTCTACCTGACTTTGTGGTTTCTTCCCCAAACTCCAAAAACTTTAACCTTAGACTGTCTACTATTGACCTCATCCCTTTCCTAAGAGGTCTGTAAGGAGGCGTGCATAAGCGCACCGAAGTGCCTACCGTCCCTGTCCTATTGTTTTGTTTTATTTTTCTTATATATATATCCATTTCATGCATTCATAACTATGTTTATACTTATACCTGTTATCTTATAATCGCTTGACAAATAAAATAAATAAATAAAATAAAAATAAATATGCTCATACTGATTTTCTACTGATCCCTTTCCTAAATGTAGGTCCCCTCTTTCTCTCCTTCCTACCCCAAACTGTCCCCTAACCTGTAGAAGGAGATATTGGGGAAGCAAAAGAGACTGCAGTTGGAAAGAGAAGTCAAAAAAACCTCAAAGAACCAGGAAAACTTTCCTCCTCAATTGTATGGATGTCCCCAAAGATGCCTTCCTGAAATCAGCAGCCTGACAGATTTTTGCCAAGTAAAAAAACTCAGCATTTCCTGTTTGGATAATGAGATAAACCTTTGATATTACCTAAAATTTTGTGGGCCTTTTGATCAACATGAGATTGAAAATACAAAGTGAAGGTTAAATTAGGCAACTCCTCATAAGTATAATGCCAAATAATAGAGAGAACTCCCAAACAGGTTTTAAGATGCAAACAATGTATCTCCCCATGTCAACACAGTTAGTATAGACTCTGATTTTGGGTAGTATATGATGTACCTGTCAAGGCTGGAGTGATTCTCTGAAAATCAAGAGAGATTTGTTAAATGGGTACTCATGTCAGTGGCATTTTGGGGACAATTATATTACTGCTCTCTCTTTATGCATTATTAAATGATAAAGAACAATGATCTCTTTGCTACAAACATAGAGAATATATTACTTGACTGCTTGAATATAATTGTGAGACTCAAGTAAAAACAACCTGACTATGCTTAAAAGTTACAAAACTTTAGCATACTGTAAAATCTTCTTTTTGTTCCATTCCCAAAATAAAAAAATGATATTCCTTGAGCTTTGTTAGCACTAAAAGTGCCATTTAATGTTTACAGTGACATTCATTACAATATATGTACTGCATTATGTGCAATCAAATTACTTTAAAATGTTTAAGGAGATTTCTGTCATATATACATCATTGATACAACCAAATTTCTCATTGCAATCATTAGTTAAGGGTCAACAGACAAAAAATATTCTACACAAATCTTTTTTAAATACATTGTAACTTTTACACTCTACAACTGAACTTTCCTAGAAATTTAAAAGAGTTTTCTATGTATTTTCTCTTGCTATATTCAATGGAATTTCCAGTAAAATCTCCACAGTTTCCAAAGCGCCTGTAGGTCAGACAAGGAATAATGGATGGAAACTGAACAAGGAGAGATTTAACCTGGAAACAAGGAGAAACTTTCTGACAGTGAGAACAATCAACCAATGGAACAGCTTGCCCTCGGAAGTTGTGGGAGCGCCATCAGTTGAGACTTTCAAGAAGAGATTGGACTGCCATTTGTCAGAAATGGTGTAGGGTCTCCCGCTTGGGTGGGGGGTTGGACTAGATGACCTACAAGGTCCCTTCCAACTCTGATTATTTGTTATCTGTTATCTGTTTGAAAGCTGAATATCACTTCTCTATTTTGAATTGGATTGTTCCATGCACCATTCTTTCTCAGCAAACTTATGGGTTTGTTTCAAAAGACAGAATTTGTTTTATATAATTGTCATTTCTTTGGACCTGACAACTTATCTAAGCATTATTCTATGTTTTATTTTTTGCAATCTGAAATCATAATTCATTGTTAATTTTTTGGATCATGACTTCTTTTAACAATAGGTTGTATTATTCTTGAAACTGGAATTGTGGCTTATACTTGGTTTAATTCTTATATACTTGGTTGTATACTTGGTTTAGTTCTTGTATGCAAGTGCAAATAAAAAATACTATTCTTCTATTTAAACTACTTTTTAATGATTTTTCTATCTAAATCTGCCTTTATCTGCCTTGGAAACAATTTTATTTTTGTATCCAAATCTATTCTAAAAAAGATCTTCAAAATGAAAAACCCACCCCCAAAACAGAACAATTGAAGAAAACCTAATGATACCAAAAGGGGGAAAAGTCTGAGAATGGGATAGCTAGACATATATTTTAAGTAAAATAAAAAACTCATATCTTAATTTTAAAAACACCTAAATGCCAAACCCCAGATTAAATAGCAATACAAACCTATACAAAGATAAATACTTTATAATTAATAGAAAAAGTCTACTAACTCCATAATATTAAGAGAAATGTTGGAGAACTGGCCAATTGGCCAAGTGTTACTGGAACTGGCTACTCAAAACAATGGTATTGATCCACTGAAAGACTGATTCTGCCTCATTCTGCCAACTGTGGTTAAAACTAAAACTTGCTTAACTATTATAGAATAAATTGGTCTGTTTATGCTTCTGCAACAATAGGCACCTTTATTCATGAATTCATTTTTAGCCTGTAAAAATAGCCCACAAAAAGTAGTTTCATTTTAACTAGTCTGGGAAGATAAGTTGCCTTTTGCTTGTTAAGTGAGAGGAAATGAAATGGGATTCTGCTTTGGCTAGTTATAGATTTTTCTCCCACAATTAGAAATTTAGCTGTAGGGAAATTTTCTTCTGTCATTATACCAAAGGTTACTCCTAATTCTCTTGCTATTATTCCCAGTTACCACTGATATCTGATTAAGAAAGGCCTTTATCTAGATAGCAAAGATGCTTGCCTATTAAAGAGACCTTCATATGTAGGTCTTGTTTAAAGATCAAGAGAACATACATCAACCAGTCCCATCCGGTAAGGCAAATCCTGTTGGCCAAAGAATTTCAATTGGCAGGATCTAGGACAAGGGCCTTCTTTATCATTGCTAACTTACCCCCAGAGGTGAGGTGACGTGAGCCACCACTCTTCTAGTTTTCTGGAAATGTGTTAAGACCTGGCTCTGACCATTAGCAAGAGGAGGTCTGATGATGCAATCCTTAAGATGGCTGGTGATACAGGTCACTCCTTCCAGCTTGCCTAATATTTTTTTAAACTTCTAAACTTTTTTAACTTTGATTTTCATTTATGACCTATAAAATTTAACTTTATTAATTCTGTTTTTAACTTTGTTTTTAGACATGTGCTTGGGTGGTTTTATTATGTTGTAAACCATCCAGAGGCACTTAGGTGAAACAGGTGGTGTAGAAAATTAATAAATACATGAGCATATTACTTCTGTCTAATCTTCATTAATCAGACCATAGTTACAATATCGCATCCAGTTCTGGGCACCATATTTTAGAAATACATTTACAAACTAATTGCCTGTGCAGAAGGGGGCAGACGATATGATAAGGAAACTATAAGAAAGAAGATATGATAAATGGCTGGATTTGGATTCATTTAGCCTAAAGAAGAGACTCTGAGAAAACACGATAGATTTTTTTCAAGCAGCTGAAATCATTTCATATTAATTACTCTTTAATTTTGTAAGGCCACCCTGGTCAGTTTAATGAGGTGGCCTACAAATTCAAAAAGCCAACAAGTAAATTGAAATGGCTGTCTTGTAGAAAGTCAGATAAATTTGTTCAGTACTGTCCTAGAAGCCAAGGCAAGAAATAAAAACAATTAAATTATCAGGAAATACAGTAGTTGTTGGCTGGATTTCAGGAAGAATTTCCTAATTCTGTTCAAAAATGCTGTTCAAAAATGGAACAGACTACCTTGCGTGGTGATGGGTTCTTATCTACTGAAACTGTTTAAACGGAGCCTGAATGACCGTGTTGCAAGTAGTAGATTCCTAAATTGGAAAGGAAGTAAAATAGATCAATGTAAGGTTCCCTCCAAGCCTTACATTCTATGTTCCTAAGAAAAAAGTACTTCATAGCATAAGCATTGTACCTATTAACAAGTCCTTTAATTGAATGTGTCTGAAACTCTATCAAAGGGCATGGTTGCTTTAAGAAAATTACAGACAAATGCCATATTCTCCTTATGGATTCCAAAGTACTTTTTTGCCTTTGAAACTGAAACATCACTATTATGTATGGAAAGATGAGGAATCTAAGCCTGCAGAGGTAGAACAGCACCATTCTCATCACATTTCTGCATTTTTGGTTATTAGTTTAATTTCTGCTACTTTTGTTCACAGGGTGATGCAGAAGCACCCTTTCACACATCCTTATCTTTGCTGCAGTACTTTACCTGACTGGAAATATATAACTGCAGAATTTTATCTGTACTGCCACTCAGTGGTCAATGACATAGGAAGCATTATGAAAACAAAGCTAAAGAATGTGTATTCATGTAGAAACGATCTAGCACTGGTGATGTTGTTGGGTAATGAAACTTCTGCAAGAAAACAAATAAGCTCAAAGAGAACCAAGGACCCTTCCAGTAAACAAACAGTACCTTTCTATGTCTGTCCGATGCCAGAGCAGCAAAACTGGGCATTTGGAAGTGCTGTTTCTGCTAATGTCTAAACAATTTTAATAGTGTTTCAGCCTAGAACCAGGTTTTGGGGAGGGTAGAAAACCTTGAAGGAACAGGTTCAGTAGGGTGCCCACTTGTATGATTGGCATAAGCACAATGCTTTTAATATAGCTATAATAAATTAAACCTTGGTTCCTTTCCAACCTTCCATTTAAGTTGAGTGAAGAAGACAAGATATTACAATATTAAAAATGTTTTTATAACATAGTGATTTGTGGTTTTACCCAAAGTGTTGAACAGATGACAGAGCAGAATTAATGAAAGTGCTAGAAGCTTTTGAGAGTTCAAATTTTGAGAGTTCAAATTGGGAGTGCTTGTGGGGGAGGGAGAGCTCCAATTCACTCTACAGCTATTGTTACAAAGACATTTTTGGCAGTAAGATCTCTTCTACTTTTACCAGGCTTGAGTTAATAATTTGATCTCTGAAGATGAGAGTGAAGGGATATAAATTGGATAGTTTTTTTTAATGGCAACTTAGAAAAACTGATGGCCAAACATTTTCCAAATCCCCAAAGATTTTTGAACTTAAAAGCACTCTGCTAAAAAAAAAAACATGGCTGTGGAATTGGTGATCATTAACAAACTGTCATGGTTTCTTTTAGTTAAAGAATCACTGGAAAACCTAGTCTGTCAAGGTCAAATTACATGTAGATTTCAGTGAGGCTAGGGTTTAGTGGGAACATTTTAATCCTATGCTCCTTCTCCTAACATTTTGTCTTAATACAGATTTGTGGAGGAGTTTTCTAGAATAAGAAGGATTAAACTACCTTTCTTACATGTGCTGCAGTCGGTTTGACAATTATGCTATCCTTCCCATTTCTCAGCATTTCCCCCCTATTGGAACAGTGTCTGTTTTTTTTATAAACAAGTATTCTATAGGTACTTGAGAATTTTTTTCAGAATATCTCTTGATGGTATTTGCAAAATATTACAAACAAATTTATTATTTGAGATGTCAGAGGAAGCTTCTCCATTCTATCCATCTGCACTTCCCAACCAAAGAAGGTCCATAGGAAGAGGCTCCTTCTGATTTTTTCTTCTTGAGATTTAATAGCAGTGTGGGAAGCCACACTTCCCTTCTGCTTCTGGAGAACTTCCTCCACCAATCTGTACTAAGAGAAAGGCCACTGACTGGAAAAGCCATTTGTCCTATGAAAGAGAGAACATTCACACCCACCTTTCAGTCACCTGTTCTCTTGGAAAGACATTTCAAAACAAAACAATTTTTTTCATCAAATTGAAAGAGAATTGATGCTCCCCCCTGCACGGCACTATTGTGAAACTGTGACAAATCTTGGTTTGCAGACTTCTTTAACATAAATTGTCAGTTTGACGCAAGTGTGGTGCAACAGTACTCTTGGGCTTTAGAGTGCTTTGATTTCTGGATATTGCTTTAGGCTCCCTTCAACCTACTATTATCCCCCTTTGTGCCTCCAAGATGTGTTTGTACTGACACTTATTCCCTTCATGCAACTAATGAAGCTTTTTTTTTTCTTGTAAAATTCAGCTTGCAATGAACATGTTGGTGTTTCTTTCCTAGATCGTGTTGAACAAAACCATAGTGGTCAAACTTTTAGAGACCTGTATTTTCAAGTCCTTTGATGATTCTCTTAATGGTATTGACCCAGTACAATTCTTTCAGAACTGTACTGGAGATGCTCTCACCTGCAACATGTAATTAAAAACAGCAACAACAGAGAAGTGAGTATAACTTATTCAAAACTTAAGAAGCTGCTGGCAGGAACCAATGATTACATTCCTGGGTGAGCTGTTTATCATTGTCCTTTGGTCGGTAGACATTTATATGCTGCCCTGAATTGCTTCAATAGTGAGCAAATATGGGCAAATTTGCTGCCTACCAACTGTGGATTGTCCTTCCACTCCTTTCTATCATTTTGCAGGCCACTTAGCATCTAGTTATTTGTAAATGTAAATAATGTGGACATTTTGTCCAAAAGATAAATATAGCACTGCCTGTATTTTTTTAGAAAAATTCGAAAGGAAGTAGATATAGTGCTAACTTTCAGAATCTTTTATTTCCAACCTGCTATAAAATACCATTGTATTTTATAGTAGACTTCATAAGGCATTTTTAACAATAACAATAATAGCAATAGCAATAACAATAACAATAACAACAGCAAGAATAAGAATAAGAATAAGAATAAGAATAAATAATGGTCAAAAATGAGCATGCAAAACTACTGTGGGACTTCTGAATACAGACTAACAAAGTTTTGGAACACAATATCCCGGATATCACAATTGTGGAGAAGAAAAAGGTATGGATCGTCGACATTGCCATACCTGGTGACAGCAGAATCGATGAGAAACAACTTGAGAAAGTCACCAGATATCAGGACTTGAGAATCGAACTGCAGAGACTCTGGCATAAACCAGTGCAGGTGGTTCCAGTGGTACTCGGCACACTGGGTGCTGTGCCTAAAGACCTAGGCAAGCACTTAAAAACAATTGGTGCTGACAAGATCACCATTGGTCAGCTGCAGAAGGCCACCTTACTGGGATCTGCTCGCATAATCCACTTGGGAAGTGTTCGACTAGTGATTTGTGATACAAAACCCAGCATAGTTATCTCGTTTGCTGTGTATACTGTCATTTTTGTGTAAAACAACAACAACAACAACAACAATAATAATAATAATAATAATAATAATAATAATAATAATAATAATAATAATAATAATAATAATAATAATAATAATAATAATAATAATCTGAAGCATCCACTTTCATTGTAAATGTGCCAATCTGTCCAGGGGAAGAAAAAAAAAGAAATATAAGCTTGGTAGGAACTGATAGTAAGTATTATGAGAGGGTTGAAGAGGAGGCAGAAAACCATCTGATTAGTGTGCAGTCTAGTAATTTGCTCCTTTAGGACTAGCTGCACAGCTATAAGAGTTGGTGATCCCTGTTTTATCTACTGTCTTTTTGAATGAAATCAAAGACAGAGAAGACAGAAACAAGCACACTTTAGTGGATGAGCATTATGTTTATCTTGCAATAGGATATTTTCTTGTCCTTTTCCTGTTATATCTCAACTATGCCAAATAAAAGTCTATTATGATCAATTTTCCCAATTTACTCTTTCATTACATTTTTTTCAGTATGTTTTCTGATTGCCCTGAAATATTTAGATCCGATTTTTATTGGTTATTTATAGCATCATCAGCAATACCAATTTTAGTCCCAAATACTAGCCTTGTAACACCACAAAGGCAGTATTTACGTAGTTGTTTCTTTCTTGTACTTTCAAAAGCCATATCTTTGCTTCATAAATCATCAGAACCCTATGACCAATGTTATGCACACAGCATAACATAGTTAAAATTTCCACCTCTCCATTTTAAGTGTAATTGTGTGGTCAGATTAGCCTTGATTGTGGTACTGTAAATTCCCAAGCCACCTTAAGGGAGAAGATATGTCTGATTGTCTGTCATCAGTTAATCAGTGCTGTCAAAATATTCACCCACCCATTTATGCAAACATATTTGGTTAACTAAGCACAGAGCTCAGGATAGTTACAGTGTGAGAGCCAGGACAGCATATCATTATTATGGCAGGATATTTTATTACTATATATACCACAGCAGACTAGCTGCACTTATGGTTCAGTACCCTGTCAAAGCTCTCAAACATTAATATTGTAACAATGAATGTTCATCAGTAAATTAATCCATATTAAAATTGATATTAAAATTGATCTAGCCTTTACTGTGATCAGTTAAAAAATAATTCATCAAACAAGTTCTGAGTGAAATTGAAGATATGTACTGCCTCGATTAAGCGAGTTACAGGAGATGTTCTCAGGTGAGAAAGCAAAATTCTAGTCCAGAATTCTGTGGCCATTTCATACATTATTCCGAGGTACATCTGGATCTGTCACATGCAGGAGGAAATGTCAAGAGCGCTGGAGCAAAACTTTCTATAGATATTTTAGGTGAATGATTGGTGCTCGGAACTCTGGACTAGAACTTCCTGCTTTGTGTGTTTGTTGCTGCAATTCAGTAGTAATTGTTCAATTACATTCAGTAAATAAACAGAGCATTAGACATTGTCATAAATCAAAAGTGTTCAACTGAAACCACTCTGACAGCCATTTTAGCATTTTTATGGCTTCAGGGATGCTATAGTGCTACATTAACTTGTAACAAATTTGCACAGCATCTGAAGGGTAAAAGTGATTCACATCCACTGGGAGTTGAATGCTGGCTGGGCAAGTCCATCACAATTGACAGAGACCTCATTTTGCAAGTTTGTTTGGGTTACATTTCAGACTGGATCTAGACATGTTTCTCTCGAAAAAGAGCTTCACTATATGTGGGTTAGATCATTGTTCCACCTGTTTTGTTGAATGCTACCAAAGAGTTTACAGGAAGCGCGATGTGGACAGTAGACCATGCATCTGGAAGTGAAGAAATTGAAATAATGGTTTGAATGAAGAAGTAGTAAGACCCTTCTCAAGAAGCCATGTTCAACTCAACTATCTTTGATAATTTTTAGCTGTCCCCAACCTTCCCTTTCTAAGGAAGGTTGGGGAGAAGTGGTAGAGCTACAATTGTTGGAGCCCTGGAAAGAGCACATTATCAGTTGGGATAAAGGACTCTTATCAATTGGGATAAAGGCCCAGTGTGAGATTAATGTTGCATCGATCATTCTTGGGGATGGGATCTCTAATGAAATCAGGGAAAGGGAAATACAACTGTTTTGATCCTATGGGTTTTTCAAGTTGCTTTCAGGACCATTGTCTATAGTAGCCTTCTGGGCTGGCTACAAAATTTTAGAATGGGAGAGACTGAAGTTTGGATTGTTTTCCTCTTTATAACTATTTCTATTATTGCTTTTATTCTCTTTGTCTTTCATGCCACCATATTTAGCCCCTTCAATTAAACAATGCCATCTATCAAGCCTTCTGAATCCCACCTCAGCAGCAGCACCTGCTCTCTGGAATTGGTGCCCAAATATTCTAGCAAAGTCATAGCACAGAATATATCATTGTTCAGTGCTGATTTTCACTGAATTGCTTTTTCACTGAACTATAGCTGAGAAATGTTATTTCTAGCTAGTCAACTCTTTTAAAGTCAATCGAGGCATCAGCCTTTCCGAAACTGGTGCTCTCAAAATGCGTTCTCAATTACTCATTCTCAGTAAGTGCTACCTAGAATTAATTACAGCCCATTGTATTTGGCAACACCAGGTTGGGGTAAGCTATTTTATACTTCCATTGAATCTCATTTGCTATTTTGCTGACACTTAAGAACTAAAGGACATTCAACCAGTCCCAAATTCAGACTATTCATTATCCAGAAGTATTATATGGCTGCATCTTAGTATACAATTGGTGTAAGAGAGCCTTCAAGTCAGTGTTGCATCTTGGTGGCTACCTGGAATATTCCCTGCAGTTTTCTTGGTAAGATTTCAGAAGTGGTTTCCCTTTGCTTTCTTGCTAGAGCTGAGAAAGGGTGACTGGCCCAAGGTCACCCAGCAGGCTTCATGCCTAAACTAAGACTAGAACTTAATTTCTAATCTGGTGTTTTAACTACTATCTGAAACTGGCTCTCTTATGCGATTTTCTTGCAGTGATATTTCATTACTATTCAGAATATCTATCTATCTATCTATCTATCTATCTATCTATCTATCTATCTATCTATCATCTATCTATCTATGTAGGTCTAGGTGTGTTCGGGTCTTTTCCTGTGTAAGATTAAGACTATCTTGGCGACGTTTTGGCGAGGTCCCACTCACCACCCTCAGGCTGGTGCTTTCTGCTTTGTGCCAGTGCAAGCAGTATGTGATCGGAGCTGCCATCTCTCTATAAATACTGGTGGGAGGGCTGGTGTGCTGGGCTAGTTGGCTACGCTACTGCCTCTTGATTGGTTGATGGAGTTGATGTTGGTATAATGGGCTGTGTGATGGCCTTGTGAGTTTTGTTGTGGAGATATTCTGGATCTTGTGCTGTAATCTCTTGGGTCGTTTATTTTGTAGTGATCTTTTTTCCATTAGCCTCTTGTGTTTTAACGGCTTGGGTAATGGGTTGTGTGATGGGCTTGCGAGTTCTTTTGTTGTGGTATCCTGGGTCCTGCGTTGTAATCTCCTGGATCGTTTGTGTTTTGATCTCTTTTCCAATAGCCTCCTGTGTTGTAACGGCTTGGTTAATGGGTTGTGTGGTGACCTTGTGAGTTTTATTGCTGTGGTATCCCTGGTCTTGTGCTGTGATTTCCTGGGTCGTTTGCTGTGTTGCAACTTCTTGAGTTCTTGTGGTGTAATTTCTTGAGTTTTCTGATGTGATATCCTGAGCAGGTGGCTGTGATGTAGCATTCTGGGTTTTGGTCTGGCTTCGAGTTTGGGGTCTGGGTCTGTGTTCTTGGTGTGTGTCAGCTTGTTTGGTTTTGGGGTCAGGGTATGTGACAGCTGGCAAAGCAGCCATGGTCTATTTTCTGGATGGTGGTTGTCCTTCATTTATAGGATGGGCTTGGGCCTGGATCTGATGAGAGGGATTTGGCGGTGGTGTCCCATGTTGTTTTGGGTCTGGTGTTGGTTTTTGTGGCTGGACTCATTTGTTGGTAAGGGCTAGTTTCCAGATATCTAGTAGGCGGGAGGTATCATCCCGTTTATTCATGTTATGGGGGTGTTTCTCTATTTTGATGGCTTCCCTGATGATTCTCTTGCTGGAGTGTTCAGTATTGGATATTAATTTGGTTCCTTCAAAATTAATTTCATGTCCTGTGGCTTTAAGGTGCTGGAAGAGGGAGGAAGTATTTTCTTCTTTTCTGACTGCATTTTTGTGTTCTGTGATGCATGCATTTATTCTCCTGTTGGTTTGTCCAATGTATGTGGCTGGGCAATTGTTGTATGGTATTTCATAAACTTCTTGGTTTTCTAGCTGGATCTTGTCTTTGGGGTTTCTTAGGATGTTGGCTATTTTTTGGTCTGTGCCGAAGGCTGTCCTGATAGTGTGTTTGTGGAGAATTTTGCTGATTTTGTCTGTGGTGCCTTTGATGTAGGAGAGGAGTGTGATACTGTTGTCTTGTTCTGTGTCTTGGTTTTTTGGGGTTATCTCTCTTCGGATTAGGTTGGTAATTGTGTTTCTTTGGAATCCGCTGGAAATTAATACGTTAGTGAGGGTGTGAGTTCTGTTCTCAGGCGGTCTTTGTCAGCTAGGTGTTTGGTACTGGAGATGAGGGTCTTGGCTATGGAGTTGATCTGTGCAGGGTGGTGATGGGATTGTGCATTTAGGTAGCGTTTGGTGTGTGTTTTCTTCCGGTAGATGGTGTGTCCTAGGGAGCCATTGGGTTTTTTGTAAATTAGGACATCCCGGAAGGGAAATTAGCTGTTGGTTTCTGTTTCCATGGTGAATTGTATTTTGGGGTGTAGGTTGTTAAGATGTGTGAGGAAGTTGTCCAATTTTTCTTTCCAGTGTGGCCAAATTATAAAAGTGTCATCTACATATCTGAACCAGAGTTTGGGTTTGTGTTCAGATTTGTCTAGAGCGTTGGTTTCAATGTGTTCCATGTATAGGTTAGCGATGACGGGTGGGAGGGGTGATCCCATGGGTGCTCCTTCTATCTGTTTGTATCTTTGTCCATTGTGGATGAAGTATGTGTTGGTTAGGCAGTGGTTGGTCACATCTAGGATGTGTTTGGGGGGGTTGTATTTGTTTTGGATGGCTGTCAAGGCTTCTTTGATGGGTACTTGGGTGAAGAGGGATATGACATCGAAGCTCATGAGTAGGTCTCTGGGTTGTAGGCATGTTTCTTTATTGTTTCTATGAAGTGGAAGAAGTTTTGTACATGTGAGGTGATGGATTCTGTGTAGGGCTGGAGTTGTTTGGTGAGAAATTTGGCAAGATTCTGTAGAGGTAAGCCTATGGAGCTGACTATGGGTCTGAGTGGTATTCCTTCTTTGTGTATCTTGGGGAGGCCATAAAGCTTAGGGCATCTGGATGATTTTTCTCTGGGGATGATTGTCTGCTGGATCTCTTCACTGATGGGAGACGCTTTTATTTTGGATTTGGTGGTTTATATATATGATGTGTTTGTCTATGGCGGGGTGTCAAACTCAATTTCATTGAGGGCTGCATCAGGGCTGTGGTTGAGCTCAGGGAGCAGGGGCATGACCAACTGGGTGGGTGTGGCCAACTGGGTGGGTGTGGCCAGCTTGATGCCACAGCCCAAACTGTTGGCATGGTTCCTCTTCACACTGGGTAGACCAGGCTGAAGTCATGCAGATGTTTCATCTCGCATTGGGTAGACCGGGCTGAAGCAACATGGGCCAGTCCCTTACATTTTCCAGGATGGCCCTGTGGGCTGGATCTGACCCACAGGCCTTGTGTTTGACCATGTATACAGGTTGTACCAAAAGTCAGGCCCATGTTATATAAATTATATTAATTGTTAGTTTCCATTTTCTTCTAAACCCTTCCTAATTCATTAGATGCATGACTTTTCTAAGTATAGTAACATTCTCTCTGAAAAAAAGTTAATTCATAAAATTAACAAACTGTATTATGATTGGCCTGATTTTTAGTATACCCTGCATATATACATTGTTATGGACTCTGTGAACAATCCAAGCCAATAAAACAAGTTATTTTTGTTCCATGAAAGAGGTCTCAGCAATCAATTTGGCTAAACAACTTGCCTGATGAATAGGCAGGTGTACATTTTATTTGGCAGCACATGTATCCCCATATGATTAATCATCCTATATAATTTCAATTAATAACTTCCCAACTGGATGACCCACTACAATAACAAAATCTCAAAGGGACTTATAAAGCATATGAGATAATTAGGGAGAAATAAATTTAATAAACATATGTCATGCTTGACACCCACTTCATCCTTCATGAAAGGATGGTACAGCCATTTTGTGCCCCATATTCAGACTAAGCAGGACTGAAAAGTAATACAACTCCTCTGCCAATATGATCGGGCAGTTTTCTCTGGCAATTCCTGAACTCTGGCAGCTCATGAAAACTAGTCATTACCAGGGAAGAAATCAAATATAATGCTCAAGCAGCTCTGGCATTTCTTGCAAATTCTTCAGTTATGAGCATAGCCCATCATTGGCTCGATGTGCCCAAGCCTTGCTCTTCAGGCTCTTCCGATAAATGACAGTTTGAAAGGAACGCTTTGGGGCTAATCACAGCTCAGAAAGGCTTTCATGGGCAGATTGTCAAAACAAATGATTTCGCCATCACAGCATCTTTTAAACCCGAATGTCAGCTGCTGTATTTCAAAGGCTCAAGGTGTAGTTTGTACAAGGTGAACCGGGTGGGGAGAGATGTATCATTTGAAAAGATGCTTAGGGAAGTGGCAGGTTTTAGGCTAGAGAGATACAAACGTAGCCTCCAGACTATACTGTATATCCCTTTCCCAAGTCTTGTGTGTGGTAGATTGTCACTGAACAGTATGTTTTAATATGTCAGAAGGGGGGGGCGGGGAATCTACAACAATTTCTTTTGCATTTAATTTGTCCTTTTTGAAATTCTTAATAGCCAACAATAAATGAAGGTAAGCTCCAGTAGTCAATTAGTAGTGCTGCTATTGGTGTGACTGTGATTAGTTTTAATCCAAATGTGGATATTTTTGTATACATTATGGAATCTAGAGTCATTTTATTGCAGCAGGGTAGAGGAATGAATGAATGAATGAATGAATGAATGATGCTTTCCATGAACTCATCCTCCGTCCTATGTATTAGGAGTTAGAAATTTATTAGAATAGCAATAGCAATAGCATTTAGACTTATATACCGCCTTATAGTGCTTTACAGCCCCCTTTAAGCGGTTTACAGAGTCACCATATTGCCCCCAACAATCTGGGTCCTCATTTTACTTACCTCGGAAGGATGAAAGGCTGAGTCAACCTTGAGCCTGATGGGATTTGAACTGCCAAATTGTAGGCAGACTGGCTGCAGAAGTAGCTTGCAGTACTGCACTCTAACCACTGCGCTACAGAGGCTCATAGGAATATTGATTGTTCCAGCTGTATTATATAGATGAACACTTTTAAAGATTAATAAAAATGTTCTTGAGCTGATATTGGTTCACAGTGGAATATACAATGTGACACAGGCACATCCATATCGCTTTCCTGGCAATAATATGGAAATAGTTTGTCCTGCCTTCTATTTTTTAATATTTTAAAAACTTTTCAGACTACAGTTCCGATGGTACCCTCTCCAAGTATGTACAAGATCCAATCTGCTAGGGTTTTTTAGATTAGCCCTGAGTTGGGCATTCTGAGTATATTGGAAACAGTACTGAACCGAACCTTTTCCAAGTTATTTTTGCAATCCTTCTGCCGTTTTCTTGAGAAATTTTCAGACTTTAAATGAAATCTGCCATGAGCGCTCAATTCAATGTTTTTCCAATGGAGTATTTGAAAGGAAATCGCCAACTGGAAAGTGTTTTCATCCTCATTTCTCATTTTTAGGTACATTTTACTGGCTTTTAAATGTTTATTTTGCTTTGGCAATGAGTACATTTCTGCTCTGCTCTCCCCCTCCCCATATTTCTATGGAAAGCTATCAAGCTTGCAGGCTCATGGTAATGTTTGGTCTGTGGAGCATGACAAATCGTATTTTTTTTCCTGCATTGAAATGGTAAAGCAAGTTTGATTCTGTTTTTAATTACCTTATAAAATGTCAATATATATGCAATTAAAATGAAATTCTTGCACTGCATAATAGTCATAGATTGCTATTTATTTATTTTCGTTGCCATAAAGAGAAAGCAAACGATGAAGATACTGAAGAACTGTATTAAAAACAAAGTTCTAATTATAAAGATACTGTTAGGAGTATTCAAGGATGTAGGCTTCTCCAAAAAATAAAATTTCTCTTACATTATTTAAATTTTCTTGCTTATATCAGCAGTCCTTCTCGATTGCAGTTTGCACATCCCAAATATGAGATATGTGGCATGGCTAAATTGAATTACCATAAAAGAGAAAGACATTTATATCATTACATAAATTTATATCTGTTCTGTATTTTTAAATCAACTGAGTTGACAGATACAGCATGGTCTTTGTTTCCCATCTTTCTTTTAGATGGATAATATCAATTGAATTCCAGCTTAATTCCATAGTAAAGGTATTTTCCACTCAGATAAAGGTGCAGTCAGATTTTATAAGTATAATCTTGATCCATTAACAGAATGAATGGTGCCTCCAATCCAACTTTGAATTTTATAGGCCATAAAAATCAAGACAAAATGTCATTGAGATTATTGCTCTTTTTATGAGAACTCACTATATTCAGTTTCTGCCTTATAAAATTTATCCCATGCCTTGCATAAGCTTTTCTCTACCACTTATTTCATCTTAGGAAAGATGGAAATTCAATATACAATAAGCAAGAGGGAAAGTGCCTATTGCAGAGAATGATCAGGTGCCACTAGCCTTTATTTAGCTTTTAAATACTGGGTGCTATTGCAACTGCAACTATTCAGAAGAGAAAACAAAAGCAAGCAATCCAGAAAATGTATTGTCTTACAAAGCAGTATGGAAGTGGCAGACACTAACTTACCACAGCTTGTCAGAGTTGTCAATTAGAGTCAGATCTGATGATTGGTAGAAGCCTCAAAAAAGATAATTTGTTCCAGGTTAAAAAGGGATCCCTTTGCAATATTATTTTGCTAAACTGAACCTCTCCCAATTCAGGGTCTTCCAAATGTTTTGGAATACAACTCTCAGGCTAGCTGGAAACACTGGTAACTGTGATCTCAATACATCGGTGCCAGTTTTAGCCAAGCCAGGTTGCAGGTTCTTTTTTTGCTTCCCCATCTCTTTCATTTCCTGCTTGTGAGAGTTTTACAAAAACTCTTTTGCTGGTAGCTGCTGCACCTTTGTGTCTTATTTTGTATAACTTAAATAGACTTTTTCAATGGAAAATCTTATCAAGATTTTTAAATTAACCCCTTCGTTCTTTTCAGACCATGTTAGGAAGTCCATTTGCTTCATTCATTCTTTCTACTCTAGCTATTCCCATATTTCTTTGAAGATTATAAAGGAAAAATTCTGATAGGGCTGGAGATGACTTCTAGACTATTGATTGGAATGCAGCAGACATTTGCCTGGAGCAACTACTGATTAATGAATGGCATTTACTTTATTCATAAAGTAAACTATATGAAAGCTGAGGAACCAATGCTAAATGAAAACAAAATGTTCTGCAGCACAGTTATTCTCCAAGGAATAATTATTTCCAACCTTTCTATATCTAATTCTTGAAAATAGCAATTGGCATCCCTCTAGATGTGTGGATTTCCACTCTCATAATCATACAGTTGTTGATAACCAACACATATGATCTCTTGAACCAGGAAAAACAGCAGATAATATTGCTACATCACCTGGCATTAAGTGAAAATCTAGTAATGTTATGTAGAAAAATCAAGATGTATGTCAATTTGAGCATTCGGTTTTTACTTTGTCTACCCTGAATCCTTTGTGATATAAGAATACTTTAAAAATTGTTTATTATTTATATTCTGATTTGCCTTTCCACCTGATTTGCCATTCCAGCTGAAAACCAGCCTGAACCAAGGCAAGATTTGTCAAGATGACTTGCTGCAAAGTCAGACAGTTTGTTTCATCTATATTAGTGATTGTTCACATTAGCCTTTCCCAAAACTGGTGCCCTCCAGATATATTAGAACTACAACCTGCATAATTTTCCTGAATTGGAAAATGTGATAACCTGCCAAGTTTTCAATCGATATTTCCTAGCCTAGAGAACCAAAGTCTGAACATGAACCTTCCATAAGGCAAATATGTCCTCCTCTCCTGAGCTTTCAGTCTGTCCACACTATCCAGTGGGCAATATTGAGTCCAGATTGCCTATAGTGATTGTGATCACTATCCCTTCCTTAAAGGCATTCACCCATCTTTCCTTGCATTTTTTAATTTTGAAATAGATCCAATAATTAATTATTAAATACATAGATACTTAGAGTTGCCTTAATCCTGCAAGTCAGCTTACGAATGTCAATAGAGTAAAACAGAGTTGTTCATGTAAAGCATGTGTGTGTGTGTGTGTGTGTAAGAGAGAGGGGGGAGGAGAGAGGGAGAGAAAGAGGGAGGGAGAGAGGGGGAGAAGGAGAGGAGGGAGGGAGGGAAGAGAGAGAAGAAAAAAAGAAAGAGAAACACAACAAATGTTGTTCCAACTCACTAAAAAAAAAGAGAGAAACACAGCTCATTACATATGTAAAAGCCATGTTGAGATCTAGTCTGAGACACTCCAGGGGTTCTTTGATCATATTTAATTGTTCTTTTCCATATCGACTGCCAGCTTATTCTCCTGCTTCCTCTTCACTGCAAAATATCTTGTCTTCATTCTGGCAGCAAGGAGAAATCATTCAGGCATTTTGCAGAAAATACAATCCTTCCGTGAAATAATCCAAGATTACAAGAAAAAGCTGACAAGGAAATCCTGATTTAATTAAATTACATGTCAATTAAAGTCTTGATTTGAAACGAGTCGTACTCAGCAGCTCTGCTACAAGGAAAATTCTTAAGTTGGGAAGGATGCCAAATGTTCTTCTTCCTTCTATTCTTGGGCATATTAGTAAGAAATCAAGGCTTTTGGATGAATTATATTGAATTTACAGGAAAGGAAAACCTACTGATACCCAGCTGTAACCTTCTTGTTTTTCTTTGCAATAGGAGGTTCACTGAAAATATTGCAATAGAGGGAAACAATGGCTGGCGGATTTGTCGCTATCTAGATGTTCAATTGTTTTTATAAGAGAAATATTTGTATTTATAGTCGTCATCATTTGAGTCAAATACACAATTTATCATTTCCCTTTCTGAGTACCATGGAGCCCTTTGCTTCAGCGAGGTGGGAAGAACGCATTTAATGTGCTGCTTTGGCAATTCCAGCAAAGGAACAAAAAATCTGCAGCTTTTCTCCCTCCTCTTTCTCTCTTTCCTTCATTAGAATGCAATGCTGGTAGGAGATTCCCTCCTTCCCTCCCTCACGGAAAGGCTGTTCCTTTAGTGAAGGGTTATTCCTTAGCTTTTCTATTTATAGATCCACTTTCAGCTGCTGCAGGGAACTCACCATTTGCCGTTCAGCAGTTTTTATGCTCAGCTGGTCTCTCAAGGTGTTAAAACATTTTTATATATCTTGTGAATGACAGGGCCGGGGTGAGGGGCAGCAGGAGGCTTTTGTGTGTGTGTGTGTAGTCCATCAAATCTCTTTCTTGTTCTGCTTATTCTGGTTTATTTTTTGAAGTTGTGGGAGTGGGAGTTTCCAGCAGTAACTTGGCAATCTGTCAAACGGGGGTGGGGAGGATTTCCTAGCTCATTTTGGAAGGCATTTAAAATGCAAAGTATGTGTGAGAGGAGTACGGAGAGGGAGGAAAGGGAGAGGGAGAGGGGGGAGAGAGGGAGAGGGGGAGGGAGGGAGGGAAGGAGGGAGAAGAGAGAGATCCACCCCAAGGGCAAGAAATTTGATTCTGAAATGTATTTCTTTCAGAGATGACTGATCATTTGATCATCGTTATATTGCAGGCAGGCATCCATATCCTGGAATAATGCAATTTTTGCCTTTTTAACCAACTAGCTTATTTCAGTGATCAAATCACATCAGGATTCTTGTGCACATTGCAGCGCCAAAGTGTTGCAGGGCTGGGGAACAGCCCTGTGGATTTTGGCACTATACCTATACACATTGTTCAAGAAAAGCTCAAGGACAGAAAACGTATCAGCCTCGTCTCAGAAAAGAACTACTGAAATTAATTATTTTTTAAAAAAAAGACAAGAACATTCAATGAATTATCACTTACCATTGTACTGGATTTTAAACAAAGCCATTACTGACTGCTGCACTCTACCAACTCTTGAGGGATGCTGGATAGAATCATTTTGTTTCTACAGAAATAAGTTGCCAGAATCACAGTGTCAAAACAGGCTGAAATATTTTGAAGGGAGTGAGGAAACACTTTGGGGCTCTGAAGTTTCAAAAATATCATTGAAAGACAAGCAAGGGGCTCATGAACCATTTAAAAAAAAGGAGGTAATGATTTCATTCAAGACCCCAAACAAAAAAAATCTGGCTGTGGAACTCACAGTCTTTTGTTTTAATACCATTCTTCTCAATGAGCTAACAGGCAGTACGTTAAATTCCAATTCCCTTGTAGGAAAAAGGAGGGGACATTAACCTTCCTTCCCATGCAATGTCAAAAACAGGAAGGTCTTTGATAGCACAGTCATGAGTGCCATTTTGCCTTTTAAAAAGGCAAAATGATTCTTAAAATACATTTTTAAAAAGTGGGGGGGGAGAGAAACTTCTTAATGTTTTGACTGCTTTTTCAAATAGAAATACATAAGAACTCTGCAACTGCAAATTTTAAAAAACTTCATTATGCCTAGCCAGGAAGAAGCAGGGTTTCCCCTCTTTTTAAAAGGCAATATGGGGAATTAGCTTTTCCTTACCACTATTTGCCACAATTTAAAAAAATAAAGGCTGGAAATGGGGGAACTCTTCCTAATATGGTCCTCCAAGACCAACAATAAAGTAAAGGCAGATGGATCTGAACCCTAAATATCAAATCTTGTATTGCTCTGGAAAATACAAGAAAATATCTATTTATTTTTTTTAAGGTTACTGCCAGAGAAACACAAAGGCACAAACATTTCTTGGCTTTTGCCTCACTCAGCCATGGGGTTTGGCCTCAGGTAGCCCAAAAATGGTGTGGATCTTTGCCCTATAGTGTCATAGTGCTTAATCCCAGATAGGTGAATTTTCTGGATTTCTACTTGTCATCTAAAAGAGATAATGATAATTATTTCTTCTATTGCCATGAAGTATTTGCATATCAGCATCAAAGGTCAGGATTTGTAATTTGCTGCTTCACTCAGCAAAGCTATGCTATTCCCAAGCTTCTCTTCATAAAGAAGTCTTGCCCTGAGAATCAATGGGAGGGCAGCCTTAATATAAAAACTGCCAATTAAGTGTAGTGCTAGAAATGTCTCCAAGGTAGACAGCTGCAATTATTTTTCTAACTGATACCTTGGGGAGAGGAAGGGTGGGAATGTAATATCCATAAATCTATGATTCACAATGAAATTGGCTGCCTTCTCCCTCATGTCACATCTATATGAATGCAGGACAATCTGATTTTGAAATCCAGCTGTTCTACTGTGTGCTTCTCATTTATTACATTCCCTTTATTTTAGCTCTTTCCTCAAGATCTGTATCCCTGTTTGGAGTTATGGGATCACACATGCACATACATACAGAGACACAGAATTATAATCATAATAATCACAGTCACATGTTGCATTAATTTGGTTCCCATGCATCACTGTTGGAACTCGACAAAAGAAAGAATGTGCATTTCTAAGTAATATACCGTATTTGCCGGCGTATAAGACGACTGGGCGTATAAGACGAGCCCCCAACATTTCCACTCAAAATATAGTTTTTGTTATATACTCGCAGTATAAGACGACCCCCCCCCACTTGGAGGCATGCTTTTCAAGGCAAAAAAGTCGTCTCATACGCCGGCAAATATGGTAAGTTGTAACACTTGGGGTATTCTGGATATAATTCTTGATTGACACCCCCAACCCCTTTCCCCCAAACTTACAAAGCCACCAAAATGCTTTAGAGAGGCAGCTTCGCCTTTCTCAGGCTGGCACTCAATTCCTCTCCCTTTCTTTGTGACAGCCCCCGCGTGCGTGCCATCGGGACTCCAAGGGTGGGGGATGGACAGCTGCCAACTCTCTCTCTCTCTCTCTCTCTCTGTGTGTGTGTGTGTGTGTGTGTGGAGGGTAATTCCGGCTATCTCTGGCCTCTGCTCGGTTTTAAAGTCGCTTGGCCGGTTCCCAAGTCGCAGCGCGCTGGCCGGGAGACGCGGCGCCGGGTGGAAGCTCGGTGCAGGGAGGCAGATCTTTCTCTCTTAAGCGGGGAGGGGAGGAGGGGACAAGAGGAGGGACGGGACGGGACAGGGGGCGGGAGGAGGGCGCTCGCCTTCTTCCACCGCCCACCGGACCCTTTTCTTCCCAAGGGGACCCTGGAAAGCAGCTCGGGAGCCGGGTGGCCCTGCCCAGCGGGGTCCCATCAGGAACTTCCTGAGGACACCCCCCCCCCGCCCCAAGCACAGCCCTCCCGGTCTTTCAAAGAGGGAGGGAGAAGCGGGAGGAGCAAATTGCCGCCCCCGCCCCGCTGCCCAGAAGGAGGGGCGCCACAGTCCACCCCCACCACCTTCTCCCCCCCCACTCCCCGGGCCATTACGCGGCTCGGGGCTGGCTGGGCGAAGCGGCCCCGCCAGAGACCCTCCCGCTCCACCCCCACCCCACCTCCAGATTGGCCTCCGCAAGCGCCCCGAGCCGGGCGGAGGGTGGGTGGGTGGGAGGAGGAGGAGGAAGAGAGACTTCGGCTGGGCTTGAAGGGGCTTCGCAAGTTGCGGAGCTCCGCCCCCGTCGCTCTTGCACCGAGTGACAATGTATTTACCGGCGTATAAGACGACCCCCCCACTTGGAGGCATGTTTTTAGGGCAAAAAAGTCGTCTTATACGCCGGCAAATATGGTAGGTACATGCAATTCATGAACTATGGATGATGTCTACATTTTATCATGGTAACATTCAGCATTTATTAAACTGAAAAGGGGAAATGCAGAATAGAGCAGGGGTGGGATTCTACCAGTTTGCACCTATTTGGTAGAACCAGTTGTTAACATTCTAAGCAGTTTGGAGAACAGGTTGTTAGAAGAAATTACTAGCCTAATCCTGTAAGGAAGGCAGGAAGGAAACATTCTGGTGTGGCTTACAGAAACTGCCTCTCTGTTAACCCTTATTACATTCTTGGCGGGACTAGACTCCCTGTCTCAGGAACTTCTCTGGAGTTTTTTCCCCTCCTTTGCTGGTACTTTGCTTGTGTGGAGTGGCCATTCAAAGTTACAGTGGCACTGAAAAAAGTGACTTATGACCATTTTTCACACTTACGACTGTTGCAGCATCCCCACAGTCATGCGAGGCCAGGCGAGGAGATGCATGCCTCGATATGAATGATATTGAGTTGGCCACGCCCAGCCAATAACATGACCACCAAGCCACGCCTACCAACTAAGCCACGGCCACAGAACCGGTTGTTAAAAAATTTGAATCCCACCCCTGGAATAGAGGATTTGGTGATTCAGGTGTCCCCAAACTCTTCAGTTCATTAGCCCCTTCACAGTTTCAGACTGTTCATCAATAATCCAAAGCATTTATTCTATGAAAATAATTTAATAAATACTACTTTAAAATTACTAATAATAATAATAATAACAATAATAATATTTGTAAAAGCTTGATTAATTCATCTTTCAGTTCTCATTTAAAACTTGCAAACAACTTCTAAGGAAGCACTTGCCATGATCTAAATAAACTTTAGATAATCTTTCCCCAATAGAAGAAAATATTTGTAGTTTAGAGTTGAAGTGTGGAGTCTTTGGCTGTTGAGGGCTGATGAAAAAGTGTTTTGAGATTTTTTTTATTTCCTTTTGAGCTGACCAACTTTCCACAAAAAGGGAAGGTTGGTGACTGAATGAAAATTGTCCAGAATTGATGTAAGGAAAATTATCCAACATCAGTGGATCTAGGGATGGTTTCTTCAAATAATTTTCTTAAGGGCAGACCACAATCTCTTTATGAACTAATGGAACCATTCCTTCCCTGAAGGATGTATTCACCATTATTTGAATCACCTATTCAACATTTTCTGTGAGACCTTAATTAGACAGGATCTAATACACATCTGACTGCATCTACAGTCTCCAATGATGCTATAGATATTTCTTCCACTACTTTAACTCCTGGAGTACCTATCAAAGCCAGGGAGATTTCTGAAATTCACAGACAGAGAAATATAGAGACCATGCAAACATATATAAACAGGGATCCTTCATGAAGCAGCAGCTGATTAAGCCTTTCATTCTATTCCCATGCTACTTTTTGGCGCATAAATATTATTTTGGAAATAGCTTCCAAAAGCTTCCTTTTCCAAGTTCATTAGATCATGGTGGCTATGCAACACATACTTTGATGTTCCCATGCAAGAAAGCTTTAAATGTTGAATATGCAATCCCCTTGAAGCTGAATTGCTGAGAAATGTTTTGATTGAAGCGTGCTTCGCTACTGGTACAAAGTCTTCATTATAATTATCATCATATTTGAGGAAGTAGTCCTTGGCAACAAGTCTCATTTTGTAACACTGGATGTCTCATTCTGCAACTCACTTAATAGTGAAAGTCTATATGTATCATTGTGAGAGTTCGTGTTTTATTCCTGTGAAGGGATTTGGTATCTTCTCTAACAGGATTTAGCCTCTTGACTTTTCAGTGTCTTGCATCCTTCCTGTGTATCTCCTTGGAGAAGGGCTTATTGTCTCAGCCTCTCTAGCTTATTGAGACTTATTGTCTCATCTTTTCTGACTCTGGAAAGTTTCTTATGTGATAGTCCCATGTCAGACTTGTTTTGAGACTTTCCCTCTTATAAAGCCTTCTACTGACCTCTAGTTCTGGTTGTTAGGGTTCTATTTCTAAGCTTTCTTACAGTAACAGTATACAGAGTTGGAAGGGACCTTGGAGGTCTTCTAGTCCAACCCCCTGCTAAAGCAGGAGGCCTTCCTGAGCATCAAAGATCAATCTTGTTTCTTCCTGTTTCAGATGTTGCTGCATTGATTCTTCTGTTCAGATCTTTAACCGAAACCTTCCTATTTCATTAATATTTGTTTTTTGCTTTTTGTCAAAAATATGCCATACTGCTGTGTATCTTTACAGTCTGTGTGATAGGCTCAAGAACTTTGTGTCCTTTGTATCCTAATTCATATCCTATCGATTATAATCATATGCCTGGAATCAAAACACATGTATGTGTTTTACATTTGGTTTGGTTCCATTCCATAGTTCAAATAGTGTTGCATCTTTGTCCTATAAGTACTCTGTTCTACTAGTCAGTTGCAGGCTTCATAAAATTGCTCTGTCAACCCAACATTGAAAAACATTGCTGACAATTTGAAATAACATTCTCTTTTTCTCTGCTGTGAACCCATTTTATTCTCAAGTATAGGGATTTCTTTTCATCATGTTTTGTTTCCCATTGTGTCAGGTATTGTTTAGTTTCTTTTTCAATGTATTAACCCCCATTATTGGTATACACACCTTAGGTTTCCTTCAGAATGTATTGCTTGCTCAGGTAATATATTCTTTTAGCTTTTCCAAAATGTCACCTTTTAAAAATATTGCAGGTAGAAGAGAATATATTTTGGAAAATTATTAGTCAGTGTCAGGAGCTAAGAATAATGTTCCTCATCAATTTGAGTGATTTTATCTAACAATATTTTTATGCTTTTTCCTTAGATGACCAGTATGTAGTTCTAGTCACGTTTACTTTAACCTTGTATATGTTCCTCTGGACTCATGCATACTTATTTTCCTTTCCTTATTTATATTTCTTTATTCTTTTTGAAGCACATTCTATGCTGCTATGCCCAAATTTCCTGGCCTTGGAGTTGTAGAAAATCTTTATGTAAATGCTCTTTGCAGTAATTAATTTGCATAGTTATATCCTGTAATTGGTCCATCTCAAAATTCCTTTCATGAACAGTTCATTCTTTATAAAGCATGAAAATAATTTTATACTTACACTTGTAGCTATTCTTATATTTAATGACTTATTTCCAAAAATGCCATTTAATAGGTTTTATAAATTAGCATTACTTGCATTTATTCCTCATTTATTTTACGAATTGTCACAAGGAGTAAAACACCTTTTCTTGGTTTGTTCCAAGACGGAAATAAGCACCCAGGCAATCAGTGGAACGTCAAAAATATATTTATTCACCAAAGTAATCCTGTTGCTCTGAGTGTGTGGCCATAAACATTTTTCTTTGTTTCCATTTTTATAGGGTTCTGAAGTTCATACATGTAATAAATAATTATCAATGAAATGAAATACATTGGTTTATTATAAATAATCTTAGACATAGAAATGATCCCTCCTTATTTATTGTTATAGAAGTGTTTCTATCAAGAGCAAAAGAACAGCTGTTTTTCTATGCATAAGATATAAATTTTAGTATAAGGTATAGACATGGCTTTAGCTACATGATCTATCTATTGTTTCTAGTAGAAAAGCCAGGTTTTATACAGTAACATTACTATTGCCTTTATATTGCTATCTATACAATCTTTAAATCTTTAAGAAAAATATTCAAACAGTATCCAATGTTATGTATTGTTTTTCATTCTATTTCTCCAGTATGCTTATCTGCAAAATACATGAACACTTTATAACCCACATTTCATTGAGTGCAGGAGGTCAAAAAGTGGGCAGAAGAGATGGGGAGAGTCCTCCTGCTGTCATAAGTGCAAGCAGGCTGCCATACCTGAATTTGATCACATGACCATGGTGGTGGTGGTAGTTTACAGTGGTAATAATGTTTGAAACCAGGCTTAAGTACTATTTGTTTAATGCTGTCATAACTTCAAACATTTGCTGAACAAGGACTACCTATATTATAGTCAATTGGCTATCATTACAATAAATATTGAAACTACAATTAATATTGAAAAGTATAGTGGATATTAACTTGAACCTCAGTTCAATGGGGTAGATTATTATCAAACTTTTCTAGGATTATCTACTTGAAACATTTTTCCTCATTGAAGAATAGACTAAATTAACTTTTTGTTAATTGCTCTCAATAGTTTCTATTTGCCCAATTAGAGTGGAAAAGATTGAGCTCCCTTCAGATTTTCCCTCTTCAAAAACATCATCCACATTCCAGTTTGTTTCCCTCTTCTATAGAATAGCACCCTCTCCTTCCCCCTCTGCCCCAAAATCTGGCTTACTTCATTTACTTTGGGGATTCAGAAAATTTGGTTCTTTCAATAGGACAATGAGTGGGAAATAAATTGAGAAATATTCTCCTGTGTATAAATATTGATTATATTAATATCCATGTTCTTCAGCATATCTTTTTACTATCTTTTTGTTTATGCTTCTGTTGAACATTTATCGGGTCAAATTTTTTGGGGGGTTGCTTTATTCACATTGATATGTGGTAGGTTTGTAAGTCATCTGTTAGTGATTGGAGCAGGAAAATGATAAAATAAACTGACATTCCTGGTGATTGGGTGGCCTAGAAATTTAAGAAATAAATAAATAACATACCAAGTACTTATTAAAATACATAAACAAACTGCATATTTTTACGGTCAGAAACACACTTCATTTAATTTACTGAATTATTTAAACATTCTTCAAGCTCAAATAGAAGCAGAAATAAAGAGCAAGCAAATAAGTTAAAGTAGCAAACTACATCAGCAAAACTATTCATACCCTCAAAAAGCAGAATCAATTCTTTATTGAAATATTTTACAATCAATCAGATATCATAACTGCTACTGTAAAATCCAGTGAACAGCAGAACTAAAAATGAAGATAAAAAGCAAGCAAAGATGGGGCCTATTTTAGGTTCTAGGGTAGTGACAACCCTTGTGTAATACACTGGTTGAAAATCCACTTTTTAAAAAGTGCTTAAATATTAAAGTGTTGTGGAAGGGGCTCCTAAGTTTTCTTAAATTAATTCTAGGCATCATGTTTAGGTTTTATTACTACGTGGATTTTATTCAATTGTCTTGATCCCTTCTCCATACTTCTCATTGTTCACTTATGTATTTCCAAGCTATTCTCTTACTCTTTATTTCTTAATTTTTTTGTTTCTAAGTAGCCCTTACTAAATCAATTGCTCTTTTACAGATTTTCTCTTCCAACATGAGTAGAAAAATCCTTTAGTTACTAAGCAGGATTTGGCTTAGCTGGGCTTTAAAATGGAAGAAAAATACAGACAGAGAGTTGTCCATCATTCCATCTTGAATGTACCTGATCTTTTCAATCTCTGTTGTCTCTTGACATGATCCCCTTCCATCTCTCTGGTCATTGTCACCATCAACTGTTAGTCAGCCATACTTCCTTCTCCCTGGAATCTTTAGCTTTATAGGCACTCAGCCTCTTTCTCCTAGGCCATACGCTCACCACATCATCATCTTTCCACACTAATGAACAGGAAAAAACAAACAAACAGCAAAACCTTGGGGGGAAGATCTTCACCTTCCTCTATCCCCTTTTAAATCTTACCAGACCCACTTGTTTCTTTCTAGAAAAGTAGAAAACCTGTGTGTCGGAATTCTTAGGTATGTTATTCCTGAGAGAGGGTAATTATAGATGGCTGGGCAACCTCGACTTTCACAGTCCACACTTTTATCAATATATAGCCTATTTTGGTATTGGAACCCACAATAGAGTTTCCAAGTAAGGAGGCTAACTCTAAAAGAAGGCAGTTGTTTGGGCATCCAGACTAAAACTCATAGCTTTATGGGCAAAACCTAGCAGTGTGAATTGTGCCTAGAAAGAAACTAGAAGCCTATGTACTTGAAAATGAACTACTTAATACAGCATACAGTTTAAATGGTTTAAGACAGTTAAATTTTGTTGCATTATGAATCAGTTGCTGGTTTAAGGCTTGAGGGCAAATTGTCTAAAACACATTATATTACTGGTCTAAATAGGGAGAAATGAGACATGGATCACCATGGAATTCTGGGGGAGTTACAGAGAACTGAAGACAACTCTGAGAAAGCAGAATCCACAACTATGGCAAAGACCAAGGAACAGATGAGTAGACTGGTTCCTTGGAACCTCTATGGATAAGGAGAGGGCAGGAGATCACTCACATGTGCTCCAGGTGGCTGCTTCTTCTGAGGAGATCAGGACTGCAGTTTTCTATAGGTCTGAGCATTAGGGGATTCTTGTTCGTAATTGTACCAGAGCCTGTTAAAGAACATTAGCTTCACAAACTTCACACTCTAATCATTTTTTGAAATTGCTTATTAACCATTTAATAAGCAATTTCAAGTTGAAGTTTATCTTCAACTCTGAACAAAAGAAAAATTAATTATAATAAGATTTAGAACTTACAGAATCTGAAATAAACAACAACAAACTAAATAAGAAGTTGATCTTAGAAAGTTCTAAACATACTATGGGTTCCAGGTAAATTTGCAATGTCACATCGTTTATGATAAGATTTTGGAATTAATTTTAAAGAACAAACAGTTTCTTGTGAGAAGTATATCTGTTTTGATTTATAGAATTGGTTTATGGAATTGACAAGATAAGCAATTTCAAAGTTTAAAAACTGGACATTAGATGGGATAAAAAATTTTAGACAGGAAAAAATATAAGTCTATAAAATGTACAATATTATAACAAAGGAAATATTGCAGGATATTTTGAAGAAAGGAATCAGAAATTAGGGATGGGATATGGAATGAAGAGATAATTGTAACTTTAGAGGAGGTAAAGAGTAAGTCAATTTGTTCATACTTGTTATGAAGGTTGAAAATAAATAACCTCTTTTTATGTCTTTTTTATTCCTTTATTATATTCTTACCTTTTTTCTTTCTTCTCTTTTTCCTTATTCTTTTTCTATTCCTTCTCTTCCTTTAAATGTATAGATTTGTGTGTGTGTGTGAGACACACACATATACATACTTACATACACACACACACACACACACACACGATTGAATGACAGGGATCTGCTAAAGGAAATGACTACCTAAAATACTCCTAGCTATTAGCAAATGTTTTGGCATCCAAAAACAGTGGTGGATCCAACATTTCCAAAATTACAATTTCAACTGAATCTTAGATCCCATAGTTGGGTTTACTTTGGAGTTTAAGATTTATAGGAGACAATAAGAAGCAGTGTTAGCTATGGTAAGCCAAAAATCAAAAGTAGCAATTTTCCAACAGTAAAAGATTAAAAGGCTTAAATGTTTGTGACCTACAACAGACTTTATTAGATGCATAGAGTAGCCAGATTTATGTAGGATTTAAATTGGGATGGAATGGAAAGATAAAAGAGAAGGGAAGACAGGCTGGATATGCAAATGTAGATTACATGTGAGTCAGATTGCAAGTACCTTCTCAATTTGCAATTGTAATATATTTATTGAGACCTTCTGAGATGCCCTGAAACCTTTTGAAGCTCAGTTATACTGCTGAAGTTTCTTTGTTCCAAAACAGCTACTTGGAGATCTGTAATGGAGTGTCCTGAAATTTAAAATGCTCTAATATTATTTTGTCCTTGTTTTGGGTCATGGAAAAGCAAAAAGCAGCATTTGGCCAACTTGGTTAATCTAAATAAATAAATAAATAAAATAAGTGGAGCCAGTTAGTTAGTAACTAAATGTCCACCATGAAATTCCAGTTCTAGGATTGACAGGGCAGTCCAAAAGGATGCAGTGGAAAACATCCGTGTCATACCACTTTGTTATCAAGATCTTCACAGGCAGTCTTTGCAGTCCCCAGAAGTTAATGTGAACCAAAGAAATACCTATGACCTATCTCAACCAAGAAAATTTCACTGAAATCCAACATTTGTCCAAATGGCACAGAACTCCATACCTGGATGACTTCTCTGAACCTCTATATTTGAGCAGCTATATATTCATATATAGAGGTTCAGAGAAGTCATCCAGGTATGGAGTTCTGTGCCATTTGGACAAATGTTAACACACAAATGCCTAACAGTATCTCATTAAGGAGAAAATCCTATTTCACATCTTCAAGTACAAATTAAAACATCAAGCAAAGATTGTATCTTATGGCCCAAATTTGTTATATACACAAGATGGAAATGTACAGAAACAATTTTCACATTTTAAAAACACTTATTGAGCATGGTTAGGTTTAGGTCAGTGGTTGGATTCAAAAAAATTAACTACTGGTTCTGTGGGCATGACGTGGCTTGATGGGCGTGCCATGGCTTGGTGGGCGTGGTAGGGAAAGGATACTGTAAAATCTCTATTCACTTCCCACTCCTGGAGGAAGGATATTGCAAAATCCCCATTCCCTTCCCACCCCACTAATCTGTTTCTCAGCTCCGTTCTCCTGTGTAGGGCAACAAAAGAAGACCCAACCGATCAGCTGGGACTCGGGAGGCAGACTAGATGGGGCAGGGACAGTCAAAGGTGGTATTTGCCAGTTCTCTGAACTGCTCAAAATTTCTGCTACTGGTTCTCCAGAACTGGTCAGAACCTGCTGAATACCACCTCTGGGTTAGGTGATGCTTAAAGTAGTGGTATAAAATATCATCAGACAAATGCAAATTGATAAATGATAAACAACCCTCAGTCTAATTAATAAGAAAACAAATGGGCCTAAATATGGCAATTCATTTTGCAGAATGGGAACTTAAACAAAAATAATCCAAAATCATTATTCTAGAACAGAGGTCTTCAAACTTGACAGCGTTAAGACTTGTGGACTTCAATTCTCAGAATTCCTCCTCCAGTCAGTGTTAGCTCAGGAATTCTGGGAGTTGAAGTCCACAAGTCTTAAACTTGCCAAGTTTGAAGACCCTTGTTCTAGAAGATACAGACATGTGTGGGTCAGAAGCCTTAACTAGCGATAGCAACTAGAGTTCTATCAGTTGTCTGATAAGAAGAAACATTTAGTACTGCTAAAAGAAGATCAACTAAAACACTGGGGCTTTTTCTTACCTTACAGTTTGATTCATTTATTGCATGCCTAACGGATCAGATCAAAACTATACAAACAGCCCAGATCTCCTTGTCTTTTCCAGGCTCAACCATATTCCAAGAATTGGACAGATGTTTCCCTATTGTACTCAAAGTCAGCATTTCCAATGGTTGCCATTTTGAAGTGGGAAAATCATGAAAACTTTGTTTCTAAACTCCAGGATATCTTGGTTAAAGCTTCTTAGTCCTACCTACATATATGAAGCACCTTGTTTGTTTTATGGCTGTTGGCCCTGTAAAAATAATAACCACAGCCTTTAAAAATCATTTTTAAACTTGTACTAAGAAAAAATACTTTGTTGAGCATTTAACATTTTTTTAAAAAAATGGAGAATACAGTTTTAGTTGTGTAGTTTAATTGTATGCATTGAAGAAAATCTTGCTGTGTTCATTTGTCATTCATTCTCCTATAAGAATGTACTCACTCTTTCAGGCTAGGAAGTTCAGCGAAAAAGTATGAAAAATGTTTAGTTTCAGGCAGGTTAGGAAAACATAAAGAGAAAAGCATGGAAGAAAATAATGTGAATAATGTGATTCTAATGACAGTATATAAGCAGTAGGTACGGGCGCTAGCTTGTACTAGTTCATGACAGTCAATTGTTATCTTTTCTGTAATTTTGTGAACCGTCTGATATCAGAGAAGAGCTACAATGCCCACTGCTAATCAGCTGTTCTGTGGTTAGCAGTGCAGTGCAACAGCAGCAATAGGTTTGATAGAGCTGGTTTTAAATATTTACCTGCATACCACTGTACATATGTCATAACATTTGTGTGATGACATCATCATACATATTTCATCATTTGCCCATCTTTGAACCCTCCCGATTACAAGATGCCAGTTATAGATCTACCTTAATACGATAGATAGATTAGGGGTCGCCAACCTTTTGGACCTCAGGGACCACCAAACTCATACTTTTAAATCCAGAGGACTACTAATATGATTTTTTTAAAAAAAAGATGATATATTTAATATAATTTTTTTATTTTATATTAAATATAAATGTACTATTTAAAAATTAATTTTTAATATATAAATATATACAAATATATATATTTTAAATATAAAAATGCTTATTTAATTATAATAAAATATATATATAACAAGAAAAGCAGAGCCCCCTCCCCCCAAATCTGGTCTCCTGTCATTTCATATCTCCCCCAAGTCAGAGGAAACCTCTCCCTCCTTTGCCAGGTGTCACTGCCTGGAATTGTGGGAGGGAAGGAGGGCTGGGTTGGAAGCCTCCCCCCCACCCTGGCTCTTTAACACCTGGCTTGCTTCTCCACTACTGCCTCCTCCTCCTCCTCCCCCAGCACCTCCTTCTCCGGGTAGGGCAATTACAAACTAACCAAGCAGCTACACTCATACCCCAGCTGCTCTCTTTCCCATGGTAAGACTTGGCGTGTGGAGAAAGTAGCTGGCAGTGCTGCTCAGTGGTCCCATGGGTGAGGAGAAGTCATCCTGGTCCCAATTAAGACATACCAGTCACAAACCCAGACTCCAAGGTGAGAAGGGTTGCTTCCCCCTGCTGCGAAGAGCGTGCACTGTTCAGCACAGCAGGCAACCTCCACTCTGGGATGACGAGCCACATGCTGAAGACCAGAAGGCTGTCGGGAAGTTGGGGCAACATGGGTGATACTGGCAGCGGATGGACTCATACACGTGGGAGATCATGGCATAGGCCTGGCCTGCGAGGGAGTGGGGGTGAGGGGAAAGGATCCTCTGAATTGGTGTCATGTCCTGCCTCTTGCCTCTGCATATCGAGGAGTTTGAGCGGCTGCCAGTGATGCCCTCAAGAGAAGATGCTGCAAGAGGGAGGGTCACCCCCCCCCCGCAGAAGCTTCCTCCTCACCAGAAGCGCTCATGCGCAAAGCGCTCACCACTCCTCTGGCCCCCGACAAGCCTCCTTCTTCCCACTGAGTGTGTGAGCGCTTCTGGTGAGGAGGAAGAGAAACTCCTGAAGGCAGGGGTGTGGGAGATTGCAGCATCGGAGCTCTTCCTGGGTGTTTCCTGGCCTGCGAGGGGCCAGGATCTCCTGCACACACCCCCAGGAGCTTCTCTTCCTCCTCACCAGAAGCGCTCACATGCAAAGCGCTCACTGCCCCTGTGGCCCCCAACAAGCCGCCTCCTTCCCACTGAGCATGTGATTGCTTCTGGTGAGGAGAAAGAGGGGGTCGTGCCTCCCACTTGCAACGTCTTCACCTGAGGGCAGCTGCTTCCTGCGGCTCAGGCGGTCCATGCTCTTCCCGCTGCTGCTCGGCCTCCTCGATGCGCTGAGGCAGGAGGCAGCAGCCACAACACGGGAGACTGCAGGATTGCCCTGCCTCACCGCTTCAGCATGATGAGGCCCACCAAAATTTTCTCATGGTCCACCAGTGGGCTGCGGCCCACTGGTTGGCGACTGTTGAGATAGATCATATAGACAGACAGACAGACAGACAGACAGATGAAAACATAAAGCAGCTTTATTCACTACTGGGGTTTGTCAATTTGTCCTTTTTGCCCTTATCATATTCCATTCTGAAACAGTATTATAATAAAATAATATTCAGGTACAATGAAAAGATAGTTTGAACCCATTTGTTTTCCTAATAGCTTTTCAGAAATGACTGAGATGTTTTTCAAACAGTTGTCCTCTATTCATATTTTATTTTATGTCTGCGTGCATTCAAAGAAATTGAAATATAAATCAACTTACTTGTTCTTCAGTCATCCTCACATTTGCCCTTGCTATTTAGGGGAGGGAATGCAGGAGAACATTTCATTCAGGGTCTCTGCTGGAATATTGCCAAAGTCCTTTTTTGTCTAATAGGGCTAGGTTAAGTTCTGGCAATGATAAAGTGGTAATTACCTGGGTGAATGCAGACCGAACAAACCCTGGGTCATTAGTTCTACAGAATTCACAGATGCCTTGAAATATTAGAACAGAAATTGAATTTGCAGTGAAGTGCAGCTTTTCTCCAGAGGCAACAAAACTGCTATTTTTAATTTTCATTAAATCAGATGTATTGAAATATCATAAATGTTTGGTAAGATCCAATACTCTTCATCTATCTCTGTATGCTGATGAAGCTGCTATTCCTTGGCTAAAATGCAGTGAAAGCAGAAACTGGTGAATATAAAGGCTTATAGAGATTAAGCAGTTTGATGCTAAGCTTTTTTTCTAACAGCTGATCAAGCTGAATCAACCTCTCATCAGCAAATATTACAGATAACTATACTCTGGAAATCTAGATTAATTCTCACTTAAGTTGCAAATTTGCATCTGATTTGTATATTTCATGATATTAGTGGGAATGCATTTCAAACTCTCCCCCAATCCATGACCTTTCCATGAATGTCTTGACCCCATACTTTCTGTTTAGACATGTGGTGGTTTAAGGCTTTGTCTCTATGGAGGAGTATTCATGGATGGAAGCCCTCGTCTACAATCCGAAATGATTCAAGTGCCACAGACACAAATTTATTGCTTCAGTGGCAACCTAAGCTGTGTAGTTGTGAAGAGTAATATAGCAAACAAAAGTCAAAAGTGAAATTCCACTGAATGTAATTCCATAGACTGGGTCCTAACATTGGCAGCTAAATCTGTTCCTGGATCAATCATTAGATTCTGCATTCTTTTTGAGATGTCTGTCATTTTTATTTTTTATTTCAACAAGATACCTTATTCTGAAGACACCATTCTGCAGACATTGTGAAAACTATTTTTAATATAATATCCAAAGTAGATTACTGCAGTGATTACCCATGTGTACAGTGATTATTTATTTTGAAAAATATACTTTTATAATTCTTTTTAGAGACAGTTTAACGTTGGTTTGTAGCACAGAAATTTGCCAAGTGCTTTGTATTTGAAATAGACAAAAGACAATGTTGAGAACAGTACTTTTTTTTTTGAAGAACAATTTTTTTTTGAGAACAAAAAAAAACCAAACCACTTTCTATGCCAACTCAGAAAGCTCAAACTGCCCAAGGAGCTGCTGATACAGTTCTACAAAGGAATTATTGAGTCTATCATGTGCATCTCTATAACTGTATGGTTTGGTTCTGCAACCCAACAGGACAGACGCAGACTTCAGAGGATAATTGGGACTGCAGAAAAAATAATTACTACCCACCTGCATTCAATTGAGGACCTGTATACTGAACGAAAAGAGGGCTGTGAAAATATTTACAGACCCCTCACATCCCGGAAAATAAACTGTTTCAACTCCTTCCCTCAAAACGACGCTACAGAGCACTGCACACCAGAACAACTAGACACAAGAACAGTTTTTTCCTGAAAGCCATCACTCTGCTAAACAAATAATTCCCTCAACACTGTTCAACTATTTACAAAGTGTACACTACTATTACTGTTAATCTTCTCATCACTCCTTATCACCCATCCCCTCCCACTTGACTGTTTCCTAGTATGATTTGATTGTTGATTGTACCCTATGACTATCATTAAGTGTTGTACCTTATGATACTTGATTCTTAATGAATTTACCTTTTCTTTATGTATATTGAGAGTATTTACACCAAGACAAATTCTTTGTGTGTCCAATCACACTTGGCCAATAAAGCATTCTATTCTATTCTATTCTATTCTATTCTATTCTATTCTATTCTATTCTATTCTATTCTATTTGTTATGTCTGGAGCGTGGGCGCAAGGAACGGAGACGAGGCATCGGGTAGTGACTCAACTCTTTATTAGTGACTTCAGAACAGAGCAAAATACTTGGGCAGCAGCAGCCCTTTTATAGGGCTGGCTGCTGTCACAACAGCCAATGCTTTTGAGTTTGCCGCGCTGGGAAAGGCCAATCAGCGGTGCCCGTTAACAGCCAATCAGATCAGCCAGAATTGACCAATCAGGATCCGCTGCTCGCGGGCCAATCAGAAGTGCAGGATTACGAACCTGCCATAGAAGTAAAACCATTAGGATTTTAAAACAGTGCGTTTGCTTAGTCCATAACACCCCTCCCTCCTAGGTTCCGTCTGAGGGGTGGGGTGATGTACTCTTTTAAATATGCAGGTCGTTTCACCTGTCTGCCCAATCTGCGTTGCTCCAACAGTCCTTGCCCAGACTCTGGTTCCGCTGGGCTGTTCACTGAGCTCAACGGCCCGGCTGGGTCAACTGTTACGCTGGGCGCCTCGGGGTTGTCATCCCTGCTCCCGTCAAGACTGGCTCCTGAATTTCCTGGATTATTTTCTATCTCAGGGCTGCTTTGTGGCGAGGCAGTCATCTGGTCCAGCCCTCCTTTGGAAGGTGAATATCCCGGGGTTGGTTGCGTTGACTCTCGGTTTTCAAGTCCCGTGTCATATGCTAGCTCTTTTTTGCCCCCCCTCGCTTTCCCTTCCCCCCCAGGTTTGAGGTTCGGGACTTGTGATGGGGGTAGGAGCTAGTCTGGAGCAAAGTTGGTCAATGTGGCGCTTCCACATTTTCCCATCAGCAGTTTGTAAACGGTAGGAACGGGGCCCCGTAAGTTGAGTTATAGTAGCGGGGACCCACAATGGGTCACCCGAGAAGTTTTTCACAAAAACTGAGTCGCCTACCTTGAATGTGCGATACCTGCTGCTGGACCCCAGGGGTTGTTCCGGCGTGTAGGCAGGATGTAGGTGGTCAAGATGTGAGCGAAGTTTCCGTCCCATCAGGAGTTCGGCTGGGGTTTTGTTTGTGATGCTGTGTGGGGTAATGTGTTGGAGGAGGAGCATCCTGGTCACTTTCTCGTCGATGTTTCCTCTCTCCATCTTGTGTAAGGTTTTCTTTACGAATTGGACCATTTTCTCAGCTCTCCCATTGGCTGCAGGGTGAGCAGGCGAAGTTAAAGCGTGGCGTATCCCCCGGTCTACGAGGTACTGTTCAAATGCAAGAGCAGTGAATTGGGGTCCATTATCTGAGACCAGGACGTCTGGCAACCCATGCATAGCGAATAGTTTATTTAGTTTTTTGACGACTGCGTCTGTGGTGGTGCTCTTCATTTTGTGGACCTCTAGCCAATTGGAATAGGCATCCACAGTTATGAGAAATGTATGCCCCTTGGTAGGTCCCGCAAAATCGATGTGGATGCAGGACCAGGGACCCCGGGGTGTTTCCCATTCAGTTGGCGGGGCCCTTGGCGGAGCTGAGCGAGTTTCCTGACACTTGCTGCAAGTGGCCACCCAAGTTTCTATTTGCTTATCTATACCTGGCCACCAAGCGTAGCTCCTCGCTAGTGCCTTCATTCGCACGATGCCAGGATGTCCATCGTGCAATAGTTTCAGGACTTTGTGCTGTAGCCACTCTGGAATGATGACTCTGTCTCCCCACAATATGCATCCTTTTTGTGAGAAGAGTTCTGTCTGGCGGTTTTTGAAAGGTTTGAAGGTGTCATTGGGTTCGTTGTCAGGCCAACCTCTTTCTACCCAGCTGAGGACTCGTGCCAAACAAGGATCCTTCCTTGTCTCCGAAGCGATATCTCGTGCAGTCAGTGGTGGAGAAGGAAGGGTTTCGATTTGAGGCGTAGTTAGAGTTGGAGCTGGATCGTCTATGACTTCAGGTAACGGTGAGCGGCTTAAAGCGTCAGCGTGGGGAATGGCTTTTCCCGGGCGGTGTAGCAATTGGTAATCGTATGCGGCTAGAAACTCCGACCAACGCGTCATTCTAGGCGATAAGATGTGGGGCATTGGTTTGTCTCCCGCTAAGATGCCAAGTAACGGTTTGTGATCGGTGATTATGGAAAAGGGTCTTCCATATACATACTCGTGGAATCATTTGATTGCTGCTACAATAGCGAGGGCCTCTTTATCAAGTTAGCTATAGTTCCTCTCAGTTTTTGACAAGGTCTTTGAAAAGAATGCAATTGGTGCCTCAGTACCGTTTGGTAGGATGTGGCTCAGGATTGCTCCTACCCCAAACGGTGAGGCATCGCAGGTGACGGTTAAAGGTAAAGTCTCATTGTATTGTATCAATACAGCATCTGAAGTTAAAAGGTCCTTGACTTGCTGAAAGGCACGCTCTTCCCGTTGTCCCCAGACCCAGGAAGCCTTCTTGTCAAGGAGCCTATGCAGGGGTTCAGCAACAGTTGCCTTCTGGGGCAAGAAGATGTTATAAAAGTTAATGAGTCCTAGGAAGGCTTGGAGGTCTGTTTTATTCCTAGGTCTTGGGGCGTTTTTTATTGCAGATAGTTTTTTTTCAGTTGGGTGAATTCCCTGTTTTTCAAGAAGGTAGCCCAGGAATCCAACCTTCTCCGTACAGAGTTGGCACTTGTCCTTCTTGACCTTCAGGCTAGTGTCTTTAAATTTCTGTAGAACCAGTCTGAGTCGTTTTTCTAACAGGCCTCTAGTAGGGGCAGCTATTAAAACATCATCGAAGTATGGCACGACCCCTTTTATGCCTTGCAGTAATCTCTCCATCAAACTCTGGAAAATGCCAGGTGCTACACTTACTCCGAACTGAAGTCTATTACATTTGAAGGCCCCTCTATGCGTAACTATAGTCTGGGCTTCAGCAGTCTGGGCGTCTACGGGCAACTGCTGGTACGCCTGAGCTAGATCCAATTTTGCAAATATTTTTCCACCTCCCAGGGAATGAAGAAGGTGTTGGACCACAGGTACAGGGTAAGCGCTCTGCTGGAGCGCGTGATTGAGGGTGGCCCGGTAATCCCCACAAATTCTTAGCGATCCGTCTGGTTTTATGGGGGTCACAATTGGGGTCTCCCATCGAGCGTGGTCAATCGGTTCCAACACGCCCTGGGCTATTAATTTGTCCAATTGTTCATCAATCTTTTGCTTGAGTGCAAAGGGCACTCGACGAGGCTTAAGGTGAATGGGGGCAACTTCGGGGCTGAGGTTAAATGATATGGGGGATCCCTTGTACTTGCCTAGCTTCTCGCTGAACACGTCCTGGAATTCCTGGATGAGGGCTGCTTCCCAGTCATCGCTCCCGGTCTGGTTGATGCCGGCTAGTTCAATTCCTAGCGGTGCAAACCACTGCAAACCCAGAAGGCTGGGTCGATCTCGATCGACGATGTTCAGGGGTAGGGTTGCGGTGTGGTCTTTGAATGTAACTCGGACGTCGCTGGATCCGGCAACCGGGATTCGGTTTCCCTGGTAGTCTTTCAATATGATATTTTGAGTGCTGAGGTCCTGGCGGTGGATGTCAGGGATCAGCTGCCTGAAGGTTTTCCATGACACCATGGATAGGGATGATCCAGAGTTGACTTCCATAATGCATGGACGATTCTCGATACTGACCCTCACTCGGATTTTTCTTGCATCAAGGGACAATGCATGGCCGATGATGATAGTCTGATGCGCTTCTTCACGTCTGGATGAAGTGACAGGTGCTCGGTTTCTGTAGTGTAGGTTCCATTGAGTGCCTTGGCAGTCCCGATTTGCTGGTGGGGTGCCAGCGGTCTGTCGGAAATTGTTTTCTCTCCTGGTTGGGCTGGGTCCTCGCTTGCTTCTGCAGACCTTCGCGATGTGGCCCCTCTTTCCACAGGAACGGCAGAGTGCGTCTAGGAATTTGCAGTCAGATTGCGGGTGGCTACCCCCGCACCTGGAGCATTGGTACGGGGATTTCCGATTCCGCTGGTCCCGCTGGTCGCGTTCTGACCTGAGTCTGTTGACTTCTTCTTCCTCGCTTTCTGATGAGGATTCGAGGTCCTCATGGTGAGTGGTTGTTGCGTGCCTCTCGGAAAATGATGTAGCATCGCTGGCGAGTTGGCGGTGCGGTGCGTTTGCTCGGCGCATTCGAGCGGCCGACTTCCTGGTTGCTTCTGCTGCAGTAGCATCGGCGATGACATCTGCGAGGGTGATGTCTCCCTTCGCCATTATCTTGCTCTGGGTTGTGGGGTCTTTGAGACCCAAGGCAATCCGATCTCTCATGGCTTCTTCGAGGTTGGTGAAGCCACAGAGTCCACCGAGGTTCCTAAGGTCGGCGATGAAGTCTCCAACACTCTCGCCTTCCTGTTGGTCCCTCTGGTAAAACTCGTGTCTTCGGATGAGCGTTGGTACCGCTGGGGCATAATGGGCCCGGAGGATTGGGGCGAGGTTGTCCCAGTCCATTGTCTTGACTTCTGCTGGTTTTGCAAGCGCCTTTGCCATTTTGAAAACGGCAGGCCCGCAATGGGTCAGGAATACAGCTCGTTTCTTGCCAGGTGAAGCATCCTTCAGATTGTTGGTTTCCAGGAACATCTGAAACCTGTCCATATACGAGTCCCAGTCTTCGTTTGCCGGGTCAAATGGAGCGGGTGGTATGGCGCTGCTGGTCATTCTGCCGCTTCTTTCGGTGCGCTCTCAGCCACGTGCTCTGTAGGTTCGTTGGGTGTTGAGTCAGCTCTAATGTCTCCGCATCCCACCCTCGTCGCCAGTGTTATGTCTGGAGCGTGGGCACAAGGAACGGAGACGAGGCATCGGGTAGTGACTCAACTCTTTATTAGTGACTTCAGAACAGAGCAAAATACTTGGGCAGCAGCAGCCCTTTTATAGGGCTGGCTGCTGTCACAACAGCCAATGCTTTTGAGTTTGCCGCGCTGGGAAAGGCCAATCAGCGGCGCCCGTTAACAGCCAATCAGATCAGCCAGAATTGACCAATCAGGATCCGCCAATCAGAAGTGCAGGATTACGAACCTGCCGTAGAAGTAAAACTATTAGGATTTTAAAACAGTGCGTTTGCTTAGTCCGTAACACTATTCTATTCTATTCTATTCTAATATAAAGGATAGTCTGTTTAACAGATTAAAAATGAATCTGTTCAAATGAACAAAATTAACTCTAAATGTTAGCCTTTTTAAGGATCCATTTCTGAGCAAAATGTTTAATTTGTGATTTAAATGTAGATCTATGGGATGCCATTTTCTCTCACACTCTGCATTCCCAGTTTGTCCTTAGCTTGCCAAGTTTTTAAGTATCAATCATAATTCATAGTCTGGTAAACTCCCAGATTGCTTGCGAGAACAATCTTCTTGTTATTTTCAAGAACACATTTTTGCTTTTGTACGTTTGGTAAAAGACCAGTATTTGATTTGGATGAGGTGCCATTAATCTGAAACAATTTATCTTTATCCCACAACAAGGTCTGAAAGCCCAGCAAGCTATTAATCCTGATTTTAAGATGACAAACACTGTCATAAATAGAACCAACTCCTGAGAACAAGGAACATGACATTATTGGCATCCTTTAGCCTCGATTCATATATGTGCATGACATTAAATGCTGGCTACTTTATAAGCAGTAAACAGAATGTTAGTGATGTCACATTTGAAAGCACCATCATCTACTGGCCATTTGGTCAATTAGTTCATATGGAAAAAGTTCAAAGGTGGACTACCGTGATCAACATGCTGAGGTTTTTTTAATAAAACTTACAGAATTATGTGAGAATGCAATATAAAAATGTAATAATTGTTAAAAGTACTGTATATATGAATATTAGTTAAAAAGATGATGCCTAAGCAAAGACGATTCTAAACAAAGAAATGTTGAATTAATGAGATAATATATAATCAAATATAGAGAAATCAGTCTCTTTTTGGGGGCGTGCTTTTGGATCAGAACAAATTGGAACGTCTTTTCAATAGTTTTTTAAATCAAAATGGTAACAAAATGATTGACTAGTGCTGTTTCTGTCCCATGACTGGGCCTCAAACCTGACTGAAACAGGTCTATATAATCTGTATAATCTAGGACCCTCTAGAGCTGCAATGCAACCTCTTTTTCCACCATCTTCCCTAGAAAGGGAAAGTGTCTAGAAGAAGGTTGGAAATGTCCAGTACGGTGGGGTCTAATGATGCCTTCTTAATTAGATCAAATTACTCAGATTTCAATAATCTTTTCTCTATCTTCACTAGAATCCTCTGGTATTGCTCTAAATCTCAAACAAAATTCCTTATCTCTTTACTTAATAGAGCAATTTAATCTACTTCTCTATCCAACTCTGCATATAAATCTGTTTTATTTTGTTTGTCCAACATTTCCACTTGTCATTATTTGTTTTATATCTCCAGTTTTAGAGCTTTCCATCTTCTTATCTTCTTCATCTCCCCTTTCATCTTTCCAAGTCTTTTATCCATTTTTTTTCCAAAAGCTGCCAATTTAGTATCATGTGATTCAACTAGCTTACTGCCTGAAGGAAAACTGATGTAATTCCTCTCTTTGTAGGTTATTCTAGCATTCTCTCCTTCTCTCCATTCTTGCCATTTTTCCTGTGGTTGTCATTATATTATAATACAAAAATGAAAGGAATTCTCATCTTTTTCTCTCTCACACTTTTGCCTTCCAATGCCCTTAATACTTTTTTGCTCAAGTGGTATGCCAATGTTATAGTCAGCATCACAATCAAGATCTCCAGTTACAGTCAGCATTATAATCATGCTCATATTATTTATTCGTTCTTCTGTAAAATCCACCAATTTTCCACATTTGTAATTAATAAACAAAAACATTCTCTGTTCTTTTCCAGGGTTTCCCACTGCCACAAAAATCCAGCTACAAAGCCTGATAAAGAGCGAACTGCAAGGTGAGATAAAACTTTGAGAGAATACTGAAGGCTTCTTGAAACACACATTCAGGTCCACAGAATGCCATCATAGAAATCTTATAAAGTAAACTAGAATTAAACCTTTTTTGCTTATATGTTACATTATTGCAAGATAATAATGTTCTGCTTACGAAAAGAGTGTGATATGTTTTCTGTTTACCAAATATGCAAAGAGTAAGAGTACTTACTTTTTTGTAAGTTGGCATCTGTCTTCTGGGGAAAAAATTATGAGGCATATAAAACAGATCAAGGTTAAAGTTAATATTATAAAAACATCAGCAAAGAAGTTTTTGTCCATCTCTGTGGTCTTACAGCAAAATTAAAATATATGAGAATATATTAGTATTCTAAATTACTCACTGATAGCCAGATGTGTCTGAAATATGTTAAGAATGCTCCATGCATCATTATTTTTAATAGTGCATATTTTAGTGTACTTCTGTCAGCATTGTTGCAGGAGACTAGAATAATTAATCAGTGGAATGGTTTGTCTTCAGAAGTTGTGAGTTTTTAAAAAAGAAATTGGATGATAATTTCTCTGAAATGGTACAAGGTCTCCTGCTTGAGCAGGAGTTGGACTAGAAGATCTCCAAGATCTCTTCCAACTCTGTTTTTCTGAGATATTGGAAACAAGCCTTTAAATAACTTTTAAGCAATAAAATCTGAATGTATAAAGGATGACTCTTAATAAAACTAATTATATTTCAGGGCTGATGCCTTGTATTTTTACATTGTTCTAGTGAGGTAAAAAAAATCTAAAAGAAGATTTATCTGTACCTATTTATTGTTTTGTAGAACTTTTTTTCTATACTAATAGGGATCATTGTGAGTACCACATTTCTATTCAGGAAGAGAAATGTAGAAATGGTTTAGTAATTTTTGTGGCTGAAAGAAAATGGCTGGTTAGGTGGAAAATCATGGAACCTGAAGGTTGGCTGTATGGCTACGTGAAAACATTTCCTATAAGTGTTACAGAGTTTCCTATTTATTGTTTTGAAACAAAAATAACAAATATTTTGAAACTTCTCCCTTCCAAATTGAAAGCATTCATTTTTCAGCATCTTTTATCATCTAGTTTTTAGCAATAACAAAGTATTTGAGGATTTTTGTCAATTCAAGCAGTAGTCCAGACCTCAGAAGCATAACACTGGACAAGCAAAACAGATTCACAGATAGTGATTTCCATTTATTTGCTTTTTTAAATGCCCAGAAATGAGTCTGGCTCTGTTTCTGCAGAGATGAAAACAAATAATCCAGTTCCCATAGAAAATTGAAAATTCTTGAGAGTTCTGCTTCAGAGTGCTGTGAATTGCAGGGACTTATATCATAATTGTCAGCGAGCCAACACCTGGCTCATCATGGGTTTTCAAGGTAATTGACAGATTGACCTACAAAACGCCAGCAACACAATCTTCAACTTCAATATGTTTGGAGAGTTGTTAATCCTCCTGAAGTTTCAGACCATTGGTTTGATATGGCAAGAGTAAAAGGTACAAAATAGATATAAGATCTGGATTGTCTTAGATACACACCCATAACTAACATTTGCAAGATGTAATAGGTGTTGAGAGAAACTGATCATTAAGCAGTACTGTTATAAACATTCCAACAGCTAATGGGAAAGAATTGGAAGTAGATTTAAAGCAAGATTAATTATAATAATATTAAATCAGTATTTATATAGAAAAAAGAATAGATTAAGAGAATTGTGATACTAAATCATGACCAATTTAAGTCTTATTTATTTCAGTGTTTCTACTGTAAGTGTCTGAGAGAATTGAGCAGTTAAGATGATTGATAGATAAATAAACAAATATATAATAAAATAAAACAATAAATATCAGAAGTGATTTCACATCCAATGTAAAGAGATCCCACTGTTCTATTGAATTCAAAACAAGATACAGAGCTTCCATCTCTTCATCCAGACCTTGGGATATTATTTAGATAAAATGTAAGGATATTTAATTTTCATCAACTTTCATAAGAAATTTAAACACTGCCTTAAAATTCTATCATTGAAATAAGCAAATAACTGAATCTACTTCATCCTTTTTGGTTTCTACATCCTTTGCTTGTTTCTCATTTTAATTTTGATCTACTCATTCAGTATAAGTTTATTGATCTATATCAATATTTATTGATCTATATCGATATTTATATTTATTATATAAATTAAAACACTCTCATTTTCAATGGGATTTTTAAGTTTGTATTTTTCCTGCCCATAAATGCATAGAGTCAAGTGATTTTTTAAAAATTAAATTACTGATGCCACATGATGAGAGGTGAATTTATGTCAATAGGCAGTCTAAAAGGTGAGATTAAGGGAAGGGAAACAACTGAAGCATATTGCAACCACCAACTTGTTCTTTTAAAACCATACCCTGCAGGCATTCCTACACAGAAATTAAAATTTTCAATAAATTTTCTGAGGCAGGTTTGCACATTAATTGGATGCAACCAAGCAATGAAGCCTTAATGAGCTCTTCCTTCTCTTTTCCCATCTTCAAAACTGAACATTAGAAAAGGAGCTACACTCTCCAAAGACATAGCTGTCAGTGCATCACAACAATCACAAATGCTACACGGACTTCATTTCTCTTAACGGTTGTGTAATGTATTTTTTTAAGCATTTGGGTTTGCTTCAACACAGTAATCAGTCAAACTCACCCTGTGTGAGAATTGAGCTAAATTTAAAATATGGATTTAGCTTATCATTCTATGAATCCTTTGAAATAGGTCACAGTTTGCATGGGCAAATTCATTAATACCATATGAAAATGAAGGACAATTTCTGTTCCAATGAGCCATTTTCAATTTGGTGTGAATAGATTTAATTAAAATATCTTCTGTGCCACAGAATCCTCCCAAAGACAAATCAAAGGTAAAGGGGATTTTGCATGATACATATCTCTGGCTTATAGACTTGTCAATGGGCTAATCCTTGCTTGCTTAACTGATTCTAAGCAGGTCAGATCTTATTAACTTTTGAGAGACAAAAAAGAAATCCATATTCCTCTTGTTCTTTCTTAGGTTCCAAAATAATTTCCACCCAGAAAAAAAGATAACTGGGTCTTCCTTCCTTCCTCTCTTTAAAAGTATAGAGGAGTTATTCAGTCACAGAAAAATACACTTATCTTATTCATTTAGCATTTTTCTCCTCCTAGAGTCATTCAGATTTTAACCTATGTAAACAAAAATGAGCGGCCATAAAAGAGATAACAATTCATCCTAACAAAGGATTATACTGTATAACATTCAAGACATCTACTTCCCTGGGATTTCATAAGAAGATGAGTTTTTCATACCACTCATATAAAAAAGGATATAACAATTGGACCTTTGCTTCATCAGTTTAGTATTGACTCCGAGTAGATTAGATAATCACAGAATAGTTTCTGTGATTGGAATGCCAATTGTTTTAAGCAACAAAAAGTCCATATTTAATGAACCCGGCTTTCAAATGTATTCTCCAAACCCACATATTTCTTAAAGGAAGTCAATGTTCTGAGTTCTTTTATGCTAATTACCTTTCAGAGCAATGTGACAAAAAGCGGGGGCGGGGGGGGGGAGGACTCTCCATGAAATACCCAGACCCAGATCTTCTTTTTCTGTGCTTAAAGCTGCCTTTTGTAACAGCACTTAATCTGCTCCTACATTCCCACTGCAGTCTCTCTTCTACACAATCTTTTAAAGTATTTCTTTCTTGTGATCTCACTAGACACATTCACTTCATTCCCTATTGCAAGTGGAATAAAAATCTTGATTGATTACATTTTTTGTTCCCTCAGCTTATACTGTGAATCCTCTGATGCGTGGACCGATTCTTTTCATTTCCGCACAGCCCAATACATAGTTGTTAAAGTTAAAGCTGTTAAAGTTGTTAAAGCTGTCAGAAATGTTCAAAATTTAGAGACATTGTACACTGTTGCCTATCTTTTGAAACTAAAAAAGGATGTTACACTTCAGGGCCTTTTAATATTGTTTTATACAGGTAGGTATAGTTCGTTAAAATGTCGACTGTCAAATGTTAATAACTCCTGCCATGCATCTTCTTTGTCAATCCATTAATAAGTGAATTCTATACAGGATTGTGACAAAGTGAGTCATGGAAGCTGCCTTTCTCTTTCCATCTACCTAATGAATGATATTTTCTCCGGTGCAGAAAAGACTTCACAATCACCAAAGAGCTTTAGAGCAAAGATATCATGATTGCAAGAAACTCCTAAATGGCTGCAAGTAAGCCTTGACTTAACAACTACTCTTTTAGCCAACCAACAGCACTGAAAAAAAGGGGCTTACAACTGGTCCTTAAACCTATTTCAGCATCCTGACAGTCACTGATCAAATTTAGTCCTTTGGCAACTGTCATGAATTTATGACAGTTGCTGCACTTCAGGTTCATGTGTTTGCCATTTGTGACCTTACCAGCTGGCTTCCATCAAGAAAAGTCAATGGGGGGAGACCTATTTGCTTAAGAACTGTCTGATTCACGTAACATTTGCATTGATTCTTTTTTGCACAGTTGCAAAAAAGATTGTAAAATCAGGCATGACTCACTGAACATCACCTTGCTTAGCAATAGAAATCCTAGTCCCACTGTGGTCGTAAATCAAGGATTGCCAACATTAAATCACATTTTGCTCTAATTTAAACTGGAAATAAAACAATGTATATTTTTGCTTTTTACACTCTAAATGAATCCTAGGTAAAATGCTACATTTCAACTGAGCTTACTGCAAAGTTAGAGAACAACATTTTGGATCAGCAATCCTTGGAAGAGTCAAGAGTTGCAATAAATAATTGCATAACTACTAATTTTATTTCTTTTGTATTTATAAATACAAATACAAATAATATTAATTCAATTTTTGGCAAACTATCCCATTCTACACTTTTTGGTAAGCTTTTTATAAGTCTAAAGAGGCAGAAAGAACCCTCATTCTAAGGTAGCTTGAGCAGCTACCTTAGAGCTACCGTAGAGAATAATGAGATACTTCTGTAGTTGTCATCATAATAATCATTTCTTTTAAAACTTCATTTTGTTTTTGAAAACAGTTTTAAAAACCGTTTTTGATATGGGTTCTGAAGGCTATTGTGGCAAGGGAAAACCTCACCCAGGGGTTCTCATGCTCAAAGCAAAGTTTTTAGATTTCCAAATATTACTTGAAAATTGTGCCCAGAATTTAGTCTTCTCAGGATTGCTATAGAAATAGAGACTTCTTTTTCTTTGCTGATTTTGGTTCATGATGGAATATCAGAAATTGCCCTTCTAGACCTCTGTGTGGGATTTATTTATTTTCCCTGAATCATAATTACAGTTCTCTCTAGGAATGTGTTCAGATTTTGCTTATTTCAGCTTTTCTACATAGATTGGTTTCTGAACATTTTACCTCTGGAGGACATGTATCCTATCCTGTTTTATTTCAGTAATGTATCCTATTTTATTTCAGTAATGTGCACCAATTCTTGTCAATTTGTTGTATTCTAGATATTATTCTAGTTCTGGATCAAGAATGATGATACAGATTTCAGAGCCAAATCAATACATTACTTACTGTTTGTTTTTGTTTTATTAAAAAACTTCTGCAGAAATTTTTTCTTCATCTACTCTGGAATCTCCACTTTAGATAGCAGGATGTCCAATCCCGATAACTAGATGAGAAGTTTCAGTATGCAAATTAAAAGAGGGACATAACCTTGGCTCATATACCCTAGCACATTTGCAAACCTCAGAAAAACCCCAGAATTAATGAGAGCTAATTTTTTACTTGAAAATTAAAGGCTAAAATTGTTGCCTTGAATGTGTACCATTGATAATTATTTAAGCTTTCCTATTTGAGGAAATGCATTCAAGAAGTAAATGAGTGCTATTTTGCCCACACGCTTCCCAAAACTTAAGAAAGGTACAAAAATATCCTTTCGTTTCAGTGGCATGGTGATGTCACCATTGAAATACTTTGGGGTCCCTGGAGAGGGCCAAAAGTAAAGTGCATCTCAAACGCAAAATACTTTGTGGCTCCCATTTTATGAATGACAAAAAGTGTTTTAATGTTTGATATTTGACTTTTGTCACTGCTAAGATGCAATGGTATCCACTCATCCTTGGGTTGGCAGAAAAACTATATCAACTGAAAGTTTTCTATGCCAATCACCAATTCTCTAATCTGTCTTGGTTGCCACTGTTTCAAATCATGGCAGCAACCTGACTTTCCTTCAAAGCAAAGTGTGACACATCTTAATGTTTATATTCCCTAATTCTGTGCTTGGATGATATGGAAATAAGGTAGAAAACAATATTTCAATGCTAAATACAGCTAAGAAAAACTGGACCAGATTTCATTCATGATTAAGAAATGAGACAGTAATGGGAATGTGGTGGAAAAAAAGAAGCCAGAAGGGTATATTTGTATTGTGGCTAGGTGAAGGCCCCGAAAGGCCCCGAATTCCTAACATGTAATGGCTCTACACTCTGTTTTAAAGATTCAAATATTTGAAATATTTGTATGGATTGTATAAAGAAGCTGAATAATCCTGGCCTGGCGTGTCGTCAGAGAGAAGGTCATTTGGAAGATAGGGCCTAGAAATAAAATAACATCATATAAAGGTGATGAGGTTGCTTTACAGAGTTCACTAATGCCACCATACTTGATCAAGCTGAACCTTAGCTCTGAAGCAGCAGCGTTGGTCAAAACTCAAAAATAACTTGGTATTAAAATCAAGAGCTGCTACCATACTGACAACTTCTCTAATAGCATTGATACCTCATCAGAGAAAAAGTTGCTGCTGTTGTTATTTTGACTGTTATGGCACGGTTCCCCCATCATTGGGCCATCTCTCTTGAGGTATCTGCTGAAGTGAACCCTATGAAGGTTTATGGAAAGTCTCATTACTTTAGTTGGACTGTACTTTTTCATAAAGAGCACAGGCTGCACTGTAATTAGAGGAGGTTATCATCAATGAGAAAGAGCTGTAGGTGCAGGAATAGCCACATTCTGCCAGAAGGAACATTGAAGCAAGGAGCCATAAATGTTCTGGACAGCAGTTTCCCAAGAGGACTAAACCTTAGACACACAGGCCATTTCCCCCATCTTAGCATCATCCAGCTATCACTCACATCATATAAACATTATCCTCATTATTGTTATTTTGGAAAATTAAAGTTAGATGATTGTAGAAGACAATACAAGTTTCCAGCGAGAAAATAACAATAAGTGTTCCTTCTGCCAAGGAACTTTTTTCAAGATAGAACTTTAGACTTGGATAGAAGCATTTCTTGTGTTCAACATTAAGACAGATTTTCAATTGCTTTCTGTAACTGAATAATACATTTCTCCTCTCAGGCTTATACAAAAAGGCATATACAAAACATCTGCAACTTTTGAGAGGTAAGGCTTTATCTTGTAGGGAAACGATGATAAAAAAAGGCTTGGTCTAGAAAGCTTTCAAAAATATCACCTATTACTCTAAAAAATGAAGGTGGGGGAATCATTTCTCTATTTTGCTGCCTGTTCAGGGAGATAAGATGTGGAAACAAAAAAAATGGCCTACCAAATTAAGTTATGGATGAGAGAAAGTGGTGAGAACTGTCAAAGCTCTGTAGGTCATGCTCCCCTGACTTAAAAACTACTTGCTTGCTACATTCCTTGATGAGAAAAAATGTTTTCAGAAAAGTTTGTTCTTCCTTCAGATAACTACTTTACCACCACCAAAGGTAATTTGATGACAAACAATGGTGGCAAATCCAGCTATTCTTTTGTTTTGTGCTGCATTTCCCCAAAAACCAAATGAATAATGAAAGTCTGACTGATATTACAGTTGAATGGTATGTAGAGTATGAATAATCTTCAGGAAGAAGAAAATGCACTTAGCAAAAAAGAAGACTGTTATAACTACAGTAGACTCTTCTTGTGTAAGTGGATGTATCCCATAGATTCATGCTGTAAATACAGTGTTCCGTAACATACTGGAAAGAGGATATTAACAGATTAACAGAGTTGGAAGGGACCTTGTAGGTCATCTAGTCCAACTCCTTGCAAACCCTACACTATTTCTGAGAGATGACAGTCTAGTCTCTTCTTGAAAGCTTCCAGTGAAGAAGCTCCCACAACTTCTGAAGGCAAGCTGTTGCATTGGTTGATTGTTCTCACTGTCAGAAAAATTCTCCTTATTTCCAGGTTGAATCTCTCCTTGTTCAGTTTATTTACTTACTTACCATGGATCATAGAGATGTTAAAGAGCTTCCCAAAATGAGCTTCAGAATGGCAAATTCAGCATTAGAGTGAATGCTTATTCTGTTTTATGAACACTAAATTTTATTTGCATAATTTAGGATTTGACTCTAGGAGGAGGAGAAAAATGATAAATGGTAACTTATAGTTTGCTGTGATTAGATAACCAAACCAAAGTATATGGTGTTATCTTTTTTCTGGATAGAAAGTATATTGGAACCTAAGGCTATTCTGTATTTTAATTTCTATGTTATTGGAATTTTAATTTTGTTCATCATTAGATTCACTTGTTGAGATGGATGAGTACACAAATTGAATAAATAACCCACATTGCATGTCATCTAAAATGCATTCTAATATACGTCTCTTGACTATCACATATGGTTATATTTCATTTTTCTTGAATCAAGTATGTTGCATTGCTTGGGGGTAGGAACCCCACTGTCCTTTTATGAAACAGATATCAACAAACAGCATGATCTATCTATAAAATGGCTGCCATGAAAAGTCCTCCTCTTGCTGATAAAAATAGCATTGAAGAAGTTGAACTAGGAACAACAGATCTAAATTGAAGTCCACCCTCCACCATAACAGCCCTTTGGTTACTCTCAGCCCAACATATTTCAGAGAGTAGTTCGTTTGAGGAAAAATAGGAAGGAATGTTAAATATACCATCTAAACGAATGTCCATTGACAATAAAAAAAATATCTGCTTGAATACCTATATGTATATGTGAGAAAGAAATAGGTATGAATTCTTGTTAAATGTTTGTCTGCATACTATAATTTTTACAAATGCAGAATGTATAACTTCAGCACTATTAAGAGACTGGGTATCTGTGTCTCCAGAATACCTACCTGATCACATTCCTTCCCAGTCCAAGGCTGACATGAAATACCAATGTAAATAGTGAATGCAGAGATTTGTTTATTAACTCATGGTAGCCTATAACTTGAATAGGGCCTTTACAGCTTATGTGACATGTTGATGTCATGTTGATTTTCCATTTTCTGGTCATTTAAAGCACAACTGGGAATGGTGAAGGTCTTATCCTCTTACATTAGCTGTTTGTTTGTTTGTTTTTAATAGTGGCATACTAAGATTAGCAGAAAATTCCAAAATCTATACATCTGACTCAGCATATGTGAGGCTGCCACTTAGGCTAGTTTTTCCTAAGGTTTACCATTTCCTCAAATAATCAGCACAACTGTGTCATATGAGCCTTAAAGCATTCTGAAATATAGGTTGAACAAATATTTCTATCGTAAATATACATATTGCGTATTCATTCCAGAAATGAAGCTCGGCTAAATTGTTAAAAGTGAATAAAATAATGTATCACCACATACTGAAACATGGAGATACCAATGCAGGGTCCTAAGTTGATAAATAAGGATCAGAATTGATGGGAGAAGGGGTTGGGAGGGAGGCTAAAATACACTTAAAATCAAGAGATAAAAAATGGGTAGAGCCCAGAGAGATTTCATCTTGTTTAAAGTAATTTAATTTAAAAAAAGAAAGCCAATTTGGAGTAGTGGTTATAAAAGTGCCCACTTGGCTAGAAATAAAAAACCACAAGTTCTAGTCTTGCCTTTGGCATGATACCATCTGGATGGCCTTGTCCCAATCGGACTATCTCAACCCTAGGAAAGAGGCAATGGCAAATCTGAAATCTTGCCAAGGGACTATCCACAATTCAGTACTTTCCCTTTTTTCTCACAATATTTACTGTTCAATGACAACTTTTTAGAAAGTTTTCAAAGACCATAAAATGTGGCTTATAAATCTAATATAAAAACAATTGAACAATGGGCTATAGTTCAGCAAAAAAAAAAAAAATCATGAACTTTCTAATTTTACTTGTTCCCATGGCAAAGCAGTTTTTTGATTGACAATTTGATAGTGATTCCCACCCAAAAGGCTATTAGGAAATTTTGTTGTCCCAGGTGGCTTTAGTAATGCAAAATTAAGACATCTAACTGGAGATGAAAATGTTTCAAGGTTAGAGAATACTTTTTCACTGTCTGTTTCTAGACTTCCTTATGGGTTATTTGATTAAAGATCACAGATAATTTTCAAGGCAATCTTAACAATTCCTTCCTCAGAAGGGCAAAATGTATTTATACAATTGCAGAACTAGACATGTGAATTTCCAAATACATGACATCTTAATATCTTAAATATTAAAATTAAGACATTTCAGTTTCTGGCTATCTCAAAGACTTGATCTTGAAACATTAAATACAATGTGTATTTATGTAAGTTTCTCATGCAAAGAATCTCAAGGTGGAAAATAAACAAGGAAAGTTAGCTTGAATTAGAAATGTGATTATCATTATCCTTCATCTCATTTTAAAACATTGTTCAATAGCAAAGGACAGAGCAAATAACACCATGAGATTTCTGAACTATAATCAAACAGCATTTTAGAAAAGACTCAGAGGAGTTTTGCTATATGACTATAAAGATTTATAACGTCATCTTAAAAATCTGTGCAATCATGCAGTGATTATTGGGGTGAGGGATAGGAGAAAACATTATTATATACTGCATCTTGAGTTATATAGAATGAAGGCAGAATATAAATCTGATGAATAAATGTATCAGGTAAAATGCACACATCAAGTGACTAAACAGAAAGTTACCGTATTTGCCGGCGTATAAGATGACTTTTTTGCCCTAAAAAACATGCCTCCAAGTGGGGGGGTCGTCTTATACGCCGGTAAATACATTGTCACTCGGTGCAAGAGCGACGGGGGCGGAGCTCCGCAACTTGCGAAGCCCCTTCAAGCCCAGCCGGAGTCTCTCTTCTTCCTCCTCCTCCCACCCACCCACCCACCCTCCGCCCGGCTCGGGGCGCTTGCGGAGGCCAATCTGGAGGTGGGGTGGGGGTGGAGCGGGAGGGTCTCTGGCGGGGCCGCTTCGCCCAGCCAGCCCCGAGCCACGTAATGGCCTGGGGAGTGGGGGGGAAAGGTGGTGGGGGTGGACTGTGGCGCCCCTCCTTCTGGGCAGCGGGGCGGGGGCAGCAATTTGCTCCTCCCGCTTCTCCCTCCCTCTTTGAAAGACCGGGAGGGCTGTGCTTGGGGCGGGGGGTGTCCTCAGGAAGTTCCTGATGGGACCCCGCTGGGCAGGGCCACCCGGCTCCCGAGCTGCTTTCCAGGGTCCCCTTGGGAAGAAAAGGGTCCGGTGGGCAGTGGAAGAAGGCGAGCGCCCTCCTCCCGCCCCCTGTCCCGTCCGTCCCTCCTCTTGTCCCCTCCTCCCCTCCCCGCTTAAGAGAAAGATCTGCCTCCCCTGCACCGGGCTTCCACCCGGCGCCGCGTCTCCCGGCCAGCGCGCGCTGCGACTTGGGAACCGGCCAAGCGACTTTAAAACCGGCGGAGGCCAGAGATAGCCGAATTACCCTCCACACCACACACACACACACACACACACACACAGAGAGAGAGAGAGAGAGAGAGAGTTGGCAGCTGTCCATCCCCCACCCTTGGAGTCCCGATGGCACGCACGCGGGGCTGTCACAAAGAAAGGGAGAGGAATTGAGTGCCAGCCTGAGAAAGGCGAAGCTGCCTCTCTAAAGCATTTTGGTGGCTTTGTAAGTTTGGGGGAAAGGGGTTGGGGGTGTCAATCAAGAATTATATCCAGAATACCCCAAGTGTTACAACTTACCGTATTTGCCGCCGTATGAGACGACTTTTTTGCCTTGAAAAGCATGCCTCCAAGTGGGGGGGTCGTCTTATACTGCGAGTATATAACAAAAACTATATTTTGAGTGGAAATGTTGGGGGCTCGTCTTATACGCCCAGTCGTCTTATACGCCGGCAAATACGGTAATCAAAATTCCTGATGAAAAGATGCAAAAGACTTTACCATAATTTCTTTGGAAATTGATTAACCAATTTCAGGTAAAGCACATTTCTGAAATCCACTAGAATTTCTATTTCTCTGGTAAAAATCTGCTCAGACCTCATTCATTTTGCAAAAGATCCACCTGAAAAGATCCGATGGTATTTTCAAGAAAACTAAGAATTCAGATTGTGTTTATATTAACAATCTATTTTAACAAGCTAAGATTTCTAGATTCTGAAAGTGATGAAAAAATAGTCATTTAATAGTCCCTGCATAATAAGAAGGACAGGTCTTCTAAAAGATGTGTATTCTCTTTTTAACACATTTCCCAGAAAATTATTTTTCTGTGATTTTCTGTGATTTCTTGATGATCATACTTACACTGAATTTCAGAGGTACCAATGGATATCAATGATAATATAATCCCACCACCACCAAAAGACCAGATCAGCCCTATTATTAGACAGAGAGAATACTGTCAAATGGAAATTGATGGAGGAGTCCTCCTGGTCCCTCGATCAACCCACTGTCCTGAAGGGAAGAACTATCTGTATCACAATAAAAGAATTTTGATGTAATAGTAAAATCTAGTAATACAAGCTAAACTTACAGAAAGTGTAGAAGAAAGAAAAGAGAAAGGATAAACAAATGCAAAGAAAAAAGAGAAGAAAAAAGTAGTAAGTTTCTTGATCTTTGCCATTTGATCATTGGTTCTGCAGTTCACTGTAACTCCCCTAGAAGTGTAAAGTGTTATTAGTGACATTGAAATATATCAAGAACTGACTTTCAACATTCATCACAGCAAATATAAATAAATCTACTGACTCTTCCCCCCACCCACCCATAAGGTTACAAACAATTTTCTCTTCATCACATATCCCATCTCATATCTATAGACAAATCCATAAAGCATTATCTTTTTAGTCCTGGTGTCAGCAGTAAGTCCATCGAGGCTTACCAGAAGTAACAATGTATCTTGTTTTTTAACCTTAATTATATAAGGCTATATTCTTTTCTTTTACTAATAGTCTGAATATTTAGTTCATTCAAATATTATTGTAGGACTTTATTTCTCTTCACTTCCATTTTATCCCATTGCACAGAGTTCTATGATGCTTAAACAAGCCTCTTTTGTGAATCCAATAGGAAAAATTATCTAGGTCACTTTCTTGGTTTATCATTTGTATTTTCTTTTAGAATTTTAAAACATCAGTCAATTCCTTTTGTAGATTCAGTGAAACATCCTTGTCCAAGTCATTCTCTTGACCTGTCAGTTATAGATTTACTTAAGATATCATTTCCAGATAAAATTTGTTGTACATTTTTGATAACATAGTTTGGATGTCTATCCATAGAAGCAGACATTATTATTGACCTTGTTAATATAGTGGCTACTAATTTCTGACTTCATTTTTCATAAGGCTAGAATATTTACTCCCTTCTAGTATCCAGTTTAAATCATGCAATTTATTATTCTGTTATGCCTTCCAAAAACCAAAAACCAAAACAGATCTATTTCCCATAGGAAGCTATTTGTTCTTTATAATTAATTCTAAAGTCTTGTTATAAAAGTTTCAACAGTCCAAATGTATATGGACCCTTAGTATATTTCTATGTTTAAAATATTATTTAGCTTTTTGCTGTTTATTTTATACTATTTAAGTTATATAATATTCTTTACGCTCTTTAACTTATAATTAATTTTTCTTTAGTTCAGCATTGAAGGCAAACTCACACAGCATTTATAAGTTTGAAAAACTTGAAATTCCAAAGAACTCTTATAGGTTAAAATGGTTAATAGATGATTTCTGAAAGTGATTAGAAAGTGAGGCTTATGGATTTAGTGTCCTTTAAATGGCCCTGCTGCAGTTGTGAGCAAAATGATTAATCCCTTTGTCTTCGGGTGTTCAAACCTACAGAACATTGCTACCTTGCAGTCTCCTTATGAGCAGCAGCCATGTGGAGTCTTTATATGGAGAGATTTGAAGAGTCAATCTTTGCCATTTGATCATTGGTTCTGCAGTTCATATAACTCCCCCAAAAGTGTAAAGTGGAAGACCCTAATATGTTATTAGTGACATTGAGATTTTCAGTTATCGGTACTGTTGACTTTTTATAATTATAGCAAGCTTAGAGTGATATACCAGTGACTCCCAGATTAAATTTACTGGCTGATTTTGAACTAGTTGCTCACCCTCAGCCTAATATCCTTCTCACAACAGTTGTGAGGAAAAACATTAGAAGAGAAATTACCCCTGACCCTTCAAAGAATACAGTACAAATTAATAAATTCCCCCACGCATCATCGATAGCACCTTGGCTATCTTTTTTTCCCCTTGTATGCATCCTGAGAACCATATATGGACTTTTTTATTCTGTTTGTTACATTTTCCTTGAATAGCTTTCCACAAATCAAATCTGGAAAGAAACCATAAAGGTTAAATTGATCTAATAAGATGTTTTTGAACTAGAACATGGCTTTACCAGGGGAAGGTTAATCCCATATTAGCTATTTATTAAAAAGTGTTCAGCTTTTAGATAGCAATGGGACTTACCAAAAGTCAAATTTTTTGATTTTAGCAATTTGGGGTTTGAAATGGAGTTTATACAGAAAAAAAGGACAACAAATCTTTAGTTCCAAAATCAATAACATTTGTTGACCTTCTGAAATGGTCATTTGGGGACGTGCCCATAATTCCAGTCATTTATAATTCCTTCCAGCAAGGCATAGAATGACAAAAAGTTTCCTGGATAGCTAGTCTCATCCTAAGGATCTACGAAGAACATCCCATTTGATAGGACATTATACAAGAATGCTATGCAAACAATCCAGATAATGAATGAACAGAGGTAAAAATGTACAAAGCTACATTTTTACCTCTAATTTTAGTTACATATTGAGGATGTGAATTATATACAGCTAGTCATAACAGTCATGTAAGTGTAGTAAGGAGAGAGGAGAGGGAAGGGGAGGGGAGAGGAGAAGAGAGGAGAGAAATATATAAGTACTTGACATGTGAGTCAACTGCAGGCATTTTCACACTGCCATCCTTTTCACTTCCAAAACCTTCAAAAACAGTTTGAAGGCAATCCAGGAATGGCTTTATTCCTGCTCAGTTGAAATATTAAAACAAGAAGCAAAAATTACCATTCCACCCTGGAGTTATAACATATCTCAAAGTAAGAAAATATCCCCACAATATTGATTGTCCAAGTGGGTGAGAAGGATAACAAAACATAGGTGAGTGAACTAGATATTGCACACCAACTCCTTGTTGAATAGAAACAGGAAATTGACAAGTTACAGGAATATTACACTTTTCCTGTAATCTGGGCTACTGAAGCTGAACTGCTAAGCCAACAAGCTTCCATTTCTCTTACAGAACCTGAAAGTTAAAAGCTAGCAGCAGAGCTCTAGCAAAAGTTTTCCAACAGGGAAGAGGAACCTCATTTATTTAAAAGCAACAACAACTCCAAATAATAATTTTTAAAAATCCAGTGTCTCAGTAGTTTCACCTGTACTAAACCAGCCTTCCAGCACTGATGTGGAATCACAGATGATTGGAACAACTTTCAATTTATTTATTTTTATTTATTTATTTTGATTTGTCAATTGCTTACAAGATAATAGGTATAAGTAAAAACATAGTTATGAATACATGAAAATGGGTACATATAAGAAAAATAAAAGAAACAATAGGACAGGGATGGTAGGCACGTTGGTGAGTTTATGCACACCCCCTACAGACCTCTTAGGAAAGGGATGAGGTCCATAGTAGACAGTCTAAGGTTAAAGTTTTTGGGGTTTGGGGAAGAAACCACAAAGTCAGGTAGAGTATTCCAGACATTGACCACTCTGCTGCTGAAGTCGTATTCCCTGCAATCAAGTTGGTGTGGTTAACCTTGAGTTTGTATCTATTGTGCTCTTGTGTTGTTATGGTTGAAGCTGAAGTATTCATTGACAGGTAAGTCATTGCAATGTATGATTTTTATATACCATACTTAGATCAGACTGAAGACGGTGTAATTCAAGGTTTTCTAGGTCTAGAATTTCAAGTCTGGTGGCATATGGTATTCTACAATGAGTAAAGGAGTGGAGAACTCTTCTTGTGAAATATTTCTGGGCTTTCTCAACTGTGCGTAATGTGGGTTCCAGACTGATGAGCTGTATTCGAGTATTGGTCTAGCAAATGTTTTGTATGCTGTAGTTAGTAGTGTGATATTACCAGAGAAAAAGCTACGTAGGATTAGGTTAACAACTCTTAATGCCTTTTGGCTATGTAGTTACAGCGGGCTCTAGCACTTAGATCATTAGAGATGAGTATTCCAAGATCCTTTACATCAACAAGATCTTGACTATTCAGCTTGTATTTTATTTTCTGATTTATTTATTTATTGCCAATATGTAAGACAGAGCATTTATTTGTTGAGATTTGAAGTTGCCATTTGTTTGACCATTCTGATACATAGTCAAGATCTTTTTGAAGGGTAGCAGTATTGTCTGTGGTATTGAACAGCTTTACATCATCAGCGAAGAGACTGCATACTTCATAAATGAAACTGCCTTATTTCATGTGAAACTAGTTACCAATCTCACAATGAAATTTAGTTAATTTTTTTCGCTTGAAGATATCCTTGATTACAATCTTGCATCATTTCTTTCAAGTTCAATAAACACAACTAGAGTTTTTTATTTGATATTTATTAGGATCAAATGTTACTATAAAATGGAATATTAAAGGCAGAAGGCCCAGTTAACAGATATCTCTATTTTTGTGACTTGGTGTTTCTCTACCAGTTATACCATTAGACATCTTGCTTATTGGTTCTCAAAAACAATTTAAGCCAGTTCTATCTGATTTTCTATGACAGATAAAGTGCTCACATGTTCATGTAGAATGCCTTCATACAGTGAAATTTAAAGCAATAAGTATATTACTTTAATAATTAGAATATCTAGATTTTTAATTTTCTGATAATTATAAGATTTTCTGGTATCCTAGAGTGTTGTACATAATTTCAAAGGCTGATAAATGCAAATTTATAAAGGAGGAACAAAAAAGAACCTGAAAAGATCAAAAGGAAGTACAGGCCAGAGATTCACTAGAGAGAAAATCTCAAGACAAAAGTGCAATGACTTGCTCTGTAGAGAATGTACAGAATGAAGTAACTAAGGAGAAACGAATTGTGCAGAGATTTAGAATCTTGCTTCAAATTGCAGATACTTCTTTCAGTAAGGGAAGGCAACACAATAGATGGGCAATATTACACTCCCTTTCACAATTTCTTTGTTGTAAAATATATTCTAATGAGCTTGCATAAATATCCTGGCTTTCTAGCAGGCATGGATCTAAAAGGATAATGCTAAATTTTAAAAAGTCTATTTTTTGATAAATGTTTTTCAAATTTAACTTTTTAAGGAGGATTTTACATTCTATCAATATTATTTTGTAACTGCTGTACTCATCCCTGGTTTAATTCTGGGAGGAGATCCAAGCCAATGAGAGGAAAATGGCACAAACTCTACAGCAGTGGTCGCCAACCAGTGGGCCGAGGACCACTGGTGGTCCACAAGAAATTTTTGGTGGTCTGCAGAGAAATGTCCCCCCCAAAGCAATTAATCCAGGCTGCGTGGGAACACAAGGCTGTGCTGCCCACATGGCCCACGGGAACACAAGGCTTGCGTCACTTGCATTGCAAACAACACGAGGTAGTGAGGGGAGGGGGGAAAGGGTGGAGGGCAGGTTCCCCCCTCCACCCTTTCCCCCCTCCCCTCACTACCTCCACACGCCTCGCCTGGCCACCAGGCTGCTTCTTTCTGCTTCTTTCTTCTGCTGCTTTTGGCTACACACAAGGAAAACAGCAAAGGACTTGCTTTCTCTCCCCCAAACTCTGCCAGAAATGAGTCTTTGGGACCCTGCAAGGCATCCTGCTCCAAGAGGCTGCGCCGATGTGACAAGTCTCACACTCATTTCTGAGAGAGTTTGGGGGAGAGAAAGAAAAACTTCTGCTGTTTCTGCTGCTTTCCTTGCATGAAAGCCAAAAAGCCAAAAAGGCATTAAGAGTTGTTAACCTAATCCTACGTAGCTTTTTCTCTGGTAATATCACACTACTAACCAGAGCATACAAAACATTTGCTAGACCAATACTCGAATACAGTTCATCAGTCTGGAACCCACATTACGTATCTGATATTAGCACAATTGAGAAAGTCCAGAAATATTTCACAAGAAAAGTTCTCCACTCCTCTACTCGTTGTAGAATACCTTATGCCACCAGACTTGAAATTCTAGAACTAGAAAACCTTGAATTACGCCGTCTTCGGTCTGACTTAAGCATGGTATATAAAATCATACATTGCAATGTCCTACCTGTCAATGAATACTTCAGCTTCAACCATAACAACACAAGAGCACACAATAGATACAAACTCAAAGTAAACCGCACCAAACTTGATTGCAGGAAATACGACTTCAGCAATAGAGTGGTCAATGTCTGGAATACTCTACCCGACTCTGTAGTTTCTTCCCCAAACCCCAAAAACTTTAACCTTAGACTGTCTACTATTGACCTCACCCCTTTCCTAAGAGGCCTGTAGGGGGCGTGCATAAGCGCACCAACGTGCCTACCGTCCCTGTCCTATTGTTTCTCTTATTCTTTTATTTTTCTTATATGTACCCATTTCATGTATTCACAACTATGTATACATTTATACTTATTATCTTGTAAACAATTGGCAAATCAAATAAATAAATAAATAAAATAAATGAAGCCAAAAGTCTCTCTCTCTCCCCCTGAGAACGGAGCTGGAGACAGAATCCTACGATCCCAAATAAAGAATGATTGATCGGTAGGAAAATGGGGTGGGGATTTTTCCTGCAGACTTTTTGGGGGATTTTCCCAGGGTCTCTGGTCTGTGGGATTTAAAATTATGGGTTTGGTGGTCCCTGGGGTCCAAAAAGTTGGTCACCCCTGCTCTAGAGCTCCTAATCACGACCATCCACTATCTGTAAAACGGATGTGTTTTTTCCTGTATTTATCCTGTTCTGACCTTGATGTTAAAGGAGGTAACGTCAAAGTTAGATCTGGATAAACTACAGGGAAAGAAATGCCTTAGATTTAATTAAAGGAAAGATACAGGTTCCAAATGACTTTTTGGAAGATGAGGAAGATTTAACTCAACCGTTTGTCACTCTCCCCAGCCCTACCCAGGAATGACAATTGATCTTGAAACAATTAAATTTATGCTGCAATCAGCCAAAGCTATAAATAAGTTTCTTAACACCTTACTTCCTTCTAGTTGCTCCTCTGTGGAAATGCTGCTAAACCCTCCTAAACCCTGCTAAATTCTGATTTGGAAAAAGTACCCTCCCATGAGTGCAGGAAATTACCACAAAATCTAGCAAAAATGACTGCAAGTTTGGATAATTTTTGATGACACCCCTATATTTTCTGTAAAATAGGTTGCTGCCACCCAACCATCTGTGTACTACAGGCAGGACAAATTCTCATTTTTCTCCTGGTCAATCAGAGCAATCAAATAATAGCAAATGATCCTAAGGAAAAGTAACTAATAGTCATAGAAAGAACTCCCCCCTCCCTCATCTTTAGCAGATTTTTTTATTCATTCCTTGTTTTAACAAGTATAGATCAATTTTGCTGGGGTGGTCTCTTTAATATATAAAACCACTCCTCTTTTCTTACATTGGGTCAAGGAAGTAAATATTTTCCCTAATTTTGGCTGTATCAGCAATTGTTCATATTGTTTTTTAATATGTACTTCTTGTAGACAAATTATATCAAATTTTAATTTCTCTAATTTATGAAAAGTTTTCCTTCTTTTAGCGGCTGAGTTAAGTCCATTTATATTAATTGTAATCAGTTTTTTCTCTTCCATGGTTATATTTTATAGTTGGGTTTAGTAGCTCTCGTAGATCTTGATTCACGTTGTTCTTTGGCTCCTACCTTTCCACCTACTGCACCTTCTTCTTTTTCAGTCACCATTTGACAGTCCTCTTGGAATTCAATTAGTGAGATCTCTTTTTCTGCCTCTTCCTCTTTCCTTCCAAAAAATTCTGTATAAAATAATTCCGCTTTCTCAATTGAATCAATTCTATGTCTCTGTTCTTGCCATGTGAACATTAACCCTTCTGGAATCAGCCATCTATAATTCACCTCTTTTTTAAGTAGCATTTTAGTCAGGAATTGGTATTCTCTTCTCTTCTCATCTCTCTCACTCTTCTGGGTATTTGTTTTAAGACCACAATCTCCTTGCCTTTGTATTTCAATGTTTTCTCTCTTGCCACTTGCAATATTTGCGTTTTAATGGCTTTCTTTGTAAATCTAATATGAACTTCTCTTGGTAAGCTATTTCTCATCGCATATCTTGTAAAGACTCGATATACCTCATCTATTCCATCCATCATCTTCTCTTCAGTTATTTCCAAAGCTTCAGCCAATATTTCTATCATTATCTCAGCTAGATTTTGTCCTTTTTCTTCCTCTATGTTTTGAAATCTAAGATAAAATTCTGATCTGTCCATCTCCCATCTCAGCATACCACTTTTATCTTGTTCAACCACAGTTAATCTGTTATCAATGTCTCCAATCTTCTTGTCTCTTTGTTTATCTTCTTCTTCAATTTTTTGGAATCTCTCGTCATACTTCGACATCATTTGTTGAATGTTTCCCACTTTTTCATCGGTTTTCCATGTTCTTTGTTCAATGTTCTCGGCATATGAAAATAATTGAACTGGACTATGCCAATATAGTTATGATGGGAGATTTTAATGGAATTGTAGACAATAAATTGGACTATACAGCAATAACAACAAAGCAAAACAGAAAGACTTTCCCAAAATCATTTTTTAAAATGGTTTTGTAGCTTTTTTTCGTCTTGATTGGCTGGCAACATTGTGTTTCCTGTATTGGAGGCTTTTAGTGCGGCTTGGCTCCAAGTAAATGGACGGCTATCATTTATTAGGAAGCTAGGTTTCATCTGGGTGCCTGGTTGGGGTGTGTTTGAGCTGGAGGTATCGGGGGGGGGGTCTGTTTGTGCCCAGGTGTTTGCCTGGCTTGTGATGTGGATATTTTTTTGTTTGTGAGTTCAGGCTTCCAAATAATTGACAGTCTGGTGGAGTCATCTCTTCTATTCATGCTTTCAGGGTTTTTTTCAATCTCTATGGCTTCTCTGATAATTCTGTAGCTGGGGTTTTCTATAGTGGCTAGGATTTTGGTGCCATTGAAGTTGATGCTATGACCTGTGGCTTTCATGTGTTGGACTAGTGAGGAAGTGTGTTCCAGATGACACACGCCAAGAACACAGACCCAGACCCCAAACTCGAAGCCAAACTAAAACCCAGAATGCTACATCACAGCCACCCGCTCAGGACATCACATCAGAAAATTCAGGAAATTACACCACAAGAACTCAAGAAGTTGCAACACAGAAAATGACCCAGGATATCACAGCACAAGACCAAGGATACCACAGCAATAAATCTCACAAGGTCATCATACAACCCATTGCCCAAGCCGTTACTACACAGGAGGCTAATGGAAAAGAGATCAAAACACAAATGATCCAGGAGATTACAACGCAGGACCCAGGATACCACAACAAAAGAACTCGCAAGCCCATCACACAACCCATTAACCAAACTGTTAAAAGACAAGAGGCTAATGGAAAAAAGATCACTACAAAACAAACGACCCAGGAGATTACAGCACAAGATCCAGGATATGTCCACAACAAAATTCACAAGGCCATCACACAGCCCATTATACCAACATCAACTCCATCAACCAATCAAGAGGCAGCTGCACAGCCAACCAGCCCAGCACACCAGCCCCCACCACCAGTATTTATAGAGAGACGGCAGCTCCGATCACACACTGCTTGCACTGGCACGAAGGCGAAAGCACCAGCCTGAAAATGGCGAGTGGGACCTCACCGAAATGTCACCAAGATACTCTTAATCTTACATGGGAAAAGACCCGAACACACCTAGACCTACATATATATGTAGACTATATATATATATATATATATATATATATATATATATATATATATATATATATATATATATATATATATTGATTTGTCTGTTTTAAATGTATGTGAAATAAATGTTTCTTCTATAATAAAATAAAATATATTTTTTTAAAAATAAAAAACTAAGCAATGAAGTTATATAAATAAAAATAGGAGAATTTTACTAATGGGCAGATTTACATAGAAGGAGGCAGATCTTCTAATACCCTGGTCCAAAACTTTTCTGTGCCCAGAAGTAAAGTGAGAATCCAGTGGAACAGATATCCTGCCCATGACAAACATTCAGGATAGGTTTTAAAGACTTGTCCAACATTGATGACATGGCTGAATTTGGATGTTATTGAACTCAATCCCTAGAAAGGAATGCAGTTACAAATGACATGAATGAAAGGCATTTTTGTATTAAACTCTGATTGTACAAGAATCCATAAAACTGGACACATAGTAGCACAAGCAATGGAACTTAAAAACAAAACACAGAATTCATCCAGAACTTGACATGTGCTTTCATGGTTTAATAACTATCTGTCAAGGTCATCTTGTACAGACTGTGTCACATATCCTACAGATTAACTAAGCCTGAAGTCTTCATATCTTCAAGCACCAGAGTGTAAACTAAAAGCAAGATTGAACTGGCACTGCCACATAAAAGCATATCGTAAAAATTTACTTGAAATTCCTTTTGGTTTTTCTGTTTCTGTTGTTTTTTTTCAATTTGGGACTTAAGAAGAATGATTCCAGGTATGTCCTCCCCTACAATATTGTTTTCTTCCTTGTTTTCTTTCCCCTGCAGACCTTCTCACAGTTTCAAAAAAAAAACAAAGCCTCTTGTAGGCAAAACTCTGCCTTTTCCTTACATACAATTTATAAATACATTCAGGCAATTTTAAAAGGCACAGAATACATTTCTTCATTTTTGATGCATCATATATGTAATGTATAGTGGCATAAGAAATGACTTCAAATACATTAAAAAGCAGGACAAGGAAGCATGATTTTTACAGCTAGGATTTTTAAATAACTCTTTCCTCATTACTAGATCATTCATTAATTCAATCAATCAAACAATCATATGCTGCCACCCTGCTATCAAGCAACTCTGGGTGGCTTAAAACATGATAAAAATGACAACATAAAACATTAGAACATTAAAATGTTCTAATATTATAATTAACCAAAAGATAGAAACTAGTTTATAATGGGATGGAGATGGGGTCTTCTTTTTAATCCACTAACACCTCCAGTATGAAATATCCCCATTGGGGGCCCAGGCCAATTAAAGAGCCAAGTTTTGGGCGCTTTTGGAAGGTCAAGAGAATGGAGGCAGATCTCATCTTGAGGGGCACGGTATTCCAGAGAGTGGGAGCCAGCTTAAATTCTTTGACCAACTGGGTCCACAGCATGCCCCTTCTATGGAGGGGAGGGCCAGTCCCACTCAGTTGAGACAGTTTCTCAGGTAGTCTGGACCCATGTCATATAGGGTTTTAAAGGTAATAACCAATGCCTTGAATTGGACCTGGAAATAAATGAACAACTAGTGCAGTTCACACACCAGAGTTGTTCCTGGGAAACCCTGGAAGCCCCTAGAACTGTCTGCACAGTTGCATTCTGTGCCACCTGTTTCTTCTAAATATACCTTACCTAAATTCAGCCCCATGTACAGCACATTTCAGTAGTCCAAATGCAAAATGACCAGGGCCTGATTGATCGAATGAAGGAAAGGACACAATTGGTGTACAGGTGAAACTCGAAAAATTAGAATATCATGCAAAAGTTCATTTATTTCAGTAATGCAACTTAAAAGGTGAAACTAATATATGAAATAGACTCATTACATGCAAAGCAAGATAGTTCATTTGTCATAATTGCGATGATTATGGCTTACAGCTCATGAAAACCCCAAATCCACAATCTCAGAAAATTAGAATATTGTGAAAAGGTTCAATATTCTAGGCTCAAAGTGTCCCACTCTAATCAGCTAATTAAGCCATAACACCTGCAAAGGGTTCCTGAGCCTTTAAATGGTCTCTCAGTCTGGGTCGGTAGGAATCACAATCAGGGGAAAGACTGCTGACCTGACAGTTGTGCAGGAAACCATCGTTGACACCCTCCATAAGGAGGGACAGCCTCAAAAGGTAATTGCAAAAGAAGTTGGATGTTCCCAAAGTGCTGTATCAAAGCACATTAATAGAAAGTTATGTGGAAAGGAAAAGTATGGAAGAAAAAGGTGCACAAGCAGCAGGGATGACCGCAGCCTGGAGAGGATTGTCAGGAAAAGGCCATGCAAAAGTGTTGGGGACTTTCACAAGGAGTGGACTGAGGCTGGAGTCAGTGCATCAAGAGCCACCACACACAGACAGATCCTGGACATGGGCTTCAAATGTCGTATTCCTCTTGTCAAGCCGCTCCTGAACAACATCAGAAGCGTCTTACCTGGGCTAAAGAAAAACAGAACTGGCCTGTTGCTCAGTGGTCCAAAGTCCTCTTTTCTGATGAGAGCAATTTTTGCATCTCATTTGGAAACCAATGACCCAGAGTCTGGAGGAAGAATGGAGAGGCACACACTGCAAGATGCTTGAAGTCCAGTGTGAAGTTTCCACAGTCTGTGTTGATTTGGGGAGCCATGTCATCTGCTGGTGTTGGTCCACTGTGCTTCATTAAGTTCAGGCTCAACGCAGCTGTCTACCAGGAGATTTTGGAGCACTTCATGCTTCCTTCCGCAGACAAGCTTTATGGGGATGCTGAGTTCATTTTCCATCAGGACTTGGCACCTGCCCACACTGCCAAAAGCACCAAAACCTGGTTCAGTGACCGTGGGATTACTGTGCTTGATTGGCCAGCAAACTCGCCTGACCTGAACCCCATAGAGAATCTATAGGGCATTGCCAAGAGAAAGATGAGAGACATGAGACCAAACAATGCAGAAGAGCTGAAGGCCGCTATTGAAGCATCCTGGTCTTCCATAACACCTCAGCAGTGCCACAGGCTGATAGCTTCCATGCCACCCTGCATTGAGGCAGTAATTGCTGCAAAAGGGGCCCAAACCAAGTACTGAGTACATATGCATGCTTATACTTTTCAGAGGTCCGATATTGTTCTATGTACAATCCTTGTTTTATTGATTGCATGTAATATTCTAATTTTCTGAGATTGTGGATTTGGGGTTTTCATGTGCTGTAAGCCATCATCATCACAATTATGACAAATCATGGCTTGAACTATCTTGCTTTGCATGTAATGAGTCTATCTCATATATTGGTTCCACCTTTTAAGTTGCATTATTGAAATAAATGAACTTTTGCATGATATTCTAATTTTTTGAGTTTCACCTGTATAACACAAAGGAAGGAGTTCAGATAATCCATTTCATTCAAGACCCTCTAAAGCTGCCACAGAACTACCATATGATGACTATGAATGGCTTCCCAAAGAATTATCAAAGGCAGTTGACAAGGGGATTTCAAATAAAACTTCAAATTTCAAATAATATTAATATTATTAATATTATTTAATATTATTAATATTATTGTCAATAATGCTAGATCTTTCCTTCTTTCTGTTTCTTTCTCTTTCTTTCTTTCGTTTTTTTCTGTGGCTGCCAAAAATAAACCCCACAAAGGAAGATTTAGGGTGCATCAACAGAAGTATTGATTTGATTCCCTTCTGCATTGGCGAGAACACATAGTATTGCATTTAGTACTGAAAGAAATACAGAGTAGGGCAATGATCCAATGAAGGAACTAGCAGCATCTCTGAAAGAAACTGAAAGAACTGAGTATGAATAGCCTGAAGAATACAAAACTGTCAGAATACTCAAGTATCAGAAGGCATTATATAACAATGGATTTAGGTTACAGAAACTCCTTTCAATTCCTGTTGAAAATAAGGGGGAAAAACCCTCTTCAATGATGGTTTGAAAAACGAGACAGGTGGAGATTATAGACACGCTTTTATTTGTATTCCTGCCATAAGCAAACTCCTCCACATGCACCACCATCTGCTGGTGGTGCTTGATTAGCTTCAGAGACTAAGTAGGGCAAGAGCTGATCAGTGGTTGGTTGGGAAATTCCCAGAGAATATCAGTGCTGTAAGCTAGACTGGGAAAGAAAAAAGAAAATGTCCTTGAGGAAAGAAGTGGCAAACCTTGTCCACATTTTTGCCAAGAAAACTGCATGAATACGACCATGAAATAACCAGGAGTCATTCTGGGGCTCAAAAAAAAAAAAAAAAAGAGCACTGAAAAGGTATTAGGTTCAATGCCCAACTTGGCTTCTCCAATTCAATGGTTCTATTATTTCTATTATTTTTATTTCTTTCAAAAGTTGATTGTGCAGCTACTGTCCTCAGGCTCAGCTCCTGAAAAAAAATATTTTCTTTCTCAACATGTATTAATAATAGAAACTACCTGGTGGGTAGGTTAACTGATGAATAAATCAGAGCTGTACAAAAAGCCTATGAAAAATTAGATTTCTCTAGGATGTGCTGCTGTCCTGAGGGAATGCAATAGTTTGAAGCAGTGATTAAGTCCTGCTGCTGAAGCTCAACATGCAGCAAAACCAGACTCTCTAGGCAGCAGGTATCAAGTGCATTAAAGAATTCACATGGGGAGACCAAAGCAGGATCTGGTGAGCCTTTTAGAGTTCTGTCTCTCTGTAACCAGGTGAAGAAAGTAGTCTTTCTATATGTTCATCTCAGCATGTCTATAATTAGTCTCTGCAGCTTCGATTTAAGCTTTCCATTTTACACTTACATTCTGTGTGCGACACCTGTAAAAATAGATCTGCTATGGGAAAATCCCCAAACCATTGTTGAAATAAGACAAGATGGCACCTTTCCAGTACTGCAGCACACAGAGTCAAAGCTACGGATTTTTTTTTATTTCCTACCTGTTGAGGTAATTCCCCGTTAGGAGAATGAGCGCATACAGGGAGACGTATAGAGAGTAGTGTTGGAATAATACACACAGAGCACACAGATACACTGTACAGTAAATGTAGGTTTTTACTTCCAGAAAGGTTTAAGCAATCTCTTTAGGTATCTGGGGTAGATTAGCATTCTGTTTAACTCTTTCCTCATCAATATTCTCTTGTGTGTATAGTTTCCCATAATAGTCTTGAATGATTTCCTTCTTCTCTTTACTACCATAGCAAACTTGGCCTTGGTCATCTATTAATTGCAATATTTTCCTTGATTCTTTTTCCTTTCTCAATTTATATGCTAACCATCTACCTGGTTTATTTGCATCTTCAAAATAGTTCTGTTTCACACCTCTGATTTTCTGTGCTAGTTCTTCTTTTTCCATTAGTCCCATTTTATGTTTAATTATATCCATTTTTAACTTAATATCCTTTTTCTGTGGCATTTTCTGTAGCTCTTTTTCAAGTCCTTTATACTCATCCTCTAATGCCTCCGAGGCTAGTCTTTTCATGGTATTTCTTTTCCTTGTATAGTCTATTACCAAGCCTCTGGCATATGCCTTCATTGTATCCCATACGTTCTGCATTGATGTATCTTCTTTTTTGTTTTCTCTAAAGAAGAAAGCCAGTTCTTTCTCCATCCACTGTGTGAAGTCTTTTTCCTGTAATATAGTATTATTTAACGTCCATCTAGATCTTCTTCTTTGTCCTTTCCATTTAATTGTCATTGGATTGTGATCTGCCCAAGTACTTGTTTCAATATTTATTTCTTGAATATTAGCTAACAATTCTGTTGACATCCATATCATATCTATTCTGGACCATGATAAATGTCTATTTGAATAGAAGGTGTATTGTTTAGTCTTAGCATTTCTTTCTCTCCATGTATCTTTTAAATTTATTTCATCTATCATTTTAAAAAACGATTTAGGGAGAGTCTTTCTGTTTTGCTTTGTTGTTTTCTGTGCTGTATAGTCCAATTTATTATCTACAATTCCTTTAAAGTCTCCCATCCTAACTATATTAGCATAGTCCAGTTCAATTATTTTCATATGTAATTTTTTATAAAATTCTTCTTGATTGTCATTCGGGGCATAGATTGCAATCAGGAATGTTTTCATATTATTGTCCATTATTTCCACCATTAGTAATCTTCCATCGTCATCGGTATAGATCAATTTCACTGGGATAATATCTTTAATGTATAAAACCACTCCTCTTTTCTTGCATTGTGTCAAAGAAGTAAATATTTTCCCTAATTTTGGCTGTATCAGCAATTGTTCATGTTGCTTTTTAATATGTACTTCTTGTAGGCAAATTATATCAGATTTTAATTTCTCTAATTTATGGAAAGTTTTCCTTCTTTTAACAGCTGAGTTAAGTCCATTTATGTTAATTGTAATCAGTTTTTTCTCTTCCATGGTTATATTTTGTAGTTAGGTTTAGCAGCTCTCGTAGATTTTGGTTCATGTTGTTCTTTGACTTCCACCTTTCTGCCTACTGTACCTTCTTCTTTTTCAGTCACTATTTGTCAGTCCTCTTGGAATTCAATTAGTGAAATTTATTTTTCTGCCTCCTCCTCTTTCCCTCCAAAATATTCTGTATAAAATAATTCAGCTTTCTCAATTGAGTCAATTCTATGTCTCTTGCCATGTGAACATTAAACCTTCTGGAATCAGCCATCTATAATTTACCTCTTTTTTAAGTAGAATTTTAGTCATAAATCGGTATTCTCTTCTCATCTCTCTCACTCTTCTGGGTACTTGTTTCAGGACCATAATCTCCTTGTCTTTATATTTCAATGTTTTCTCCCTTGCCACTTGCAATATTTGCGTTTTAGTGGCTTTCTTTGTAAATCTGATGTGAACTTCTCTTGGCAAGCTATTTCTCATTGCATATCTTGTGAAGACTCGATAAACCTCATCCATTTCATCCATCATCTTCTCTTTAGCTGAGACAATGATTGAAATTTTGGCTGAAGCTTTAGTTATTTCCAAAGCTTCAGCCAAAATTTCTATCATTGTCTCAGCTAGGTTTTGTCCCTTTTCTTCCTCTATTTTTGGAATCTGAGATAAAATTCTGATCTATCAATATCTCCAATCTTCTTATCTCTTTGTTTATCTTCTTCTTCAATTTTTTGGAATCTCTCATCATACTTCATCATCATTTGTTGAATGTTCTCCACCTTTTCATAAGTTTTTCCTGTTCTTTGTTCAATGTTTTCTGTTCTCTTTTCAATATTCTCGATTCTTATTTGTATATTTTGAATTCCTTGCATAATCATCTGCAGCGTCACTTTTTCCTGTTCTTTTTCTTGGTGTAACATCGTCTGTATTGAGCGTTGTCCTCCAGATGGTGAAGAGGAAGAAGTAGAAGTTGAGGAACCAGGGGCTGTTAGTTTCCTACTCATTTTGGACAATTCAAAATCTTCAGGTTCTTCTAGACCTTAATCCACTTGTGAAATAACCAATTGTAATTCCAAGTAAAAATAGTGGGGAAAAAGAAGCCATATTATTATTATTATTATTATTATTATTATTATTATTATTATTATTATTATTATTATTATTATTATTATTATTATTATCCAGGTTCTTGTATACCTTAATCCAATCGATTGGTTAGATAGCAATAAAAACTCAAAAATGGAAGAAAAGACCATAAACACACACAAAAAAGAAAAAATTGTTAAATCCTGGAAAAGGCAGAAAAATAGAAAATAAAAAACTAAAGAAGAGAAAAGAAAAGTTCTTCAGGTTCTTCAACACCTTAATCCAATTAAAAAGTCTCAAGTATAAAAGGATGAATAAGAGAAAAAAAAGAAAGCCACAAAAAAAAACCAATATGGAAGGTAAATAGAAAAAAAAAATACAAGGGAGGGAGAGAGAAAAAAGAAAAGAGACTACTCCCTTAAAAAAAAATGGAAGGAAATCATTAATACTAAAGCTTTTCCTTTAAAATAAAATGCAAACATAAAAATTAGACTTCAAAAACAAAAAGAAAGACAAAAACAAGTTCCAAAAGGCCAAAAAGCCAAATAGCTATTACAAAAAGTAAGCTAGCAAGGAGAGGGTTTGTTAAAGTAAGAAATAGCCCAGCTTAAAAAAAGTAAAAAGAGCACACTGCACCTTGTTTGGTTATCCAAGGCTTTTGTTAAAATTTATAACTCTCTTCTCCAGAGTCTTATCACCTTTTTTTTCTATAAACTTCAACACCAGACTCCAACTATTGATAGAAACCCAGAAGAGCACCTGCAATAATACTCTCCCATGCTCCTCCCTCTATCTTATCAAACAGGCAATGTCCTTGAAAAGAAGTCTCAGATCTTTCTCAGCTTTGTCTGGTCAAGAAAAAAAAGAGATAGAATATTTCCAAGCCTCTAGTTGGCAGTGTTACAAAGTTTCTTCTGCTTTCACTTTCCCCCTCCTTTTCCAAACAAGATATAATAAAAATTAATTAAAAAGGGGAAAAGATATTTAAAAAGATGATTAGAAGGGAGTCTCTAGCCTAGAATATTATAAAGTCAAAGAGGAGAGAAAGAATAGGTGAATAGGTGAAAAAAAAAAAAACCAGTCCAGTTTCAAAATATAAAATCATGTGTAAAAAGTCCAACAATGAGAAGAAAAAAAAAAGTAATATTACTTTGACTTCCTGTTTAGAATCGCCGCTTAATCACTTCTGTCAAAACTTTTACAGATTCTTTCTTTTCCTTAGGGTGTCCTTTCAAATCTTAAAGTAAAGAAAAAATTCTCACCAAACCGGCACACTTTCTCTTTCCATTCTCTTTTGTTTCGGAGCTGTCCCAACTTCAGCAGCTTTAATGGCTGCCCCTTTGCCGCTGGCAAAAAGAGCTTCTCCTGGATCTACCAGGGACTTTGCACTGTCCCTGGGATCGACGGGATGCGCTCTTTACATTCACCATCTCTTCGTCTCTTGCCTTACAGTTTTGAGCTAGCCTGTGAAAGCCATTTTACAATTTAATAATTCATTACACCAAACCAAAAGATTACAGTCCATAAAAACATTAATTTAGTTTGATGTGGAAGTTAATCTGTTCCAAAAACAATCATGCAGGTGTCTCACTGTTCACCAGATAAATTCACCCAGCTTTATCTTAGGTCTGCTTAATCTTGCCACACTGAGTATAAAATCTGATCTCACAATGTCCAGCCATTCCACATTTACAGTGTTAATTTTCTTTCCCACTAGTTAATGTTCATAAATGTTACTTCATATTCATCTTGAGGGAAGATAGGACCCAAGCTTTCTCAGCACTGCAGATAACAGGAAATAGAAAGCCAATTTTATTTCCTGCCCTTTGCTCTCATCTTACATGGAATATTAATATCACCTAAGCATTTCATTAGACCATTATGTCATTGTTATCTTGATTGGCAGTAGGTAACTATGACAATTACGTAGGCCACTATGTCTGGCTAGTGAACAAGACTGACTAAAAAATACTCACTGGCAAAAGGATACATAACTGATCTCAAATAATAAAACTATTTATGACTGGAAACAATAGTTCAGAAAATTAATACAGCTCTTACTAAGAAACCAGATTTTTTTCTTCTTGTCAGAAAATTAAAAACATCTTAAACTAACACAGGGTTAAAAATTATGATGAACCTAAAAGCATTGGGATATAAAGGAACTAAACATTTTTGGTTATTTCCCACATTGTATATGTTCACAGCTAAATATCTCTTCAAGTGGGATTAAATCCAGCTATGAATTTGAGGTATCAAATTCTGGAGTTAAATGATGAGTTCTTTCAGGTGATGTGTCCAGATAAGATGTTGGGAGTACTGTGAAAAGGAGGAGGCATTTCTTACCAGTAGAGAACTGTCTTCCAAAAACCTGTACAATAGTGAATTTGACCTTTCCTGATTTGGACACATGATGCTCTTATGCGGCTCTTAACACTTTTATCATATCACTATATTTATTCTGGTAATCTGAGTATCATAAGAGAATTCTGCAAAAGCCTCACTTGTGCTGAAGTTCTTGTGGGGGGGGAGTGGTTGTGAGATTTCATGCTAAAAGTAGTAAAACTAGTTTGGGAGTCAAGCACACTCAAAACAGCATTTACAGTGGTTCACTAGGCATTGTGTTATTGATTGAGAGGAAGAATAAAATCAGCTTTGAATGCAGAAGCATTCAAACTATTCAAGGACAAAATAAAAACCAAAGCCAAACCTGCTTAAGATAAATATAGTACCTTCTTGATAAATATCGTACTATATTGCTTCTTGGCCTTTTGGCTAAGATCAAGTGTGTATATGTACCATATAATATGTAAATTGATCTACAGTATTGTCCCTGGATCCTTTAAAATATAGCATAATAAATCCTTACAAGCTATTTATTCTGCAACATATTATTTTTCCTCAATCCTAAATAACAGCTAGCCATAATTTTTTACTTTTACCTTGTGTAACTAAATAGCCTCTCTAAGGAGATGAATAATGTACTCCATAGAAGAAATGCTTGAAGAAGCAAATGAGCAAGACAATTAGAAAAGGTGCAAATGACCTTGTATTTCACTTCAACTTGCAATTGTACAACTTACTCTTACCTCTGATTAAAAATCTTTAAAATTAATTTCCTCTCAAATTCTTTTCTTAATCATAAATACATTTCAAACATCTTGTAATGAGGCAATATTTTTGGAGGGGGGAAGTATAAGGAACTATATATGGAGCACAAGCATCTCATTAAAACAATTGAACTAGGAGCTGTGCCCTCTGTTGATCAAATACTGCCTTGCTCCTTTGATTATATTATCTCATAGAAGCATGACATACCCAACATCAAGCAGAAAGGGTATCTCACTGAGCTATTTCAAGCATGAGTAAACCTATATATCATTAGAACTTCTGCACAATATATAGCAGAGTGGGTCATCTCTTTCCTTGAGTAATTTTGTTAGTCAAACACATAAGTATTGACCATGTCACCAGTTCCAATAAATTCTAAATCAAATAAATTCAATTCACTATAAGTTCTAAGAGGGATGTCCTAACCTTCTCTTTAATACCGATTATTCTGATGATGGATTCCACTGTGGAGACTTCCCACTGAGCCTTAGGAGTCCTTTTGTTTCTGTTTGTTTTGTCTAACCACTATTACATAAGAAAAATAAACACTGATGCTATTCACAACTTTTTTTCTCTAACTCCTAGTCTGGTAGAAAAATTATTTTACTTTCCTTTTATACAACCAAGAGCAGACTATTGATTTTCAATACTAGGAACTGCAAATCCTAGGCAGTGTCTTTGTATTTTGCAACATGGCAGACTATAGGGGGTGCACCCCGGATGTAGGAATATAGGAACAGTCTTTCATTCCCTTCCACAGAGTTTATGTTAAATCAAAACTCACCCATTACAATCTTGGTAGCAGATCTTGGTTTCAGTAAGGAATGGCATTTTATTTCAAAATACCAGCTTCGGAGAAAAACTTGTCATTCTTTCTTGTATCAGTGGACTCTCATCTTCAACACTACAGCATTCTGATTGGTTGCTTTTTAAATCAAGACATAAACTAGTGTATAGATAGGGAGCAATAGCAAATATTTCAGGGTCTTCATCCCTGTTTGTTCCCCATTCAATCATCCTTCTGTTTATAGGATGAAGGAGAAAACAGGGGCAATGTAAAAAGGGAAATGGAGGGGTGGTATGAATGTCTAAGGAAATCAACTCAGGATGCCAAACCTGTTATCACAACAACAGGTAAAAATCAGTATGATGGGCCATAATTTAAATATCTACTTGTGATCTATTACATTTGATTAAATATATTAAATTTGAAGATGTTTCTAAAATTCTAAAGTATTCCTAATGCAGCTATGGAATTTCTCATTGGGAGGAGGGAGTAGAAGGATTGTAGCAAAATTCTTTATTAATGTTTTTAGCTGTAATCCCCTTTTGGGGGGAAAACCCAAGATATAATATAATTTTATGTATATTTATAATCTTTCTCCTTAATTGGTTTATTGATCATCTGATAAAGTGACCTGTTCCTGAAATGTTTATGTGTTGATAAAATTGGTTAGTGTCAGATGGTGCTCCATTCAAAATCCAAGAAAAAAATACTTAGACTCCATTAATTAGAGAAAAGATATCTTTTACTGGAAGTCAAGTGGTAGCAACAAAAGAATTCTGAATCTGAGAAAATGAGCGCATAAATCACATATACAAAGTGATGGCAACGTCCCCCCCCCCATAGTTCAATTGGCTCATCCAATTAAAAGTTGTGTATAGCATCAAGTGGGCATCTCCAGGTGGTGATGAGGCCTCTGTCCGTTGACCTTAACATATTTTGATAAAGAGTTGTGGCTGCGCATAGCATAGGATAGAAGCCTAAGCAAGAATCTTCCCCCCCCACAACTTATATAGTTCTGTTTTGTAACACCTCCAGCTTGCTTCCCACAATCATGTCCCCCCTCTTCCCCTCATTACTTATGACAGCTGAAAGATGCAAAGCAAAGGAAGAAAATCTTGAAGGCTGACAGTTTTTTAAAACTGTGTTTTTCTTAAGTAATATGTAAATTGATACTATGTGAAAGGTATTGTCTTGGTTCTTAAATTGAAAATGCAATCCAAAATAAATAATTTTACAACCTCTACTTTTGTTGATAATAATGACTTATGAACAACTCAAAATTACCATGAAAGAAACAAATACTTATCTGCACAGATTCACCAAATGATCCATTTTAACTGAACTCTAGAGAAACTATATGAATAAATGTTGATTTGGAATATTGAAAAAAGTGAAAAGCATGTGCTTTCAGTTGATGTAAAGGCCATGATAACATATCCCCTTCAAAAATGGCATAATGTTCTTTAAAAAGTAATGTTTGTAACACTGGAAGCATTACTGAGGACATCTGAATAAACTAGTAGGGAGCCAATCTTAATAAGTTAAACAATTAACCTTGGAGAACACCTGCCTCTCAGATCAGCTAAATTAATCATTCCTGTCATATTTAACAGCACCATCCACAGAGAAATTCTGATAAAGATAAAAGGTTCAACCCTAGGTCAGAATCTACATCTGGCTATATTTTTCATGTTCAATTCCAACTATAAAACCTAAATATTGACCAAAGACAAGGTGGAAAGTACTGGTCCTAATTTTTATCGAGCTCAGGGTGGGTAACCTGTAATGCTAAAGCTAATTTCAGCCTTTTTACGTTAGTTCTGAAGTTCCACTAATTTCCAAATTTATACCAATTTTCAGTGACATGCACACTATAAATACTTACCTGATTGCCCCATGCTGTATCTCAAGATGGAGAATATATGAAAACCTTAGCATAAACCTAAAACAGGTTTAATTTAGTCAATAAAAAGACAATCTTTCAAGCCCTCCAAAAGAGAATCCCAGGATATGAATAACTGAAGTATAGCTTCCCCACATTACATCATCACTGCTCACTGCAGCCTTTTGTTTCCTCCATAAAGCTGCCTGACCTCCAGCCCCCAAAACATATAAAAGATAAAATCGCCTCTGACCTGAGTTGAGCTTCCATACCTGTTGACTCTGTGGATACCTTTATGTAGTTTTCTTAGTAATGACAGAGAAGTAGTTTGTCATTGTCTTTTCTCAAGATTGTTTTCAACTTATAAAACTATCATACAATGTTGAGATTTCCCATCTGAATATTAACCACACCAGAGGTGGTATTGAGCAGGTTCTGAGCAGTTCTGGAGAACCGGTAGCAGAAATTTTGAGTAGTTCAGAGAACCGGCAAATACCACCTTTGACTTCCCCTGCCACACCCACCAAGCCACGCCCACAGAACCGGTAGTAAAAAAAATTGAATCCTACCACTGAACCACACCCCACACTGCTTGCTTTTTGAGAACAGCTAAATCAAATTGCTGCTGCTTTGCATATATAAGAAACTAATCCAACTGACTTGCATCACCATTAAAAAAATGTCATCAGGCAAATATTTAAAAGTTCACTAGAAAAAAAATTTAAACACATGTTTTCTGTCTGAACATTTTCTCATGCCATGGTCTGGGTTACAAAACAGTATGGTCCATCATTAAATATTACCACATTATTTATCTAGTTTAAAAAAATATAATCCTAATTGTTTCCAATGTCTGGTTTAATCATTCTTTACAAGCAACGTATGTGTTATCATATGTTCCAATGAGATAGGTCTTGCACTCTAAGTATCACATTATTATTAATGGAAGAAGTATAGGGTACCTATTACATGCAGATCAACTAAGACATTACAGTTTCCCTTCTGGACTCTGCAAATTAGACTCAGGATTTTTTTCAAGTCAGTGGAAATTAAGAAACTTGGAATGTGTCTATTCATAGTATCTTATATCTTCTGGAAATGCCAACAAAAATATTTCTGTGCATATTCTAGTTTTACTACTTGAAGAGTCAATAGCAGCAGCACCAAGCATTCCCAGTGAGCAAACATGAAATATATAGGTAATAAAGAATGCTAGAACAAGTGAAGAGGGGATTATATTTGTTTAATACCCAGCTACACAATATAATATCTATAAATGCAAATTTTCTTATGGATGCATACATTATCTCCAGAAATCAAGCTCACCTAGGAAGAATTTGAATTGTACTAAAATCAATCTTCAGATAAGCATGAACTCCAATATTTACCAAGGTTCCATGGGCATATTTAATAATCTTTATACTTAGGCCAGAAAAGTGCTCTGAAGTCACTTATTGCAAATGAAGCTAAAATAAAAGTCCATCTGATCTGAACATATGAAAATTGTAATTTACATTTTGATAAAGTTTGCAGGATGCTTCCACTAGAACAAAACTTTTAATATCCCACAAATCTCCAGTCAGAGGTGATATTTGCTGGTTCGCCGAACTACTCAAAATTTCTGCTACCGGTTCTCCAGAACTGATCAGAATCTGCTGAATACCAGCTCTGCATTGCAGGCACAACTTAATAAGCTTGTTTTGAAGCTTTTGTTCAGTAAAGTTGTTGTTAAGTATAATTACATATAATGAAAATGGTGACAGAGACAATGATCAAAACACTATTTTTTCCTTTAAAGGAAACTTCTCCCCTAAAATTGAGCCTGTTGTTGAAAATCATTTATGTATGGAGAAGAAGGGACTGCCCTCCTTCAATCTTTTTTTCAGATTCAATGTTTCATTAGCTTGGCACATTGTTTTTCTATCAAATATGGCACCAGCTGCCACCAAATACCAGCCAGCATTGAAAACAGACACTTCTTTTCTGAAAATTACTGAGAAAAACATTTGAATGCCACAATGACTTATCACAACGACAGGTAAAAACTAGTCTGACCAGATGGGCCATAATTTAAATATCTACTTGTGATAAAAACTAACTAAGGGTGAAGCAACAAAATTAGAAATTACATGGGTAACACTTGTTTATGGCATAAATTGCCCTGTGGCATAAATTGTGGCATAAATTGCATGTTCATTAATGAATTCATAATTTGGCAAGGAGAGGGTTGCTACCATCAGGATCCTGGCCACATCTGTGCAGTGATGTCTAAACATACAGATTTGGGTAACAAGAAATAATATTTGCTTTGTTACTCCAGATATGAGTATAGTAGCTTCTACAAGCTATCCATAGAATAATTATAAGTATATCCAATATTTCTTTGGCTTTCTGTTGTTTCAAATTAATGTTTTATTTTAATGGGCACTTATTTGCCTAGAAAATAGAGAACAATAAACAAGGGCAAGGGAAGTATATTGTATGGAGATAAGGGATTAGAGATACGGTGGGTATTCTGATAAATCAGTACTTTATTACTGGTTGTGTATTCCCACATATTAGCCATTTTGTGTAATAGTATGCTCCCCAATAAACATTTTGATAGAAAACTCCAAAATGTGAAAATTCCAGATTTGCCCACCATCAAAAAAATTGGAAACCACCAAAATCTATTAGATAGATTTGTTGGTGCATCCTGTGTCAGCTTAATTTACTTATAATAAAAAAATAGTCTGCTTTCATGTGGAGCTCAAAGGAGCTCAAGAAGTATCTTGGCTCTACTATTCATCATTTTATATTTATAGTATCCCTGTCCAGTGGATTGACATGAGAGAGACTTCAAATCATCCATGAAACTTTTGTTTGAATCAGAGGTTCCACTCTTTTAGTCCAACATAAACCATTATCACACTGGTTGTAATGTTCTGATGTAGTACAACACAATAACAGTATTTATGAAAGATTCACAGTTAGCATAAAGTTAGGGTCACCTTGATAGCTTTCATGTAACACATAAAGATTTAATCAGATCAGAAATAAACAACATGGTAGGCTTGACAAATCTTTTTAAGGAGTTAGTGAATTCTTGGAATGAAGCCTGGTTGCTTTCAATATATTGTAGGAATAAAATATCTCATAGTTTGTCTAATACTATAATGGCTCTGTTGGATCCCAGTTCAGAGGAGGAGGAGGATGACATGATCCCCTCAGAAAAAATGGAGAGTCCAGGGCCTGGGGATGAGGCAGTCCCAGGGTTGTCCAGCAGTGGGGCCAGCGAACCAGATGAAGAGCCATCTGCAGAAGAATATAAGCTGCAGAGGGCCAGCAGAAATGACAGGCTGTTAGACCCCATCTGTCAAGGAAAAGCTACATCTCCCGCTCAATTTGTGGGCACAGAAAGCGGAGCAGAAGGAAGCACAGAGAAGGTTGGTGAGATTGCTTGTGAGGAAGCAGTCCTGCCTTGCCTAACAAGGAACACCTGGGGAAGGGTGATTTATTCAGACACGGGGGGGGGAGGGTGTATTTATTGAGAACACCTATTTGCTTTGGTGTGCACCTTCCCGACTTTCATGGACTCTGTTTCTTGAACCTTGGGCTATGTTTTGAAACTGTGAATCTCATACTTGTGCATTTAAGAATTGCTTTCTGCCTTTAGAATTTTGAACTGTGCTTTGGCTTTTGGAACCTTGGACTCTGTTTTGCAGATTGGGATTGTGTGAGCAATCATGGGTCAGCTCGACCCTAGTTTGTGGGACCGGGTGGTTCTGGCGGAGGTGGACTATGGACAAGGAAAGGGGAATGGATCTTTACCAGCTCCATTGGTGAATTGTTGGAAGCTGTCTAAATGAGTAATAAACTGACTTTAATACCTGCCTTGCCAGCAGAACAAATAGTCAGCCAGGAGTAATAAGCTTTAGGAGAGAATGAGCAGCATATTCAAATGTGATGCATTAAATATCATAATCACCATTAATTTCAATGGATGGATAGATATGCAAAAAATTGAAGACATGTTTTCTTCAACCTTCAAATGATAAAAAGAAACTTCTTTATATAAACAATTTTGACAGTGACAATAGTGACAGGAAGAAAATGTTCATCACAGTTATTCTGGCTCTCAAAGGGAAAAAAAAAGGCCATCAACTGTAGCTCTGTGGAGAATTGCTGCATTGGCAAAAGCTTGTCATAAAACTGAATTTCATGACAGGCATTTACTATCATAAAACACAGTTTACTGTGTTACCACAAACCATGATAGAATTATAGATCAGTAATAAAAGAATTTGCCCTCATTCCTCAGAGAAAATCTTATAGGACAAGATTTGCAGCTAAAGAAAGAGAGAGTATAAATCAATAAGAGATGTATCTGTAATCTGATGGACATGTGCATAAATCTTAAAATTCAATAAGTGCTGCAGGAGTAGCCTGTGTCATAAAGCACGGGCTCCCAAACAGGTGCTCCAATAAATAAAACACTTCCATATTGAACTGTCATTGCCCTGCACTGCTATTTTGATCAGCAATTCCTTGTTATCAAGCCATCCACGCTGAGCAGCTTTGTGAGGGAGAACAGCAAAAGACCTACTACAGAGCTCCAACTAGCTTGCCCAGTTTTGAATCAGCAGCAAACCTGCTTGATTGAAAGGTACTTAACTGACTGGGGAAATGAGTCAATTTACTTTCAGCTCTATGCCAGATTATTTGAAGCTGGAGCACAGCTAATTTTCCCTTTAGATTATTGCAGCCCTGCATCAGTTGTTGGCCATCTGCTTCCCCAGTGATGGGGATTTTTGCCTCACTTTGGTTCTTTGCTCCTAGAATTAGTCCCCATTATTCTGTTCTTTACCTGACAAAGTATTTAAACCTCTTGGTCATGCTTCTTCTCCTTTGCAGGTGAATATTGTTTAAACCAGTGTTTTTCAAACATGGAACATTAAAATTTAAAAATGCTGCTTGAAAAATGCTGTGAATTGAAGTCCACACATCTTAAAGTTGTCATATTTGAAAATCAGTGGTTTAAAATATTATCTCCTCCATTCCAATCGATACCAAACTACGCAAGGATGATTGTAATTGATGGAGAAGAAAAATTCTACTAGGAAAATGACTGACATGCCATTATTTCACCTTAATAGTTTTCAAGGTACTTTAAAATGCAGGAATAATGATGTCTTTGTAGCCCAAAGCTATTCTTCATATCACTAATTTATCACAAATTTAGATATTTTGGGGAATAATTCATGTACTGAAAGTACATAACATGTACTGAAAATATGGGTTGGAAGAGTAGCAATTTATTTTGTTTTCCTCTGGTGCAGAGAAGAAGTGAGGATTCTTTGAATCCAGAATAAGTACTTACTGGGAGAAGAAGGAGGGTCGCGTAAAAAGTTATTAAATTGGTTTACTAAGTACTTATTTGTGGTGTTCCCTCAGAGGAGTCCACAATTGTAGGTGGGCAAAAATGAAAGCAATGCAGCATGATTCGAACTCAGCCTATTTTCATCATAGATCTCTCTCATTGGAACGATGAAATGTAAGAACTGGTATCTGAATAGCTTTCCTTTCTTTTTTCTGCCTTTTCCTCACAAATTCTGCTCAAAACCTTGACTGCAGCACTAACTTTTTCCTAAATTAAAATTGGGTGGCTCTGCTATAATTATACCCACTCTTACGTAAATGAGTCCAGGTTTTTTTTTGGGGGGGGGGGTTTCTGGTGTTTTTCCTGTAAATGCAGGATCTGCTTTTGTCAGATAAACTGAGTCTTGATCCATTAGTTGCAACAGGAGTTGAGGGATCTGCTTGATGCCCAAGCATAACATTTTGGCCTAAGAGAGAGTGACTGTCTCGGAGTCACCTAGATGGGTTTCACGCAAAAGGTGGGCAGGACTAGAACTCACCATCTCCTGGTTTCTAGCCTGGTGCCTTTACTACTAGATCAAATTTGATCTCATGTAAAGTATAAGACAGACATATCTTTTTTTTTTTTTTTTTGAAAATTTTATTTGGGTTTTCACAAAAAAAAAAAAACATAATACAAATAAAACATCTTTTTTTGAAAATAGCATGGTCCCGGGTTATCACTTCTTCATACAGACACAAACTCAATTTCATGCTCATTTTTGTGTTCTATTCTATGTCTTATCACTGTTTTACATTTTCTACATAGTTTTTCTCCTCTCTTAATTTCTCAACTTTATTTTGATTATCTCATCTCAATTCAAATCATTATATTTATACTTTTGTCTGTCCTGTTTCAATTTCATATTACCTTTTCTCATTAAACAAATTTTCCCCTGTAGTTACTAATTGGAGTATGACACCTTTATATCTTTTAATTTTATCCATTCAACTCTTATTTAAGCTTCAATGTATACCTTTAAGATTATAACATTCAATATAATACATAACTTTCAATCAAATTCTGCTTGGTACATTCTTAAAATACACACTATATTCTTAAAAAAAGATTATATATATATATATATGTAAATAAAGCGCTCATTCCATTCCAATTCAATTCTATCATTAAAATCTTAACATCTTTAACATTTCTTTTCAATTAAATATCATACTTCCTTGGGAACACTTATAAACTTTCCATAATTAATTCTTTTTTTCCCCATATTTCTCTTCACTTATATTTTATAAATCATTAATAATTAAAATGTTCCCATCCTTTCCTAATTTAATTCTCTCATTCACTTTATTTCATTTATTTATTAACAAACATTCCACTAGATTACGATAAATATTTTATCCATCATTTTAATCATATTTTCTAAAATTATTTCTATTTGTAATATAACAATACTATCTTATGTACCTTTGCAGAATCCCTTTTACAATTAAGTTTTCACCCATTATCTCTAAACAGACTTATACTTTCAATTCTTATACCTTTTCCCTTTTTCTCTATATCTTGTTTCTGTCCTTTATAATTTCTTTTCCTTTCCTTCTTCCCCCTCTTCTTCTCCCTCCCCTTTTTACCCCCTTGTCTCTCTACTTCTAATTCTCTCTTCTGTAATCCCCTCTTCTGTTGCTTTCTAATATTATACTTATTTTTCAAACTATTCTTTTTTTGGTTGTTTTTTCAAATCTTAAACTTTTCATTCTCTTTTCCCCCTTTCCTTTTTTTCCCCCACATAAAATTACTTGATCATTAAAGATGGCTCCTTCCTTGTCCCAGTCTTCTTGTTCTACAAACGTTTCTTGTTGTTTCTCATAGTTCTAGATCTCCATTTCTAAGAGTTGAAATATGAAACCAAAAGAATCTCTCCCTTCTTGTGCATCTTCTTTGTACTTTTTAAGTTCCATTTTCAGTTCTTCTAAAAGTGGTGCCATTTTAGACACTTTTAAACAACCACCCGATTGATTTTAGTCATTTAAATGCAATAACCAAAAATCCAAAGATCACCAAATAATCCAAATAGTCCAAAGCTATTTCTTCTTGCTTCTTTTTTCCACTTTCTCTTCCTGCGGTTCTATTATTTTGTTGCCAAGTTTCAGTTAAAATGTATCTTTTAGGAATCTTGTTGAGGTTTCACTGTATATTCCTTTTAATTCCAGGCAGTCTCCTCCATTTTTCCAGATCCTGCCCTTTTATTCTTTTTCTCTACTTTCCTGCTTTTAAAAGCTTTTAAGTATCCAGAAATCTTTATTATCCCTTTGACATTTTATTTTCAGTTTAAATGCCTATTGATGTCAAAGTGGGTTTTTTTTTTTAATTTCTTGCTTAAGTCTCTTAGCTGTCAGTATAGGGAAAGGAAGAAAAAAAAACCAATCCTTTCCCTTTCCTCTCTCCTTCGCTGCTTCAAAATCTTCTTTGGGAACAATGTTATTTTTTTTTATAGTTTAAATTCCAGGGCACCTTATGTTGTTGCTTTTGCAGTTTAACCCAGTCAACCAAAACTTTCTCTTCTTATCTTACTCCTGCACATTCTTTTCCAGTTGGGTTCTTCTTTGAGGTGGCCATTTCTGACCACCACTGCAACCGCCTTTGGGAAAGGGAGTAATGGCCAGCTGAGGAGGAGAGATGCAGCTCTCCTCAACCCTGCTGGCAGTCTCCCCCCTCTTCACCACCTCTATGGGGTGGCTTAGCCCTGAAACCAGCCGGCTCGGGGCACTCTGGCGGCGAGCACGGATCGAAACCGCGCATGATCGCGGTTTTGTCTGTCAGCGAAGGAACTCAAACCAGAAGTCCAGACATATCTTTTGAAGAGAATAATAAATCTGAAAAGTATTTGCTTCTGTTAACATCTGTTACCTAAAGTCCAGTGCTGCCAGACAATTCTTTTGATCTTGCATTTAAGGGCAACCAGGAAAAACATGCTATTTTCATTTAGAATATTTTACAGCATAGCCTCTCAAAAGATGTGAGAGAAGAGACTGGCAGTGCAACCTTACTCAGCTCCAATAATTTCTGCTCAGCAATCTGTTTGGGCCATTTTTTGGCTTGCATATTTATCACAGTTCAGAGCATAAACCCTTTACTGATTTAACATTTAGGGTTGTTTGAGCTATAATAATCAATATTGTACAGAAATCCACTGGAGTGACTCAGAATGAAGGTGGGGAAGATACTGACCACTGAAATAATGACAGGGATGCTGTAAAAATAGCATCCTGGTTAATCTAGCACAGTTTAATTAATCAACGTGGATTATTATTGGTTGCTAATTTAAAACATTCTGTCACTACAGAGTGCAATATGAATGATTTCTTTTTTTTTCTTACTTTCTTTTTTCATACTGGCTTCCTCCCTCACCTCCTTTTACTGTTTTCTTTGCACACATATAAACATACATACTCATGATTTTGAAAAGGAAATAGAACACCATCTTGCATGATATGGAACTGGATTTGGGTTTTTTTCCTTCCTCAGCCATGGGAGTTCTTTTTTCAAAAACAAAATGGAATTTCCCCTTCAGTGCAGCAGAAAGCCCATCGGTTATTCTGTCAGCATGTGGAGCCAGGGAAATCCTTCATGAAAGAAGCTCAAGTGTGAGCAATCCCTGAAAGCATTCCTCCGATAATTCACCCGTGTACGCAGAAAGGCTCTGCAGAGCTTGTCTTTCTCTTTCTTTCTTGCTTGGCAGAGCAAAGAGCCAGTGATTAAAATCCAGCAGCAGGCTTCTTTTAACCAGGCACATTATTGTTACTGTTGTTATTTCTATATGCACTTACTGCAGCGATTCAAGGTCATGGTGTATAATTGCAATTATTATTAAAAGTGCAGAGTTTAGCACTTGCAATTAAATTGGCAACACTCAATATGTGTTGTGCTTCTCCAAAAGTCACAGATATGTTAACAGTTAAAATATAATTCAAGCTTTCCTTTCCCTCCCATCTCTCTGTAGAATAGCATTTTTGTGGCAGGATAGATCAATTCCCCTTTTAAAGACCAACCAGGCACCTGCAGGTTGACAAACACTGCCAACACATTTGTGTGACTACATAAGGAAGAAATAGGGAGGGAGATCCATGAATTATTATTCTAAAAACTTAAAATTACACAAGGCTGCTTGATTATAAGCAGCACTAAGAGCCTCTGGATCATAATTCATAGAAAATGTTTGAGCTCCAGCAAGGCTATCTGAAATCTGTCTATCTGAGACCCTTTTCTAAGGTATCCTTCATTCAAGCTCACTCTTTTCTTTTCTTCACATTAATGCTTTTTCCTGGCCTCAGAAACCAATGTCCTTGGTTTCCATGGAACTGATCCAAAGTCACAGCTTTTCAATATTATGCTAAGCAGCAGTTTGTTATAACCATAGTTTGTTAAACAAACATACTGTATCTGGGCTGCAGAAATCAGAATTAGATGGTTTTATTTCTCTTTTCTGCCTTCTGGTTGCTGGATTTTTGCAGCCCTGCACAGTTACCTGAGCTGCAATGATCCCAGCACAAATGACCCTAAGTCATATACCATGGTTTACACGACAGTATTCATGCAATACACAAAATCAGATGTAAACAAATCCCATAATGGTTTAAATCAAGAGTTCTCACACTGTGAGACAGATTTCCCATGACAAGAATATAATAAAGTTTTTTAAAAGCCTGGTGTCCTCATTTTTGTCTCCATGAGCCCACAGTGGGCAGTTAAAGTACCACAAGATTTGAAAATCTATGTTATATGTATCAAAATGTAATGTAATAAACTAAATGCTGTATTACGATGAAATCATTCATTTTCTCCATGAAACAGCCAAATAAATAGATTATCACTTTCACCGGTCTTGGTATTAAAAATTTGAAAGCTTATTGTCTGTATATAAACTAGTAAATATTCTAATACTGTAAATCCAAGGCTAATATTGAATGTGTCTGGGTAGTTTATAAAAAAATGTTTCAGGTTTTTCAAACATAGTGTTTAGTAAGTAATTTGGCCTGACACTTTAAAATACAAGATTCAGATATTTACAGCATCTCGTGCCAGAATAGTCCATATAAAAAGCAACGAAACTTTCCCTTATTTGTCTTTTATAGAGTACTGCTTTCACATATTCTTGTGAAGAAGAAACAGCAGCCATGTAATTGTCACCATGACATCTGAAGAGCAACTATTGTAGTGAGATACAACTACAAATGGTCCTCAACTTACAACCACAATTGAGATCAGGAATTCTGTTGTTAAGCAAGAAGGTGAATAGGGCTACCAAACTGCACTGAAAACAGGGGTGGGGTGCTATCGGTTCTTCCTGGCTCTATAGGACTGGTAGCTCTGAAGAGCAGCAGACACCAAACCAGTTCTGTGTTTGCTGATGTTTGTCCCACCCGCCTGCCCACCGGGGCTCTTACCTGTCCTTTATTTCCTGCTTTTTCAACCTCAGCTACTTTGCGCGGCACAGCTGAGTTTGAAAAAAGCAAGAAAACAGAGGCTTTCCAAACACTGCGCAACTGCGCACAGCACTTTTCAGCTGTCCGGGCGGCACAGCTAAAGGTTTTTTTTTACATGTGCATGCAGCAAAACGTAGTCACCGAACCGGTAGTAACATTGGTTGAATCCCACCACTGGCTGGAAAAACATAGATGACCAGCAGACAACAGCAGGACATCTTTTGCTGGCATCTAACATCATCAAGATGTTTGCATCCCTGATCTGATAGTCCTGAAATAGTGGAGTTCTTGGTGTTCATTTGCAAATGGTTTATTGTCCAAGTAGCAGAGGTGGCATTCAGCAGGTTTTGACCAGTTCTGGAGAACCGGTAGCGGAAATTTTGAGTAGTTCAGAAAACCGACAAATACTACCTCTGACTGGAGATTTTACAGTATCCTTCCCCTGCCACGCCCACCAAGCCACACAGGACTGATAGTAAAAAAAAATTAATCCCACCACTGCCAACTAGGTAACATTACTCACTGATGTTGCTACCTAGTTGAGTAATGAAACATCTGCAAGAAAACAACCAAGTTCAGAGAGCATCCAGAGCTCCACCAACCCTGAGCTACAGATATTCTGTTCTATTAGAGTCCTACAATTATGGATACAGTTTTAACAAAATGCCATTTCCTCATTCTCAGCATTTTTGGGAAAGTATGAGAAGATGGAAGGAAATTTTCTCTTGACCTAGAGCAGCTGCCAAGAAAAGGCTGTGTATATATCCACAAATTCTGTAGCATGTATGCCTACTACAGAGGCTGCCTTATTGCCTAGCTTTAGCTGTACATTTATCTTAAAAAGCAATACAAAAATTGTACACTTTTTAACCTGTCAGGCCTGGGAGATAAATTATTGCATGGAACATGGAAAGGTATGCTTATCTGTCATTTTCATGGCCAATTTCTCAAATCAGAGAAAGGAGTCAAACTGGCGTTTCATATTGATCAGCTACACTCTCCCCTCAAGAAATTGGTTAAGTGCTTTATCCTAGTTTCTTCTAAATACCAAAACTTCATGATGGTAATAACATGTTTCTTTTCTCCTTAAAAAAAATAAAGGAAATGAAATGTAATTCTGGTTTATTGCAAGCGCGTTGGATCTTTGGCTTATAGGAAAAACTATAGTGGTAGCTTGGAAATTATCTGACCAAGCTATTAAACTTGGATAGTTCTTTTGCTTCCAGCCTCCTCTTTTTCTGAAGCTGGACTCCTGCATTGTTGTATGGCTTGGCTGCTATGGTTGGCTGTATGTGCTTACTGGCTGTGGTTGAAGTATAATCAACATAGCTTTCCAAATATTTTCTGGGACTGTTCTCCTAGATTTACTCTACACTGTTTACTTGGTATACTTCAAAATGGAAAATGCGAAGCATTTTTTGCTCCTTTTTTATCTGGTTTGATCCACTCAAGAACCTCTCTCTCACACTCTTGTTTTCTCACTGCTCTATATCCTCCAAAGAACTTAACTCACTTAGATTTCAACTCTTTAACTTTGGGTGAATCCAAGCAATCTCTTCCGAATCAGTTGTGGTTTTCTTAAAGGGATTGTCTCCTTTTTCTCCTAAGTGGAACCCTTTTTAAGTGGGTTGTTGAGAAGTGGAAGAAAAAATGAGCATCTGTTTCCATCTTCTCACAGTTTTTAATTAGTGAATGGAAGGTACATTATTCAACTTGAAGACTATATTTCTATCCTTATTCCTTATTCCAGCTTCCAGATAAAAATTATTATTCTTCTGAATCCATGTGATTTTGATTTAAAAAAGAAGAAATGGACAATTACTGAGAGCTGATTAGTGACAGCTCACCAAGTTACAGGTGAAACTCGAAAAATTAGAATATCATGCAAAAATTCATTTATTTCAGTAATGCAACTTAAAAGGTGAAACTAATATATGAGATAGACTCGTTACATGCAAAGCAAGATAGTTCAAGTCATGATTTGTCATAATTGCGATGATTATGGCTTACAGCTCATGAAAACCCCAAATCCACAATCTCAGAAAATTAGAATATTGTGAAAAGTTTCAATATTCTAGGCTCAGTGTCCCACTCTTATCAGCTAATTAAGTCATAACACCTGCAAAGGGTTCCTAGGCCTTTAAATGGTCTCTCAGTCTGGTTCAGTAAGAATCACATTCATGGAAAAGACTGCTGAGCTGACAGTTGTGCAGAAAACCATCAGTGACACCCTCCATAAGGAGGGTCAGCCTCAAAAGGTAATTGCAAAAGAAGTTGGATGTTCCCAAAGTGCTGTATCAAAGCACATTAATAGAAAGTTATGTGGAAGGGAAAAGTGTGGAAGAAAAAAGTGCACAAGCAGCAGGGATGATCGCAGCCTGGAGTGGATTGTCGGGAAAAGGCCATTCAAAAGTGTTGGAGACTTTCACAAGGAGTGGACTGAGGCTGGAGTCAGTGCATCAAGAGCCACCACACACAGACAGATCCTGGACATGGGCTTCAAATGTTGTATTCCTCTTGTCAAGCCGCTCCTGAACAACAAACAACATCAGAAGTATCTTACTTGGGCTAAAGAAAAACAGAACTGGTCTGTTGCTCAGTGATCCAAAGTCCTCTTTTCTGATGAGAGCAACTTTTGCATCTCATTTGGAAACCAAGGACCCAGAGTCTGGAGGAAGAATGGAGATGCACACACTGCAAGATGCTTGAAGTCCAGTGTGAAGTTTCCAGTCTGTGTTGATTTGGGGAGCTATGTCATTTGCTGGTGTTGGTCCACTGTGCTTCATTAAGTCCAGGCTCAATGCAGCCATCTACCAGGAGATTTTGGAGCACTTCATGCTTCCTTCCACAGACGAGCTTTATGGGGATGCTGACTTCATTTTCCAGCAGGACTTGGCACCTGCCCACACTGCCAAAACACCAAAACCTGGTTCAATGACCATGGGATTACTGTGCTTGATTGGCCAGCAAACTCGCCTGACCTGAACCCCATAGAGAATCTATGGGGCATTGCCAAGAGAAAGATGAGAGACATGAGACCAAACAATGCAGAAGAGCTGAAGGCCGCTATTGAAGCATCCTGGTCTTCCATAACACCTCAGCAGTGCCACAGGCTGATAGCTTCCATGCCACGCTGCATTGTGGCAGTAATTGCTGCAAAAGGGGCCCAAACCAAGTACTGAGTACATATGCATGCTTATACTTTTCAGAGGTCCGATATTGTTCTATGTACAATCCTTGTTTTATTGATTGCATGTAATATTCTAATTTTCTGAGATTGCGGATTTGGGGTTTTCATGAGCTGTAAGCCATCATCATCACAATTATGACAAATGACGGCTTGAACTATCTTGCTTTGCATGTAATGAGTCTATCTCATATATTGGTTCCACCTTTTAAGTTGCATTACTGAAATAAATGAACTTTTGCACAATATTCTAATTTTTCGAGTTTCACCTGTACTTTGCTTCTCCTTGTGCCCTGCAAGTACATATTATAAAGAAGAAAAGGAAACTCAGTAGAAAGTTTCACTGATGAATTTTAAACCTACACCCCCACCCCTCAACCAATCCATTCTAGGAAGGTTCCTCTCAGCCATTCAGCAGCCTAAGACAAAATGGCTCTTAAAGGCAGCTTACCGAGGAAGGCAGGAGAGTGGAAGATTCTGCCATAGGGCCCAGAAGTGAAAGATAGTGGGACCTTTCCATTCTGTAGTCCTGTTTTCAAGAGATGGCTAGTGATCCATCCTCACACCAGGTCAAGTAAGGCCCTACACCAGGCAGTGAGCATTTCTTTTTCTTTTTTTAAGTTTTTGGCTGAGTTGAGCTCACTAGGGAAAAGGAAAAAAAATGAATATAAAATCAAAGAGGAGAAAACATTAGTATTTAAAAATCTACAAAGATCAATGTTATTTTTAGAGTATAAGCTTTCATGGATTATAAATCACTTTCCCAGAGCTAAATTACAAACCGGTTTTATACATCTACTTACTTTATCTTTTTTCTTAATTAGTTAAGAGCTGTGGAAAATTTTATTAGAATTACAGAGAAAAAAGGATTTATCTTTTTCTTCTTCTTAGGAAAGCACTCTGCTCTGACTAGAAAAAAAAAAATTGCCCCCAAAGCCCAGCGTAGCTATTGGGGCTATATGAAGAATTTTGAAAACATATTGTGGGCACTTTCACAAAATGACTTCTCAGAGGCTTGCAAATTTATAAACTGTTTCTTATATTGGTCGCAATTATTTACAATACTTCCATTTACCAGAATGCAAACTGACAAGGATGCTATTCACTGTCCTCTCTAAGTGTTCCAAAACAGGGGTCTCCAATCTTGACAACTTTAAGCCTGACGGACTTCAACTCCCAGAATTCTGGGAGTTGAAGTCCACCAGGCTTAAAATTGCCAAGGTTGGAGACCCCTGTTCCAGAATGCTCCTACTTATCTTTGGAGGGAGAACTGGGGGGGGGGTGTTAAGTGAGCATCTGTAGGGAACAAAGAATTCTTGTAAATAAAAGATGAGTTTCGGCCAACCCTCCATCTAAGTGATTTAGCAACATAGGCAGCTTCACTCATTTTCCATGTTCCTGTATTTTCTCTCTTAACATTACATGAAATTAATTAAAGGAATACAGGATCAAAAGAATGTCTAGTTGAAACAGGCTGAACAACAAGCATTGATTCGTTTGCATTTTAAAAGAAAATGAGACAGTGCCATATATGATAGTGTTTTTGAACAGGTTTGTAATGACACTTCATCACACTTAATTACGCTCGGAAAGATTTATCCCAATTTCTCCCAGGGATGGTTGCTCTTAATAATCCAAACTGCAAATTGTAAACTGGAGACCCTTTATGCTTGCTCATTTATACAGTAATTCATCTTCCTTCCATCTTCTTTGCCATTTATTATTTACACAATTAGTAGCAAATTATCAAGTGCCCTGGCTAACATATGTAAGTATAAATAACAAAAGGAAGATAATACATGGGAAAAAAGATACTAAATTTATGCCATGTTCTACAGAAAAACTATTTAAATCAGCTTTCATTAATCAAAGCAATCCTTTTTGGTGTGTCAACAGAGTTAAAGGTAGACAAATTACTGTAGCCATGCTGGATTTTATTTATTTATTTGATTTGCCAATTGTTTACAAGATAATAAGTATAAGTGTATACATAGTTGTGAATACATGAAATGGGTACATATAAGAAAAATAAAAGAATAAGAGAAACAATAGGACAGGGACGGTAGGCACGTTGGTGCGCTTATGCACGCCCCCTACAGACCTCTTAGGAAAGGGGTGAGGTCAATAGTAGACAGTCTAAGGTTAAAGTTTTTGGGGTTTGGGGAAGAGACTACAGAGTCGGGTAGAGTATTCCAGACATTGACCACTCTATTGCTGAAGTCGTATTTCCTGCAATCAAGTTTGGTGCGGTTTACTTTGAGTTTGTATCTATTGTGTGCTCTTGTGTTGTTATGGTTGAAGCTGAAGTATTCATTGACAGGTAGGACATTGCAATGTATGATTTTATATACCATGCTTAAGTCAGACCGAAGACGGCGTAATTCAAGGTTTTCTAGTTCTAGAATTTCAAGTCTGGTGGCATAAGGTATTCTACAACGAGTAGAAGAGTGGAGAACTCTTCTTGTGAAATATTTCTGGACTTTCTCAATTGTGCTAATATCAGATACGTAATGAGGGTTCCAGACTGATGAACTGTATTCGAGTATTGGTATAGCAAATGTTTTGTATGCTCTGGTTAGTAGTGTGATATTACCAGAGAAAAAGCTACGTAGGATTAGGTTAACAACTCTTAATGCCTTTTTGGCTATGTAGTTGCAGTGGGCTCTAGCACTTAGATCATTAGAGGTGAGTATTCCAAGGTCCTTTACAGAGCTTGGGTCATCAACAAGATCTTGACTATCAGCTTGTATTTTATTTTCTGATTTTTTTGCCAATATGTAAGACAGAGCATTTATTTGTTGAGATTTGAAGTTGCCATTTGTTTGACCATTCAGATACATAGTCAAGATCTTTTTGTAGGGTAGCAGTATTGTCTGTGGTATTGAACAGCTTTACATCATCAGCGAAGAGAACGCAATTGCTCTTAATATGATCACAGAGGTCGTTTATGTAGAGTATGAAGAGAGTTGGTCCTAGAACACTGCCTTGGGGGACACCACTATTGACAGGTACTGGATTTGATAGGATGCTCCCGATTTTGACCATTTGTTGTCTGTTTGACAGGAATGCTTCTATCCAGTTATTCAGTTGTCCAGAGATACCATAGGATTTTATTTTTAGGAGTAGTTTGTCGTGTGACCACTGAATCAAAGGCTTTACAGAAGTCTATGTAGATTGCGTCTATTGCAATTTATTTTATTTTATTTTATTTTAATTTATTTTAGTTGCAGAATATGTACAAAAAGAGGTATTAAAAATAAAACTTATTTCTTTACACTCTAGTCATTTTTTCTGCTATTTTTATGGTTAGGTATGTTGAAAAATCAAAAGGGATGGTTTAGTATATGGCAGTTTTAAGGCAACACACTAAAAATATGTTTGTTTTGATGAATTCCCTAAAGAAGACTTTATCTTTTTTCAAGTCTCATGCGGAGGACTAGAAAAGAGGCATCTTGCTTTACAAAAAGCTGCTCTACTCACTGTGTCATGCATTCTGAACTACCTTTTACTTTTTCAAATCATGCACAGACCTAATAATTATAATACATTTCGTGATGAGAAAGGCTGTTTTTTCATTATTTTATACCTTTTCACCGTGTTCCTTCTTTAATCACTCTTGGTTTTAAAAAATGTACTTGAAACTTCTCTTTAATATAATGTTGTATTCTGATTTTGCTGATTATTTATTGTCAGGAGAGACTGACAATAGTTTATGTGTTTAACATGAATATGCGGACATAGAGACACTCTTAAAAGTAATTCATTTCATTCACAAGACTTCTGACAATTGCAGTCTTTGATCCCAGTGTTGTAGTTAACCGGCAGCAGGTGCGGACGGTGAGGAGATCGAGGACTCAGATGAAGGGCCAGGACCATTAGGGAGTGGACTGCTGCCTTCACAGATTATGGGGGCTGGCAGCAGTGATGAGGAGGTTCCCGAGAAGCCTGTGCCAAGTGTGCATGCACGCAGGATTGATCGTAGGAGAGAACAGTTACAGCAGCACAGGTGACTCGGGAGTAAGGCTGCAAGGTAATGGCCCCTCCCTCAAGAGGATAAAAGCCAGGTTTGTAGAAGCATTCTTTGCAGAAAGCAAAGCCGCTCTGAAGCTCAGACTCGTGGACATCTTAGTTAGTATTTGCAAACTCTTGTAAATTAGTTCTTATCTCTGGATTTTTGGCAGCCTTGACAAACAACTTGGCAAGGCTCTTTTTTGTCAGAGCTAATTAGTTGGAAGCAGCCTTTTTTCTGTGAAGAAACAGAATTTGTAGATTAAACTTTAAAAGGTGGGGGCTGCTGCCTTTGTCTGGTGTTTTCTCTCTTGGAACCCGGTTGGGTCAGAACACCCAGTAACTTATTACTGTGGCTGCTAACAGGTTCACCAACATTGCCTTAGTCTCTCTATGTGTCAAAGGTGACACCCCACAACATTTTGAGTGACACCCTAACTTTCACTGATACCCAGTGACAACTATTCTTGAAAGCTCCCCCCCATTCTAGCATGATTTTTGGAGGTGATGGAGGTTGCATGAGAATGGGGTGTGCTTTACATGGCCTCTAGAGCCACTGAAAATGATGTGAGAATGGGGTGTGCTTTCGTGTGGTTTTCATACACTATAGAGGTTGCAGAAGAGCATTCTCCAAAGCCACTTCAAGAATGAAAGCCTTGTTCAATCCAAAGTAGCCTTGGGTAAGCTGCAGAGGCTGTCAATAGAAAGACAATATTGTCTGAACGTAAGCAGCATGTGGCAGATCCTGGAGAGCACTAGGCAGCAGGGGCAATCATGCTCTCCCCTGAGGTTCATGCATGAGGCGCTAATTTGAGTGGAGATACTGGGATAAGATAACATTTGTCCTACAGTGAACCAACACATTCATATTGGTAATAAAACTAAAAGTGGCTTAGCTATAACATCCAATATATTAAAACTGCCGGTTCCTTAAATCATTTTTCTCTCTTACTTCACAGAGTTCTGTTATGATCCTGAAAATAGAATTTTATCCTATAGGAGGATTCAAGAAAAAAAGTTCTAACTTAAAATGGCAAGAATTACCACTGTCTGACTCTCATCATCCCATAATCTTTATTAGGGCAATGTCATAATTAAACAACTCAAAGTCACAAAATAGTGGGCAAACTTTTGAAACTTTTAAAATGATAAACCACCATCTTAACCATCAACCATCAACCACCACTTTAAATGGTGGTTGATGGTTGCACTGATAATTGTCTAGTTGTATTTGCAGCATTTGGAAATATCACTAATTATCATAAGGCGTGACTTTACTCATATTATGCTTTTCTGAAACTTAGAACTGAGAATTTGCAGATAGTTTAAATGTTCTCAGAAAATTTCAGAAGTTCAACCTAGTCCAAGAAGAGAGAAGCAGCTTTGGAAGGTTTAAGAAGAGGCATACCTCAATATGATATAATTGTTCAGGACAACAAGGGCATGTTCATCTTTAGTGAAACCTGCCTATCTTACTTCATATTCTATTTAAATGGTCATTTGACATAACATTGAAAATACAATCAACAAATATGCCTGTAATAGATCAAGCACTGTTCATGCAATGTTGTAAGCATGGGTAAAATATACAGGTATTATGCTCCTAAAGATATCCAATGCAACAATTTTAGCTGTTCATTCACACAATGATTTTTTATTTCTAAAAATTTTTTGAATTGTGGCATGCCTATAATATTCAGTGAGAGAAAAGCATGTAATTCCATCAACATTTTCAATTTCCAAAAAAGCTATTCTTGCCTTCCTGATCTCTGATATATGCTGTATTGTAATAAAAAGTCAGTTGTATCAGCTTATCCCATTCATCGCCAAATCGCAGAATTACACCAGGCATGTAATGTGCAATTATTAAAGGAAGGTCCAAAGTGAATGAAGGAGAGTGACAAGATGTCCAGCAACAGAGAATAGAACAGAACTTTCTAGTTTAGAAATTGAATTGCGGTAGTATTAGATATGTTTAAACAATATGAAACAGTGAAAATGAAATGTAATAACTATAAGTAATAATATTATGTTTATTTGTACTAAAATGTATGATACCCAGGTATCACACTGTTCATGCAGTGATATGTATAAACAACATAAAATAAAAAAACTTGACAAAAAAGGAACTTTCTAGTTGCCCAAACTATATTTTCTTTTTATGATTTATTCACTACTAAAACCATGGAACTTATGCTGGTTTAATTGCTTGAAAAGAACTATTTATGTTCCTCATCCCAAAGCCCAAATGTAAATGCTTTCAGCATTTCAAAGGTGACTGGTTATGACACCATCAAATTTTATGTTAGCTACTGCATCCTTAAATAAGTGACACAAAGATATTGGCTCTTTCCAAAGAACAGCTTTATAGGAATACACAATGATGCGAGGGGTTCAAGTGAATGCTAAGTAGAATTGATAGTTCAGGAAGTAGTTCAGGGGCTGCCACAGAGAAGAAGGATTCAAGCTATTTTCGAAAGCACCCAAAGGCCAGACAAGGAATAATGGATGGAAACTGAACAAGGAGAGATTCAACCTGGAAATAAGGAGAAACTTTCTGACAGTGAGAACAATCAACCAATGGAACAGTGTTGTGGTTAGCCGGCAGCAGTGAGGAGGAGGTTCCTGAGGAGCCTGTGCTAAGTGCGAATGAGCGCGGGATGATTTGTAGAAGAGAACAGCTGGAGCAGCACAGGCAACTTGGGAGTAAGAATGCAATGCAATGCCCCTCCCTTCAAGGAATATAAGCCTGGTTTCAAAAGGTTTTTGTTTTTGCAAAAGCAAAAACATTTGAAGGACTCAGCATTGTATGTAGAGACTCCGGCTTATCTGAAGAATTCTGTCAAGGCTTTTCTGGTTGAACTAATTGGCTGCAAGCCATCTTTTATCTACAAAGAAGTTTAGTTGTAGATTAAAGCTGTGAAGGTTTGAGGTACTGAGTTTGTTTGAGATTTTCTTGCTGGTAACAGGGTTGGGTCAGAACAAACAGCTTGCCCTCAGAAGTTGTGGAAGCACCATCACTTGAGACCTTCAAGAAGAGATTGGACTGCCATTTGTTAGAAATGGTGTAGGGTCTCCCCCTTGGGGGTGTTGGACTAGATGACCTATAAGGTCCCTTCCAACTCTGATTATCTGATTATCTGTTATCTGTTAAGTATATTTTGAAGATTATTTAGAACTTCAGTCAAGACTGCCTTGCCAGGGCAGGGGAAAGTGTTCCATACCAACCAGGGTGGCTCTAGGGTGGGAGAGAGTGAAGTAATGGTTTTAGAAAATATACTGCTCTTCCTTCCTAAGGATTTCAGAAACCTGTATAATTTATTGAAAATATAAAAATGAAAAAAGGAAAAAAGGGAAGAGAGGAAAAGAGGAAAAGAGAGGAGAGGGTTGCAGGAGAGAGTTAAAGGCTGCAACTCTTTATCAATAATTGATTTAAAAATTTCTAGTGAGTATAGAAAACAAAGAATACTGCAATATAGAGCATGTTTAATTATAAATCTATTAAATTAAAAAATGTACAAAAAAGTAGCCATATCACTTCAGTCACCTAGCAATGGTTTTTGTATTTGGTTTTACAATTGAGTTGATAATATAATGTTTTTTTATAAGCATATTTAGGGTGACATCTAGGAAACCCATTCTCTTACATACTTTCCCTTCTGTTTCTTGCCAGAAAGAGTTTCCTTCCTTCCTTCTTTCCTCCCTTCATTCCCCAAGCTGAGAGAACTTGCTTGCTTGTGTACTAGCCTTCTCACTGAGAGATCCTCCTTTCCCAGCAAAGAGACACTTGTGGCCTTCAGGCATTTCAATGCCTTAGTCTTGCCTGACCAGATCTCATTGACCCACTGGCAGCATTTATCCTGGAGGATACGGATGTTCAGCATGAGAGATCTTGGGCTGCCAACTGTACAGCAGGCCTTTACAGGCCTTAACTTTGCTGTAGACTGTTAACCTATATAGATATCCTAGAAGTGCTAGGCTATCAATATCACTGTTCCTCATCTTAAAGTGCTTCCAGGGATCAGCCTGCATGTCTATATAGTATCCTCCTGCCTTTTCTGGGCAACATATTTTGTTGCCTCAAGATATTGTTGAAGGCTGCAGACAATGACAAAAAGTGATGGATAAGGTACTCCTATCTGACATCTCCAAAGCTTAAAAGAACATTCTGCATCAATCTGCCTACATCTCCGATATTATATAACTTAAGTTCCAAGAAAAGAAATCTGTCTATAAACTGGCTATGTGTGTGTGTGTGTGTGTTATTCAGCTTTGTTTGGGTATTTTCCCACATCATTATAGTTGTGCTTTTAAAGTTGTAGCAATGTTTCGGCAGAATCTCATCTGCCATCATCAGGCTTCATATACTGTTCGTCTGTAAGTCAGACTTTCACAGCCGTTTCTGTTTTAAATTTGGGGCTAGCCTACTGCTGTGCCAGAATGGTTTTTTCTTCATCCTGATTGGTTGGGAGTCTTGGTCTGTGTTTATTGGTCTTGGAGTTTGCTGTGTTCTGCTTGATTGGTGTTTCTAATATCTTCTGTCTGTTTTGTAGCTTTTTTTTTGTCTTGATTGGCTGGCAACATTGTGTTTCCTGTATTGGAGGCTTTTAGTGAGGCTTGGCTCACTAAACAGACAGCTATCATTTATTAGGAAGCTAGGTTTCATCTGGGTGCCTGGTTGGGGTGTGTTTGAGCTGGAGGTATCAGGGGGAGTCTGTTTGTGCCCAGGTGTTTGGCTGGCTTGTGGTGTGGAGATTTTTTTGTTTGAGAGTGCAGGTTTCCAGATAATTGACAGTCTGGTGGAGTCATCTCTTCTATTCATGCTTTCAGGTCTTTTTTCAATCTCTATGGCTTCTCTGATAATTCTGTAGCTGGGGTTTTCTATAGTGGCTAAGGTTTTGGTGCCATTGAAGTTGATGCTATGACCTGTGGCTTTCATGTGTTGGACTAGTGAGGAAGTGTGTTCCAGCTTTTTTACTGCATTTTTGTGTTCATCTAGGCGGGTACTTATTCTTCTATTGGTCTGTCCAATGTATGTGGCAGGGCATGATGCCCAGGGGACTTCATATATGCCTTGGTTTTCCAGGTCAATTTTATCTTTGGGGTTTCTTAAGATGCCTGCTATTTTTCTGTCTGTTTTGAAGGCAGTCTTTTTTTTCCCCCAAAATTTTATTAATTTTCAATAAACAAACATACACAAACAAAACACAAAACATGAAAACATAAAACTTCTTTTTGGAAAGCAGCTTAGTCCCGGGTTACATCTTTTTGTACAGACATAAATTCAAATTCATGCTCACTTTTATATACCATTTCATATCTTATTTACCATTCTACATTTTCTATATAGCTTCTCCCCTCTTTTCACTCTCTTAATTCTGTTTTATTTATTTCATCTCAATTTAAATCATTATACTTATATCTTTTGTCTGTTCTGTTTCAACTATCTATTATCTTTTCTCATTAACACAAAATTTCTCCTGTAATCACTGATTGGAGTATGACGCCTTTATATCTTTCCCCTAAATTTAACACTTAAAATAATACATAATTTTCATTCAGATTCTGCTTAGTACATTCTAAAGCTACGTATTATATTTTAAAATAAGAAAAGATAATAAGATTATAATATAATTAAAACAATAATCCATAGCAATTAAACTCTATCATTGAGATTAATATTCATTTAAGTCTTAAACACTTTACACATTCCTTTTAATATTTTATCCCATTTTATAGTCATATAATGTTCTAATTTTCTAACATTATTTCAGATACAAATACAATACAGTCTTATGTACTTTTGCAGAATCTCTTTTTTAGTTATATTTTTACCCATTATCTCTAAATAAATCCTGTTTCTTTACATCTTGTTTCAAACCTTTATAGCTTCTCTTCCCTTTTTTCCTACCTTGCTTCTCCAGTCTAGCCTTTTTACCCCCTTGTCTCTTGATCTCCACCCTCTTTTGTATTCCTCTTTTCTGTTGCTTTCTGACATTATATCGACTTTTCACCTTATTTTTCCATTTTTTGGTTGTTTTTTTAAGTCTTAAATTCTCCATTCTCTTTCCTCCCTTTGCCTTTTCTTCCCCAGCTAGAGTTGCTTGTTCATTAAAGATGGCTTCTTCTTCTTCCAAATCTTCTTGTTCTTGTAGTTTCTCATAAGTAGAAATCGCCATCTCTAAGAAATGGAAAAGGGAGCCAAAAGAGCCCTTCCCTTCTTGTTCCTCTTCTTTATACTTTTTGAATTCCATTTTCAGTTCATCGACAAGTAATGCCATTGTAGAAATTTTTTTAAACAACCCAAATGTTTTTAATCTTTAAAATAGCAATTTCCAAAAGTCCCAAAGTCACCAAGCAGTCCAAATACACAGAGATTGTTTCATTTAACACTTTCTTCTTTTTACACTTTCTCCTCCTGGGGTTACAATTCAGCTGCAAAGTTCCAATTAAAATGTATCTTTTAGAAGTCTTGTTACAATTTAACTCTAGTCTTGTAAATTCCAAGCAGCCTCCTCCAGCAAAATCTTAATATTAATTCTTTTCCTCTCCCTTCCCACTTATAGCAAAAAAAGTTTTTTTTCCAATGTTCAGAAATCTTTATTGTCCCCTTGGCTTTAATTTTCCAGTTTAATTACCTGCTGATGCCAAAGCGGGTTTTTCCAATTTCTCATTCATCTGCTGTCACCGTAAGGAAGGAGAATGAGAAAAAAAACTTGCTTGTTATCCCAGTCAGCCAAAACTTTCACTTCTCAGCTTCCTCCTGCACATTCTTATCTGGATGAGAGTTTCTTTGTGGTGGCCATTGCTGACCGCCACGCCACTGCTTTCGGAAAAGGGAGTTAAGCCAGCTGAGGGGGGGGGTTGCGATTCCCCCAGACCCCTGCCGGATCTCCCCTGTCTTCAGTTACCTCTACGGGGTAACTATAGCCCCAAATCTGGCTGGATCGGGGCACTCCAGCGGCGAGCACAGCAGAAACCGCACACGATCGCGGATTCCTGCCACCACTGAAGCTCTGCAAACCGGAAGTTTTCTGTTTTGAAGGCAGTCTTGATGTGATGCCTGTGTAGTATCTTACTGATTTTGTCTGTAGTACCTCTTATGTAGGGCAGGACAGCTGTTCCATAGGTCTGTTCATCTTCTAGGTCTCCATTATGTCTCAGTGTGTTTTTGTGGATCAAGCCAGTGATTTTGCTTTTGTGGAAGCCGTTGGCTGTCAGTACTTTAGTCAGGGTGCATAGTTCAATCTTTATGTGTGTCTTGTCTGCCAGGCATTTGGTTCTGGCAATTAGTGTTTTGGCTACGGAGTTTATCTGTGCTGGGTGGTGGTGGGATTGGGCATTGAGGTAGCAGTTGGTGTGTGTTTTCTTCTGGTATATGGTGTGTCCTAGTGTGCCATCTGTTTTTTTTGTAGATTAGATCGGAGCCAAGCCGCACTAAAAGCCTCCAATACAGGAAACACAATGTTGCCAGCCAATCAAGACAAAAAAAAAGCTACAAAACTGACAGAAGATATTAGAAACACCAATCAAGCAGAACACAGTAAACTCCAAGACCAATAAACACAGACCAAGACTCCCAACCAATCAGGATGAAGAAAAAACCATTCTGGCACAGAAGTAGGCTAGCCCCAAATTTAAAACAGAAACGGCTGTGAAAGTCTGACTCACAGACGAACAGTATACAGAAGCCTGATGATTGCAGATGAGATTCTGCCGAAACATTGCTACAACTTTAAAAGCACAACTATAATGACGTGGGAAAATACCCGAACAAAGCTGGACACCATACATGTAAGTACCCGCGAAAACTTAAGAATAGATAGATAGATAGATAGATAGATAGATAGATAGATAGATAGATAGATGATATAGATATAGATATAGATATAGATATAGATATAGATATAGATATAGATATAGATATAGATATAGATATAGATAGATAGATATATATGTTTTCTTAAGTGAGACTCACAGATGAACACAATACAGAAGCCTGATGATGGCAGATGAGATTCTGCCAAAACGTTGCTACAACTTTAAAAGCACAACTACAATGACGTGGGAAAATACCCGAACAAAGCTGAATGCCTTATAGTTGTGCTTTTAAAGTTGTAGCAATGTTTCAGCAGAATCTATATATAACTTATTATACTTTTTATATTATATAAAATATTGAATTGAATTGGGGCCAGATTCATATGTATTTGGCAATGATCAACACAAATATGTACTATTTTTTAATGGAATGTACAGTTATGTTCCATCTTCATAACATTTCAAATTGACTTAGTAGTTTATATTTATTTAAAAAGCAGGGGAGTTTTAATAATGGCCAATAGTGATATGCTTTCTCAGTCATTTTCTTTCGAAAATAAATTTTACAAAACCAGCATTTAAATATTCCAAAGGTTAAATCTGAACTAATAGAGATGTTACCACCTTCCTCCCAGGGCAGAAAACTTACAAATGGTAAGATGACTGTGTAATGCAAGTGGAACTGTCCTCTGATGAGCTGTCACCAAGACAATTTATCTTTGAAAAGAAGAATTTGAGTTATCTTCATGACTGTCTGATAATGCAAGATCTCCCAGGTGAATTGAAAAAGATTGGAAGCCTGCAGATGTTCCACCTTTTCATTGCACTAAACTAGATATAAATGACAAGGTTACAGCATCTATTTAAGTATGCTTCTCCTCACTCCTCCTTAAGGATGAGAGCTGTGAAGTGAAGCAAAGTCAACCTTGTCAACCCAAGGGCAGTGAATGAAATGCTCTTAAATTTCAAAGGGCAAAACAATACAGCTATCCTTGGAATAGCATCTTCTATTGAGGTCTAACAAAAACTGATTGAATATTAACCACAACAAAAAATATTTTGCTATGGTCAGGACATTAGTTTAGTTGGAATAATTAGGTTTCTGATCCTCTCATTCCATTGAGTATCATCAACCTGTTTCATACAATCTTGAACTCTTTGATTTAAAAATTCAGATAAATAGTGAAACCAATTAATCTAATCTAGTGCACTCAGAAGAGCTGCTATCCTAAAACTGAGGTAAAAGATCTTTGCTCTATAGGTTATTATTTCCTGGGATCCTGTTTCCTGGAATCCTGGAATATGGAACTCAGTTAAGGATATCAGGAGTTGTATAGAGAACCTTGCATTGAGAGGTATGGATCTTCTCAATCCTTCCCGCATACTTTCTAAAGATTCATTTATAAACAGAGACTCCCTGGCAGAGCTTTCAACACACACCTGCTATGTATTCAATTAAAACATTCCTTTTGCATATGGGAGGTACGTATTAGAAGATGTACAATTCTGTTTGGTTTTATTTCTTTAAAAGTTATATTTACAGCTATGAAGAAGTATGTATTAATGCCTTTTGATCTAATCCCTTTTTTCTGAGGTGCTTCTAGGTACCAATTACTGATTTCTGTTTTAGATGTATGATTTATAGTATGATGAATAATACATATATCATATACACAGCAAAGTTTATTAACAGATTTCTTACAGAGTCAACTGAGAGAAATAAAGCTTTATCAAGTTGCTGTAAGTTCTCATACAATTGTGAGTTCTAATGTTGTTTGGCTGGTATTATTTAAGTGTATCCTGTGAACCCAGACTTTGTGATCTATGATTATATCTTAACATGATGCATAACTCCAGCCCTTCCTATTTATCTTGGCTTGTCCTTACTACTAAAAATTTTTCCAGGCTCACTGATGGCTTTTCAATTTACATTGCTGGAGACCTGAAGATATATTTGCAGTGAGTTATGAACATTCCCAGCAAGCCATGCATAAACAAGAGCTTAACTGTTAGAAAAGACTACATGAAACAGCCCACAATCTTCAAAAAAATGAAGAACACCCCTCAAATATAGGATATAAGGATTGAATTTAATTCTGCTTTTTAAGTTCCAGTTTATTTGGAAAATAATAGTGAGCAGAATGTGTATCATATTTTATTTTAAAGAGTTAAAAAGTGATTTCTCGCAAGATCTATTGAAGACTAGTAATTTATAAACTTTTATAGTAAGCAAAATGTCCCTCAGTATTTTTTTTTAAACAAAATTTATTAATTTTTAAAAGCATACAAAACATACAAGATAAACATAAAACCTTTTTTCTAAAAATTTCTAAAAATTATTTGAAAGTTTTACAACATTAACACATTTCCTTACAATCACATATTTTCCCTTTCTAACTTGCTTTATTTTCTTCTATCTTTCTCTCCATTGTCCTTTTCTAACCTTTCTCCAAGGTTTTATTAGCTCATTCAAACATAAACACATAAGAACACAAAACATATAAACATTAAAAAAAACATCTTTTCTGAAAGTTGCTTAATCCCGGGTCAAAACTCTTTGTACAGACACCAACTCAAATTCATATTCATTTTATATGCCATTCCATATCTTATTACCATTTTCAATTTTTTATATAGCTTCTTCTCTCTCTTAGATTCTCTTAATTTTATTTTATTTATCTCATCTCAATTCAAATCATAATATTTATTATTCTTTGTCTGTTTATTTCCAGCTATCGTTTTATCTTTCTTCTTTAAAAAAAAAGCTTCTCCTGTACACTAATTGGAGTATGATGCCTTTACCTCTTTCCCCTACATTTATAATACTTAATATAAAATACCTACGTATATGCCGGCGATAAGACGACCCGGCGTATAAGACGACCCCCAACATTTCCACTCAAAATATAGTTTGTTAATACTACACGCCTTCCACTTTTGCACTTTTTTTTTTTGAGGCACTTTTGTTACTTGGAATCCCGTGAAGCTGAAAGAGCAGCCGTTCTCCCAGCTCCCAGGAAACGAGGCTCGCACCGCCCGGGCTCCGCTGAGTATCCGGCTGGGGCTGTCAGGAGTTGTTACCGCTGGCGCGGCTCTGCGCGCTCCAGTCCCGCTTGCCTCGGGAAGGGAAAGGCAAAAAGGAAGAGCCGCTGCGGCGCTTGCAATGGCAGCAGCGGCTCCTGGTTTTGCCTTCCTTCCCGAGGCAACGCGGGACTGGAGCCGCGGAGCCGCGCCAGCGGTAACAACTCCTGACAGCCCCAGCCGGATACCTCAGCGGAGCTCAGGCGGCGCGAGCCTCGTTTCCTTGGGAGCTGGGAGAAGGCTGGCTGCTCCTTTCGGCTTCACGGGATTCGCTTCCACGGTGCGCAAAGTGCCTCAGCCGCGGGCAGCCGCAGTGCTTCCCAATTACTATTTGCCGGCGTATAAGACGACCCGGCATATAAGACGACCCCCCAATTGGAGGCATCTTTTCAGGGCAAAAAGTCGCCTTATACGCCGGCAACACGGTAACTTACATTGGGATTCTATTTGGTACATTCTAAATTTATACAATATTATCAATACCAATACTAATCTATTCATTAATATTCATATTCTTTTATATCATAAACACTTAGCACATTACTTTTCAATTAATTAACATACTTTTGTGGGAGCACCTACTTTCCATAATTATTCCCCCCCACATCACATATTTTAAATCATTATTTCATTAAGGTATTCCTGCTTCTCCTACTTCAAATCTCTCCTTTCAAAAAAAAATTTCCACTGAAATAACACAATCTAATTAATATTGACATTCATTTGTATCTTTCTCTCCAACTCCTTTATATCTTAACCATTTTATCCATTTCAATTAAATAACATGCCTTTTGGGAATACTTATATTTTCCACAATTATCCCCCCCCCCCACATCATATCTCAAATCCTTATTTCATGAAATGTTCCCCTTTTCTTAAGACAAATTTCACTAAGTTATATTAAACATTTTATCACACTTTAAATTACACATTATTTCCAACTTTCTAAAATTATTTCTAAATACAAATTTAAAAAACAATCTTATGTACCTTTAGAATCCCTTTATCAATAAAGTTTACCCATTATCTCTAAAAAACTTTTGTTTCTTTACATCTTGCTCTCTACTATTGAGGCTTCTCGTCCCCTTTCTCCCTTGCTTATTCTTCTCTCTGTCCTCTTTACCCCTTTGCCTTTCCACCTCCCTTTTTCTCTGCTTTCCTCCTTTCTGTTGTCTTCTAACATAATATCTCTTTTTCATCTTGTTTTTCTCTTTTTTGATTGCTTTTATAGGTCTTAAAGTCTCTTTTTCCTTTTTCTCTTTCTCCTTTCCTTCCCCAGCCAAAGTCACTTGTTCATCAAAAATGGCTTCTTCTTTATCCCAGTCGTCCTGTTGTCCATTCAATTTTACATAAGTGTAGACCGCCATTTCTAAATACTGAAAAAGAGTATCATAAACGTCCTTCCCTTCTTGCTTTTCTTTTTCATATTTTTGATATAAAAGTTTCAATCTGTCCACAAGTAATTCCATTATAAAGAGAAAAAGTTTTCCCAAGCAACCACCCAAGTGCTTTTAATCAGAGATAATTCTCAAAAGTGGTAAAATCACCAAGCAATCCAAGTAGGTTAATTCTTTTAAGCACTTTCTCCTTCATTTTCTCTTTCTGGGATTGGAGTTTGATCACAAAGTTCCATTTAATATATATCTCTCAGAAGCCTTGTTAGTATTTATAGCTCTTTAAAAATCCAGGGAGTCTTCTCCTTATTTTCAAATTCTAATCCAATTTTTCCCTCTCCCTTCCCACTCACAGCAAAAAAAAAAAAAAAATTTAAGTCTTTTTTTTAAAAAAACATTCAGAAATCCTTATCTCTTCAGTATTTAATTACCTAGATTTTCAGATTTCTCTTGTTGTTCCATCCGTTATCATGTTAGGAAGGAGAGTGAAGGAAAAAAAAAAAACTTTCCCTTTTAGAATTCTGTGTGCCGCTTGTAATTCTCTCTGGAAACAATGTAACAACTTCTCCGTAGCAATTTTCAAGCCCCAGGAAACTTTCTTATCCCTTGGCAATTTTATCCCGGTCCAGAAACAACTCTCACGATTTCCCCGATTTTCTTCCTCCTGCACAATCTTATCCGTTTGCAGGTTTCTTCATGGCGGCCATTGCTGACTGCCGCTCCTCCGCCTCGGGAAAAGGGGGATTTGCTGGCTGGGGAGGGGGTCTGCGACACCCCCTACCCCCTTTCCAGATCCCCCCTGTCTTCAGCTGCCCCTGCAGGGCAGCTATATCCCCCAGATCCAAACGGATCGGGGGAACCTTGGCAGTGAGCTCGGCAGGGATCACGCTGGATCGCAAATCCCTGCCGCTGCCGAAGCCTCGCAAACCGGAAGTCTCTAAAATGTCCCTCAGTATTATTGTACCATTATTCAGTAACTCCACTAAATTAAAACGTCTACAGAAATATAAAAAACTCAAGGCCAATATTCTGATAACTTAACTGGTAGCATTAAATCAATTCATTTACTCAACTGTATTGAATAAGATTATATTTCATTGATGACCAAGAATAATAGATGGAATTAAGTACTCTTCACCTAGCTATTGTTGAATTATTAAAATAGCGAATCCAAGCACAGAGATAACAGAAATGGCACAGGAGTCACTAGAAAACTAAGCTAAATTAGCACCATATTCTGACTTTAAGAAACCAAATCTGTAGAACAGAATTATAATATTTGCATTTGTTTTTGAAGTTGTAAAACCACCACTACAAGTTGTAAAAAAGCCAGTCTAGTGTTGATTGGGAATTATAGTCAGTGAAATTGTATTAATCTAGAAGGCATTAGGTTGGAGAAAGGTGAATGATCATATTGTGTTAAGGTGAACACAGTACAAGTCATATATTTTACAAAGAGATAACTAATATTCCTTATTAAATATTTGCCAATTAATTGAAAAACTCAGCTTTCTGCAGGCCATATCTAAAGGTATTTAATAGATCATTGCAGGTTCAGTCCAGCTGTACCACAAACAATAGAATACAGCTGTATGTTCAGACAATTAAAGAAGATCTTGAAATTATATTTTGGAGTGATTATTCTGAATATCGCTGAGAGAGTCATCTTTGAGCTCTTGTTGTTCATGAAATAATTTGTCCATCTGTTACCAGTGAGACTAGCATACAAAATGAAATGTCCATCTGTTATCACATAAATTGTTGCATATAAAAACAAAATAGTTATTTGTGGCCCATGATTTGAGGTTCAGTTGGATATGATTCTTATCCTGTCTCCTAAGGAGAAGGGGGCATGTTGGGGGTGTCCTTTTGGTATCAGCACTCATGGTATTTGCACCATTCCAGGTCACCATCACTCCTTTAATTCAACATCACAGTTGACTCAGCCTTCCATTCTTCCGAGATCGATAAAATGAGGACCAGATTGTTGGGCAATATGCTGACTCTGCAAACCATTTAGAGATGGCTGTAAAGCACTGTGAAGGAAGGCTAAACTGGGCAGAGCAGGGGGGGAACAGGTTTGCCACTGGCAAAAATTCCCACCTGATCTGACACCCAGTGTGATGTCTGCCCCCTTTCCTTAAAAGGCAACCTGCCTTTATGCCACATTGCTCTTTCATTCATCTTCCCAAAACCAAATGAATAATTGCCATTGTGCTTTTCCAAAACTTTTTTTTAAACCAGCAGGCAATAAGCAGACATATGTAACATAGTCTTTAGATGTGGAGTGGTAGCGAGACTTAGCTGTTCACATTAATCTTCAAGGTCATCCAGTTACACTAAATATGTGTGATTTCATTCAAGGAAAGGGAAATGCTTATTTACAAAAACATTGTATACTATCTCAACATTCAGTAATAGCCAACATGTTGGACAGTAGAAAAAGCAATTTAGCAGTTTTAAAGAATATAATAGCTACTAGACTTAGTGGCTATCTAGTAAATGAGGGACAGAAAATCCCTTAGGGTTTATTAATATGAAAAATGAACAGGAAGGTGCTATTGTTCTTAGATCATATTTAGAAGCTTCACAAAGACAAGGATTATGTTTGTACAACAACATTCATGTGGCTAATTTATCCAAGGCTAATGGCATTAACTAGCATTCTAACTTTGTATGAGACACTAAAGTATGAACTAACCCCATGATGCCAGAATACACTAGACTGCAATGCAATTGGCTAGTTGGTGACTCAATGTATAATGCTAGCAAAGTGATCAAGACAATCACAATTGGAACAAAACACAAGAAGGGCTCTTCTAACCTTTTTATGGCACATGGTTTGGCATCACTGCAGAGTTTGATGACTTGAACTAGGAAATGCATCTTAGCTACAAGCTCAACAGAGTGGTTGCATTCACATGAGACTGAATTATAATTCAGCATTTGTAGTAGTTGATTTAATCATAAATAAAAGTTTCATATGAATACAGCCAGTATAGAGCTTCTAATAGGTTGTCATAAGTGTAACCAGTCTGTCCAATCTTGCTGAAAAGGGGGATGTAGTTTAGTAGTAGAAACCATACTTGGTATACAGTATACCAGGGGTTCCCAACCTGGGGTGCTCGCACCTCCTGGGGGTGCAAGACGATATTCCAGGGGGTGTGAGAAAAGTCCAGGTAAATAATAGGATATTGGCTATATGTTGGCATTTTTATTTATTATTTATTTCAGGGGGTGTGAGGTTCGAGTGAAATTTCTTTAGGGGTGCGGGGCAAAAAAAAAGGTTGGGAACCACTGCAATATACAATGACAAACCTTATGTCTTTATCTAGGATTATTTAAACGTGGTTGGCTTACTGGTTTGCATGACACATTAGATATCATGCACTGAGTTGTGTACAAAATATTAAACTAAAATCCATTTGATTAGTTCAAGATTTATTTACATATGAAACTTGTATATCACCCATCTTATCAATGGTGATTCTAAGCAGCTTATTTATTGTGTTAATGTTATAGCACATTATAAGAATACATAAAGATCAATTATTCAATTAAAATAAAACTAAGCAAGCTGGAGAGGGAGCAAAGTGCTTATAGGGAAGAGGCAGGTGTTATCTATTCCATCAATCACATCAAAAGTGCTACACTCCCATTGGGATTCCAGACTAATTGGCATAGCCATGTCTTCAAAGCCTTTTGGAAGGCCAAAAGGGTGGGACCGGATCTGACCTCAAATGTACAATATGTTCCAGAGGGCAGGAATCACAGCAGAAAAGGCTCTTTTTCTTCCAGCACAGATAAGGTGGGTTAATCCCATCCAGGTGATTTCTCAGATAGCCTAGACCCACGACATGAACAGCTTTAAAAGTGATAACCAACACCTGGAATGGACCCGGAAGCAAACTGGCAGCCAGTTCAGCTCACAGAACAGTGATGTAGCATGGGCCATCCTAGTAGCCCCAAGAATTGCCGAAGTATCCCAATGTAGTGAATGGTCTCAACTAACAGCTTCAGATATGTGTTAACAAGAAATGGAGAGAGTACTGAGCCCTATGGCACACCACAAAACAGAGGCCATGGGCTGGATCCCTCACTCAAACTAATTGGGACTGGCCTTGGAGAAAGGAGCCAAACCAATGCAGACAACGCCTCCTAGCCTCAAACCCTGCAGCCAGCCCCAAAGGATACATGATTGATGGTACTGAAGCTCTGAAGCTGCCAAGCAATCACCTTCTCTACCATTTTCCCTTACAAGGGAAGGTGAGAGACTAGGTAGAAGTGGTCCAGACAAGTGAGATCAAACGGAGAGGAACCAGTGCTTCCTTAAAAGGTTCCAGAAAGATCCGCTCCTGCAGTGAAGAATTGATTACTTCCTGTACCACCTGGTTGTCACTGATCTGGAAGCTTTTACCAGCCAGGAGAGACAGAGATCTAATTGACAGGTGGTTGCAATGTCTTCCTGTACCACCTGGTTGTCACTGATCTGGAAGCTTTTACCAGCCAGGAGAGACAGAGATCTAATTGACAGGTGGTTGCAATGACAGAATTGAAGACCCTGTCCATTTCATCAAGTCCAACAGAATTGAACTGTTCCCAGGTAACCAAGTAAGACCTTTCCCCAGACATCTCAAATGGACCTGCATTATTTGTAGGTTCCAAATGGGAACAAATCCAAAGAACATTGTTCATCAAATTTCTCTGCATGACTCTGAAGATGATCACCCAAGCCCTCCTGTCCCCATCAATCTATTTAAAATGTTATGCAACTGTATTAGAAAGTAATGTATTTTTGTGTTCAAATAATAGCAAATCTTATTTTTTTAGCCTTCTAAGAATGCTGCTGCTTAAATGATTCACATCTAAAATATGTTTGGAGCCTCTGACCTGTCCTGAATTTATTCAGCATAATATAGTTAAGTGACAAAATCCAGGGAACCTCACATCACTTTCTGGAAAAAGAGAATTTATGGTCGAGACAGACTGAACAGCAGTTCAAAGGGTCAGTCAAGAAGTATAACAGAGACAAAACAGAGATTTAAAATTCTGGGCAAACAAATCAGAAGAGCTGATAGACTGCAGTGTCATAGACAGTGTTTCCAGCAGTCTGAATACTCTTGAGTAGAGGTGAGTACAGGAATGTGAGACTAGCCAAGATCAGCCATTGCTCATAAGTACTGTAAGTGGAGTTTAGATTTTATTTGCTCTTCGATCAACAACAACCTCAATCTCATAGTTTAAGGACCCAGATGATGTTTTCAGATCTAAGAACTGAATTCAAACCCATGTCTGAATTAGTAGAAGGGATTAGTGTTCCACAAAGTGGTGTTTCCTTGGACAACAGGGAACCAAGGGCTCAGCATCTTGTGTTTTACTTCTCCAAAACATCCTCACTGAACTGAATAAGGACATTTTTTTTAATGACACACTGAAGTGCTTGACTTAGCAAGCTTAAGGTCAAAAGACTAAAGCTGGTATCTTGCAAGGATGTCATCACTTCATCCTTCAACTTCCAGATTTTGCTTACGTGCCAAATTAGTACACTCTTTATACAAAGGTGATATCGCCATACAAATGCTACAATTATGCATTTGCGTCACAATATCTGAAATAGGTACATTAGTCACAGCATTTGTGGAACAATGTCATGATATATTTTCTTCCCCCTTGCCTGCCTGTGGGTATCCATGATGGATGCACCGAATTAGTGAATACTGCAATAATGGGTTGGTTTTTTTAATCAACATATAAAATAGCTCAAGTGTAATTCTCCAAGCTAAAAAAAGGCCCATAGTTTATTCTACAAAGTTCTTTGTGTAGTTTTCAGTAATTCATGTAAAAAGCACACACAATAAAAGTCTTGATGGTGTTAGATTGAGACCTACCATATTTATTCCAGTTTTCCTCCCATAGTGATCTGACCTAGGAAAACTCAAAAAAGTATGAGTGAAAGATCAATTGTTCCTACAGAGAATGATGCTTTTCTTTCACTTACTTCTGTGCTTTAATTTTTTTGATGTTTTTTATAATCTTTCTGTGAGAGTCTCTGCAGTAGCCTATACATTTCATTTCACTGTTAACATTACTTTCCTCTCACATTTAAATAACTTCGTTGAATACAAGCCTGGTTTTGATTGCATATCTGTTAACCAACTGATGCTTTCTACTTGCCATGTGGTGTGTTCATCCTTTATGTTAGCAACAGAGTAGAGGAAAAATGTGCTAATCTGCAATGCCTAACAGATGGATAATTAAAACTTCCTATTGAATAAAACAACTTGCAAATTTGTAAGTTTCATTCATCAACCATTAAGATAATGAGGGATAATGGTAACATTGCACTCACCAGCCTTGAAATGATCAGCCGATTCCAATAAAAAAAATTAGAGCATTACAAAAAAAAAGTGGAGCTAGTAAAACCAGCTACTCCATTGTATCTCTATTTTAATATATGAAATTCAATACAATCATTTCAGCAAAGCTAAAAATGGGTTCTCTTAGTCAGATTCATGCTATCTTGTGCTAGCAGCAAAAAGAAACGGTAATGCACATTTTAATATGAGGCCACTTATCTGCAATATTCAGACACCAAAATCCTGCCATATAACATACTAATCCTTAATATTTATTTCTCATATTTCTACAGTGTGAGAGAAGAGATAACCACATTACAAATGGCATTCCAAAACAATTTATAATGCTTGCTAACTGCAAAGTAAAGTGTCCCAGCAAGTATAAGTAAAGAATTCAGTAAATATGTATAATTTGGTACAATTTAGAACATTTTGGATTCTTCTAAATAACAAATAGCCACTGGACAATCCTCTTTACTGTAGCCCATAAATGTCTTATCTGCCAGGGTATACTTTCTATTCTTTTATTTTGGGGTTCTACTCTTAGTCCCAACCTTTTTTCCTAATTCCCTTTTCATACTATATCTCATATCCCATCAGATGTACTTTTCAAGCTGCCAAGATTCTCTTAGCAGGTTCAATATTCTTTTCAAGTTAATACTCCCTGTAAATCATTTCTAGTGCTACTATTTGTACCGAATATAGGTTTGTTCTTGAAAAGTAGCTTGAATGACATAATGACATAAAACTGTAAGAAGTCCAACTGAACCACTATTGGTTTAGTTGGTTAAAGTGATTCGATTAAATCCACAAATGGTCTATTTTAACATACTCAGGCTACAGTCTCTTGAATCCAATGAAAAAATATCCAAGTTTCACGATGACTTACTGTTCAACATCTTCTTATGGCTACAAGGGCATCACTTTTCAAGAACAATACAAAGATAACAATAATTAGGGATCTAGAAACTGTCTCCTTCTTCTTACTAATCAGTTATGTACATTTCCTTCTTTCTACCTTGCACAGTATAAAAGAACCCATAATTACTTTACTCTGTAGGAATCAATTTCTAAACAGATTATATCAACCTCTTTCTTCCCTGCAACCCCCAGTAATTACAGAACTGAATCATGGAACAAAACCATTACAAAATATATCTTGGAGCTTCTGCTTGCAGAAAGATTTTCACAAAGAGTTAATCACCATCTCTCAGCGACATCTATCTCATAGGGTTGAGGTGGGAAAATCCCTGTAATCCAAGGGATTGCTAGGATGGCTAGTGGGTAAACCAACTAATTTTGACAATGGCAGATTGGAAATTGCAGAAGTGTAAATGCAAGTAGCTCTATTCTTTTTTATATATAATAGAGGTTTGTTTTCCCACAAAATTGGATGGCAAAAGTATAGGCTGAGATTTTATCCTGTATTATAACAATATTCACCTTCAGTGGTTCTGAGTTCTTGTAAACACTGTGCAAGATGCTGGTATTAAACTGAAAATCTTTTCCTTACTTGGTCTACATTAAAAAAAAAAAAGTCTCTTTCCATATATTCCTATCACAATCTTAAGGTTATCTTCAGTTTCTTCATATTTTTTCATGTTGGGTTTAGTTGGCAGTCCTCCAGGAATAGACTTTCTTATTAATACCTCTGATCACTTCTTGAAGTCTCTCTCCAATAATACAAGAATGGCAGCTATGTTTTTACCTGTACAATGTCTTGGTTTTTTCTTAATATTGCTAATATATCACTAAATTGACCTTAAATTACTGATGAAATAATATTAATTTTATTTAAAGAATCATTTATGAATTATTGCCATATTGTATATCATGTGCTCTTTTGGGTCTAAATCTAAAATGTTTTAAAGCTATCCTGAGAAAACATCAACATATATAAGTAACAAAAGTTATAAGGGTTCATCTTTGTCATTCATAAAGATTGCTAACACTGAAATTAAGAACATGTTTAAATAGAATACATGAAAGCCATCATTTATAATACCATTAGATTATTGTTCACTCATGGACACACACTAAAATCTTCACCCATGGACACATACAACAATACATGCCTAACCAATTCAAATTCTAGTAGCCAGGTAAGGTTTGAGTTCCAGGAGAATTAAAGTGGGGCTGTGTTCTCTCTCTCTCTCTCTCTCTCTCTCTCTCTCTCTCTCTCTCTCTCTCTCTCTCTCTCTCTCTCTCCCTCTCTCCCTCCCTCCCCCCTCTCTCCCCCACCTCAAACACACACACTTGCTGTCAGAATTCTTATGGGTAAATATATATTTTTCTTTACAATTGTATTTCTTTAGTTAATAGTTGGTGTTTACTTTATCTCACTAGCTCCAAATGAAGGAACAACAATTTAAACTCTTTCTTGAAAAATATTTCCAAAGTCTGGAAAACACAAATCAAAAGCATTATTTCATGTATATTGTTTTAGACCACCTTTTTTTCATTGTCCATTCAATCATGTCCAATTCACATAAACTGCTTGGAAAAGTCTCTGCCCTTTCTAGGCACAGTTTTTCAAAAACTATTTCCCACTATCTCCTTCCTAGGACTGACAGACAATATGACTGGCCTAAAGTCACCCAACAAGCTTTATTTATTTATTTATTTATTTATTTATTTATTTATTTATTTTATTTGATTTGCCAATTGTTTACAAGATAATAAGTATAAGTGTATACATAGTTGTGAATACATGAAATGGGTACATATAAGAAAAATAAAAGAAGAATAAGAGAAACAATAGGACAGGGACGGTAGGCACGTTGGTGCGCTTATGCACGCCCCCTACAGACCTCTTAGGAATATATAAGATTTGTATATAAGATGTATATTTGTATATAAGATGGGACTAGAACTCATGGTTTCCTGGCTTCCAGCCTGATGCCTTAACCAACACATCAAACTAGCTCCCTAAACCAACCTTTCACTTAAAAACAATGATTTTAAAATCATCTGGTTAGAGAAAAATTAAATATTTTACTGATTATTAGAAAATAATCTTTGAAAATATGTGTACTGATGGATAATGAGCCTCGATGGTGCAGTGGTTAGAGTGCAGTACTGCAAGCTATCCCTACTGAAATTTGGCAGATCGAATCTCACCAGGCTCAAGGTTGACTCAGCCTTCCAGCCTTCCGAGGTGGGTAAAATGAGGACCCAAATTGTTGGGGGCAATATGCTGACTCTGTAAACCACTTTGAGAGGGCTATAGAGCACTATAAAGTTGTACATAAGTCTAAGTGTTATTGCTATAATCCAAATCAATAAGGACTAGCATTGCTGATACATAGGATGTTAACTAAAGATTTAAAACATAATGGTACAGAAAGTCTTTTAAAGTAATTTCTGCACAAGTTAAAGAAGTAGCATGTCAGATTCTTTACAAATGGTGCCAATTTTCAGTTAGATTTCATCAACCAATAAAATATTGTCATAAGGTGTTGGAAGAGATATAAAAAATGAAGAATTGTTAATCACATATAATGGCTAAATTATATATGATGGCTTGTTTGATCCAAATCGCAACCTTTCCAGATACTATCTGAAATCACACCCTTGAATAAATATTGGTCCTTTTGCTGTCATTTTCTGCAAAAACATGAACACAATACTACACAAATAGAGATAGTAAGATATTGAAAATGATTTAGGGCCCAAATGCGTATAACTGACTCATGAAAACAAAATAACTTGGGCTTAGAAAAACATGATTTATTCATAACAATTACCTACTTATTTATATATGCATATCAAAGTGTCTGCATAATTCACAACCATGCCAGATAAATGTTTATGAAAGTTATGCCATAGTAGAAATCTGAATGTTCAAATTGCTGGGACGGGGACAAAGTCTCCTCAATAGATCCTACAATATTCCAGGCAGAAGTGTCTAAAAATAACATGGAATGATTGTCTATTCAGAATATAGCATTGCTGGGGACAAGTTGGTTTTACTGGCTGGCCTTGATAAGAAAGCAAGAGATGGCTGATGTTTATTGTTTATATTTATTAATCCTTATTTTATATATCTGTAATGTTTATCCTATTTCTCAGTCAGAGGGGTTGCATCCAATTATTTCCATCCTTCCAAAATAGCCCTACATAGGAAAAATGTTTGTTTGGAAAATTCATTTTCTTCCAAGTGTGAGCAGCAGGTTGTGTCTAAGATGTCAGATATCTCCAGTCATGAATAGGGATATGTGGGAAAGTATAGATCTGGTTTTGCAAGGTGAACATATGCAATATTGTATCCCATTGATTTTTTTTAATGAATCATTTTTTCAACACCCCCCAAAAGCTATTATAATTATCATATGAACTTTGGACATGGGTAATACTTAATATCTGCAAATACATACTCATAATTTATATTTTTGGAATACAACTATCCCTAATAAATAAGCAGATATTTTAAAAAATTTTCAAGTGCAAGTACTGGGCTGGAAGAAGTAATTTTCTTTTCAGTAATGTGGTTAGTTAGCAGATTTAGTAGAATCCGTTTAGAATGTATTATATGAAACAATTTTATAGTATAGGTGGTTCTCAACTTATGACCACAATTGGGACCAGAAGCAAGTTGTTAAGCAAGTTGGTTGTTTAAAGTGAATTATGCTCAATTTTATAAACTGTGCACCAATTTTTGATATGATGGTTAAGTGAATCATTGCAACTGTTTAAGAGAATCAAGCAGTTATTAAGAATCTGGCTTCCCCCATTGACTTTGCTTGCTGGAAAATGTCTGGGAAAGTCACAAATGGTGATCACAGGACCCCAGAATGCTGCTAACCATCGTAAATATATACTGGTTGCCAAGCACCAAAATGTTGATCATGTGACCATGGGGATGCTGTGCTGGTTGTATGTGCAATGACTGGTTGTAACTTTCAACGTTCACTAAACAAATGGTTGTAAGTCAAAAGACTTCCTGTATATCTGTCAACATAACTAGGTGTTGTTAATATTTCTTGTCATGCTTTTCCTCTGTATTTGAACTTTGGTTAAAAGCAAATAAAATTATAATAATTTCAGCAAAAATCTTAGAAAATAGTAAATTTTCTTAAACTCAAACAGTAGATTGCAACAGATTTGACAAAATGGGGAAATTTACAAGTATCATTGATTGGGAGAATATCTACAATTAAGATGAATGTATTGCCTAGAATTTTATATCTATTCCAGACAATCCCAATCCAACTAGGGAAAGAGTTTTTTGAAGACCTAAATAGAATTGTGTTGAAATATATCTGGCAGGGCAAAAAAGCAAGAATAAAACTAAAATTGTCACAAGATGCAAGAACAAGAGGAGGGTTTGCCTTGCCTAATTGGGAATTGTATTACCAGGCAACCCATTTTGATGTGGGTAAAGGAATGGATAACATTAAGGAACAGTATACTATTGACCTTAGAAGGGCATGACTTGCTGTTGGGATGGCATGCCTTCCTTTGGTACAAGGGAACTAAAACGCAGGGGTATTTTAGAAGACATTATATCCAAGAGGCACTGTTTTTTAATTGGAAGAAGATAAAAAGACAATACTATTTAAAAATTCCATTATGGATATCTATTATTGAAGCTTTTTCTTATCCAATAATATATAAGGAGGAACAAACAGTTAGATATGGTGAGATATTGAATGAAAAGGGTGAACTTAAATCTATGCAAGCGTTGGAAGAACAAGGTGTAAAAATGAATTGGTTTTCATATTTGCAAATACAATCTAGATTTGACAAAGATGTTAAAACAGAAGGTATTTATGATAAGTTGACTGGTTTAGATAAAATCTTGATGGGTACTGATGAAAAGGTAATTAAAAAACTTTATGGACATTTATTAGAATTTAAATTGGAAGAGGAACAAGTTAAAGACACGATGATTGCTTGGGGGAAAATTTTTGGATATGGGATTAATTTAGAAAAATGGCAAAAATTGTGGTCTCAAAATTATAAAATGACAATGTCAACTGCATATAAATAAAATTTGTATAAGATGTTTTACAGGTGGCATCTACCCCCAACGAGACTTGCGAGAATGTTTAAGAATAAATCAGATAAATGTTGGAAATGTCATCAGATACCTGGCTCATATTACCACATGTGGTGGACATGTTCGGACACAAAAAAATATTGGACTAAAATCCATACATGGTTGGAAAAAATGGTAAAACAACATATAGACTTTAAACCAGAGATCTTTTTATTGGGAATTATACCGGAAATATATAACAAGGAGTTGAAATATTTGATTGTAAATGTTTTAACAGCGGCTAGGATTGTATTTGCTAAGAATTGGAAAAATGATAAAATACCTATGCAAGAGGAAGTTATTAAGAAAATTATGGACTGTGCTGAAATGAGTAAATTGACATTAGAGAACAAGAAGATCAACAATTTTATATGAGATGGGATTTTTTTTTATCAATGGTTGGATAAAAAGACATGGTAATGTAATAGACTATACAATTCTGTGATAGAAATTTAATAGACTGATATAAAACATAATATAGACATATATAACTATTGGTTAAAAGTATAACATAAATTTTTAAGATAAAACTTGGAATATCTCGTATAAAATGATGGAATAAATAGCTTAGTTATGGGTGATTAATAACTGATAAATATATAAGCATATGTTAGTTTGACAATGTGAAAATTGATATAAACTGTGAGTAATGACTTCAAAAGGTTAGCACAAAAGATTCGTAACCAACTGACACACTGTAAGTATATAAAATGGAAGATGGTTTTGTATGTGTATGTTTGTTTTTTAAAAAAATAAAAACCCTTTAAAAAAGAAAAGAAAATACTAAGTAAAAGAAAAATACCTTTAAAACCTCCGTCCATTTTAAAAATACAATTTGGGACATTGCTGATGGCATGCATATTGTTATAGCATTCATAATGAAAACATTCATTAAAGGAAAGGATCAGATGGCATTGTAAGATTTTAATTTTAAGAATTAAGAACATTTGGAGTTAAAGCATAAACAAGCAAAAATGTTATTAAAAAGATTCAGGTGGTAATTTGACATTTTAATGTTTCTTCTGAAGTACCATAAACTTGTTATTTATGTACAAATATCAGTGGGTTTTGCAATACTGTATAGAGTATGCAGTATCTAATCCATTGCTGATTCCAGATACAGAACTTCACCAAAGCTAGCACAACTTCACCAAACACATCACAAGAAAAGGACTGAGTGTTAAAGCATGGTTATTATTTCATTTTTCTTGATTATTGAATAAAGCTAGTTAATAACCTGACAGTGGCTTTCAAACTTTCAACAACTCTTTCAACAACTCTGTATCTTTTTGAACCATCTTTACAGATAGTCCTCCTGGATTATCTTGAAGTTTGAGGTCTGTGTATTTTAGGGAAAGCCCTGATGGCACAGTGGTAAGCTTGCAGTACTGCAGGCTAACACACTGCTCATCCCAGGAATTCGATTCTGAACAGCTCAGAGTTGACTCAGCCTTCCATCCTTCCAAGATTGTTAACATGAGGACTCAGACTGTTAGGAGCAATATGCTGACTCTGTAAACCACTAGGAGAGGGCTGTAAAGCACTATGAAGCAGTATATATGTATAAGTGCTATTGCTATTGGGTTTAATGGATCTGTTGCTGTTATATTATTCCATGCCCCTCTGAATGAATTAGATTCTATGTTGTCTCAGATTGTTTTTATCACTGTATTCCATATACCTGTAAACTACTTGAAGATGAATATGCATGGCTTGTGGTATAATCACCTGTGAAATAAGTAAAAAAAAAAGTCGTCTTTATAATGGCTTAAAATCTTTTGTCTGTCTTAGAACTACATTATTGATTATTGATGCTGAATTCACATGTGAATTTGTAATATCTGGGAGGATATTAGAATTTTAGAGCTACTTTTTTCTTTATTCCTTTACAAGAGCAATCTGCTCTAAATAAAGTGTGTGCCTAATTTTCAAATGGTTCGTAACAGTGGCGGTATTCTACTGTTTCAGCCCGGTTCTGCTGAGCCGATAGCAACGAAGAACAGCAGAGACCGAACCGGTTCTCTCTGCCACTCTGCTGTTGGGCCCACTCACCCACCCGGGCTCTTATACTCACCTTTATCCTCTGCTTTTGAAGTGCAGCTATTTTGCGTGGCACAGCAGAGTGCCATGCGGCAGCTGCTGAAGCGACCGGGAGACTGCAGGCTTGCAGGAGGTGAGTTGGAACACCTCTGAGCCTGCGTGAAGTGCGCGTTTGGCATGCAGATGCATGCAAAGTGTGTGCATGCACGCAAAGCGCACCCACCAAGCCATGCCCACTGAACCGGTGGTAAAACTTTTTGAATCCCACCACTGGTTCATAAGTATGTCCCAAAGGTGCTTTTTCAATAGGCAACTGGACTTTCTTATTTTTCTTTGAAGACATTTCACTTCTCATCCAAGAAGCGAAATGTCTTAAAAGAAAAACAAGAAATTTTGAGACATGTATGACCTGTATGACTGAGAATCTCCACAGATACGCACACCTAGATGCTTTGACAAGGGACTTTAAAAGTTTCAAAAAAGTTGCCATTTTAGTTGCCATACCTTTTTTCTCCATTGTTCCTTCCCTGTTCAGAGAGACCGTTCAACCAGCTTAGTGGGCTGAATGTTGGAGAACCACAGGAGTGGGAGAGAAAAGATTATTACTTTTCTAAAGAAAGTTTGTGGCCCCTCCAAATATGGCATTTTTAAAGTCTGTTGATATATTGGTGTAGGAAATAAAATTACTCATGAGAACTGAGATCATGATTGGCACAATATGTCATACTATAACACTAATGGTGCAATTCACTAAATTACTCCCAGCTAAATGGGTAAACTTCATGCTTTGTATAGGATACAACAAAATGCTTCTATTCTGGATGGTTTTATTGATAGATTGATTGATCATTAAGGATTATTCCTCAGCATTTGGAGCATGGAGTAAACTTACTCAAGCTTTCAGAGTAATGAAAAAAAAATGATGGCAGTAAGTATGAGAATTGGGAGAGGAATGCATAGATTCTTATTTCTATGGTGCAATTTCCCACAGGGTTCCCTAACAATCTCTGCCAATATGGCTGACCATATGTGATTATTTCATTTAATTTTAAGAACTTAAGGAATTGAAAATGTGATTAGTTCCATGCCAATAAAATAAACTTTTCAGATATATACGAGCCTTCATCTTTTATTGCATGCTCGAAATTCATGCTTCTTTTACCAGTGCTTCTTAGAACAGCATCAGTTTTCACAAGCTGTCCTATCTCAGTTCCTAGCCTTTATCCCACTCATTTTCAATCACTTGAATTAAGTATTAAATTTTCTTCCTATAAAGTCTATTTGCTAATATCATTTCCCCAGAGATAAACTTGGCTATTTTGTGATCTAATCTCAAATAAAGAATAAGCCAAATTTTTCTTTAAACATTGAATTATACCATAGCCTAGGCAAAAAAAAAGTCAGGAGAAATTAAATAGACTTAATTAGGAATAGACCAGCTGGGTCTGTTCTCTTCTGAGTATGGAAGAGGAGGCAAAATAGCCATTTTTTTCATTGGCAAGGGATAAGCCAGCATGGAAAATACCGGGCTTTTTTTGTTTCATTCTGTGTGTTCTGCCACTTTTAGACAGAACAAGTGCTTTGAAACAGAAGTTCTTTTTCTGAAACCATCGGAAAACATCAATATTTGGAACAACTGTAAGTCCCTGGGCAATGCATGTGTCATTTTTCAGTTTACAAGTTATGTTACACCCAAAATGGGCTGTAACTTTATGTGAAGGTGGGTAATGTAAATTGCTTTCTTTAGAGAAAGGCAAGCAAAACAGAAAGTTGCCACCTCCAACTTCCACTTCTTAGTTACATCAAATGAACATTTTCCAGAAGGTGTGAATTCAAATTACTTTAGGTAGTTCTCAATTTACAATCAGTTTTAACTATTTGCATTTATGCCAGCTGTGGAACATTTGTGAGCCATCACAAATAGTTGCACTGCCTCTCCCCCACCCCGCACCCCGTGGTAAAATGACTTATGTCGGGCATTGGCAACCAGTCACTTTTTTGATCAGTCACACCATTCCTCAGTCACATGAAAACACCTAATCAAATGAATGGATTCACACTTATGACAGCACTTAAAAGCTTTCACTTAATAGCTATGGGTTTACTTAATAACTGCTGTGTTTGCTTAATGACTTCTGCAAAAAGATCATAAAATCACTTCCAATCACATGGACACCTCGACTTAACTTCTGTATGGCCTATATCCAAAGGATTCTTTAACCACTTGGGGCAATTGTATAATGAACATGCATGTAACATTGTTTTAAATTAGAAATTGGCATCTAACCTTGTTTAGATTTAATCACTAAAAATAAAATTGCAATCTGCATATTTTTCATGTATTTTTAGGTTGATACAAATTCTGTGAAAGAGGCAGTTGCAGCACGACTCACCAATTTTTCCTCCCGTGTCTATCTAGCTTTTTTGTTCACTATAATCTACAGAATTTCAGGCATGTCACACAGCAGGAAAGAAAAGAAAATGGCCTGTAGCATGAATCAGATAGGAATGGGTCCTGTGAACTGGAACAGAATTGGTTCTAATGCACTGAACCTCTGTTGGCATGAGTCATGCAAATAGAAACACTGAAAGAGAAAATATATAATGGCTTGACCAATCCCCTCTGATTATTTTGATGTCCTGTAAGTACTCACAGGTTTTATATTCAAGATCTAATGTAGGTTGCTATGGGCATTTGTTACAGTTAGCTCATTGTTGGTGAAAACTGTTCATATTTCTTTTTTCATTTCAGGCAAGACAACAATGCTGAAAAAGGAAACAAAGCTATTCTTAACAAAAATTGCAACTCAGCAGGAACTTTTGTTCGTATCCACTCAAGCTGAGAATCTTTGCTAGAAGTACAAACTTCTATCCCTCACCAAGGCAAAGAATAATGAAAAGGTGCCGATAGAACCTCAAATATAGTATTTTTAAAATCCACTGATTTAATTCTATTGTATTGCTCAGAAACTCTGTTTTTTTACTTGTGTTCGTGGCAGCACTAAAACTACTTGATTATTTCAACTGATATGTATTTAATAAATGATTATTCCCAAATTCAGAGAGATAGAAGTAGGGTGGAACATTGGAAGAGTAAAATAGATTATTAGCCCTGACCTGAACCAGGCTTTTTGTCTGTTATTATTATTCTTGGATCACAAAAGCAACGTTCAACTTTGAAGTGGAAGGAAGTGATGAGAATAGGGGGGAAATGGAAACCATATATTTTCATAAATAATAATTGATGCAGATATGCTCTTCTCCACATTCTCAAAATGATTTTATGAATGAAATATGAATTCAGAAATCTATCTTTATCTTGTAATGTGTTGCTTGGCAATTGAGAAAAAAAAATAAAGGCTTTTTTTAGGAGTTGGGTTTAAGTATATTTTAATGGATTCATCAAGTAAAACACATTATTAGGTTAACACAGGGTGCTGAGGTACAATGTGGATTGATTGATTTGGGTATTATGTAATTTGAAAACTTACCCAATATATTTATTTACAAACCATGGTCAGCCTATTTAGAGTTTAGCATGATGCATACAAAAACACTAAGAGCCATTTCAAGATTATCCAAATTTTTGCACATATCTGATATATTTTCTTTTAAAAAAATTCTCAGACTACAGCAAAACTTGTTTCAAAACTACTTTGCAAGAAGATAATTAAGAAAAAGGTACAGAACTTCTTGAGTTCTAGAGTACCAAATGTTTGTAGGAAAGATGACGTAAGATGTCAGATTAGTATCTAGGATCTCCAAGCCCAGTCCATAAATAATCATAATATACCTTAGGACAGTGATCCCCAACCTTTTTTATGCCGCGGCCCGGTATCCCCAACCCTTTTTATGGCGCGGCCCGGTACGGCATATTGGCGCGCCATCTTTTTGATGAAAAGTGCTTCCGGTGAGCTTTCTACCCGGAAAAGCTCACCGGAAGCACTTTTTCATCAAAAAGATGGCGGCGCCAGCAAGCCAGCGGCCCTGTAGGACTTGTTCCACGGACCGGGACCGGTCCGCGGACCGGTGGTTGGGGACCCCTGCCTTAGGAATCATACAATCGAAATATGTAGCAAGAGAGTGAACTGGATATTTTATTAAGACTTCCACAAATTTAAGGAGAAAAACGCTTATTTTCTACATTAGTTAGGTAAAAGAAGCAATATTGTGGTGGCATAATACTTATATCTTTTAAAGAAATACTATATTAGTGGGGTTTTTTTTAAAGAAGAAACAGATATAAATATATATAAAATACCTAGTTTAACAAAACCTTGTTTTATCTCATATTTTTAAATGGATGGAATATCAGTAGCATAATTCATTTCCTTTTAAGAACGCGGAAAATAGAAAAAATCATATAAATCAATTTTTCTAATCCATCCTGTTTGTATTGCTTGTTTAAAAGTATTGGAGCATTATTAAACTAATATTTTGTTGCAAATACAAGCAGACATTTGGGGGAGTTCCCAGTTCAGGAGCTTTCATCTTCCTAGTGAGAGGAAATACCCTACAAAGCAGAGAGGGAGTCTGAATTATTCAAGATGAAGGAATAATGTACTCCAATTGATCAAAGTAAAGCTCTCTATAGTGGGATTCCCCACTGGTAATCTGCTTACATTCTATGTGAGCTGCATCAAAAACAGAGTCAATTGAAAACAATTGGATTTTTGTCAGTTCTGAAAGGAAATGATATAAGCAAAAATAATCCAAGAAGAAGAAGCATATTGATGGGCGGCTGTGTTTTCTATCAAATGTTTGCCTTTCCCAGGGGACTACAGATTTCAGATGCTTCGTCTATCAGAGCGCTTGACAAAAAGCAAGAAAAGGGAAGTCAGGAATTCCCAAATATCCTTTCACAGGAACACGGTCTCATTAAATTTCAATCTGACAAATCTGTCTTAAAGTACAAGAAGTAGTTTTAAAAACGTTGACTTTGCTATAAAGAGAACACAGCACAGAATTTAAAAAAATTCATTTCATAATTCCTTACCACAAATGAAGAAAAAAATCATAAATGAAGAAGAAGAAATCTCAAAAAGTTGTATCTAGAAGATTCTGGAAATCTATGGCTTGGTTTCCAATAATTAAGCTATGCTAGGAATGGCAGAGATAGAACACCCTTTCCACAGAAAACCCGAGGCCAGGGTGGACCAACATTTTCAGCTTGTTTTGAGAAGTTTAGAAAGGTCATCAAGGACAAAAAAAATTGCACCCATTTCACATCATTAAATTCCACAGGCATAAAATATGAGGATTACTGGGGCTTCTTCTGCCCAAAGACCAAGAGGGATGATCATCTCCTAGGGCACCTTGGATTTTGCCATTGTAGATTGTAGTTTCTTTCTAAACATTTTGAAGCAGCAGCGTCTCTATGATCGTTTACTTGTGAATAGCTTCTATGTTAATACACTACAACAGCAATCATTCACAATTAAGCATGCTCACTGAGGATAACAGGAATCAGCAGAATTCAGAGAAGATGGCAAACAATGATAGATAAGCAATATAGCAATAGCAGTTAGACTTATATACTGCTTCACAGTACTTTACAGCCCCCTCTAAATGGTTTACAGAGTCAGCATATTGTCCCCAACAATCTGGGTCCTCCTTTTAGTGACCTCGGAAGGATGGAAGGCTGAGTCAACCTTGAGCCAGTGAGACTTGAACTGCCAAATTGCTGGCAGCCAGCAGTCAACAGAAGTAGCCTGCAGTACTGCATTCTAACCACTGTGCCACCAAAGCTCTTAGAAGAAATTAGTTGTAGCTGAGGATTGAACTGTGAGGTTCTTGGTGCTCTCTAAACTTGGTTGTTTTCTTGCAGATATTTCGTTACCAAACTAGGTAACATCGTCAGTACTAGTAGGAGTGGGGGGGTTTCATTCTACATTCTAGTGGTTTGCCCTGTCAATGGCAACCCTAAAAGACCATAGAAATATGCCAGAATCCTGACAGTTAGTGTTGGTGGGAGTCATCTGACTGGTTCCTTGATTGGGCTCTTGTTTACTATTAGCTTCTTTGGCAGTTTCTTGAACATCAACTAGTAATCAAAAATATGATTAAAAATTACTTAATTTTACAACACATGGACAGACTTAACGATGGTTTTTAACTGGAGAACTGTGAGAACCCTAGACTAAGCCAAAACGCTAGAGAATTCCTAGAAGACTGATACTCAGGCAAATTGGCCATTAGCAGGCACACAGATATAAACAACACATACTTACCATTCAAAAGAGATTATTAAAAAGCCAAAAAGGAAACAAAAAGATCAAAACACCTCCTCACCAGCAATCAACATCCAGGTGAGCAGAGATTAACACCAAGATTAACATTTGTCATGCCCCTGGTGGAGACTAATTCTGAGGAAGAAGAGAAACAGCCAACAGGGATTGGAAGTGTGGCTCCAGAGGTGGTGGAGGAGGCTGGGGAAGGGCAGAGGAGGACCCAGGCCTATACCCTATCCACCCTAGGGCACACAGGGAGGAGAGGCTCAGGGTAAAACGTGGTCTACTCGGGAGAAGAGGGTCATGATCCTCTTCATGGGTTGCAGGTGTGAGATTTGCATAAGAGTTTGGACCTGCGTGCTAACAGACGCTGGAGACAAATTAGTGTTTTATTCCTAAAGAAGGTTTATCTTGGTTGGCGTTCTTCCAACGGACTGTACCTGGTTATCTTCCTGAAGTTGGCAATTATCTATCCTGGTCTGTCGTGGAACTTTATTCAGTGCGGTTTGTTTTTGGTTTTTGCTTCGTTATCAGCTCTTTGAATTTGAACTGTGTTTCTGTCCTTTGAAATGTTATTTTGAAAATAGTTTACTCCTCCACTGTGAACAATTAAACAGTGAAGCCAAGTTGAAGGCATTAAAGGACTTTATTTTACGTTTTGATTTTTGTTATATTTCTGATATACTCTAGGTCATCACAACATTAGACCAACAATCAAGAAGCAAACAATGCCCCAATCAAGGACAGTAACAACATTACATAGTTTGGTAATGAAAATATGCAAGAAAGCAACCAAGCTCAGACACCAAGTGTCCCTAAAATTTGGTTTCAGGTAGCACTGTCGTATTTTAGGTGACATTTTGCCATCCTGCCTGAAAAAGAGAGCATTGAAAGGTTACCCATTGTTTGTAATATTGGGCTGAATCTGTTACGGCTTTTAACAAAAATTAAGTTGTAGAAGAAAATAATTCTTTGTTCAGCTTTAGAACATTCACTTTCATTATGGGATATACAGTGAAGAAGAAATTGCCAGTTGTTTTGTTTTTTTAAAGCTATCATTTGTTAAAGCTTAAATTAGAAACATCTGAAATGTAACAGATGTGGTAGTGTATAATTTTCTTCATGTGAGCAGATCCAACTCTTAATGCCCCAGCAGGAGACTTATTAGCTATGCTTTTGCCCTTGGCTCCTGCTTCATGAAGTCAAATCAAAGCAGCAAGATTGTCTAGAAATGCCAGGTCGAAAGGAGGGGGAAGAGACAAAAACCCTGAAAAGGTGTTAGCAGAAGATAATCATTGAATATCTTCTACTCAAATAATCCTGAGCATTAATCCATAGTTTGAATAAACAGTAATTATATGAGCCATCTTTGAGCCAATAACAAACTTGCTTCCAATATACAGATATATTTCAAATCTATATTTCTATAATTCCCTTTGATGAAAGCTGAAATGACTCCAGTCGAAAGCTACCTGTGTACGTGCTATCTATGACAGGGAGGGCTCTCTGGAAGATAAATAAAGAAGGACATTTTCAAGCACAAATGGACTTGAAAACACAATTTCCAGGATTGTAATGTGCTGATTGTGTCAACTAAAAAGATATTCCTTTGGTCTTTTTAGCTGCCAGAAAAAGCAAATGGGGAAAACAGTGCATTTCTTAAGTGCCTAGATAATCATCCAGAGCGCAAGAAAATTACTGGAGAGCATGACTGATGACTCTTGGGGATGGATGTGTCCCATTGGAGAATATACATCCGGGGGTGGGGGGAAGACCAGGGTCAAGGGAGAAATGAAAGATGTAATTTAGTATCAGCTGCATCCAGCCAACACCAATATGTCCACTTCTAATAAATCAATTTTCTCTTCTCTGAGATGCGGCTAGAGAATTATGATTTGCAGGGGGTGGATTTGTTGGAGTCCTGACAGCTTGATTTAATTTGGATCCCTATGCTCTATGCCACAGATGTCAAACTCATGGTGTCACGTTGCCATCATGTGATGTATAGTGATGTTTTTCCCTTTCATGGAGTTGGGGTGTGCGTGGCCTGCGCGTGACACATCTGCCACCAGTTTGACACCCCTGCCTATGCCTTCTAACTCTGATTCTATTAATACAATCCTCCAACTAAAACAACTGTTCTCAATCTTTGCTCTTCCAATGTGTTGGATACTACAATACTTATTAGTTCCATACTGTAGGTATCTTAGCTGGAATTGATGTTAGGTTCAGACCAAAATAGCTAGAGAACAGCAAATGTGATAAAACTTAACTAGAACATAGAGACTGTCAAATCTTTAGATGGGTATAACCTGAGCAGGTAAACCCAGCCACAGTGGAATGCAGTATTGTAAATGCTATTTCTAGAAAGCTTTCAGAATTGCAAAACATTAGCAATCTAATACTCAAATTGATCATCTTGACTTAAACAACTAACTATTATTCTTAGATATTCTGTGAAATAGTGGGGTTGTTCCTATTGACAGGAAAATATTTCATCATAACTAGTCGTCAATCATAAGTCTAACTCCAATTTCAAGATTAAGTTGGAATTTAAAGACGGCATTTAGTGATGGAGAGGATTGCTAGTCTGATATAGTTATTATATTAATGTTTTAATTTTATCTTATTAAGATGGTGTTTTTTTATATTTTAAAAGAATAGAAGCCATTTGCAAAAATCCATTTTGAAAAGCAAAGTAATTATAAATTAAATAATCAAATATTGACAAAGGATTTCAGTAAACTAGGAAATCACCTGCCACTTTTAAAACTTTCAGATCACACTGCCCAAGAAAAGAGATGCAGGAAGGGGTGAACAAGTCAATATGGCAGCCATCACAATCATGTGACTGAAGTTCTACCCCTTTATAATCATCTTAATTTTTGAGCATTTTTGTCAAAAAGATGGAACTATTATTGTCAATAAACTACTATGAATTCATTGTTCTCAAGACTAGGGAAAAAGAAATATATTTCAGGCTAAGAAAACTGGATACAGGTAGTCCTCAACTTACAACAGTTCATTTAGTGATGATTCAAAGTTACAATGGCACTGGAAAAAGTAACTTATTTTTCACATTTACAACTGTTGCAACAATCCCATGGTCACATGATCAAAATTCAAATGCTTGGCAACTGATTTATATTTTAATGGTTGCAGTGTCCTGGGACATGTGATCACCTTTTGAGATCTTTTGACAAAAAAATTCAATGGGGAAGTCACATTCACTTAACAATCATATTACTAACTTAACAACTACAGTTATTCACTTAACAACTGTGGCAAGGAAGGTTGTAAAATGGGGCAAAGCTCACTTAACAACTGTCTCGCTTAGCAACATAAATTTTGGGCTGAATTGTGGTCATAAGTTGAGGACTGCCTATAGTAACTTTCCTTACTGTCCGATAACTTTTTTTATGATAAAGGAGGAAACTGCAGTCATGATTCTCACTTTTCTTCTCCAGTGATTGCCTAGTTTTCTAGGCTTGAACATCTTTAGGAAACCTTGGTGGAGAGATGAATGGATACTCTAAGCTTATCAGCTGAATCATCACCCATTTTAATGTATTTATGTATTTATTGTATTTTATTTCTTTTTCTCCAGGAGCTGAAGGCAGCAGATTCAAGATTCCCTCCTCCTGTTTTTCCTTATAAACAGCCACCTTGTGTGGTAAGTTTAACAGAGAGAACAGGAATGACCCCCAAATTATTTGGTGACCTTTCCCATCTGAGAGTGAAGTTAAACTGGGATCTAGTTCAGCTTCTGAACTAATGCACCACGTTGTCTTCTCTCACACAAGAAGCAGAAACAGTCATGTTGGCATTGACAATATAATCAAGAATCTCATCTGAAGGAATAGTTAATTAGACTATTTGGATGCTTGAAATCTACATAAAGCCAGTTGCTTAAAAAATGTAAAAGCAGAGCAAAGCATGGCTGATGTTTAAGACTGTTCTGTGTCAGTTATACCCTCAGGCAGCAATTGTGTATTCACTGAGTCAGGAATAAGCCTCACTCAACTCAATTAAGATGTCATTCTCAATAGATATGGGCAGGATTGAACCAGATGGCAAATATGTTCTTATCGGATAAGACAAAAAACCCTCAAGTTATGCTCAACTTGATGACTCCATCCATGGTATCAGTTTGAAGGCAGACTGCCATTGTCTTGTCCCAGGAATGTTATTTTTAAATTTCCTTTATAGCCATGTATTTTCTAGAAGTCTGCCATAAAGTCTAACCAAAAATAAATTGCTTAGCTCTGTATTAAGTCAGCTGCCACCAGCTGCCTTATAAAATATAAAACTGGTGTTATACTTGATTATTGATTTGCATGGATTGATCAATCAGTTGCAACAGCAATTCTGAGCAGCTCAATTAAATAAAGACATAAAAATAAAGGAACAAAAACAAATACGGAAATACCCAAAACTGAAAACAGAAACACAAAATCACAGAGGCTACCTATTGTATAGACCAGGGTCCCAACCGGTCCGCGACGGTACTGAACAAGCCTACGGCGTGGTTGCTGGCGCCGCCATCTTTTGTAAAAGCAATTTTCTCAAAAGATGGCGGGCGCCATGCTTGATTATTGATTTGCTTGATGGATTGATCAATCAGTTGCAACAGCAATTCTGAGCAGCTTACAATTAAATAAAGACATAAAAAATAAAGGAACAAAAAGCAAACTACGGCAAATACCCAAAACTGAAAAACAGAAACACAAAATCACAGAGGCTACCTATTGTATAGACCATATGTGGTGGGAAAAGGTACCTTCCCCCAAAATATATGAGCTGTATCCATGTGAAATACCCATCTAAGAATATTTTCAGCAAGTCGAATTGACCCTAAATGGTGACAGGAAGCAGAATCCTTCAGGAACTACTGTATGGCCCAAAAATCAAAATTGCTTCTATTCATTGACCATTTTTCAAAGGTAGTATGGTTAGTATGCTGACCTAGTAGGAAAGGATAAATAATACTAATAATAAGATTTACAGAAATGGATGCATCTAAAAATTTCAACATCACACTTATTTTCCTCTGTGTCTGCTTTTAGTAGGTAGCAGAGGTACACTATCATTGCTGATGAGAAGCAGCTGTTCCATCCAAGCATATTGTTAATATTGTCTGAGAAAGGATGAAACTACTACCATGCCATTCTCTGTATAAAGCTGCTGTATATTCACAAATTATACCTAGGATTTGCCTATAGCTTGCTTAGATGTAGAAACAAGGAAAGATTTCTTCCTCTCACAATGAGCCGTGATGGTTGGTGCATGGTTAGAATGCAGTACTGCAGTCTACTTCTACTGACTGACTGCAATTTGGCAGTTCAAATCTCACCAGGCTCAAGGCTGACTCAGCCTTTCATTCTTCTGAGGTGGGTAAATAAGGACCCAAATTGTTGGTGGCAATATGCTAACTCTATAAACTGCTTAGAGAGGCTGTAAAGCACTGTAAAGCAGTATATAAGTATAAGTACTATTGCTGTCATAATTTACCCCAGAATTTTTAATGCTGCAGTCAGGGTATCTGTAACTGAGTCCTAAGATCTATTCTCAAACTACAGTAATTTCCTCTACATTTTATTAATATTTTAAGAGTGTCAGTTTAATTTGAAAGTTTATTTTTGGGCTTTATACTAGACATTAAAAAAAACACATTTGATTGATAAGTTCAAAGTTTGCTTCTTAATTTAACCATTCCTTCTCATTTTGAAACATCTGTCTCCTTAGAAATATACTCACAGACTGTGAGTACCAAACAATTAAAGAATTTGAATTAATGAAATAACAATACCATACATCCTTCTCTGACCAAAGAAGTCGAGGAAGAAAATTAGGGTATCTGAGTCTGCAGTTGGTACAGTATGTCACAGATAAATCAAGCTCAGAGAAACTTGAAAGCATTTTGGGAAAAGTGCTGAGAATACTAAGAAGTTTAGCAGACAAGTTATGCAAGGCAACCTTGAATGAACTGGGTATAGCAAGAGAGAGAAAATGAAGAGGGCATATTGACAACTTTCAGATAGAAGAGAAAAGTAATAAAGAGCAAGGAAATGAGTCTGCAGAAAAGCAGACAGAGGTGAAATACAAGGAAGTTTCCAAAACTGCTACTTCATAAAATCAGTAGACTGAAAGAAAGAAGAAAAAGGAATGGGAGGTATGTTCAGCATTGTATAGTCAGAAAAGTTTCTGTATTTTAGCATTTTCGTGTTTAATGTCAGAATGATTTTAATTTAAAAAAAGAAAGAAAAAGGTAAAAAAATATGTTTTAAGTTAGATCAAAAAATCAGCGAAAGGTTAGAGTTGTGATAGTGTCTTTGTTTTCATTTCCCTTTCTTTTCCTTTCTTTTCTGCAAATATTATAAGAATTAAACACATGTGAGATTACAAGAACTAAACACATATTAGTCTTCCATGCACCCTTTTTACTAAGTGTGTGTGTGTGTGCGTGTGCGTGTGCGTGTGTGTTTAGGGCGATGTGGTGGTTCAATGGTTAAGACATTGGGCTTGTTGGCTGGAAAGCCAGCAGCCCAGGTTCAAGACCCAAGCTCCACACAACAGGGTGAGCTCCCATCCTCACCCCAGCTTCTGCCAACCTAACAATTTGAAAGCAAAGAAATGCAAGTCAATAAATTTTGGTATCACCACACTCCGTTATGTCATGCTGGCCATATGACTGTGGGAATGACTTCAGACAGCTCTGGCTCAATAACTTTGAAATGGAGATGAGCACTACTCCCTACAGTCAGCAACAACTAGCAGAGTAAAATCCTCAGGCACTCCTCTTTTTACACACATAAATACTTAATGTGTATTGCATATATGATTATGGTTTTTTTCCTAGAAAATGATCAACAAAGAACAGAGTGCCCACACTTCTCTTCAAGCAATCTCACTGTATTTAGATCTTCACCTACCAAAGATCCACAATCATAGGCAGCCATGAAGGGAAAAAGAGGGCCAAATGCTAAAAACATACACCATGACATTGCAACAAAAACTTTGCCCCTTATGCAAGTAATATTCCAATGCAAGTACCAAATAGTAGAGTTTCTATCAGGATCCCACTACATTTATAGACATCATATTGATAGCCTTCTTGCCAATATATTTGCTTTATTTTTTTAAAAAAATTGATAGCCTCAATTTGCAATTGTTGTAAATTCTAAAGTGTGTGTGTGTATGTGTGTGTGTGTGTGTGTATCCTACACAGTATATGTTGTAGGATTTACAAATGATGTTTGTATATAAGAGTAACACTTTAATTTTTTGATAAATATCTTAAGAGATTATTATCTCTATTGAGATACAAACTCAAGAAATCTTCACAGTTAAAATGAAGAAGCATACAGATCTGGGAAAATAAAATATGAAAGAAGAGAGGGGGAAAGAGAGAGGGAAAATATTAATGTATGTTGTGCCAACTTCCATATTTATTCTATCTATCAACACTCAGCATGTTACCAATTCTTCACTGTGATCAGAGCTTTAAAAAATCAAGGCAAGTGTGGATTCAACACATGAAAAGGGTATAGAAGTCAAGGACATCAAGATTATAACTATAAATACCTTCAAAAAATGTAACATTAATTCTATGGGATTTATTTCTGAACTCATATAGATATAAAATTCTATATGTTTGTACACATAAAAATATATTTGTTTGTTTGGCATACACCTAAAAATTGGATCAGTTCGGGACGAGGACATTTTGGAATGTTAATTCAGAACTCTCTCCTATTTACCGTATATACTTCAGTATAAGTCGACTCCGAATATAAGCCGAGGCACCTAATTTTACACAAAAACTGGGAAAACTTATTGACTCGAGTATAAGCCGAGGGTGGGAAATGCAGCAGCTACTGGTAAATTTCAAAAATAAAAATAATTAATTTGGGAAACGATCTCACTATCATGAAAGGTTTAATTGATTCACTAACCCAAAAGAAGAAGAAGATGATGACAGCGGGAGGCAGGAGTCACTCTCTTCCCCTCCCTCGGAGGCCCCCTGAGTCAGGAGTCACTACCGCCGGCGTGGCCCCAGTCCCACCGCCTCGGGAAGGGAAAGGCAAAGCGCTTTTTGCCTTTCCCTTCCCGGGTTAAGGCTGTTGGGAGTCGCCGCCCGGAGGCCGCGACTCCACACCATTTTTTTTCAGAGGGAATCTGACTCGAGTATAAGCCGGGGATTTTTTCAGCACAAAAATGGGCTGAAAAACTAGGCTTATACTCAGTATATACAGTATCTACAAGGCCACACATAGTGCAGTCAGTGAAAAGACTATCTGAAAAGTTAGAATAACAGTAACATCGGCCTGCCATATTATTCACATCTGTTGTTGGTTTCACAGTTAGAAGGACTACCTGTCATACTTTGAAAGGAGATAATCTGTAGTAACATTACCATCTGCCTAAGCTAAGTCAGACAGGGAATCTCAGTTTAAAACAATTATTTAAAAAGTGAGTTATCAGTTGCACTCTGGAGAGAAAATATGTCCTGCTGTGCTTGTCTAGGCCATCTGTTGATAGGGGAGAACCATTTGTGTGTCAGTTACTGATGATCCCCAAGGCTTTGTATTTTTTCCATGCCTGGTTAGGGAATGAAAAGACTTATAAAAAGAAAGAGGGTTTAAAAATGAATACAAAAAAATTTATAAACTTCCTGAGTGAAGTGGTCCAAAGTTGTGTTAGTCATGCATAGTGACTGGGAATTATGGCAAAGGCAATTAATTGTTCAGGTGAAAGACAGATTAGGGAGCTCATATTATAGCAGAATGTAACTTGTCAAGGTTGAGCAATACTGATATAAAGTACATGTTGCCTTGGGTTTCTGAGACTATAGTTATAATCTTTGGATGAGGTCTACATAAAACAGTTTAGTTTTATGCTAAATGATCAAAAGATTCTGAACTAGAAAAGATATAGCACTAACTACAAATTCAGATAAAGGTGAGACACCTACCTCTTGTCTGCATTGCTAGATTCATTGAAAAGTCTGATGGTGATAAGTATGGATATAAATGGTCTGCTATTGTCATTCATGAGACTAGTTGCATATTAGTACAGTATGAGCAACTAAAAGTTATAATTTGGTTTGTGTATATTTAAATATGACAAAATAATAGAAAATGCATAATGAAGAGGACCTACAATCCCTGAAATAGTGTAGAAATAAGAGTATACAATCAACAGTAATTGCAACCCTGACAAACAAACCTTGTTTTGGTTTGTTAGAACTAAGATATTTCACTTCTGGGAAGAAATGGCAAAATGAAGTAGACGAACCTTTCAATTATTCCTGTCTGGGGAAGGAGAGGTTTTGAGATTGCCCACAAGTGTCCAGACAGTTGCTCCTTGCAAGGAGACAGCAAGACCATGCCCTCTGGTGGATTTAGAGCTCTGGGTGATGAGGGTATACTGTCTTGCTCAAACTGTGGACAGCTGCTGGGTTCGCATACTTCCTTTCCCAATCACTTTTGGAAATTATTTGTTAATTGCTTTATTATTAGTTATTAGGAACCTTTGGCATGTCAAATTTTAAAGCATTGGTGAGCTTCCTTCAATTCTTAGTGAAAGATAATTTAAATACAACTTTAAGACTTAAAATATTATTTTAATAAAAATAGACAAAATGATGATTAAAGTTTTGCTTTCAGAAAGTTACAAATGGACTAAAGATCCCGATAATTTGAAATAAGATTTTGGGACTAATAGTAAAGAATCCTTCTTGAGGGAAAATGCTTTTTCTTTTAAATTCTTTTTTTTTTAAAAAAGAAGAAGATAAGACCTTAAAATTGGCACACCAAGGAACAAAGGAGCTAAGGATTACAATTAAAGGAGAAGTTGCCTTGTGATGAGATGGGTAGCAAATAAATTTAATAAATGAATAAAATAAGCATACTCAAACTTGTTTTTCTAATATAATAAAACAAAGTATTTTAATATTATACATACTGAAGGATAGTTTTTAACAACGCACAGGATTTATTTTTAAGACTATAGGTAGACTGAAAATGGATTTTAAAATTACAGACTACAAGAATGACATGGAAAATGTATTACACTGAACATACAAAAGAAACAACTGATGTCTTAATAATTAAAAGAGATATTTTGATTATTAAAAGGGACATACATATCAGCAAACCATTTCTTTATATATTTCTTTTCCTTTTCTTTATTATAATCTTGTTTTTTCTGTATCTTCTATTTTTTCTTTTTATTCTTTTTAGTTTGCATTAGTTTTTACTGTTTTATTTGCAATTTTTAATAGTATTACTATTAAAAAATAACTAGCATGTTTTTCTCTTTCTCATCAAAACTATCACACACAGCTCCTCAGAGTAAGCTTTTCCTTTGTGTAAGAATGTCTAATCCAAACTACCTGTAGTTTGGAAGCAAGGCACAGATGTGTATCATTATATCTACCATGCAAGCACTTGATCATATATGTTATGTTATAATCACAGTTTGATACGATCCTGAAAAAAAGCTTTTCTGCATATGGATTCCAAAAAAACTTGGACAGGGGGACATACTGTATTTTAAACTAGTCAATCAGATACCTGGCATTTTTGCCATTATACTGTATCAGTAATATCTTGATTCACCCATAAATGTGTTCTGTATTTGAGGTATCATTTTGACTTCTCTTTCAGCTTGCCTGAGGCTAATGCCAAGAGCTAATTTCATGTCCTCTTGGCCTTATAAGCCTTCTAGTTGTGCTAGCTAGAAGGATAATGCCTAATCTGTTTCCTTATCTGATTGCTTCCTTGAATCTTGACCCATGTCTGCTTTTGACTATGAACTTATCTCTAGGACCTGACTAATATTTGTAATTTAGGACTCATCCATTCCTGTACTGGATCATATTCTTTCAGACCTTTTGGATAGGCCTGTTCAAGATACACAATGCAGGGATTACAAGTATGATCTTGTATTGTTGTAGAGTTACCATATTAATAGAATCTTGAAACCCTGTATTTCACTTTTTAAGCAAACAAGATCATGGCAAGGCAGTACTAAATCTCTATCTCGACTTTCAATTTTCCCATGGCTAAATAACTATTTCATCTCTTCCACTTTCTCTTAAGGCCAGAGCTAAATTCCTTCCCAAATTCATACATTTAGGGAACATATTAAAGGCAAATGGCGAGAAGGTTTGAATGACTGAGGTGGCAGCTGTGCTCTTGAAGAAGAAAATAGTAGCTTTTAGCTTGAGATATCTTCTATCAAACACAGATATAAAGATCAGAAGCTGTGAATAAGAGGAGTAGAATACTAAGAGTTTTTCTAAAGGTTTCGTAGAATAAGGTACAGCAGTTGACATCTAAATTATACCACTTCAGACTTCGTTGGAGAAGAAATTTTTGTACGTTGCAGAACTAAAAGAAAAAAATGACTGTTGCATGGCAAAGATTTACTGCAGCCTTCTACCTAATGCATACTGACACACCATATGATACGATATTGTTAATTTCAGAATTACATCAGACATACATTCAAGATCAAATTTACATTCTGAAATGCTACAGCCCAGAATTCAACACTTCAGTAGGGTCTGGTTTGAAGGAAATAATCTGCATATTCTTTAACTATAACGGAGAAAAATATATTTTAAAAGTTCCCTATAATAGTTTCTCCCAAGAAAGAAATTGTCATCGCAAAAAGCAAACTGGTTTAAAATTTGTTCCCATATTTTGATAATTCATATTGTTGGGAGTTTTGGATTCTATTTTTTAAACTTAAATGAATGTTAAAAAGTGGAAGTCTCAGTGGGTAACCATTGTGATATATGGAGAGGATTCAAATGCTTACTGAAGAAGAATAATAGTGTCAGGAAGAGGAATTTCTGCTAGAGTCAGGAACAGGAATTTGGGGGGGGGGGGTTCCAAAATGTCAAAGAGGAAAAATTGCAAGCAGCTTTCAGAATAAATAATCATAATAGCAAAAAAGGGGGGTAAGAAATATGTATGCTGAGTGGATGCAGTTTTTTAATAAAAAACAGAAAAAAACTAAACAAAGATATTCACATTCCTTCATTTTCTATTATGTATTTTCTATTGCCTTTTATATTCCACTTTCTAATAAGGACAATTCCTTACTATATTTATTTTCTGCAAATGTTTCCAAATGTAATTTCATTTGTAAATGGATACATCATTATATGAATAAATGTAATATACATACAAATGTTTTTCTTCCATTAGCCTCATTCCTCTCTATTTTATGATTTAGTTTTTCTACCTTAGCTCCTATGATTTCTCTGCTCTTCTTGAAACAAAAGAAAATAAAAGCTATTTTAAGAAAGTCAATTTTATTTAGCGTATGGCAAATACATGGACTTATAGTGGTTCAAATGTTAATGTCTAGTCCACCCAGCCATTCAAGGACAGGGTGGTCTATGTTGAAAAAAATCAGACATTGGGCCAGTGTAAGCTCTTGATGGACATTCGGACACAATGTGATGGATATTTTGTCAAGGAGCAGCACAGTCACACTGAAGGTAGAGACAAGACCCCACTTAAACAATGAGTCCTGGCAGACACCATGTTGGGTATGGATCCTGTTCAGAGTTGACCAATGCTGGCGAGGAAAGTCAAAATCTGGCACCTTTTGTGTAGGGTCTTCTACGTAACTGCCTGTATTTGGGCATTCAGCAGCCCATTTGGCTTTCCACTGTGAGTTGATGTTAGACAGCTGTTGAGCGAGTGCCAGAAAGGGCTTCCTGGATTTAAGCCTGCCAATTGATAGATGAGGAAGATCAGCATGCACAAGAAGAAGTGGGTTTCTCATAATTTTGTTGTACTCCTTCACTAAGATTTCCTGCCTTCATAGAGCCGGTGATGCTATGTGGCTCAAGACAGGGGGCCAGAAAGTAGGAGTAGATTTTATGCAACCACTTAAGATACATGGCAATGGATAAGCAAGTAAAAAAAAAAACCTCACAGAACTTAAGGACCTGCTGTCCGGTTTTTAGATTTTCTTAGTTTAATTTTTAATTTTCTCTTATTTTCTTCAGATTTCTTCATATCTGTACATACATATATAGATAGATAGATAGATAGATAGATAGATAGATAGATAGATAGATAGATAGATAGATAGATATGTTTCATATTGCTATATAAAAGAATATGGTCATTAAATATCTCACAAAAAACAAATTCTAGGGCAACGAACAAAAGTCATAATAAAACTAAATAATTGCAAATTTGATGTGGTCAAAGTACTATATATTTTACACATGGTAAAGTAAAACTTAACCACATTCAAAGAATAAAATCACATTGGTAAGAAAATAATAGCTGTAAATAGACTGGATTCAAGTGGCTTGAAAATTTGACTAGATGAGGTCTAGAGCGAATAACTAAATATCTTTCCTGCAGAATCTCAAGGTACATATATTGTTTTCTTGCCTCAAATTTTTCCTTACCACAATTTTATAAGGTAAATTGGGCTGAGAGACTATTACTGTCCTAATGAAATTAAGGGAAGGAATAAAAAAGACAATTGCTATGAAACATGGATGGTATCAAGGAAATTACAGGACTGTCCTTGGAAGAGCTACAAGAGAGAGATCAAGATTATCATTTATCTATATAGATATCAAGTTGAAATAGTATTACCTCAAGAGACTCTTGTTATCTGAGAGCCAGGGAAAAAAATATGTATGTGTGTGGGTAGGTGAATGGATGTATGGATGGATAAATAAAAAGATGAGAAAGAGAAGATAATATTTAGCTAGATAGATACCATAACAGTAAATCATATTTTTTAGTTATTAATATGTAATCCAGAGAAGCATGATTTTGCCTTTTTTTTATGTTCCCCAAACTCAGCAGTTGAAGCTGTGAATTGCCATTAAAATTTCCCAGTGGACTGGAATAATATAAATGTCAAGCATCCAGAAAGTATCCATGATATCAATCACTCCAAGATGTTAGCTTTGAAATTCAGCTGCCAATATAACGAAGGCATAATGGGAAATCAAAATGGTGGCTACTGCCTACCACTGCTTAGAAGGCAGAGATTATTGTTTTTCAGGTGAGTCTATAAAAAGTCACCAACAAAGGATGACTTCAGTAGAAATATTTTGCTAAAAGTTTTCTCAACCTGAATTCAGCCTTGCTGCTGGTTTGCTAACTCTGAAATTAAATTAAACACCAGGCTGAGGAAAGTTACCATAGTGAGTTAGCAGACCAGCAGCTAAGGCTGAATTTGATTTATTTAATTCTTTGTTAAATTTGTTATAGTTGCTGACCTCATTAGATTCTGAGTGGCTTACAAAATCCAAAAACCAATTAAACACACATAAACAGGTAGTCTAGATGAACACAAACAGAGCAATAAAACATAAACATGACAGGGGCCCCACAACATTACAGCTTGTGAACAGAGCCTGGTCTTAAAGCTCTCTGGGACCCTAGAAGAATGGGCACCATCCAAATATACGGGGGGGGGGGGGTGTTGTTGTTCTAGAGGATAAGGACAGAGAAGGCTCCACAATGGCAAAATTTAATAGAAGGGTCCTGGACCGTAACCACTCTGTACAACCATGATACATTTGGAGATGAGGAAATATGATAGGCCCAAGCCTTGAAGGGTTTATAGGTGATGATCAGAGTCTTGAATTGTACCCAGAAGCCAACTAACAACCAGGATAATTTGCATAGCAATGATGGCACTTTAGTGTAATGTAAAGTGCCCATTACTGTTCATACCATTGCATTTTTTACCAGTTGTAGCCTCTGTGTGGTCTTCAAGGGCAGCTGGATGTTGATCACATTGCAATATTCCAATTGTGAGGCGACCAGGGAATAAGTGACCATTGGACAGATCTTCTGGTCAAGGAATGGTACAATTGATGCTGAAAGAAAGAGATGCAAGCCCAGGATGATCCTAACATTACACCAGTCTTGCATGGGGAAGTAAAAGGCTATCTAAGATCAGCAATGAAAATATCACTGTTGTAGCCAAACAGTAATACCGGTAGTTACTCAGTCTTATCAGAATAAAACTGAAGTCTACTTTTCCCCATCCAGCCCTGAATAGCCTCCAGGCATAGGTTCAGTACATCCATACATGTTGCTCCAACACTTTGACAGTTCTAAGCTTAGTATATTGCAATACTGCTATACTGAAGTCTCCAAACATATGTGCTAGAATCCCACAATTGTTGAGAAAATATTTAGGTCCCTCTGATTATATTCATTCATTGGGGTCTTTAAACAGAACATATAGTAAATAAACTATGTATGGGGAAAAACTTTGGTTCCTGAGATTGCTAAAAGACAAGAAATCCTTAATTCCCTTTCTTTTATTATGCGTACCTCAAGGAAAGCTGCCCTCTCCTCTTCTGCTCTTGGAATGGTAGAACAGAAAAAAAAGGGGGATCTATTCTTCTTACAGAAAACAAATTGAAAGAGAGAGCACAAAAATATTAGTCTTCCATATGGAAAAAAGCACAGAAGGAACAAAGAAATTTTTCTTGTTGTTTCTACTCCTAATACCCACAGCAGTAAATAGGATAATGTATGTTTGCAGAATAGGGTATGCCCTTCAACTTCTTCTGTAGTACCAGTTATCTTTTTTAGTTTCTAAATATTTCATGACATCACTGTTATTATTCTACAAATGTACAAGAAACTTTCCCAATCATCATTCATTAAAAGAAGTCAAGTTGCAAGACTTGATTGCATGTCTTCTCTGCAAAGGGAAGGTGATAGATGGTGTCATTTGGAATCTTCATCACAAAATAAATAAAACAAATCAAATTCCTTCCCAGCCAAATTCTGAAGGGAGAAGAGTAAAATGTTGAAAATCAAAACTACCAACTTTGTAAGATACAGCAGAATGAGAAAAATTGAAATTCTCAAAGGATGCTTACTTGTTCTCTAGAGCTGCTTTTTCTTATAGTTTACAGTAAAATGAAAAGATGGAAAATACTTTTATTTTTCCCCCCAGTGAAAATACATGAGACTAGCATTCCTTCTTTAGCATACCTTTTTCTCTCTCTGATTACACACATTTACAGAAACACATTGAAAAACCTCAGGTTAGAAATTTGACAGCCCTGAAAATATGTGACAGGAGAATCAAATGTGACAGGAGAATCAAAAGAGAATTTTAGTAAAAGCAAACTGTTATACACAACAAACCAAAGAGTTGCTGGGTGCAACTGAAAAGGATACCATATAGAACCAATCAAGAGGTTCATTTACATGCAATTAATAATAGTAATATTAATAGATTGTGCCTATTATGTGCGCAACTTTGTGAAGGGCAGAATACAAAGAGAGTTATATAAATGAAAGCCTAAAGCAGGGGTGGGATTCTACAGGTTCGCACCTATTCCCTAGAACCGGTTGTTAACATTCTAAGCAGTTCGGAGAACCGGTTGTTAGAAGAAATTACTGGTCTAATCCTGTAAGGAAGGCAGGAAGGAAACATTCTGGTGTTGTTTACAGAAACTGCCTCTCCGTTAACTCTTATTACATTCTTTGCAGGACTAGACTTCCTGTCTCTGGAACGTCTCTGGAGTTTTTCCCCCTCCTTTGCTTGTGTGGAGTGACCATTCAAAGTTACAATGGCACTGAAAAAAGTGACTTATGACCATTTTTCATACTCACGACTGTTGCAGCATCCCCAGTCATGAGAGGCTAGGCGAGGAGATGCGTGCCTTGATGTGAATGATATTGAGTTGGCCACACCCAGCCAATAACATGACCACCAAGCCATGTCCACCCAGTCACATGACCACCAAGCCACTCCTACCACCTAAGCCATGCCCACAGAACCAGTTGTTAAAAAATTTGAATCCCACCCCTGGCCTAAAGTATTTTTTAAAGCAGATAAGTTCCAACAGATCAGATGCTTGACAATAGTAGTTAATCTTTTTGATCAGTGGGTATGTCGTGCATTTCTAAATAGAGCGTATTTTCATAGATCACATTTTAATTCTTGATATTGCTAACACTTCAATAACACCAGTTTGCCTGATGCTTTATTTTGAATTAGTTGCATCCCCTGCAGTTTCTGCTTTTGAATTCCCCACAAGCTCAGACAGAAAGCTTTTTGTCCCAATAATTGACAGAAGGTTGCCCCACTAAAATACTCAATTTTGGCATTTTCAAAGATAAATAGCACTGAGAAGCCTGGGGGGGCTGCTTTTGATTTTTAAACTATCTGCTGTCTCAGCTCTACTAAGATTGAACAGAATTTGTCAAGCTGAGCTGCTCTAGTGATAAGGACCTATTTTTGAAAGAATTGAGCCTTAGCTAAAGTCCCTTTTGAATTGACTTTGACTCCTCATGGTTTTAACAATAGATCCATGTCGTCCGTCCACTTGACAGGGGAAAGGAAATAGTAGGCCTTTGCCTTCTTCTGGGATCTGCTGTTTAGCTTCCCAGCCTAGATGATCAGTCTTCTATTCCTGGAGGACTGCCATCCAAGTATTAACAAGACCGCCATCTTCCTTAGATTCTGAACCAGGCAAGGTCAGGTACATGCTCAAAATAAGTGTCACCAAAAAAACCCTCCAAGAATAACACAAACGTTTTGTGTTTGTCTGCATTTAAATGGTTTCAACACCTAACAAAACCACCCATTTCCAACATTCTGGCCCATTATGTCTTATTTTGGTATAGATTATTAATATTTGATGAATGCAACATCTATTGCTATATTTGTTTGTATCAACATTATAACTTAGCAAAATAATACCAAGAGCCATTTAACAAAGGAACAAGTATGCATGTGTATGTGCATTTTCTAATATGGATATAAACAATGTTAGAGTTAAAAAATAAAAGTGTTTTAGCGTTATTTGTCATAGGAGTACAATGCTAGCAAGGACTATTAGTATGCAGTGGGCAACAGTATTTCTGAGAGATACAACTTACCTAGTCATTTGATTTGTTTTGTCTAGATTTCTTGTTGGTCTAACTTCATGCAGGGTACTCCCATGTTATGATAACAGAACCCCTAAAATGATAACTGAATGACTATGAACATCTCCTATGCAATGATTAGTTTATCAAATAGAGAGCAGTGAAGACAAAAGTGTGAAACTTGGTCACAGGCCAGATCGTGATGCATCGTGATATTTTTTGCCTTTGTGGAGCCACAGTGGCTGTAGATTGTGTGTGACGTATCCAGCCTGAAGGCCGCCAGTTTGATAGGCCTGTTCTAATAGAATCAGTATGTTTGCAGCCTTCGTTCTTTGTATTCATTTTGACCCAAAATTCATTGAGAAACATTGAGAATACTGTTTTCAAAGAAGTATCAGAAGAGATATTAATGAATTGCTGTTCCTCAGTAGTAGTGAGTTACAAATTTAGTATCTATTAAATTAACAAATAAGTTATTGCTGAAGAAAGGAAGCAGGTGGAGAATCAGTTTATAAGTTTAGCAATATTAAGTAGTCCGAGGTCAGCTTGAAGCAATTAAAAATTTTCATATGTCAGAATTGCTGCCAAACTAAATAAGCTGCTTAGGACCCTTCTATGGGGAGATGGGGCAACCCATACTTTGAGAAGTCCTGAGCAGTGACATTGTGCTGGAAAGTATATTATAATGAATAACTTTGAAGACATTATAAAGCATTTTAAGGCAAACATTTATGCAAGAGCACCACCTAGCATAATGATGCTATTTTCAAGCAACCTGCTGCTTTTTATGAAAGATTCCAATTGTATTTTATTTATTTACATGTCTTGTAGGCTGCTCCAGTCTGCCAACTTTTAAACAGCATAGAATTTTCAAATCCATAATTGGCATTAAATTATATAGTCAGTTCAAAAACAACTAGAAGTATTTCTATGGAATTGAAAGTCAAGAATAAAAACATTAATAATAACCTCACAACCAAGAGACAATTGCAGTAGTCCTGCCTCCTTGACTTCAGTGGAACAACCCAGTTTTCACCAATTTCCTAGAAACCAGAAGTGATGGGGCTGATTATGGATCAGAAAGAGGGAGATGTTGTTTTAGAGGGGCTGTGATTGAAAAGGCACACATAGTAAGCTCACCTATTGGAACATATAAGTCAGGCAGCTGTGATAGAGGGGAAATATCCAAGTCCAAACAATGGTGAAAATGGCAATCAACCCCTTGAATTACACCAGAAGATACCTGACAGCTCTCAAGAGTAAAGGTGTTATGTGGGTATATCTTGAGGTACCCCCCCCACCACCACATTGTTTGAGCTACTGTCTTTTGAATCAACTACAGCTTCTGAATGGTCTTCAAGGGCAAATCCATGTTCAACAGTCCAATCAAAATTGTCTAAGACAGGAGTGCCCGTGTGTTATGCTTGTTATTCCAGAAAGGTTGTAAATAGTGCACAGATGAAACTGTGCAGTCTTCCTTGACTACTACTACATGTTTCTCACAGGAGCTGCGAATTTGAGAGGACATTTAAATTGCAAACCAGGTTCAAACTATGTCTTATTTGTGGTTGGTTACATCTGATCCTTGTTTTTTAACTAGTGGCATAGTTAAAGACATATCTGTTTCATTTCCAGAGCTTCTCAAATGAACCAAGAAGCCATCCTGTATCAGCAAGCTGAGAAGGGCCATTCAAGTGCAATTTTATCCAAGGTTATTGTCACCTTATTCCAGTCAATAGTTAAAACCTACCATCAGCTTTGGAAATTCCACAAACATTATCAGGAAACCAAACAGTTCCATTAGAGGTCTGGTACTGCCTCTGGGAAGTGATGGCATTACAGAACTTTATGCCAACTGGGGAATCATCAGGCAGATGTTAGTAACTCTGAATCTTAGATCATGTCACAACTGCCCAAAACAAAACTCAGATTTAGCACTGCAATTTAAACAAATTCTATATTTTCTGAGAATCGATATGAAAACAATAGTTTTTCTAAGAGAGATTGTTTCTAACCTGTCCATGGCAATTTTTTCTATATCAAATATCCTCTGACTTAACTGTTTCAATGTGCCATTTAGTGGCCAGGAGTACAAATTGCATGTGCCTTTTATACAATGTTGTTTTATTCCAGTGTTTGAAGCACTGAAAGAATCCAAGACAGAATGGTTTCCTATGTGATTTCTAACAAACAGATGCAGTATGGCTTTAGGTTATGGGAAGTAAACATGATTGCTAAGGTTAGTAGTCTCTCATTCCTATAATTTCTAACAGCTTGACCAATTTAAACAGCATTTTCTATGCAAAGGAAGGTAATGGAAGACAATCCTAGCCAATCCTAAATTATAATCTTCAATTTAAAAATGTTTCCTGCTGTACAGAATAAAAAATGCTTATTATATCTAGGCCAAATAGACAAATTAATTCCCTGTGAGATGTTGCAGAGTGAATAGAAATGTAATTGGTCATTCTAATGAACTGATTTTAGTCTTCCATAGATATGAACCCTGTTCAGTCAATGCAGATGATAATCAGGTTCAAACTCTGCATGTAATTTGTTTCTATTTCTGCCTTCATATTTCTTAGTAATTGGAAATTTGATAAGCTTACTGAATTTTCTTTTACTTTCCTCTGTACAATGAGATGCATGGAACTGTGCTTACCAAAAGATGACCAAGTATGGTTCAATGCTATTCCTGAATATACTTAAAAGTAGAACTATTTACCTCAATAATTTACCTTTAAAATGGGAGGATCATCTTGTGGAGAATGTAATGTGATATTTCATTTTTAGATCACCTTTGCTTTGTCAATCAACAAGAGAGATATAGAACACATCAACACATCCTCCTTGCATCAAAGCTGATGATCTGTTTATTTTTTGTCGATATATATTCCACCTTGCTGCCAACTTATTGGTGGGCAAGGTGAACCTGAACCAAAGCAATTTGGCAGAAAAGGCACACTTTTCAGGGGAAAATGTGATTATAACCTATACAAATGTTATGATTTACATGCAGGAGGAAACTGGACAAGGACAGAGACTTTAAAGAAATTTAGAGATGACATTGGGAAGATATGAGTGAACCAAGAGAGGTTCACTCATATCTTCCCCAACGTCAACCAAGAGATGTCATAGAATCCAGAGGCTAAAGGAAGTGTGAGAAAAAAAATCTCAAAATAACCCTACTTTGTTTTTGTCTAGTATAGAATGATATAGAGACAAAATTATTGGCTTTCAAGATTCTGTTGTTGTACACAGATTTTGAATGTAGTTTAACAATCAACAAGTGAAGAGAGATTTGCAGGTCAATACTCTTCAATATATCGTTAGATGCATTTTTGGGAATAGTCGAGCCCAAAATTGACATATATGTAGCCATTTTATTTAGCTCTATATTTTAATCATATATTCCTTTTCTTTCTTTCTCTTTGCTAGTGTTAAGGAGGGAGGGTTTCGGGCTCGCCACATTCTTAAGGTAGGAGGTGGTTAGATAGTGAGGATTGTTTTGGCTAGGTGACTTTCTTTCCCATGGGAACGGAAGCTGTCCCTGCTGAGACCTCGAGGTGGAATTTGAAGACACTGGGCAATGCTGATTTCTTTTTATTGGGGAATGTGACTTTTATGGGGCGTTTCTGATTTACAATATTATGTGGTTTGTGTCAGATCCAGAATTACAACAGACTTTGCCAATTTGATGATTACCTAAATAAAAGAAATTAGTTTTGGAAGATGGATTTTACATTTTTCTTTTTCTAAATGGGTTTCATCACTTGGAAACCTGATATACAAATTACTCCAAACCACAGGACTAAAACAAACATTTATTCTAAGACATCTTATTTTCAACTTAAAACTTCTTAAAATATTGATTCGCAATAGATTTACAATTGTTATAATGATTTACAATTCATTAACAAGAGAATACTAAATGAATGTGTAAAAATTACAAATAATCACACTATAGATAAATATATATATAAAAAGTAACATTTGAATGAAAAAGCAACAAATCTGCTGTGGATAAAGCCTATTATAATTTCTTCTTCCATGTAGTGGTTTTGGACAAGAATTGTCATTCTTTTATCATTATTAGTTTACAGCATGACATTAATGGCTCTTTAACTGTAGTCAAACATAGCTTAGAAGTACTCAGGTATCACCTCTTTAGCATGACATTTTTTCTTTCCTCTTGTTCAACTGACCCACCACTTCTCTAAACACTAGATAAAGAAACTACAAGTTGTAGTGGCCAATATCACTCTAAAAATAAAATGCAGTAAATCAGATAAAGAATTAAGTAAGGAGTAAGGTATTGAGTACATAAAAACGTAAGAACCACAGAAAGAAAAAGAAAAATTAGAAGTACACAAAAGAAAAGTTTTAAAAGGAAGGAGAGAGAAAAAATGTAATTGAGACCGCTACAATGGTTTTTTTTTCAAGTGGTCCAACTACTACAAGAATTTACAAAAATATCCAACACTTTTTTCATGAGCTCATACTAGACAGAATGTAAACTAAACACCCTGAAACCAACTTAAAGGACCCTTTAAGATACACACAGTTCTAAATAGTTTGATTCAAGTTTAAATAGAGAAGCTCTCATCTGTATATTTACTACAATTATTCCAGACCTTTAACTTTCCATGCTGCTTACTTTTCCCTTGAGCATTTCTAAACAGGACCTTATTGAAAACTTATGCATGGTAGACATATCTATTTCTCCAAAGATATATTAAATATAATTACAACATTGTTCACAGTTCACCAGAAGCTTATCTGATTTGAATGTGCAAACAGTAGAACGTCCAAGATGAAGAACAAATTTCTTAGTGGAAGTTAACGTCAGCCCCTTTAGTTCAGTCTGTGTTTGAAAAATGCCCCTAGTTTCCTTCAATCTTATTCATTATGGTATTTCTTTTCTGTATGAGCACTGATGATTTTAATTTCCTTTCACGCGAGGTGCAACTGTGGAAGAGAAGGATGAAATTAAAATTTAATTATTACTTTTGCAATAACCTTCTGGTAATGATCATGACATGTTCTCAATTGTTTTGCAAAGATCTGCAGTACAAAATTAGGATGTTCCGGGAGAGTGTCTTGAGGTATAAGTAAGTGTGGCAATATCTAATAGATACATTTCCACATTAGTCTTCGCCCCCCCGCCCCCTTCTGCTGTTATTACAATAAGCATATGCTCTGCTTCTCCCTCTTCTGGCTTTAAGTATAATGCCATGTATATAGGCCAGTGGTGGCTAACCGTTTTTGGCTCATTTGCCAGCACCCAGAAGGCAATGCGTGCTGGGGCCACCCATGCCCCCTGCACATGTACGCACAACCCCCCGCACATGCTGCGCACCTCTGCGCATACATATGCGATCCCTTTGCGCATGCCGCGTCTCTGTGCATGTGACAGCCCCGTACGTCTCTGCACATGCATGCCTCCTGTGTGCCCCCACCCCCCCACGCATGCGTGCCAGATACCCAACAATAAGCTGTTGGGCGGTGGCACGCGCTCATGAGCAGTGGGGCTCTTCTGGGCGACCTCTCACATGCCGGCAGAGATGGCTCTGCATGTCACTTCTGACACGCATGTCATAGGTTCACTATCATGGATATAAGCCATTGAACATTGCCTTAACTATGTGTTGATGGCAGCTATTTTCTCCCAAGTCAAACGTTCATCTAAATGCCTTGAGGTGAATCAGTAAAAGAAGAAAATCTCAACACCTTCATTTGTCATATCAACCTGGGACTCAGTGGTGTATTAACCATTAAGCAGACTAAGCATGTGCTTAGGGCACCAGGCCCAAAGTGGGTACCACAAAGTTGAGAACATGGCTTCGTTTCTACAGTATGTACAAAAGAGAGGGGCACCAAGATTTGTAAGTGCTTAGGGCACCAGTGAGCTTTTATCCGCCTCTGCTGGGACTTCAACCTACCCCAAAATGTGCCCTTTTATTTTCAGTCTGCTGTGTTTCTCTCCCCTAGAGGAATACGGTCCCATAGTTGTAATAACTGTTCACCAACCTGAGGTTCCAGTTCCTAAGTGGAAGAAGAAAAAAAGGCTTTGAGATTGCTAAAATTTAAATTCTGGCTTATAAAAAAGCAAACCACTTTATAAAAGTAAGCAGAATTAAGGCAATGATATTCAGTATCATTTTAATAATTATGAAAACAATTGTTTTTTCCAGAAATATTTCCAGGTGCAAAAGACTCCCGTTTATTGCTTTAAAAAAGCTACCAGTATCAAGACATTCTTGACAATAAAGACTAAAATGGTATTCTATTGTAAAAATTAGCATACCTGGCCATCTCGGCTTATCTGTACTTTCTTATTGTCATTCCAAGGATTAAGCAGATGATGAGCAAATTGAAAAGGGAGACTTTCCTTCCGAATCCATTCCACCTTGAACACTCCCCCTAAACCAGTTGAACCCCAGTCCTGACTTTTCTCACGGCCTATCTCAGAAGACATTCGAGCAAAGCCCTGTGGAAATTTTAGTGAGATTAAAAACCTAACTAAAACATAGGTATTAATTTTCATCTTTGTGTTAAAACAATCTCTTCTAAGTTTTAGGTAATATTTGGCTTATAATCACAATTAGGACTGGAATGTCTGTCACTAAACAATGCTGTTAAGAGAGTTGTGCCTGATTTTACAATCTTTTTTTGCTGTGGTCATTAAAGGAATCACTATATTTGTTAAGCACATCTGGCTTCCCACATTTACTTTGATTGTTGGAAGCCAGTAGAGTGAAGGTTTAGCAGCATAATCCAGGCAATATACTAGGATTGCTTTGCCTTGACATTACACACCATTTAATCAAATCATGCATTGGTTCTCAGCCTTCATCCTTATATGCGAGCATTTATTTGGAAAAACAATCCCCTCCCTCCCAAAATAGATGTATTCCTATAAAATGAAGTTGTGATAAAATCACAACTCATGTTTACCACAATGTTATACTAGTGATGAAAAATATTTTAATTCTATTAAGATTTAATTCAAGCATTCATAAAAACAAAATGAGAATGTTCACAAAAATGTGTGTGAGTGTGTGTGTGTGTGTGTGTGTGTGTGTGTGTGTGTGAAGGAAAACCTTATGTCTGATCAGATTTTATATGAAAATCTTACTGCATATTTTAGAAAATCTACAAATGTTACTTTGCATCTGCAGGGAGTATAGGCGGTTCTTGTTTAATAACTATTTGTTCAAGGACCATTCAAACTTAAGAAGGCACTGAACAAGTGGTAGTTGCAACCATTCCTTATTCTTATGGCCATCACAGCATCCTATGATCACACAACTGCCATCTGCAATTTTCTTTGATGACTCCCTGCAAGCAAAATCAATGTGGAAGCCAGCAGAAGTTGGCAAACAGCAACTACTTGACATCCTTACTTTTATTGATCATGATGATTCACTTAATGACAGCAACCGGCACTGCCAGAACCTCTGTTGCTAAATAGCACAGTCATATGACATTGTACTTTACTACGTTACTTAAAGATGGAAATTCTTGTTCCAATTGCTGTCTTTAAGTGAGGAATATCTATATATCACAAAATCATATTTTTCTGAAATGATCAGCCTGCATTGAAATAATAGTAAATTAAATTAAGAAGTCAATTACTTGACAAATGTTTACATGTAAGTAATATGCAGTGAACTGTCAATAGTCAATTTGTCAGTTTGGAAAATTTTACCTGAAAATGTCCTGATCCCTGAACAGAAAATACCAAGTAAACAACACTACTTTCCCAAAAAGCACGATTCAGTTTTCTCTCATTACTTGGAGTTGTAGACCAAATCCCCTTCTGTTGTGAAATCTCAAGATTCCTTAAATTGCTGCTTTTCATAATAAAGTACCGAATTGGCATATTTGGCCTTGGAGAAGGAGATTTGGAACCCTGCAAAAAAAGTTTTATTTTATAGTGCTTGGGATATATGATTAAGGTTTGTAAAAACCTTAAGAACTTTTTTGTACCGTGTAATTTAAGAGCTGTCAACCAAAAGAATGAGAACCCTGTATGAATGCTATATGCTACAAATTAAGTACAAAATCAAATATAACAATTGCACTGACGTTTAACTGGTGACTTTGAAACTTCAGTATAATTGCAGTAGAATCAGTAAATTTTGGTTCTTCTGCTATGGCTTGTCATTAAACTTCCAAAATAATATGTAGATCTGGAAATAGGTTTTATTTGATCTTATCAGTTTTAAACATTTACAGTCAAACTATAGCAATGGTTTCATAACTAAATGAGATGAAAGACTGCTCTTGATTCCTGAACAAATTAGTATTTTGCCTCTTGGGAAAATGCAAAAATCACAATAGCCACAAATGTGGAATGGATTATACAATTAAGTCACTATTCCACTTCACTAAGCATTTCATTTTAGCCTAATACTTGCTAAGACATTGATTTTCTTGAATGCTTTATACCTATATTAAAGCTTTAGTAGGAGGGTGTAGCTTTATTTCATTATGGTTAAAAGGCTAGGTATATTGCATAAAATAATTTAAAAATATCCAGTAATATTAATCATCAAAAAATATTTTCAGCACTCACATTTCTCATACTTCATAACAAGAGTCCATATTCCATCAGTGCAATGTGGAAGTGTCTAAGTAGGATACAAGACAAGTCCAGCAAGTCCCTAGTTGACTGCACTTCCCAAGCCTACTGTAGCCTTTCTGCTTGCATGGCTGTTTCAATCCTCTTTTTTTACTTGTCCATCCAATTTGTCTCCTTTATACATACTACTGTTCCTTCAGCTAACTCCATGTTTTTGAAACTTGTCAACTTGTGGACTTCAAACCACCACCAGCCCCAAATTCCACAGCCAGCATGCTTAAAGTTGACAGGTTTGAAAAACTCTTGAGTTAATACCTCCCTGGAATTTATTGCTTTCCCAACAACTGAAGATGGTAGTTGCCGCCCACCATGGCAAACAATTTTCTCCATGCTAGATCAACAAACAAAGTTGTAGAGTAGCACTTGAATAGACAGGGGGAAAAGCTGGTAGGTATGGTTCTATTCGTGCAACTAGAGCCTTGGAGTACTTCAGAACACAGACAAATTTCAGCTCAAACTTGCTTAGAAAGAGGCTAACAGAGTTTCATACATACGTACATACATACGCTTGGTTCGGTATTTCACATTCTTTACAGCTTCAGCAGAATCTCATGATGGAAGCCTGATGATGGCAGATGAGATTCTGCTGAACGTTACACATACATACATATATATATATATATATATATATATATATATATATATATATATATATATATATATATATATATATATATATATATATATATATATATACATACATACACACACACACACACACACACACACACACACACACATTTGTTTTCTGAGGTTCTCGTGGGTATATGTATGTGGATCTTTGGTTATTCGGGTTTTCTCCGCGTAAGATTGGAAGTATCTAGGCAACGTTTCGATGAAGTCTCATTCATCATCTTCAGGCTTCTGTCTTCAGCTCTGTGCTTCTCAGAGTGATGTGAGCTTGCAGCTGCTTCTTCCTTTTAACTACTAGTGGGGGTGTGGCTTGATTGGGTGGGGGCTTGGCTGTGTTCTGATTGGGTGGGGCGTGTTCTCATTGGTTGGGGGTTTGGCTGTGTTCTGATTGGTTGGGGGTTGGCCATGTTCTGATTGGCTGGAGGTGTGTTCTGTTCAGGTGGGGGCTTGGTTGTGCTCAGGTTGGTCTTAGTTACTGGGGATTTGAGCTGGTGAGCTGTGATCTTGCTGTTTGGCTTGAGTTCGTGGTCGTGCTGCATCTTCATGGTGGGGGTCAGTTCGCTTCATATATGGCTCAGAGGGGTTTGAAGTGGGTAGTGATGCAGCTGCAGTGCGGCTTCTGGTCTGTGGTCGTGTCTCATCTTCTGCGTGGGTGTGAGTCTGCTTTTTACGTGGAAGTGTGGTGGTGGCATCTTGTGTGGCCCTTGTGGGTGTGGGTCTGGTGTCATTCATCATGTTAGGTACTCGTCTGTTCATGAGGGCGGGTTTCCAAATGGCTGGTAAGCGGGAGGTGTCATCTCTTTTATTCATGCTGTGTGGGTGTTTTTCTATCTCTATGGCTTCTCTGATTTTTCTATCTCTATGGCTTCTCTGATTATTCTGTTGTTGAAGTGTTCGGTTTTGGCGATAGTTCTGGTATTTTTAAAGTCAATCTCATGTCCTGTGGCTTTGAGGTGTTGGACCAGGGAAGAGGTCGGTTCTTCTTTTTTGATTGAGTTCTTATGTTCTTCAATGCGTGCACTTATTCTTCTGTTAGTTTGTCCAATGTATGTGGTGGGGCAGGCGGTGCAAGGGATTTCGTATACTCCTTGGTTTTCTAACTCGATTTTGTCTTTAGGGTTTCTTAGGATGGTGGATATTTTTCTGTTTGTGCAGAATGCTGTTTTAATGTTGTGTTTTTGGAGGATCTTGCTGATTTTGTCTGTAGTGCCTTTTATATATGGGAGGAGAGCTTTGCCGTTCTCTTGTTCTCTGTCTTGGATTTTGGTTGGGGTTTCTTTTTGGATTAGGTGGGTAATCTTCTTTCTTTGGAATCCATTGGCTGTTAGTACGTTGGTGAGAGTGTTTAGTTCGGTTTTTAGGTGTTGTTCATCAGTTAAGCATTTTGTTCTGGAGATGAGTGTCTCAGCTACGGAATTGATCTGTGCTGGGTGGTGGTGTGAGAGTGCATGTAGATAGTGGTTTGTATGTGTTTTCTTCTGGTAGATGGTGTGTCCTAGGGAGCCATTGGGTTTTTTGTATACCAAGACATCTAGGAAGGGAAGTTGATTGTTAGCTTCTGTTTCCATGGTGAATTGTATTTTGGGGTGTAGGCTGTTGAGGTGTGTGAGGAAGTTGTTCAGTTTTTCTTTCCCATGTGGCCAGATTATGAAGGTGTCATCTACGTATCTGAGCCAGAGTTTGGGTTTGTGATCATATTTTTCTAGAGCTTGTGTTTCAAAGTGTTCCATGTAGAGGTTTGCGATGACAGGTGAGAGGGGTGATCCCATGGGTGATCCTTCTATTTGTTTGTATTTTTGTCCATTGTACCCTGTTTCTCCAACAATACGGCCTCCCCAATAGGAAGTCCCAGCATGTTTTATAGGCATGAAATGAAATTAAGCCCTCCCCCAAATTAAGGCCTATATTAAAACATGCGAAATGGGGGAATGGTGGGGGCTTGCCATTAGGAAGCACTTTTGTTGCACACCTGGATATGGTGCTGCCTGCGTTGACCCGATCGTGGCCTGCCGAGGTCAACATCAAGCCATTGCCACCCGAAGATGCAAGGGGGAATTGTCACCCGAAAGACGGCCTAGCCATTTTTGGGCTCAAAAAATAAGACCCGGCCTTATTATATGAGAAACACGGTAGGTGAAGTATGTATTGGATAGACAGTGGTTGGTCAGATCTAGGATGTGCTGGGGGGGGTGTTGTATTTGTTTGGATGACTGTCAAAGCTTCTTTTATTGGCACTTGGGTGAAGAGGGATATGACATTGAAGCTCACTAGTAGGTCGCTGGGTTGTAAGTTTTGTTTCTTTATGATCTCGATGAACTGGAATGAGTTTCTTACATGTGAGTTGATGGATTCTGCATAGGGCTGTAGTTGTTTGGCGAGAAATTTGGCTAGGTTTTGTAGAGGTGAGCCTATGGAGCTGACTATTGGTCTAAGTGGAGTTCCTTCTTTGTGTATCTTGGGAGACCATAAAGCTTAGGGCATCTGGATGATTTTCTCTCTGGGTATGATTCTTTGCTGGATTTCTTCACTGATGGGGGAGGCTTTTATTTTGGATCTGGTGGTTTTTTCTAGGTAGGTGGTGGGGTCTGTCTTTAGGGGTTTGTATGTGGGGTCTAGGAGTAGGTTGGTTAACTTGGTTTGGTAGTCAGATGTGTTCATAACCACTGTCGCGTTGCCCTTGTCTGCTGGTAGGATTATTATGCTGGTGTCTTCTTTCAGGTTACGTAGTGCAGTTTGTTCTTCTTTGGATAAGTTGCTTTTGGGTGGTTTGCTAGCGCAGAGGATGTTGGTGATTTCGAGTCTGATTCTATTAGCATCATCAGGGTTGGTTTTGGTCAAGCTGGTTTCAACTCCGCATATGATGGTTTCTGTGGGGATGTGTTTGGGAGCGACAGCAAAGTTGAATCCTTTTGAAAGGACCTTGGTTTCGGCTTCGGTGAGGATCTTGTCTGAGATGTTGTGCACTGTTTGTTTCATGTGTGGCTGTGAGGGGGAGGAGTTGGTTTCTGGCGTTGTTGTAGTTTTCTGAGTTTGTTGGTGTGTGTGTCTGTCTTGAGGGTGGTCTGTGTTTCGGCTCTCCAGACAGCGAGTTGTTTGGATTTGTCCCAAAGTAAGGGGTGAATCTTGTTGCTGAGTCTGAGGTGAAGTGTGAGGAGATCTTTGTTGATTTGGTCTAGGAGAAATCTTTTTGTGTGAAGTTCATTTCTAATTAGGGCCAATTCTGTTCTTTTTAGGATGCGTTTGGTGGCTGCTGTGTTGGTGTGGAATTTCAATTGGAAGCTTGTGGGAATTAAATTTTGATCTCGGCAGTTGCATAGGAATGCGAGGTCACATAAAATGGAAGCTCTTTGGACTTCAAGTTTTTCATAAGTCCTGGTCAGATGGTGGGTTTCCTCCCCGTAGAGGTGCAATATTTGTTTTCTGAGGTTCTCGTGGGTATTTGTATGTGGATCTTTGGTTAATCGGGTTTTCTCCCGCATAAAATTGGAAGTATCTAGGCAACGTTTCCATGAAGTCTCATTCATCATCTTCAGGCTTCTGTCTTCAGCTCTGTGCTTCTCAGAGTGATGTGAGCTTGCAGCTGCTTCTTCCTTTTAACTGCTAGTGGGGGTGTGACTTGATTGGGTGGGGGCTTGGCTGTGTTCTGATTGGGTGGGGTGTGTTCTCATTGGTTGGGGGTTTGGCTGTGTTCTGATTGGTTGGGGGTTGGCCATGTTCTGATTGGCTGGAGGTGTGTTCTGTTCAGGTGGGGGCTTGGTTGTGCTCAGGTTGGTCTTAGTTACAGGGGGATTTGAACTAGTGAGCTGTGATCTTGCTGTTTGGCTTCGAGTTTGTGGTCGTGCTGCATCTTCATGGTGGGGGTCAGTTCGCTTCATGTATGGCTCAGAGGGGTTTGAAGTGGGTAGTGATGCAGCTGCAGTGCGGCTTCTGGTCTGTGGTCGTGTTTCATCTTCTGTGTGGGTGTGAGTCTGCTTTTTACGTGGAAGTGTGGTGGTGGCATCTTGTGTGGCCCTCGTGGGTGTGGGTCTGGTGTCATTCATCATGTTAGGTACTCGTCTGTTCATGAGGGCGGGTTTCCAAATGGCTGGTAAGCGGGAGGTGTCATCTCTTTTATTCATGCTGTGTGGGCGTTTTTCTATCTCTATGGCTTCTCTGATTATTCTTTTGGGTGGTTTGCTTGTGCATAGGACAAGCAAATAAGACACCAAGTTACCAACATCCTATGCACAAGCAAACCACCCAAAAGCAACTTGCAGAAAAATGAAATCAAAGCGCTACAAACCCTGAAAAGAGATAGCAAAGACCTCCCAGCAGATAAAGGGAATGCCACTGTAGTAATGGACAGAAAAGACTATGAAACAAAATTGACAGACCTACTCCAATACAAACCCATAAACACAGACCCAACCAGATATCTGGAAAAATTAACCAAGAAGAAAATTATAACCAGCCACATAAGCAAAGAGATCCAACACACGATCATACCCAGAGAGAAATCTTCCAGATGCCCCAAACTATACGGCCTCCCAAAAATACACAAAGAAGGCATACCTCTCAGACCCACAGTCAGCTCCAGAGGAGCACCACTACAAAACCTAGCTAAACACTTAGCAAAACAGCTACAGCCCCATGCTGAAACAGCAGCTTCACATGTACAAAACTCATACCACTTCTTGGAATTGATCAAAGATCTACATGTGGAGCAGGAAGATCTGCTTGTAAGCTTCGACGTGGTTTCACTATTCACTCAAGTCCCGATAAAAGAGACCCTGGAAATCATCAAAAATAAATACCAACCAGCTAAACACCTCATGGAACTAACAGAACACTGCTTAACCAACACATATTTCATATACAAAAGACAAAGATACAAACAAATTGAAGGGGCCCCTATGGGATCACCAGTCACCTGTCATTGCAAACCTGTTCATGGAAGAATTCGAATCCAGAGCCCTGGCCAATGCCATCCACAAACCCAAACTATGGTTAAGATACATCGATGACACATTCGTGATTTGGCCCCATGGAAAAGAAAACCTAAACAACTTCCTAACACACCTAAACAGCACACACCCCAAAATCAAGTTCACCATGGAAACGGAAACAAACAAACAACTACCATTCCTAGATGTACTAATCTACAAAAAAAACAGATGGCACACTAGGACACACCATATACCAGAAGAAAACACACACCAACCACTACCTCAACGCCCAATCCCACCACCACCCAGCACAGATAAACTCCGTGGCTAAAACACTAATTACTAGAACCAAACGCCTGGCAGACAAGACACACATTAAGACTGAACTATGCACCCTGACCAAAGTACTGACAGCCAACGGCTTCCACAAAAGCAAAATCACCGGCTTGATCCACAAAAACACACTGAGACATAATAGAGACCCAGAAGATGAACAGACCTATGGAACAGCTGTCCTGCCCTACATAAGAGGCACTACAGACAAAATTAGTAAGATACTACACAGACACCACATCAAGACTGTCTTCAAAACAGACAGAAAAATAGCAGCCATCCTCAGAAACCCCAAAGATAAAATTGACCTGGAAAACCAAGGCATATACGAAGTCCCCTGTGCATCATGCCTGGCCACATACATTGGACAGACCAATAGAAGAATAAGTACCCGCCTGGATGAACACAAAAATGCAATCAAAAAGCTGGAACACACTTTCTCACTAGTCCAACACATGGAAGCCACAGGTCATAGCATCAACTTCAATGGCACCAAAACCCTAGCCACTATAGAAAACCCCAGCCACAGAATCATCAGAGAAGCCATAGAGATTGAAAAAAGACCTGAAAGCATGAACAGAAGAGATGATTCCACCAGACTGTCAATCATTTGGAAGCCTGCACTCACAAACAAAAAAAATCTCCACACCACAAGCCAGGCAAACACCTGGGCACAAACAGATCCCCCCCTGATACCTCCAGCTCAAACACACCCCAACCAGGCACCCAGATGAAACCTAGCTTCCTAACTAATGATAGCCGTCCATTCACCCGGAGCCAAGCTGCACTAAAGGCCTCCAATAAAGTAACACAATGTTGCCAGCCAATCAAGATACAAAAAGAGCCAAAAAACAGACAGAAGATATTAGAAACACCAATCAAGCAGAACACAGCAAACTCCAAGACCAATAAACACAGACCAAGACTCTCAACCAATCAGGATGAAGAAAAAACCATTCTGGCACAGCAATAGGCTGCCCCAAATTCAAATCTGAAACCACTGAAAAAGCCTGACTCACAGATGAACACTATACAGAAGCCTGATGATGGCAGATGAGATTCTGCCGAAACGTCGCTACAACTTTAAAAGCACAACTGCTATGACGTGGGAAAATACCCGAACAAAGCCGAATGCCATACATGTAAGTACCTGAAAACTTAAGAAAACAAATATATATATATATATATATATATATATATATATATATATATATATATATATATATATATATATATATTTGTTTTCTGAGGTTTTTGCGGTATTTATATGTGGATCTTTGGTTATTCGAGTTTTTAAGTAACTTCCAATTTTACGTGGGAGAAAACCCGAATAACCAAAGATAGATAGATAGATAGATAGATAGATAGATAGATAGATAGATACATACACACACACACACACACACACACAGAACTGAAGCCTTTTTTCACTGCTACCTTGTTACCACTATTATTATAAAAAGATTAAAAAATGCCTTATAAACTTGTAAATGTTTTTTAGGGGAAAATATATATTTTTGAAGTTATGACTCAAAATACAGTACCTGCTGGAATGTTAACATAAAATATTTGAAAACCACAGTATATTCACAATAACATACAGTAATAGTTAAAAGTTTGTGAATCCTTTTGGATTTTTAGTATTTCTGCATAAAATGATCTAAAACTAGATAAAGAAAACCCAGTGAAACAAATGAATAAAAAACATCATACTTGTTCATCCATTCATTGAGAAAAATTACATCCTTGAGTAAAATTTCTCGGAGCTGATGTGCAGGACTGATCAATAGTTTTAGAAAACGATTAATTGCAATGATTGCTTGCCCAAGGGGTATGCATCATTGAAAAAAATGAAGGTTCACATTTGCTATATAGAAATATGTAGGTTTCAATCATTTCCCCCAATAAATAAATGAACATCTACTGTATGTCTTTCACTCATTTGTTACTGGCTCCTCTTTATATTATTTTAGGACTTGTATGCACATTAGAATAAGTATGTTATGTACATTATAATATGTATTAAGCCACACATGCAGAAATATTGAAAATTTAAAAGGGTTCACAAGTTTTAATCATCTCTGTAGACTTAATTTAGGTTAATGTTTAATTTTAGCCAATATCCTTCAGTTTGCATTATTTTTTAGTAGGATTTCAAAGTACTATATACCTTCCCAGATGATGGAGGAGAAGGACTGGCACAGGGACTGGGATAACTGATACTATCTGTAGATTTCACAGATGTTTGGTCTGCCCTGTCATCTGTACTTCGTTTGGAATGCACAACACCCCTTTCTTTGTATTTCAGCGGTTGGTGAAATGCTGGAGAGGTAGATTTCATTAAGACTCTGTAAATGAAAAGCAGAATGTAGTGTTTAATAAAATTAAAACTGTGGTTCTAACCAGACATACTGAAGCTTTATTGTTGTTTTAAAAGGATTTCTGCAGGATGCACATTTCATATGCACTTATACAAGACAATCTCCTCATTGTAGTATACAATGTGTATATGCCACAAATTACGTGGCATAACCATACCTGGTGTTAGGTAAATAGCTCAGAAGCATAGAAATACTTAACTGTTTTCAAGGTATTTCTGGGATTTGTTATTATGAAGCTAGGTTTAAGATTTGGGAACGGGAAGAAATTTATGTAATACTTACTGATACCTAATATCATCAGAGCCATAATCTGAGGTATCCTAAAGGTATCCTTGGGCTTCCTGCAAAGTTACCTTAATTTCCTGGAAAAATAACAATACTAATGCTAATGTAAATGTAAGGTTTAAAAGAAGTGTTATAAGAGATACAATACCTTAATATTGTATTGTTTTGTTCTTTGTTTATATCATAGCTTAATGTTGCTTTGGGAGTATTTCTGAAAGAGAAAAAGTAAAGAATTAAGTATATTTCAGAGATTATCATGATTGTCATCATTATGACCGCTGACTCCAAAAAAGATTTTCTTGCCATTTGGACAGAGAAGGCACATTTTCATCAGTGCCACAAAACCGCAATACTTAGAAGACCTGAAGCTCAATCACTGTCAAATGTACCCTACGATTTTTAGCAGAAATAACTGGAGAATAGTTTTGAAAGATGTTATAACCAAGTTCAAATTATACTCACATCTTTCATAAAGCATTCCTTTATTTCCTATGTATTTGATTTTGAAGTTAAAGAGTTTATGTAGTATCTGGCTTTATGTTAAAACTTATGTTTTGTAAGTTTATACACATACACACACACAGAGGACTCACAGTAAAACTATATAGTGAGAGATCTTTTATATATACTTGTATGCAAACATATCTATTTACATATTGACTTTCCACAATCAGAGAACTAGCAGAATCTTCCCATATAATATAGCATGTTTTTAAACTGTTTGGAAAATAATTATTTGATATTCTAATAAAACTAAACTGCACTTTAGCAGGTTATCAATGTTTTAATTAATGAAAACAAAGCAATAAAAGAAGCAGTTTTAGGTAGTAGTGAAGTGGCCATTCATCCATCCATCCGCCCATCCATCCATCTATCTATCCACCTATCCATCTATCTCATTCAATTGCAGAATTATGCATTTTTTCGGAAGAGTAAACAGCAACCAGATGCCTTAATCCACTTTCCCCAAATGACATAGGTTATGTAGCACCAAGAAACAGGTATACGTCTTCCTGAAAGAAGCACAAACACATAATATGAGGTGACCCACCTAGCTGAACAGCGAATTGTTTCAGTAGTCCTGTCATTTCTAAAAGAAAAAACAAACCTGAAAACTATTTCTCCATTTGTTACTAGGATTCCTTAAAAATGAGTTTCCCCATTAGTAAAACTTGAGATTATTAACCTTTCTGTATTAAAAGCATCATCTGCAAACTCTGATTCTCCTGAGCTTTTTCGACTGGTGTTTGATCTCCAAGAAGATGCCAAGGGAAGTTCTTCGGATGACATAGGTCTTGGTCTTTGCCCAATTCCTGAAGGCTGCTGCAGACCTGCAGATTGTTCTTCAGTGCTCAAAACTGCAATGATTGCTCGTATTGTTGCTTCATCAACTTGAGACCATGGCTTTGAAGGAGCTCTCATACGTCGCAGAAATAAACTATGCCATTTTTGTCTTAACTGCAAGAGGAGGCTAGCAGCCTGTTTAAAAAAAACAAGTTTTATTTGAGCATACATACCTTTGAGTCTTTTTTGAAACTTGACAATTCAGATACAAATAACTATGTAAACTGAACTTTCTACAGCTCCAATACTATTAACTGAATTAAATGACAAATATAAGATCTATGAGTCATAAACATACTATATTTTTGCATTCCATACTTATCCCATGAAATAGATATTTTGCTGCATTTTCCCTTTTTTATATATGTGAACATGAACATTTCCAAATCTACAGCCAATCTATTACATCCTCAAATATAGGGACAATGCAAAAGACCTGAAAGCAAACTGAACTTTCATGACCTTAAATGGATAACAGGAAGATAACTGTAAGTGGTCTGAATTTTAATTTTTGTGCAGAATCAAAAGACAAAAGAAAAGAAACCTTGTATTAACACCATCAACATTGAACTTTTATCGTCTAATATGAATTGGTACCCAGGAGCATACTGACAAAGGGCAGCAATTCCACTCAGCAGTCAGAGCAAGCAGCTTGATTGACAATCTCTTTGAAGATTTAATCTACTCTATTTTAAAGCTTTGTATGCCACTGGCAATTGCCACATTGTGTGCCAACAAAATGTTATGTTCATTAAGAATTATTTGAAACTACTGATAACCAATTTTATGGAGTTCATATTTGTGCTGGAAAAATATATTTATATCTATGTTCTCTGCACCATCCTTTTTTTAAAATAAATCCTCAAACCTTTCATATCTTCTCCAATTTTTCAACTCTTTATTTCCAAAATTACTTTACTTTTTCCCCCCCCAACAACTAAATTCCAAATACAGTTACACAGATAAATGCAAGATGCTACAAAAGTTCCGTGAATTTACTGAAATATAATAGTACAGATTTTTTCTTCTTCCACAAATCTATATTTGGAATCCTCAGCTTAGAAACCTTTAAGCAAATATTTCTCTCTTTTTTTTTTTGGAGGGCGGGGGGAGAGATGTATTAGATGTTGTTTTTTTTAGCAATCAGTTACCTCTGGATCTAATTTGAAATTGAGCCACTCATCTAATTTTAAAGCAGCCAAGTTTGCAGTTGTTCGATCCTCCATTTCACTATCACTGCTATCGTTAGGGACACCATCAACTACATTAGAAAACAAAGATCCTATGTATTAGTCATTTTAAAATCATATTTAAATTTTGAGATTTTAATTATTAATCTCTACTAAGAACTCCCAAAAGTAAATATTCAATTTTCCTAAAACACAAAGTTATAGAACCATTGTTTTTCCAGGAAAGAGGAAACATTTCTGGAATCTGTATATTATGCACTGTATATATACAATCATATTCATTTACTTTGCAAATTAGTTTACGTAACTAGAACAATTATGATATATCGAGACTTATACAACTTTTTAAAGAATATACTGTTAGAAAGTACTAGAAATTTAGAGCTGTATAATTATTACAAGTTAGTTCAATATTATAGAAATATTATACTTGCAATCTTATTTAATATTTAATTTTTATAATTAGAAATGAAATCAGGACTATATATGTATACATTCTCAGACAAATACATAAATATAAAATTATGATTGTTCATACTGTGATTTACCCACCCACCCGTCATCAATCGCTGACCATCCATTTTTCTTTTACCCAACCCATTAAAAATCATGTTTAGATTTACATTGTACAACACATGCAACAAAAATAACCCCTTATGCACGTTGACATTTTGATCCAGTAATTATAACATTAATTTTCAAGGGTTTTTAAAATATAAATTAAAGGAATACAAATACCCTACCTCGGAAGGAAGAAGGCTCCTGTAAAGCATTACTTGGCAACCTAGCTGATCCACAGAAGAGGGCCACTGTGACTGGAGTCACAACTGAGCAGCACCTGATATTAGCTATTCGGTGGGCTCTTGTCATTTCATCATATATAAGCCAGTCAGTGGGAAGTGCTTGAATAGCTGCTACTTGGCCATTCGCAGGAGGAATCTGTTAGCAGTTCCAACAAAGTAGTTTGTTTCAGAATAATAAAAGAGGCAATTAAAAAACATTCACTTTAAACTATGTTGCACAAATTAACAAGAAAAGAATTGGGATCAGTTAATGTTCTCAGATTATTAATCTAAGCAGCTGTAGAGTTTTGTTAAAATTTTAGGCAGGATATTTCATGTAAATCAATTTTAGTTTGCTGAAAGCCAAACAATCTATTTGTATTCTAGAACTGAATACCTTACAACAAAAATGTTGTTAAATATCAAATGCAACAAATCTATGGTTAATAAAAATGTTAAATATATATATGTGTATATGCATGCGTGTAGAGAAACATAACACTATTTCCCATATATTCACCAAGTATAAAAGATTATATGCAGAGTTTATTCATGTAATTCATAACCTGATGTATGTCTTTATTTAATCTTCCACTGGCTAATCAGATTCAGACCTGCTTAATTCTTGGGTGGGAGATTTTCAAGAAAAACAAAAAGCTCTAGACTGAATGGGAAAGATGAAAAAAGGACCCAGAAGAAAATAGTGGCAAACAATTTAATTCTGCTAAGAAAATACATGAATGTGTCTCTGAAATCAACAAAGAGTCATGCTCAATTTTAAAAAGACTTTATCTTTTCACTTGTCCTCTAAACAGAAATTAATCAATAGTTGAACTCTTTAATCTTCCTACAAGCTGTTCAATCAGCAAACTAGGTTTCACTTTTCATACTTAGTAAATGTTTTAAAGCCTGGTAAATTATGTGAGAAATCCTCATGGGAAAAGGTATCCCAAATATCCGAGGGAGTTGCCCATAGATCTGGGATTCTCCCACCACCACCAAAAAAATCTGAATAGCAAAGTGTGCAAAGCACTTGAAAAAGATGCACCACAAAGTGTATTAGAATAAGCCAAGTATTAAACCTAGGACACACTTAGTTTGGGCCTCAGTAACTGCTTTGAAGGCTATCTCCAATTCTTTTTTCTCATGGGCCAGGACTGCAACCCTAATAATTTTATCTTACCTTTTTATACTGGGGCTGGCTAAGAACGGATGTAGGATGAAAACGGACTTTTTTCTCTTTTGGACCAGTCAAAACTACATTCTCTCTGTCAACATGAACGATATTTGGATACATTCCAGCTACTAAGGCTCCTTTAACTACAGCCCAATTTTCTGAGTTTGTATTCACATCCCTTATATCACCACCACCTCTGGCTCTAACAAAACCTGAAAAGGAAACAAATAACTGATTAATTATTTAAAAACCCAACTCTATTACTTGTTACGATTATCTGTCAGCCTGGATAGTTTATTAACTCTCACTTTGTTGTTAAGATATATTAATTGTACATTTAGCACAGATGAATTCTACTGAAAAACAGATATTGGGAATTTGCTCTCTACTTTATTTGGCTGATTTGTACTTATCTTTTGGTATCTTAATATCAATACAGATTGTTGAAGTTTGGCAGATACAGAAACTTATGTAATTCTGAATCTTCCATAAGACACTTTTTTCACCATTAGCAATTATACAAAGGTGTTAATAATCCAATTAAAGATACTTATGAATTAACTATAAATTCAGAAAGTGCAGTCTGGAAATACTTTTCCTTAAAACAATTAACATAAGCAACCTCTGAAAGTTTCTTTCTAACAGATATTCAGAAAATTACACAAAAATGGAATTCATTCCAATCCTCAAACATTTTCCCTATTTTAATATTTAAAATAACATAAAGGATAGGAACGTGAACTTGAATAGAAGAAACTAGTTTTGAACACAGAAATGAGTGATATTTTTGTGCAGTATTCTGAGTACTAGGTAGGCACCCCCTCAGAAAACCTAATTGAAATTAGTGGGAGAATGAATCATAGGCAAAATAAAAACAATATGGTAATTTATACTATTCTAGGTACAATGATTCGACTTCATTGTATAAATTACCTTAAATTCTGACATAGATTTGTTTAAATAACTACATTTTTATTATTTTCCATGTGACTATTAAACTACATATAACAACTGTCCCTTTATTTTTGTATTAGGAAACTACAGTAATAATGTGGTATTTACTATGTGTGTCAATACTGAATACTGCAATGTGGCTTGAATAAATTACAGCAGCTTATTCTTTCCAAATATACCAAATCAAACACAATAAGGAAAGTTGTGGGTTTCTACATATGGAACCAAGAGATGGTTTTTGTTATTATTTATTATTATTATGAATATACAGATTTTTACCTGATGCTCTCAGCTGCCCAAGCAACTGTGTTCTCATTCCTATGATTATTTCCATGGTTGCCTGAGAAAGGAAGTTCTTCTCACAAAAAGCTCTTTCCCAGCCATCACTTCGTGCTTTCTGCCATGCCTGCCAAAGATGTTGGTTTAAAATGATTAGAACAACAGATAGATAGATAGATAGATAGATAGATACAGACAGACAGACAGACAGACAGACAGACAGACACATCTGCAGTGGCCTTTCAAAACCTAATCCCTTTCCAGATTACAAAAAAAATATGTATTTCTTCCCATCTCTCAAACTTACAATCCTAAACCAATATCTATACTGCCTCTGCAGGCCCTTTGGACAGAAGATCAGTTTAATGAATCCATAATTCAAAAGGCAAAAACCATTGCACTGTCTCTGAAGCAACTTATTAGGAGTTGCAGAAGTCTTCCAAAATTGTGTCCCCTTGAGAGCAGGAAACTCATAACAGCTGAAAGGGAGAGTTCACCAAAAGTCTCTAGTTTCCTACAGCCACTGAGTATATTTGGAAAATAAAACTGACAGAAGCAATTTCCCACACAGCAATGAAGAGAGCACTTCACTCTTCATTGCTCTTGAACACTTTTCAAATCAAACAATCTTCTTGAGCCCTCCATTAACCTTTTCTTACATGCAGCAAATAAACCAAAGGACAGCTTTATAACAATGCTTTTTTATACAGAACAGATGTCCTTTTCCGACAGTATAATCTTTACAATTGTTTTTCTCTTATTATTTCAATTAATACAGGATTAAAAAAATATAAAAAATTTAAAAGTTTCAGCAATTGATTTTAACCATATTACAGCATTACAGGAACCAGAACTGCAAGCTGCAGAGGTTCCCACTTTTAACCCAGGTTAAAGAATGGAAGTCTTGAAATGATGAAGAAAAAACAGAGAATACACATAGAATCAATAGAACACTATTGTCTTTTGCCAGCTGGCAACAATGAAAAAAAGGAAACAAATAGCAGATGGCAAGCAGCGGCTAGCTGGCAGCAGCAAAAAGGAGACAGGAACTAACAACAATATAGATTAGATTTTCAAGAGCTCTGCCCTAATTATATTACTCCTAAGGTAACTTTTCAAAACAATTTGATCTAGCTAAAATAGCTTGTCTGTTTCATATAATCAAACATGAATTGTTAAATGTTCTTCTGGTAAATAAACATACAGTACCTGGAAAGCCCGAAGAAGGGCCATATGGTCACTAAATGTTCCCGCAGTAAATCGTTTTCTACACAGCATGGCTGCACGTTTTTGAGAAGCCTGTGTGGGTAGCACAAAAGGATCCCGATACGCAAGTGTGCAAGCAATTGTCAGAATAGGATCCAGGCACTTCAGAACCACAGCGCACAACACCATTTTCCCAAGATGGGGTTCTACAGGTAAGTCAGCCAGATGATAGCCAAGTTCTGTTAAATCTTCCCAGGTGTCCATAGCATCTATGGTCTATTAAAACAAATTATAAGCAATTTTGTAGACAGCCGTGCATAATCTGACATCTTTTCTGGGCCATAATTAAAGTTCAAATTCAAGTTAAAAGTTTTTTCATTCTCTTTACTCACCTTAAGCATCTGTACAGCATTTCTCACAATTAAAGCAGGAGGTGGTTCTGGAGCTTTCATTAAGAAGTCAGCAATTGGACAATTGATGGGAGCTAGCAATTTTGTGTGTAAACAAAGCTCCTATAATGTAAAGATATCTTTTTCAGATCATGACTTCATTTACAGTACAATCTTACATATGTCCACTTAGATGTCGGTGATGGAATAGAGTGTTTATTTTTCTCAATTTATTCTACCCATTGTAGCAACTTCAGCTTTTCTCTGAGGGAGATGAGTGGTTCAGAAATATGAAACATACATAAATATGTAAAGTGCTAAGAAAACTAGTCTGATTGAAAAAAAACATTAGATTCTAATATTGCAGTTCAACTTCAACATCTATAAATATTTTGTTTAACACACACAAACACACACACATATATACATACAATTTCTTTGCTTTTCATCTCTCAGTTCAGGAGACTCTAAGCCACTGCACAAATCACAATTGTCTTCTGACATTCAGGAATAATTAGCTAATATAAATTCTAATATTAATTTTTTTGGAACTATTACTGACTACGGACTTTACACAATGGAACATCACCAAAATATCTAGCAAACTCAATTAGTTTTGTAAATAACAATGCCTAGGATTATAATTCAACTGCATATATTTAAGGTATAATATAAAAAGGGAAATCTAAAAGATACATTAGCTTTTTTGACATGCTGAAGCAGAAATTGGCCTGGATCACTTTATATTTTTGATACTTTTTGAAATACTGAAATCACATAAGGTCAGATATTCTCAGGTAAAATTTCAAACATTTCATTGCAGACAATCTGTGAGATTTCAATGATTTAAAAATTATATTCCAGTTGACAAAATATTTTCCAGTGCAAAAAAAATGTGTTGCTTGAATCTTTAGGAATATTCCAAGGTATGTTGTATATGCAGGCATGAAAAGAAAACCCACAACAAATTCAACACTGCATATTAAATAAACTCTTGTTCAAGAGATATCCAGGCTGAAATGAAGGATATCTCATAAAAATCTACTATCCCATTAAGTATTTAGTATAATTTAACATTTAGCACACTTTAATACTGTTATTTTTTAATTTTCAAAAGATTTCAAGGTGTTTTTTTTCATGCAATGCCTTCAAAACATACATATTTGTTGTGCATAAGGCTCAACCAAAAATGGTTTAAAGTTTATTGAGCAAGCCAGGCTTACTCTTGTAAATACATACATACATACATATATACATTATCTGAACCTAGAAACCATCATTTCATATTTGCTTGTCTCCTCAGGCTATTTTTTGGATATGGAAAGAAATTCTTCAACTTAATTGATAAAAAATATCAGAAAGTAAAAAAACCTAACATTTCTTTAATATCCATTTCTAAATTAAAATGAATAAAAAGTGAATCAGGGGTATTTGTTAAATTTCACAACTTGTGCTAAGCCTCCCTAGTTGATAGGCTAACTTGAGCCAAATCCTCACAGGTGATCCAACAAATCATAGTTAAAATAAAGCACAATTTAACTCAAGCACAGTATTACGAGGTCTTAACAATACTCACTTGTAGAGGCATTCTTAGAAGTTCAGGAGTCTGAAATTCCAACATATTTTGAAATCTTAACCTACTGAAAAGTCTAAAACAAATTCCAGGTCGACAACGTCCTGCCCTTAGAAGTAAAACATTATTTAAGTTATATTAAAACATTAAAAGTATATGAGTAAACTATCAAAGCAGATTAAAAAATCATTCATTAAAATGTCTGTCCTAAGTTAACATTCTTTCCACTTTTAATTTTATATATCTGTGAGGCTTTCTTGCTAGCTCTAGAAAATGGATTTTTTAATGATGTATCTTAAAAATATCTCTAATACAAGTCTAGAAAAATATTTTTTTATAGTTTTGTTACCTGCCCTTCCTCTGAACAGCACTTGCTTTAGAAATCCACACCATCTTAAGCATAGTTACACAATTCAGTGCATCAAAGGACTTCTACAAATTTAAGAAAAATCTACATTATAAAACATAAATGTGTATTTATTAATTACATTTATATTCCTCTAGCTCTTGGCAATTAACATGATATAATTATGAACACCAAATTAGTAATTAAGATATATACATATATATATATATGTACGTATGGTATTCAGCTTTGGTATTCAAATTTAAAACTGAAACGGCTGTGAAAGTCTGACTCACAGACAAACACAATACAGAAGCCTGATGATGGCAGATGAGATTCTGCCGAAACGTTGCTACAACTTTAAAAGCACAACTATAATGACGTGGGAAAATACCCGAACAAAGCTGAATACCATACATATAAATACCCACGAAAACTTAAGAAAACATATATATATAATGCCATCCTAAGTTTCTTTACATTTTTCTACAAAGTAACTTTCAATTAAAATATACATATTATAAAAATATCCATGACATTAAGGCAAGCATACCTCTTTCATTTTTCCTGAGTCAATCACAAAAACAACATCATTTACTGTGATACTGGTTTCTGCAATATTTGTAGAAAGTATCTGCAGAAATGAAAACAACAACCTTGTAATGACAGATTTATCTAAAAAAATCATTAAAGAACTAAAGTTATTTGATACTTGCTATTTTGCGGATGCCTAGAGGAGAAGTCTTTAGAACCTTTTTCTGATCAGACGTCTGCATATTTGAGTGTAGCATAAACACCTGGAATCTGATAGCAAAAAATCAGAATGGAATACCAAAAATATTGCAGTTTTGAAAGTAAATCAAAAAGCCCTTCAAAATAAAAATGTATGAACTTTTACCTGTGAGCATTATCTGCAAATCTTTTGTCATCAAAGAGTATGCGATCTCTCAATCCAACTATCTCATCATATCCAGGAAGAAAAATTAAAACTGCACCTGTATAACGAAGTTCAAATACTAAAGAAAAATGAACCTAAGCAATTCTAATTATTATTGCATTCAAGTTTCTCACAATTGATAAAAGTAGCTTTAGAATTTTGATGAGTTATATATGTTGAGAACTCTCAACTTTAGTTGAGAACTCACTTTCTAAAGGATTTTTCTATTATCAGCTAGTTCAGATTGTTCCTGAATGCAAATGCAAGAGAAATATAAATAAGCCAAGGTTTCTGCTTTCTTGCCTATGTAACTGAATGTGAAATCTCCTCAATTTCATTTATATGCATTTAGCTTTGCTCATAATTGCAAGAAACAAGTGAAAATATCTAATCACATGCTGCTGAAAAAATACAAAAAAAATCTCACTGCTGGATTAGGTTATGTGTATGTATACACATACATACACATACACACACACACACACACAGAGAGAGAGAGAGAGAGAGAGAGAGAGAGAGAGAGAAGAGCGCCTTGGGGTACATGCTGGAATATAATGCAAGTAATCTATCCTTCAGTCACTGATTTTTAGCATATCTTATCTCTCAGGTCTTTCAGAATTTCTAACTTATTTTATAGTTATTTTAATTTCTTAGTCATCCTGAGCAAAAACACCTCTTTAATTAATAAACAAATAAACCCATAAATGAATTAAGCAAACCTTAATATGAAATAATATATTAATACGGGGCATAGCTAAATAGACATTACCTGCATCACAGCTATGGCAGATGTTGTATAGTAGGTGCATTATCAGGTCAAGATCTACCTTTTCATCATCAAAACTGTAGTGATAAGCTTTCAAGAGCTCCCGATCTTCTATATTCAGTTCACCGGCATTAGCATGGACCAAGGAACTTTCATCTAAATTACCAGACTCTAATGAGGCACTGAAATATACAGCAGAGATAATTAAAGTAAGCTAATATTTACGAAATAGGTGTTAAACCTAAAAAACAAAAATAAGAAATCCCAAAATGATTTTTTTCTCATTTTACAGATATTTGGAAACTACAAAGAAATCTTTCTAGAAATGCAACAGCATTGATTCAACAAAGACTGTTAATCCGGGATTTTCTGTCTATTTTCTCTTCATTCCCAAAATCCTAAAGAGCCAATAGTAATTCTATCTTGGTTAATAATCCACTGAATTTACCTAACAGAATAACTTCATTAATCCATAATCTTACTCAGATGCTTTAATTTTTTTAATTCATTCAGTGAAAACATTGAAAAACTAATCTCCATAGAAAGCAACAGAGTTAATACTTTCAGTATGAACTATTTACTCTAATGTCAAGAAGATGAAAGGGGTTACGCTTTTATTTATTAGACATATATACCGCCCTCTTGTCTCTTCAAAGTTCCTTAATGGTTTCTATAACTCAAAGATGAGAATACAGAACCAAACCACTAATTCAGAATGTTCCAATAGAACAACTCATATAGTGCTGTTATGCACTTGAAATGACTCCCACTCAAAACTAAAAAAATATGTTTTATAGTACATTAAATTACCTCATTTTTTAAAACCTCTTCCCATACTGTGTTACAACTGCTCTTCAATGATGTTCCAGTTCATCCTATTTTATATCTTTCAAATACAAGCTACATTACAGAAACAAATCATTTGCTAATTTTGCCAGGACCATTAATGCCTTGTTTTAGAGGTAGCTTGACTTTGAACATATACAACAAGAAGAACATAAACTGTGAAGTGCAAAGTATGCAATAAAAATAGCTTGGGGATGATCCTAAAATACTTTTACTAAGCATTAAGAGTATCATTAAGTAACTCTTTTTCCCATTTCAATTTTATTATGATTTTTTTTACTTCAAAATGCTTAATCTGCTTCAAGAAATATAAATAGTCCTTGATTTACATTCGGCTAGTAACTGTTTGAAGTTACAACAGTACTGGAAAAAGTGACTTATGACCAGTTTTCATCCTTATAACCATTTCAGCATGGTCACATGATCAAAATTTGGATGCTTGGCAACTGGCATGTACTTATGACTGTTGCACTGTCCCTGGGTCATGTGATCACCATTTCTAACCTTTCCAAATGGCTAACAAGCAAAATCAATGGGCAAGATAATTTGTTTAGCAACCACATGATTCACTTAACAACTGCAATAATTTAACAACCATGGCAAAAAAGATCATAAAATGCAACTCACTTACTTATCAACTGCCTGCTTAACAATGGAAATTTGGGGCTCAATTGTGATTATCATTTGAGGACTAACTGTATTCCAAAAGGCCTAGATAGATTTATGTTAAGTAAAGGATCTCCCCAAATCAGGTATCAAAAGCATCCTAATCATGAAAAAGATTTTGATAGATTACTGCAGTGCATATTAGTAACAGAAAATACATTACCAATAGGATTCCAGCAGGTCAATTACTTCTGTCTGCCCAAAGTGTTTAGCCCAATCCAAAGCTGTCCTGTAAAAGTATTCAATAAAATGTTTGGTTTATGCACAACAATGGAACATTCTCAATCCTCTTTAGTTACATTCATTATGGGATTTGCCATAGGTCTATGAAGAACTTTTCAAACAAATGCTTCACAATGACATGTAAATCATGCAGGCAGCAGCAAATAGCTTAGAAAATAGCTACATAAGCCTAGAAAAAACAGGCCTGCTTTAATAGTTGCAAAAAATGTGCTTTCTATATGCTCCTTTGCACTTATTTTGAAGAATTTGAACAAGTCTGATCTGTAAACTTGTTTTATTACTCTGATATTTAATGAGTCTCTTAATGATAGGAAAAGAGTATCTTAATAATATTTGGATCTCTAAGGTTGCACCTTTAACTACTGCTACTAATACAAGTAATCTATAGTATATAAAAAAGTCATTACATTTTTCAGGTGTCATGTTTAATTTAATTATTTGCACAACCACCTATCTATAGCTATTTATACCAGCCTCACAAGTTTGCACTGAGTGGAAATGTTCCAGATTCCCTGCAACTGAAGTTTTTCTATTTAATGGGATGTGGAAGATTTTCTAACATTTTGCGTGCCTTTCCCCAACCCACCTCCACAAATATTCTATCAACTTTTCATAGAACCAAGAAGACCTGGCTTTTCTCCTTGTATTGGGCAAAGACAATAACTAAGCCCAGTTTGCTTGTTATCTCCAGCTTTGGGTATGCAATGTGTGTCACTTGTGGTTGGTAAAGAAAATAAGCAGGTAAGAAATACACCGCAGAGTAGCATTGGTAGAGGAGCTATGACCGTTTTGAAAAACATAGTTGTATGCAGTGATGTGACTATATCCTCAAGATCAGAATAGTGCAAGTAATGGTATTTCCTGTGGTACTCTATAAAGGTGGATTTTATATAAGACTAGGAAGTATACTGATGCTTTTGAGCTCTGGTGTTGAAAAAAACTCCTCAGAATACTATGGATAGCCAAGAAAACAAACAAGTAGATCATTGAACAAATCTGCACAATTCTCATTTAAGAAACTAATGACCAGGCTCTAATTATCCTCCTGTAGACACATTACTCAAAGATCTAGCTCTAATGCTGGAAAAGGTGGAAAGAAAGAAAAGCAAGGGATGACCAGTAGCAAGTGGGCAGACTTAGTTACAATGGCAATGGATACACCATTTGAAAACCAAGTTTGGCACACATTATCATGGAGAATACATATATACACACATGCATACATATATATGGAGAGAGAGTGTGTGTTTCACTAAAATCAATACTGTCCTGATAATACATAATCAAATAATAAACACAAGCTCTTGAAGTGAAGGTGAGGATATATAAGACAATCAATTGCTTAAAAGTTAAGTTAGGTCTAGTACAGGCTTGTCCAACCCGCGGCCCACGGGCCGCATGCGGCCCAGGTCGCCTCGTAATGCGGCCCAACGCCCACCCCAACCTTCATGAAAGATCCAGCGAGGAGGAGGAGGAGAGGCAGGCGCGAGGCAGGCGCGAGGCGAGCAACAGAAAAGGCGGGCAGCCGCAGCCCAAAAGTCCTGCCCCGCCACCTCCTGCTGTTGCCGCCGCTGCTGCTTCTGCCGTCGCTGCTGCATTTGCAGGAGGAGAGATAGGCGTGAGGCGGGCGAGCTTTCTTCCCACCCCTCCCCCCCACCCCGCAAAATTTGGCCGGAAAATTATAAAATAAAAAATAAATAATTTTTAATAAATAATAAATAATAATTTTATTTTATTTTATTTTATTTTATTTTATTTTATTTTATATTTTATTTTATTATTTAATTTAATTTAATTTAATTATTTAATTTAATTAATTATTTAATTTAATTATGTGCGGCCCAAACCAAATTTTCATCTTCTAATGTGGCCCAGGGAAGGTGAAAGGTTGGACACCCCTGGTCTAGTATATTATATCTTTCAATAAGTTAGGATTAATATTATCCTTTTCTCCTTCTTGCTCTGTTCCAATGCATTCAGGCTTTCAACTTCAAAAGAACTGATACTATGCATTTTAAATTAAACCTATTTAAATTAAATTAAATAGTATCAGATTATATCAGGGGGCATGCATAAGCGCACCAGCATGCCTACTGTCCCTGTCTTACTGTCCCCATTTATCTATATTTACTTCCTTTGTTCATGTTCATACCTATACTTGTTATCTTGTACGTTTGACAAAAATATAAAATAAAATAAATAGAATATGAAAAAATATCCTTCCTTGATCTAATACATTTTAAAGTGTATTTTATTAAATATTTTAAAAAGATAAAGAAAGACAAAAAGAAAAAATTACAACCATCAGAGAATTGGGTAAAGAATTTTCAATATTCAAATAACCAGTTTTAAATAATAGAATACAGTACATTGTTTTGTTAAAATCCAAACAATATATTAAAAAATCAATAGAAGTAATCAGCAAATCAATCTACTGAAGATCTATTCTGATTTAACAGATCCTTTTCAGCTGTAGTATTAAGACTTTAGATTAACAAAAACCACACATTTCAAATCCATATTTATTTATTTATTTGATTTGTCAATCGCTTAATAAGTATATACAGTTATGAATACATGAAATGGGTACATATAAGAAAAATAAAAGAAACAATAGGACAGGGACAGTAGGCATGTTGGTACGCTTATGCACCCCTCTTAGGAAAGGGGTCAATAGTAGACAGTCTAAGGTTAAAGTTTTTAGGGTTTGGGGAAAAACCAGAGTCAGGTAGAGTACTCCAGACATTGACCACTCTGTTGCTGAAGTCGTATTTCCTGCAATCAAGTTGGTGTGGTTAACCTTGAGTTTGTATCTATTGTGCTCTTGTATTGTTATGGTTGAAGCTGAAGTATTCATTGACACGTAAGTCATTGCAATGTATGATTTTATATACCATACTTAGATCAGACCGAAGACGGCGTAATTCAAGGTTTTCTAGGTCTAGAATTTCAAGTCTGGTGGCATAAGGTATTCTACAACGAGTAGGAGTGGAGAACTCTTCTTGTGAAATATTTCTGGACTTTCTCAACTGTGCTAATATCAGATACATAGTGTGGGTTCCAGACTGATGAGCTGTATTCGAGTATTGGTCTAGCAAATGTTTTGTATGCTCTAGTTAGTAGTGTAATATTACCAGAGAAAAAGCTACGTAGGATTAGGTTAATAACTCTTAATGTCTTTTTGGCTGTGTAGTTACAGTGGGCTCTAGCACTTAGATCATTAGAGATGAGTATTCCAAGGTCCTTTACAGAGCTTGGATCATCAACATGGTCTTGACTATTCAGCTTGTATTTTATTTTCTGATTTTTTTTGCCAATATGTAAGACAGAGCATTTATTTGTTGAGATTTGAAGTTGCCATTTGTTTGACAATTCTGATACATAATCAAGACCTTTTGAAGGGTAACAGTATTGTCTGTGGTATTGAACAGCTTTACATCATCAGCGAAGAAAATGCAATTGCTCTCAATATGACCACAGAGGTAATTTATGTAGAGTATGAAGAGCGTTATATATAACTATAACTATATATGTATATAAAACTATATAAAACTATATAAAACTATATATGTATATAAAACTATATATAACTATATAACTATATAAACTCTGATCACACACTGCTTGCACTGGCACGAAGCCAAAAGCACCAGCCTGAGGATGGCGAGTGGGACCTCGCCGAAACGTTGCCAAGATACTCTTAATCTTACACAGGAAAAGACCTGAACACACCTAGACCTACATATATACATACATACATACATATATAAAAATTATAATCCAGGAATGGTTTCCAATGTGAGCTAAATTCTGTGGCAAGTTTACTTCTGAGTTATTTTTTTCATTGTTGGATACTACATATTAAGGCATGATCAAAAACTGAAATATTCACCAAAAACTAGAATTATGCTCTTTCCTGCTTCCCTTTCAGTCTTATATCCACATACATTCCCTAGAGAAAAACGATGAAAAAAATGCTATTTTTACCAGCCATTAGATGATTTGATATGGACATTTGCTCCCATACCAATCAGCTGTTCTACTTGATTCAAAAAACCTCTTCCAGACGCTACCATTAATGTTGTTGCACTTGTTTCACTATGCCTGTAATCAACTGGGGAGGGAGGAGAAAAGATGGGAAATAAGTTTTTAAAATATTATTTATGAACTGCTCAAACTTTTAACTATTCTTCCAAGATTGTCAAAACATTCTGTTGCTGTTACAAAACATTAAAATTGAATTGCCCAAATAGTAATTATTTTGACTGTTATGTACAATTCTATGCACATTTACTAGACAGCTTGTTCAAGATCAAGCTTCATTATTTGAAAAAATTCAGACACTGGAAAAAATGGTGCTGATTCAACAGTCACATAGCTGACTTATTCAGGAATCAGCAACCATTTCAAAATTATTGTTCAGAGTTCTAAGAAATGAAAACTGGGTAATTATTCTGTCAAATGCTATGGCCATTTACGATACAGTATCTCAGCATGTCATTCAGTAAAAAAACTTAACTATTGTGAACTTACCACTGACATTTTCAGTTAAAATAAGATGGAACACTTGTGCAAAAGCATCAATGTCCTTATGTAGCCAAATGTCAGAAAGACAAGCATCCATTTCTTTAATTAACCAAGGTTCAAGACAATTAACATCTTTTTCAGCCTGCAAATGAAAACTCATTTTATCGTCATTGGAAATGCTTGAACAACTTTTTTTTTTAAAAAAAATCCATCATATATCCTGAAACTGCCAAAAAGTTTCAAAATTTCAAAACTTTTAAATAGTGCTGCTACTTAAACTTTACAACTTTAATGCTATTTATTTATTATTTATTATTAAACAAATCTAGGCTGTTTACAATCATTCAATGAAAATGCAATATAAAACATTAAAACCAAAATTAGGGATCTTACATTTAAAATTTCAATTTTATTTAAAATAAAATTGACCAGGATAGAAAGGGAAGGAGCAAAATGTGTACAGGGAGAAGGTGTGATGTTATCTCATACATTAGCTACCTCTAAAACACCATGCCCCCATTGGGCCCCAGGCCACTTTTGGAAGGCCAAAGGGTGAATATAGATCTCATCTGGAGAACACAAGGCTCCAGAGGATAGGAGCTATAGCCGAAAAGGCTCTTCTTCTGGACTCCACCAGCCAAAATTATTGTATTATTGTTATTATTACTGTAAATTTGGGAGATATTCATGCATATCCTTGACTTTGCCAATATAAGCTTTATATAACCCTTTGAGACCTGTATGCAATAAAATTTCATTTTAATGTATGCCAGTTAGTGTATATTCAAAATGACAATAAAGTTATTCTAAGTCTAAGCTGCTTCCATATATATATATATATATATATATATATATATATATATATATATATATATATATATATATATATATATATATACATACACATAACACACACATACATACATATATATATATATACACACACACATACATACATACATACATACATACATACATATATGGTATTCAGCTTTGTTCGAGTATTTTCTCATGTCATTATAGTTGTGCTTTTAAAGTTGTAGCACGTTTGGCAGAATCTCATCTGCCATCATCAGGCTTCTGTATTGTGTTCGTCTGTGAGTCAGACTTTCACAGCCGTTTCTGTTTTAAATTTGGTGCTTGCCTACTGCTGTGCCAGAATGGCTTTTTCTTCATCCTGATTGGTTGGGAGTCTTGGTCTGTGTTTATTGGTCTTGAAGTTTGCTGTATTCTGCTTGATTGGTGTTTCTAATATCTTCTGTCTGTTTTGTAGCTTTTTTTTTCTTGATTGGCTGGCAACATTGTGTTTCCTGTATTGGAGGCTTTTAGTGCAGCTTGGCTCCGAGTAAATGGACGCTATCATTTATTAGGAATCTAGGTTTCATCTGGGTGCCTGGTTGGGGTGTGTTTGAGCTGGAGGTATCAGGGGGAGTCTGTTTGTGCCCAGGTGTTTGCCTGGCTTGTGGTGTGGAGATTTTTTTATTTGAGGGTGCAGGCTTCCAGATAATTGACAGTCTGGTGGAGTCATCTCTTCTATTCATGCTTTCAGGTCTTTTTTCAATCTCTATGGCTTCTCTGATAATTCTCTGATAATTGAAAAAAGACCTGAAAGCATGAATAGAAGAGATGACTCCACCAGACTGTCAATTATCTGGAAGCCTGCACTCTCAAACAAAAAAATTTCCACACCACAAGCCAGCCAAACACCTGGGCACAAAAGGACTCCCCCTGATACCTCCAGCTCAAACATACCCCAACCAGGCACCCAGATGAAACCTAGCTTCCTAATAAATGATAGCTATCCATTTACTCGGAGCCAAGCCGCACTAAAAGCCTCCAATACAGGAAACACAATGTTGCCAGCCAATCAAAACAAAAAAAGCTACAAAACAGACAGAAGATATTAGAAACACCAATCAAGCAGAATACAGCAAACTTCAAGACCAATAAACACAGACCAAGACTCCCAACCAATCAGGATGAAGAAAAAGCCATTCTGGCACAGCAGTAGGCAAGCACCAAATTTAAAACAGAAACGGCTGTGAAAGTCTGACTCACAGACGAACACAATACAGAAGCCTGATGATGGCAGATGAGATTCTGCCGAAACGTTGCTACAACTTTAAAAGCACAACTATAATGACATAGGAAAATACCCAAACAAAGCTGAATTCCATATATATATATATATATATATATATATATATATATATATATATATATATATATATATATATATAAATTTTAAATGATACACAATAAATAAAGCATGAACTCAATGAAGAGGGTAGAATGATAAAATCATGGAAATTGAAAAGCACAAAAGAATACAATGTGGAAGTTGTATAAAGCTCTTTGGAAGAGCTTTATAGCTCCCATTGCCTTAAGAAAGTTGAAAACATTCTCAAAGATCCATCTCATCCTGGGAACCCTTTTTTTTGAACTATTACCATTTGGCAGACGGTACAGAATAATAAAAACAAGGACAAATAGGCTGAAAAACAGCTTCTATCCCAGGGCAGTAGCTCTTTTGATTTCTGCTGTATAGTGCAATATTGGTGCGGTGTCAGGGGTTTTCGGTTCAATGTGTGAAGGGTGAAGGATGTGTGTTTGTGTTTATTTTCATGATCATGGTCATGATGTGCACTGAAGATGGTGTTTGATTTCGCTGTACGAGGTGCAATGACAATAAAGTAAAGTAAGTAGCAGTTTGGACTTTCACTGTCTTCTAATATTTTTGTAGAGTTGGAATATGCATATAAAAATATTAGTGAAAAAGATATATCAGTTAAACTTGATGTTCACTGGCACAGCCTGAGCTTACAACCATAACCATTCCTGTCCAATATAAAATCTAACATAAAATATTGAAGATCTTAGAGTAGTGCATACCAATTGACTGAAGACAGTATCACCTCCATCATCCAGCAGTTCATATTCTTCAGCTACATTTGGAACAGCCCTCTGTCGTTGCAATTCAGGCTTACTATTATCTTGCGCAGAATACCATTCAGTCAAAGTTGTCTGCTGTTTTTCTTCTAGATAGCATATTTATGTTTTACATAAAGAAAAAAGTCAAGGTTAAATGCATAGCTTTGGCTATGTTAGGGTTTTTCCACTGTATTTTATAGCATTTTCCCTTTCCCTTTTGCATTTTATATCAATCAAAACATTAAATTTCATTCAAGCCATTGAAACGATATATTATGAACAAACTGCAAAAGTTAGGGTAAATGGAGAACAGAATCTATAGACATAAGAAAACGGATAAGGCAAGGTTGTCCACTGTCGCCCCTGCTGTTTGTGTTAACATTGGAAGTGTTGAATAGGAATATTAGAGAAGATAAAGAAATAAAAGGAATGAAAATCCAAAAGGAAGAGTATAAATTGCAAGCCTTTGCAGATGACCTGGTATTTATATTAGAAGACCCATTGGAAACAGCACCTAAATTAATAGAAAAAATAGAAGAATATGGAAAAGTATCAGGTTTGAAAATAAACAAAGATAAAACAAAGATACTAACAAAGAATATGCTAGTAAGAAGAAAGAAAGAGTTGGAAGAAGTTTTAGAAATACAGGTCACAAATAAGGTTAAGTATTTAGGGATATACATTACATCAAGATGTAGCACACTGAAGGAGGATAATTATTTTAAACTCAAACAGCAGATTGCGACAGATTTGACAAAATGGGGAAACTTACAATTATCATTGATTGCGAGAATATCTACAATTACGATGAACGTATTGCCTAGAATTTTATATTTATTCCAGACAATTCCAATCCGACTAGGGAAGGAGATTTTTGAAGATTTAAATAGAATTGTGTTGAAATATATTTGGCAGGGCAAAAAAGCAAGAATAAAATTAAAATCATTACAAGATGCAAGAATAAGAGGAGGGTTTGCCTTGCCTAACTGGGAGTTGTATTACCAAGCAATAAATTTGATGTGGATAAAGGAATGGATAACATTAAGGAACGATAGACTATTGACCCTAGAAGGGCATGACTTGCTGTTGGGATGGCATGCCTTCCTTTGGTACAAGGGAACTAAAACGCAGGGATATTTTAGAAGACATTATATTCGAGAGGCATTGTTTTTTAATTGGGAGAAGATAAAAAGACAATATTATTTAAAAATTCCACTATGGATATCTACCATTGAAGCTTTTTCTTATCCAATAATATATAAAAAAACAACAGTTAGATATGGTGAGATATTGAATGAAAAGGGTGAACTTAAATCTATGCAAGTGTTGGAAGAACAAGGTGTAAAAATGAATTGGTTTTCATATTTGCAAATACAATCTAGATTTGACAAAGATGTAAAAGCAGAAGGTATTTATGGTAAGTTGACTGACAGATAAGATTTTGATGGGTACTGATGAAAAGGTAATTAAAAAACTTTACGGACACTTATTAGAATTTAAATTGGAGGAGGAAAAGTTAAAGAAACAATTATTGCTTGGGGGAAAATTTTTGGATATGGGATTGATTTAGAAAAATGGCAAAAATTGTGGTCTCAAAATTATAAAATGACAATGTCAACTGCATATAAAGAAAATTTGTGTAAGATGTTTTACAGGTGGCATCTATCCCCGACGAGACTTGTGAGAATGTTTAAGAATAAATCGGATATATGTTGGAAGTGTCATCAGATACCTGGCTCATATTACCATATGTGGTGGACATGTTCGGACGCAAAGAAATATTGGACTAAAATCCACACATGGTTGCAAAAAAAAATGATAAAACAACATATAGACTTTAAACCAGAGATCTTTTTATTTGGAATTATACTGGAAATATATAACAAAGAATTGAAATATTTGATTGTAAATGTACTAACAGCGGCTAGGATTGTATTTGCTAAGAATTGGAAAAATGATAAAATACCTATGCAGGAGGAAGTTATTAAGAAAATTATGCACTGTGCTGAAATGAGTAAATTGACATTTGAAATTAGAGAACAAGAAGATAAACAATTTTATATGATATGGGATTTGTTTTATCAATGGTTGGACAAAAAGACATGGTAATGTAATAGACTATATAATTTTGTGATAGAAATTTAATAGATTGATATAAGACATAATATATACATATATAACCATTGGTTGAAAGTATAACATAAATTTTAACATAAAACTTGGAACATCTCGTATAAAATGATGGAATAAATAGTTTAGTCATGGATGATTAATAACTGATAAATATACAAGCATATGTTAGTTCGACAATGTGAAAATTGATATGAATTGTGAGTAAATGACTACAAAAGAACAGCACAAAAGATTTGTAACCAACTGACACACTGTATGTATTTAAAATGGAAGATGGCTTTATGTTTTTATGTTTTGTATCAGTATGTTTGTTTTTAAAAATAAAAATTCTTTAAAAAAACATTAAATTTCCAACAACTGCAAAACTAAATACTCACCACGCTGCTTTTCCTTTTTGTATTTGATCATCTCTTTATTTGTATAGCCTGTACTTCTTAATATGTCTTCTAAAAACATTTCCTTTACTTCAAAGGGTCTTCCTGGAACTGTAAACACAAACTTTATTATAAATTCCCAGAGTTCATTCTGAACAATCAATTAGGAATTGTAATAAACATGTGTTTTTAGAGAACACTGAAGTATCCTTTTAAAATATATAATTGAAATTTTTAAAAACAAGAGTAAAAATTAATATTAAAAAGGGGGGGAGAAAGGAAAGACAAAATGAAAAATGAAAAATAGAAAAGCCATAAAAATTTGGTTTCTGATCTTCTTTACAGCAGTTGTTAAGTACAATTATAGAGCTACCTCCCTTCTTCTTTTAGATTGACTACAGAAAGAAGACTTTCTCCTTTCTATAATCTATCTTATCTAATTGACAGAATCATAAATCAATAAGTCTATTTTTTCTGTCTTATATAAAAAGTCCATTTGGGATTTCCAGTCAGTAATAATAGCAATAGCTAAGTGATAAATAACAATAGCTACTTATATACTGCTTCACAGTGCTTTACATCCATCTCTAAGCAGTTTATAGTCAGCATATTGGCCCCAACAATCTGGGTCCTCATTTTACTGACCTCAGAAGGATGGAAAGCTGAGTCAACCTTGAGTTGGTGAGACTCATACTGTCACAGTAGCCTGCAGTATTACATTCTAACCATTGCACCAGCATGGCTCCTATACTCCTAAATAAACATATATATTGCATTTTCTCTAAGCAAATAGGTTAATTTTGCCATCTCAGCAAGTTCTATCATCTTTACCATTTTTCCATTGTAGGTATTGCCAAATCTTTCCATCTTTACACATACAATAATCTTGCTGCAGTTATCATATACAGGTAGTCCTTGACTTACAACATTTCATTTAGTAACCGCTCAAAGTTTAATAGCACTGAAACCATTTTTCATACTTACAATGTTGCAGCACCCCCATGGTCAAGTGATTAAAAATCAGACCCTTGGCAACTGATTCATTTATAATGGTTGCAGTGTCCTGGAGACATATGATCACCTTTTGCAACTTTCTAATAAGAATCTGGGAGGCCAGATTCCCTTAACAACCATGTTACTAATTTAACAATTACAATGATTCACTTAACTGTTTCAAGAAAGGTTGTAAAATGGGGCAAAACTCACTTAACAAATGACCGAGTTAGGAACATAAATTTTGGCCTCAATTGTGGTTGTAAGTCGAGGACTACCCGTATAAAAACAAAGTTCCATTATTTTTTTCCAATGGTTAGTCCAACAGTCCCAAAAGAAAAACTCCTGGATTTTATTTGTATATTAATCTTTAAAATCTTGTGATTGGTGTATGAATTTGAACCCAAAATCTTCTAGCTTTTTTGCATGTCCATGAAGCACAATAAAATGACCAAGTGAAGCAGACTTCAATGAAAATATTAATATCTGATTTGTCAGATTATGTCATGCTTATTATACGGATTTGATTAGTTAGCTATTAGTCCACAGAGATGAACTTCAGTAGATAGTCCCTATTGCCACGACACTTGTTATTATGTCTTTCTGTTCCTTTACTCATTCTCAGTGAGTTAAGCATTAATAGACAGTTAATGGTAACATGCTTTATTTAAGTATCTTTCTATTGACCTTCATTTAATTTTAATAGGATCCAGTTTAATTACATAAATCTGCTTAGCTGCAGTTTAGTTTAGTTGCATAAATCTGTTTAGTGTAATTATATAAACCAGGACCTGATTTTTGGGACCCTGGTCCAATCCCCACAAAATTGTTTAAGACTCTCCTAATGTATTCTTCCTGTTTCATTACATCACTGCTCTTTTTAGACTGCTGCTTTAGCAACTGAAAAAAAAAATCTTAGGATAAATATTAGCCCAGTTAAATCAAGCTCCATTTAATATCTACTAAGAGTAATATTTTTTAAGTTTATATCCCAATAGTGTTTACTTCTGCACAGGTAATGATTACATACTCAGAATTGAACAAAAATTTATTATATCACAGCTGAGATATTCTGAATACCCCCCTTTTTCAAAAACATGCTATGTCAAATAATCTAAGTACTACTAAATTTTTCATGTTTGTGGGTAAACTTTGACTCGACAAAATGGTACATCATAGAGCAATACGTTTGAACCAAGATATTTCAAATAGGCTAACTTACAGCATGTGTCCAAAATATGAGGCAGTCCCTCCGTCTCTCCCCCTCCCTCTCAAACACACAGACAGTAATACATATTTTCTTGAACTGTATTTAATTCTGGGATTTTAAAAAAAATATTTGAACTTACTATATATCACTGGACAGCCTCCAAAATATCTGACAAAGAGATTCACATCAAGAGCAGCACTAGAAAGTATGAGTTTCAATGACATGTGTTTTTGTAGCATATCTCTTAATTTTGTTAACAAAAAATCACTGAATCGATCTCTCTCATGGACTTCATCCTGCAACATAAACAAACCATGGTTTTTATAATAAAACTTGAGCATTTTGTTACATCATGTTATAATTTGTTTCTTGTTGTCATCTGTTAACTAAAGTTGTTCACCTGTTGCAAATATCTCAATTATACATAGCTCATTATTTATATATAAATTTAATAAGGCTTCTTGGACAGAAAAGATGACAAGCATGTAGTAGGTCATATAAAACCTTACATATGGCTGAAAAACAAAATCACAAAAGTCCACCTTATTTATTTCAGCCATATCATGTGATGAAACTCACTGGAAAAGACAACTATGCTAAGAATGGTCAGCAGTAAAAGGGAAAAGGCTGTTAAAACCACAATGGGTAGACACTATAAAAGCCAGCATCAGCCAAAGAATTAAATAACTGAAAGAAACTGCACAGGATAAAAAAAATATGGAGAGCACTGGTCCATAGAATCATTGAGAATCTAACATGATTGATTGGATAGTATAATCACCATGATTATCATCCATGATATTTGCTCTATGTAGTTCTTAAAAGTCCAATGAAACCATTGGCCATAAGATTTTGAAACCCCTGAATGGAAGAGATGATAATAGAAATGATAATCATGCTTTTGGGGTCTTTATTAGCATTAATCATAATGACCGAGGCTACTATACTGAAGCTATGTTTTGCTATCTTTTTACTGCATTGGTATACAAATACCGGTTTTCATTTCTATTGGTTGACATTAATTTTCCCTACCTTGTGCATGCTCCTAATGTATGGGCTTAAACTCTCAGAATTACCTAGCCATTGTCCCATCTAATATTAATAGTCCCAACAATCAACATATAATTCATCCTGCTTTCCTTATGTTGGGATTTTATGCAGTATTTTGCTTCAGAGTATTCAAGCTGTCAAATAAAAGGCAGTTTAAAAAAAACCAATCAGAATCCCAAATTTTACATGCTTCGTTTGAAAACTGTTCCTTAAATCTCACATTCTGATTATATATAGATGATCACAGAAAATTATATTCTTTCATAATTTGGTACTACCCATAGATACCAAGTATGTTCATTTGGAAGATAAATATTTTTATCAAATCACTTTAAAGTCAAGATGATCATAATTTAAAAATAAAATAAAATAATTATAATTAAATTGTCAATTTATCAATATATTATTTCACAATTCAAGCTTACAAACACTGGTAAAATATCTAGTATGTAAGTATAGTTGCTCAAGCTTTAGAACCTATTACAGTTACAAAAGTATAATAATCAAATTCTGTTCAATGCATCTGTAGAAGTTTAAAAAATGGATCAGAATCTCTTCCTCTATTGGACTCCATAGTTCAGGAGCAAGTGCCTCAAAGTAATATATGATCAAGATAGCAATACCAGTTACAGGGGAAAAGGCATTCTTATAAATTGATTAAATAAATAAGACCACTAATATGCTAATAAGAAAGTTTGTTTATATGTTAACATTTTTACTTTAAATTTTTATTTAAAAATTCATTTTATTTTTGTTTTAAAATAAATAAAATTTTATATTAAAAAGTTTGCACATTAACAAGGATACCATTTTTGAAAAACATTGGCCAAACTTACCACAATAACATGAGTTACAGTAGACAATGCGCTATCCCCCGCCATTAGTGTACGAAGTAATACACCATTTGTGCAAAAGGTTAAGAGCGTTTTTGGAGAAACCCTGTTAATATAAAGTTATTTTTTAGATTTTGTAAGCCTCTCTAAATCACCAATGTGTGAGTTGGGTAGCTATAAAAATTTGTTTAATAAATAAAAACATTTAAAAACAATTACATAGACACAAAGTTGCTACAAAAAAGGGCTTCTCATCACAATGTTATCATTTCAACACTGTAAATTTTGAACAAGCTGTACTACAAAGCTGTAGTGCAAAGCAATGTTATTTTGAAAGACCAAATGACTTGTTTTAACACAAAGAAAAGACTGGATTATACCCTGACTAAGCAAAAACAATAAAGAAAGGATATATTACATGTAGTTTCTGTATCAAAATTTATATGTAACACAGGCACATACTTGCACAAAATCTAAGGCTAGAGGGTGGCACTTAAAATATGAAACAGTTCATGTTCATTCAACGAGGGATACAGGTTCCTCAACAAATCAATGTCAGCATTACACATAGAAGCAACACGTAAGAAATATTTTAAAGTATCTTAACTACACTTAGTTTCACAATTTTCAAACTTGATTAACATAATCAAGCATATTAGTGTGAGGAATCACAAAAAAAGAGTAGAGTACTGGACAGTGAGGAAGGAAAGGGAAATCATTCTCAGGATTAAAACAAATTTTGGACTACATTTTTAAAATCTTGGAAATGTAAAACAATGAATCACTGGGAAAGTTATTTTTTAAAAAATCTATGAGGCAAGACTTTCTGTGAAAAGCATCCTATAAATACAGTATCACTTTGTTATGTACTGTTGACTAATTCTGGAAGGCAGAATTATCAAAAAATAGACTTGGTAGATGATGAAATGGATGTTAATTTGGAAACAGTACATGCTATTAGTATTTATCACTATAACGCAACACAGCATTAATGCCATTTACTTCTGGTTTCCAGCAAAAAACACCCATTGTGAACAATGGTTTCATTTAATGACTGTCATAAAAAAGATCATAAAATTTGTAATGCAGATGTCTTGACTTATGACTGTCATGATATATGACAGAAATTCTGGGCTCATTTATGGTCGCAAGTTGAGGATACCTGCATACCAGTCTTCTTAAACCAAAAGAGTTATAGGATCAAAAATACATGTAACGTGCCAAGGGGTGAGATTATCTCTAAACCTTGTTACTTGCACAATCTGTAATCTGCAAGTCTTCTAAAATACTGAAATCCAAGTATACAAAAAACATTTGATGAGACCTGCTTTCTAATCGGATCTGATAACCAATAGTCTGACCAATCTTCTCTCTTCTTTCAGCAGCAACTCTTTCAGCCACAGCAATTGCCGCTAACCGTCTTGGTTGAGTGCAAAATATGCGACACGGTATGCCATTTTTGTAGCAATCATCAAGCAGAAATTGAGGTATCTGAAGATAAAGATAGGTGTTATTATTAGAAGAAGAAAAATCAGTTAACTAGACATATAAATCCCACATAGCATATTACCATCTGAAACTGGAAGATTTTAAAATATTAAAACTTATTTACTTATCTATTAGGACAGCTTTTCCATATTTTTTATTTTTCTTATATGTAGCATACCTGAGTAGTTTTTCCAGATCCAGTTTCCCCCACAATCAAAATTACTTTATTTTCTTTAATAATTCTAACAATTTCATCTTGCTTTTCATAAACTGGTAGAGACTGTCGAAATGAATCAAATTCTGATTCTCCCCGTTTCACTGGGATCTGAGGGATGCCACTGTTAAGACGCCCGCTTGTTTTGCTCATTTCTCTATTCTCTGTGGGGGGAAAATAAGGATTATGATAAGTTGAAAATCTACTGTAACATGTAATAAATAATTTGGTTTTAGAAATTGAATATCACACAACAAGACAGTACCAAACTATTACTTAGTTTGTACTGTAATAGTATCTTTGATAAATAAAATTCCGGTGGAACATAATTGTGAATAAACAGAAATTGCTCAGTCTGACAATAGACACACATTCTATTTGTTCACAATGGATACAGAACAGCTATTCTTTATTTACATTTTCACTCTACAAACCAGGCAAATCATAGATCAAAGTACTAAATAGCTTAGTGATTACACAATAACACCCAGAATTAATATAACCTGTCTTACAGCTCCCGGGTGAAAGTTTTAGAGGACTACTCTCATCTCTTCTTTGTGGCCATACCTGGTCTGCTAAAAGTTTGCCTATTTAAGACTTAATAGAGGGGAGATTTTAACTTTTTTTTAATGCATAGATTAGGAGATTAAAACAGCTACTCAGGCCTGCCGTATGGCAGAAGTACAACATAAGTTCATTTTTTGGGGTACAAAAATAGTTTAAAATGGTCTTTGAACTACAATAGTAGGAAAAATCAAAAATGTTTCTGAGGAATCAAAGAACAGGCTGGTCCACTGTGTATCTCCTCAGATTTCTTCAGAATCTCATCTGATATGGCCCAGTCTCTTCAAAGTAAAATTTATGAAATGTGGAATCTGTACTGAAATCCCACTTGAACAATTCAACCTACTGTTCATTCTTAATGAAGTTATTCCTGTGACTCTTATTGTTACTTGCTACTGAAAAATATAGGTATGAATCCTGAGTTCTGTTTAGAATTCATTAAAGGGAATGGGAACATTCTACCAAAATTATCTCTTCTTTGGGGAAGAATTAGAAAAGTCTTCAAAACAACAACAACAAAGCAGTATTGGGGAAATGATGAATCAGCACCATCAACACAGGGTTGAACTCACACTCATTAGGATACCAATCATCACATTTATAAAAAATCTCAGACTGTAATGGTAACATTTTAAGCATGTCTTTCAGCAGCATATTTTCCTCCCATAGTTTACTGTAGTGTTTCACAGGATATTCAACCTACCAGCTTCAACAGCAAATGCATTTCCCCTCTCTGTCTTTGGTAGAAGTTCTGTGCGTTCTTTATTGGTTACAGGAAATCTCTGAACTAAACTTCTAATAGCATGCTTTGTGTTTGGAATCAAATTACAAGTCATCACTGTATGTGCCAATTCGGATCCATCTTTTTTCTTCACAGTTAGATATCTGTTTGCTCCTTTCCTGTAATATGGATGCATTGTTTTATTTATCGCCAGAATGATCCTTAACATTCACATTGATCAGAATATCTGGATATTAACTAATTATCTCAAAGAATATTAAAATATGCTAGGTTTCTTTTTAATTTTTCTCTGTAACTGTTCATTATTTCTGAATTATCAATACATAGATCAGCTACTCTGAAATGCAATCACACAGTTGAGTACAGCAAATCCCTACTGTATTTTAAATGCTCAGTATACATTTCAATGAATAGGATCTAAAACATATAGAATTTAGTTTGTTTCTAGGACAAGGCTTTTTATACTGTAAGCCCAAATGGCTATCTAAACACATACTTTTTAAAGCATTAATAACTTTTTAGGAACATCTAAGGTTTTACTAATGGCAATCATATAAGAGTAAAGTATCTTTTAAATGAAGCTGAATCTTGGTGATACATCCAAGCAGTCTTCTTGATATAAGGTTTTCCACTGCTGACTTCTGGGATGTTTTTAACTTCCCAGTCTAGCCAACTGTGCATGGTGATCTTCCATTTCAACACTAACCAGGGTGATCATAGTTACCTCTACTGAGATCATGAGTATGTATCACAATTATTTGTAACTAAAGAAACTTCATTGTGATTGAATAAAATACAGTAAGAATTTTTAGATCGTCAATGATCAGAAAACCTAGTTAATTCTTAACAATATTTATTTAGAAGTCCAGCTCATTTCAATTTAACTTCAAACATCTACATAATTTATCTACCCTTCTAAACCTGAATAGTCATTTTCTAAATATTTTTAACATAAAAATAGTATAAAATCTAAATCAAGGGTCTTCAAACTTGGCAAGTTAAGACTTGTGGACTTCAACTCCCAGAATTCCTGAGCTAACATGACTGGAGGAGGAATTCTGGGAGTTGAAGTCCATAAGTCTTAAAGCTGTCTAGTTTGAAGACCCTTGATCTAAATGAATATATTTTATTGCAGCAACACAGGATAAATGATAGCCAATGTTATCTGGCTATCAATTCTATCTAAACATGAAATTATGAACAAGCACTTGACAGCAATACAGTAGCATTATTTAAAACATAAGCACATCAAACTCATGAAGAACTCAACATCATTAAAATACTTCAGAAGCTTAAAACTACAATTATATCAGAATCATTAATTCTGAACTATCCATGTTGACTCACAATACATGGAAGCTGCTTATTTTATAAAATACCAGCTTACCCTTTGCTTTTAGAAATCAAACCAAGAGACTGACTTAGTCGATGAATAAAAGCTCTCTCAGTGCTGCTCAATGATGAAGGAAAATCCATTTCTGCAGGAGAAAATTACAACAGGAATATTCAGTAATTGGATTATTTTCATTCATAAACAGGAATAAATATTTCTCAGAGATGAGAAAAGAGTCTCATCTGGAAAGATTCCATTGAATTATATGGAGCTTATTTCAGAACACAACACAAAGAGTTATATCATATGTCAATTAACAAATTTAATTAGTAATACCCTGGGGAAAAATAAACTATTGACTGATAAATGTGCAAATATCCTTTATTTTACATGGCATTTAAATAAATGAACAAATGAATATATGATAAATATTATACCAAAAAAGTTTATAAATTCCTTCACTTTAACAATTTCTTCAACCAAGAAATGCTGGTTGCCCAGGGCCTGAGAAACTTCCTGAATTCATTATGACCATCATGCTTGCTTGTTACCTTTCGGGACAGCACAATTGGAAACATGCCTTATTTATCTGCTGTTTGGTTCTACTGTATACACACACACAGAAATATCAGAGCCAAATGATTCAACTCATATTTAATCTTCCTTAGTATACCTGATATAACACTGTAGAAAAACCTTTTATTTCTGATTGTCTGAAAATACAGTATGGGCAACTCCACATTGAAGAATCTGCATTTAATGGAGTGGGGGGGGGAACTGTCTTGTGAGTTGCAAGAGAATGACAGACCCTCAGTATCTAATTAAAAAAAAAAGACTGAATATGTTCCGTAAGAAATGCTGCATTGATGCTGCTACATTATTTCTGCAACAACTACAATCAACAACCAAGACATTTGGACTTTCCTAGCCAGAGTAACCAATGCAGGTAAGGTTGGCCTCCTTTACATAATAGACACATATCACGTTGGACCACAAGGGTAAGAAAAACAATACAGGCAGTTGTTCACCAGCAATTGGTTTCTCCATAAGGGATATTCTCCATTGTAGTTGTCAGATACACTGAGACAGCGCTTGCAGGTCAATCCACAGGAAGAACCAACAAGGAGGGTCACTTAATTTGCAAACCTTTAACAAGGCAGGGACAATCCCATCAACTGTGGGTCTCCTTGGGGGTAGGGAGCCGTTACCTCGTTGGTCCCCATACCGAAACCGCTCCAGAGAGATATTCACAGCGATTTTCACTTCTTCGTCAATACGAATGTCCTTCAGCCCCTTGGCGCGACCACCGCCTGAGCAGGAGGACGACGAGGAGGCGGCGGAGGCGGTAGGGGGGCCTCCGGTTGTGGATCCACTCCCCGAGGGCCGAGGCGAGACGCTATTCGGCCGGGACATCTCCTAAGGCCGTCCCGGAGCTCAAGCTCAGCCCGGGACGATCGGCGCCGCCAGAGGGAGCCGAGTCGGGCCGGCCCAGGCCCGAGATAGCCCGAAACTCCGTCGGGAAACCGAAAGGAGCAGCGCATGGGGCGGAGTCTTCGGATGCATGGGTGACGTCACAGCCTTCCAGGCGGGAAAGGGAAGGTAGAAAGAAAAGAAGCCGGTTTTATGAGCTGGCGCCGGTGAGGGGAGGTTGCTTTCCTCCGTGTCAGCGACGGTATTGCGAGCCAAGCCCGATTCGACTTACTGAGAGGGTGGCTGTTTTTTGGGTCGGTGCCACATTTTGGCCTAGTGAACAGATACTGATGATGCGAGCGAGCTAAATTAAAATACGATTCCAGGGTGTTGTGTGATTAGGGTGATTTTTAAAATAAGATTAGCGTGATATGCGAACCCAGAAATCTTCCGAAGGCGATCGCCTTCTGAGCATGTTAAATAGAAGAACATCATTTTCAGAGATTCTGGAGATGGATAAATTTATTTTCATATAAGTATTTGTGACTCAGATGATGATGTGCGGCATACTTCCATTATTAGCGTTATCCTTATTAGCGTTATCCTAATAAGTTTAGTAATGAAACATATTTCTGCTAAGTAATAAATCAACAGTGGCTGCTTTCACAAAGCATGCTAAAAAACCAAATCAAAATTTGGCATCTTTCTGTCATTCTGAGGAAGAAGCCATGGATTTAACCAAAATCTTATTTGAGCTCAGCCTCTTATATTTTAGAATATATATTTAATTGTATCTACAGGCAAGTTCTGAATTTCATCACTGGATATCTGCTTCAATAAAAAAAGAGATCCTACTATCCAGCTAAACATGGAAGCTTTCTGCAGAAAGAGCATTTTTATTTTCTCTTGTATTGACTCCTGCATTGTTCTGTATGCAGGTCTAGTGTTGTGGAAGAATATTAAGTCCATGTCCATCCTTGACAGGTGAGGAGAAGGGGTATGGATGAAGACAAAAGAAATTTTTCTATTCTTACCAATCATGGCCATGACCTAACAGTCAATCTAGTTTTGAGTTTACAGTCTACCAGAAGAATACTACAATGTTTGAAAATGTTATTGCTATAAACTGAAATATCAGCTCTATATGTTACTAAAACTCTTGCTATCATCTTTAAATGGGTAATATGATGAACTATAAAGCAACAATTTTTGAACCAAGATTAGGGCTGGGATGCTACCGGTTCTGCTTGGCTCTACAGAACCGGTAGCTCTGAAGAGCAGCAGACACCGAACCAGTTCTTTGTCTGCTGCTGTTTGGCCCGTCCGCCAGGGCTCTTACCTGACCTTTATTTCCTGCTTTTTTAACCTCAGCTGCTTTGCGCAGCTGAGGTTGAAAAAGCAGTAAAAGAGTGCTTTTTCAAATGCTGCACACCTGTGCGCAGTGCTTATCAGCTGTCCGGGTGGCACGGATTATGGTATATTACACATGCATGCGCAAAACGTAATTACCAAACCAGTAGTAATGCCGGTTGAATCCCACCCCTGAACAAGATACCTTAAATGGGTTAACTTACAGATACACAACAAATGATTTCCAAAGGAATGAAATTTGGGGATGTTGTGGCTGGTTCAGTGCCTCAGGCTGCTGCTGGGCTGCAGCTCAGTCACAGCATCTTCATTTTTAATGTTCTGTGACAGTTTCCCAGCCACTCTTGCAATCTCTCATTCCCTTCCTGAATCAGTTCCAACCACTTGCCTGCTGGAAAGGGAGAAGAAGGGAAAGAAGAAACAGAAAAGAACCCCCATGCACCCTTCCGAGCCCAGGCATCTACATACTCCCACAACCTGTGTTGCCTCCCACGTGTCTTCTCTGACCCAACTTACACCTTATATGCCTGCCTTGACACCCAGCACTTTTTGCTTACTCCCATGCACCTCATCTCCCAGATCTGCATTGCTCCGTGCACAGTTTCCCTGACCTATTAGGCACTTTAGGGCATTCCCACACACCTTTCCTGACTTGCACCACATAGTATGCCTCATTCCCAATCTGCATAGCAATTTTTGTACACTCCCAAGCATTTCCAAGCATCTTTCACAAACCCAGGCAATCCCCTACTGCATGCCATCTCTGACTGCATGGCATTCCCTGCATCCTTCCATTCTTATTAACCTGCATTGCCACACTGTGCATCCTACTTGATCTGCACGGCACCCCTTGTGCATACCTGTGACCTCATGCACTGTTCTTAACTTATATCATATACAGAGCCTTCCTGATCTGCATAGCATCTTCTGTGCATCCCAGACACTTTGCTTGAACTATGCTGCCCATCCACATGTCCTCCCCAACCCATGTGACATCTCTGGTGCACACCCACACACCCATCCCTTCCCAATAGCACATGCACTCGTGTATAATTTCTGATCTGTACCTCCATGCACCCGAACTCCTTCACCTACCCAGTAGTAGTCATTTATAACCCTGCTGCTCGTGGACTTGCTACTTCCTGCTGGCTTCTCCACTGACTTTTTTCTTGCAAGCTTCCCACAAGCATACTCAATGGGAAAGTTGTCAGGAATGCAAGGAAGGGAGAAGGAAGATTTCCAATGCTACTTAAACAAGGAAACTCAGTGGGGAAGTTGGAAATGCTCCTGCTCTCACTGTTTTATTGCCCATTTGTGGTAATTTTTTCTGTTTAGTTAAGGAAATCTCTGAAATGATGACCCAGCAGGGCTTGGATTGTCAAGTATGATATAAAATGTTATAATCCATTTAATTTTTTTATTTAATATATTTATGTGTGTCTTATATTATTATGCTATTTATTTAAATTTTTAATTGCAGGAGCTTTTTAATTGAGAATATCTCTCTCTGGTACTTAACTGGTTTCTCCTAATCACTCATATGTACAATTTAATCAGTTGATTTGTTACATAAAATGCAATATAATTTGGGACTTGGATCTCTGAATCAATTTCTACCTCCAAATTAAGCTACCCTGCAATCTGTCCAGACACCTACTATATAGGATCCCAGCAACTCAGGTGAAATTGTTAACAATTGAGGGAAAGGCCTGGGAATTTAGCACCCTAACCCTTCATGATACAATATGCACAAATCTAAAGTATACTGAGGCATATTGGCCCTCTTGCTGCTCCTTCAATTCCTTATACATTGCTAACTGGTGGTAGTCTTCCCCCTAAACTATATTTCAACTTCCTTGCTTTGGAGTAAAGTTGGCTTTACTCAAGTTCATGGCCACGGTGCTATCAGTTGACTTCCCCTGGATTATCAGCATTGCTGGATTAGCAGGTAGAAGACATGATCAGAAGAGCCTTGGTCCAGCTTTGAAATGTTCATCAATTGTATTTACCATATTTACCAGACTATAAGCCGCTACTTTTTCCCCCACACTTTGAACCCTGCGGCTTGTACAACAATGCGGCTTATCTATAGATTTTTCTTCGCTAACTGCCATCAGGGGGCACAAAAAATGTGACAGACGCAAGAGGTCAATGTAAAGAAGACGCTACCGGTAGTTTTTGGCGCGCTCGATGCAAACAGCATGACATGCACGAACGCAAAATATTTTTCACACCCTCATCATGGAAAGTACACAAAGAAAAGCATATGATGCAGCTTTTAAGTTGAAAGTCATCGATCTGTCTATCCAGGAAGGAAATACGTAAGCTTGGCATTAATGAATCAATGTTGAGACGTTGGAGACATCTGGCCGCATGCGAGGAGCATTCTTCTCTTTCTGTGTAAATATCTCATTTCGCAACATATATATCTGCGGCTTATAGTCTGGTGCGGCTAATATATATAAAAATATTTTTTTCTTTTAAAATTCAGTGGGTGCGGCTTATATTCCGATGCGCTCTATAGTCTGGAAAATACGGTATTCCTTATCCTTTAAAATCAAGTAAGGAAATATAGTTTTTCAAAATACCGCTGATGAATGGGCAAAGGAATTCTCCATGAGATCGGGGATGGGGAGGGTGGATGAAATGTATGGTGAAGAGTGTGTTTGTGGCAAAAAGTAGGTTTATTTTGAAAAATCCAGATACAGTACATGATAATCTCGCTAAATCATACATAACACATTTCCCAATTCAAGTAATGGGAGCACAACTAAAAGGGGATTATTTTGTTTAAATTAGAGTTGCTCCTTCCTGATTTGTGTATTACTTGGTTAGCTATTGTGGAAAACAGAATGTTACATCAAATGGGTACTTAGTCTGGTTAATTTGTTTCTGCTTATGTTTTTAATAAGCTATGGCTGCTTTCTAACAATAGAAATAAAACAGGCTCAAGATAAATATTTAGACCCCTCACATCCCAGACATAAACTGTTTCAACTCCTACCCTCAAAACGACGCTATAGAGCACTGCACACCAGAACATCTAGACACGGACAGTTTTTCCCCCGAATGCCATCACTCTGCTAAACAAATAATTCCCTCAACACTGTTCAACTATTTACAAAGTCTGCACTACTATTACTATTAATCTTCTCATCATTCCTTATCACTGATTCCTCTTCCACTTGTGACTGTATGACTGTAACTTTATCGCTTGTATCCTTATGATTTATATTGACTGTTTCCTAGTATGATTTGATTGTTTATTGTACCCTATTATTAAGTGTTGTACCTTATGGTTCTTGACTCTTGACGAATGTATCTTTTCTTTTATGTACACCGATAGCATTTGCACCAGGACAAATTCCTTGTGTGTCCAATCACACCTGGACAATAAAGAATTCTATAAGATTTATAATTAAATGCTCTGAAGGGATTTGATTGTAAAGAATTTTATTGGAAGGCATTTTGAGTTTAACTACAGTGCTGAAGAAGAAATTCAATTGTAAGCATACAATAGTACACATTCCAAGAATTAAAACCTGATAAGAATGCAGTAACAAGTAGTGCAAGTACATATGCTTCAAAGCTTAGGTAACCAGTTTGCTAGAAAACATCTAATTAGCTCCCCAGAATATTTAACCTTTTTAAAGAAACAGCCAGTAGCTAGATGAACTCATATGAAATAGAAACATTATGTAATTAAAATTACCAAGAAAAATATATTGAAAAATGTATGACAAGAAAAAGTGTAGAATTGGGAATAGCAAATATTGTAAAAAAAGTAAAAGTAGAGTTAAGATACATAATTATGATTGGTAAATTTCATGAGTGATTTGTTACAAGGCCACAGGTTGAAGACTTTTTCAGACTGGTGAATAGATTTAGAAGTGTGTGCATGCTTTCACAAAATGATAGCTATGAGAGCCATAATCAGTTATAAAGAACAATCTGTCAAAATTCTACATCTATCATACTCCCATGGAATACATTCTGTACTATTTGTTTCCTTTGATTCTTTTTCTAAAGCAACTAGATGCATCTTCAAAATACTTTTTTTCTTTTTTATGCTAAGGAAGTTTACAGATCAAATAATCGCTAGGTATGACCATAGAAGAAATAGTTAGGGTAAGGTTTTTTTGCCTTTTCTATACCATTATAGAAGCATCTTAAATGAATTTTCAGATTAGTGAAAGCAATTAGTTGGGTTAAACAATGAAATGTCAGGAGGTCTTTAATTTTTTGCTGAAGCCAGGTGGTTATTTTAAAAAAACGGGGCAGATATTAGTGACATAATATCTGTATGCAACTTGAAATTTCATTGGACAACTTATTTGAACGACAGGCAGCTACTTCCATATTCCAAGTTAATATTCACCAATTCCACTCTACATAAGTTATTATTAGATACCAGACTGTAGGAACATGATTTGAAGTTGGGATGAGATGTGGAATGGCCATGTATACTAATATAAAATTATTTAGGTCAATAAAATTAAAAGAGTTATCAACAAGATCTAAAATACCATCTCCAAACTAAGCGAGAAATGGTTCCATAACAATGGACTGGGGTTCTTCTTTTATTTTTCTTATATGTACCCATTTCATGTATTCACAACTATGTATACACTTATACTTATTATCTTGTAAACAATTGGCAAATAAATAAATAAATAAATAAATATGCTACTTGAGTACTATAAGACAGACAGATGGTGCTGTATCAAAACCAAAAACACTTCCATACTTCAAACTCAAGTACAATGCAGCTGCTGAAAAATATTTAGAAAATAAAGATACTGAAAACAAATGAAAAGCTGCCACATTGGCTAAAATTATTTAAAGTTAAATTGAATTAACTTACATATCAAGTTGGAGATTTGATCTCATGTTCATGAAGCATGCATTGCAACATTCATATTTTGCTAATAACATTGATCACTTCAAGAGAAAATCAGATAATCATACAAAAGTTTTACTTAAGGCAATACAAATTTACGATCACAATATAGTTAACGTGTAACGTAATATAAAGAGGTACATTTTGGGCAGATGCAACATTTCCTTCTACCTTTACATCTCTTATATGACATACATAATGATTGTTTGACACGAAACGCAGATAGAAACATTTTTGCTCAAGGCTAATCGTCAACAAGCCCAAACAACTTTTGCGAGCATAGTTCACATACGCAGTGCAATGTTACGGTGGTCGTCCGTGGATACGCACTCTGCAGACGTTAGCAAATATTCTTTCCATTCGCTCCAAAAAGATACTCTCCTCCGTTCGTTCGCCCGCCTACGTCTCAGGGAAATGAGCCGAAATCATAACTAAGCCCACAAAATTCCACCTCTGCGTCCGCCACCTTCCTTCTAACTCTCCCGTGCTCTTGGGTTGCAACCCGATGAAACCCGCTCCCCCAGGTTTTGGTTCCAAAGAAGAAAAGGGCCAGAGTGGGTCTCGCGCGCCAACCAATGCGCGCGCCGTCCCTAGGATGCGCCTGATTGGCGCCCAAGGCGGCGCGCGCTGAATTCATGCGCGAGAAAGAGCGGCGGAGCGTCTGAATTTCCCCACCCTCCTTGTTTTCATTGTGCCGCCTTCTCGTACTTTGTACGCGCGACAGCTGAGCTGGGGAAGGGGAGCGCGCGCGGGGGGAATGTTCTCTGGCGAGCTGGAGGTTCCGGGAACCTTGGAAGCCTTGAGTCGCGTTGCCTCCTCCTCGGTACGATGGCGACGGCGGCTGGCCCGGCAGTGGTGGTAGAGGTGAGCGTTAGCAGTACCAGTAGCAGCAGCAGCAGCGACACTTCTAGTACGGGCGAGGAAGAGAGGATGAGGCGCCTCTTCCAGACGTGCGATGGGGACGGCGACGGCTTTATCAGCAGGTGAGGGAAGAGCTGAAGGGCAGAGGCAGCATTTGGGCAGATGCAACGCTTGGTTTCGTAGCGAGCAGTCGTTGACGCAAGTCGTATAAGAGATATAAAGTGCTCCGTGAATCCTCGTACAGTGTGGGTCAACTTCCTCGCAAGTTTCTGAGTTGGGTGTTTGCCCCGCGCTGAATGGTGGGCTAAGGGGGGTGCCGTCAGTTCTGCCAAGAGCGCCGCCGAATTGGCCCGGACCACCTTCTGACCACTTAGGTGACTGGCACGCTGGCATTTTCCCAGCGAGTAGAAATGGTTCTCAGAACAAGCCCTTCTCCTTCGAGCCATTTTGCCTCTCCCAGTTTCTTGCCCGGGTTTCTTAAAAAGTTCTTATAGACTTGCATTCCGACTGCGGTGTCAGGAAAACGCCATCTTTGCCTCTTTTTAAGTTTAAAGGTGTAAGCTGTGATTGGAATTACTTGTTGGGGTGGTAAAAATGCCGCACTGGTTACTTTAAAGTATCTCCTCCCATTGTTACTCTTGTTGAGCTACTTCAGATTAAGCTGAGCTGCTTTATTTGCTCAGAAGTTGGAAGAGGTGATAAAAAGGAAACAGGTTTCCACTATCACCGTTTTTCCCATTAAATGTCCTTATTTTAGTTTTGTACAAAGTAATGTAATCTATTTATTTTTATTTATTAATTAATTTTTATGCCACTCACCTCCCCTATAAGGTGACTGTGGGTACCTTAGCTTACAAGTTATAAAAAAGTATAAAAATAATATATTAAAATATTGAAACTACACAGGTTAAGATTTTAAAACTAATGAAAGTATGATTTGCGGAAGGTATTCTCCAAGCCCCCAACATATCTTGATGGATTTAATAAGGTATTAATTAAATGAAGCAATACATTATATGCCATCCTTTAATTATTAACTTTAGAATTTAAAATTAATTGACTGTTCTTTATAGTGTGGTGAAATATATAGTAGTAAAAGTTACTTTCAGCACAACAAAAATAATGTGAGAAGCCCGGAAGTGTTCATGCTCCATACTGTCCTACAATAATTAAAGAACTGAAAAATATAAATAAAAACATAAGGAAGCACAAAATCCAGGACATTTTGTAGTACAGGGGAAGATTAAAGGAGCATTGTAAATTCAGCATAAGAATCTAACCTCATCATATTTCATATTTGGCCAATATATCTTTCTGATTTGAACTCATAGATACTGTTAATTTAAAAAAAATGAAATTAGTAATTGGTTTTGAAAAGCATATGACTGAAGAAATAAAAATGCACAAGAGTGTTCATGCAAGACAGTAGGTTGTTATTGGTGGTAAATAAGTACAGTAGTAAATTACTTAGGGAATTCTAGCAGTAGGTAGAGGGACATACACTGTTAATTATAAATGGTGAAAAGCAGTATCTGTGGAAAGCAATTTGAACATATTGGATTGTTAGTCTGCAGAACTGCATAGTAAATGGAAACTAAATACCTACAATGGAATCCTTTGATGTTTGCTCTTTGGTAGTTCTTCCAGAATACTTATGCACAGGATGAAACTATTCTCCATATCGATGAAATATTGAAATTCTTGATGTTCTTTGGTTTGCTATTCTCACTTGTTGTGAATAACTGATGTATACAGTGTTTTAAAAATAAAGTAGTTGCTTATATTTTAGTTACTTTAATGTTCAAAGTGATGGAATAATATCGTTTAAAATCTTTTAGTGTATTCAGTATATAATCTGAAAATGTATTTTTGAAAATATGCACATATTTATTTAGGGAAGATTCCTTTGGTTTTCAGGAAGCTTCAGCTGATGTTACACATTAAAATTACATTATAAGGCAAGTTTTTCCCTCCTCGGGCTGATGTATAAATAGCAAGTTTTACTTTCTAAACATTTTGCCCTCACAGACCAACTTGAAATATTTGACGCCACTTAAAATAGGGGAAATGTTAGAATTCAACTACTTTGACAAGTATCAGCCCTTTAAGATTGTTGTCTCAAATCCCTCTGTGTCTAAAATTACAATTCAATAAAGTATTGTTTTATTGAATTGAATTGAATTGAATTGAATTCTTTATTGGCCAAGTGTGATTGGACACACAAGGAATTTGTCTTTGATGCATATGCTCTCAGTGTACTTAAAAAGAAAAAAATACATTCATCAAGAATCATAAGATAAAACACTTAGTGATAGTCATAGGTTACTAAATAAGCAATCAAATCATATTAGGAAACAAATAAAACAATATAAATCATAGCGATACAAGCAAGGTTTTTAGTCCTAAGTGAGAGGAGATAGGTAATAGGAAGGATGAGAAGAATAATAGTAATACAATCTTAGTAAATAGTTTGACAATGTTGTGGGAATTAGTTGTTTGGCATTTGGGTGATGGCATTTGGGAAAAACTATCCTTTTGTCTAGTTGTTCTGGTGTGCCCTATAGTGTCATTTTGAGGGTAGAAGTTGAAACAATTTATATATAGGATGTGATGGGTCTGTAGATATTTTCACAGCCTTCTTTTTGACTCATGCAGTATACAGGTCCTCAATGGAAGGCAGGTTGGTAGCAATTGTTTTTTTCTGCACTTCTAATTATTCATTGAGGTCTGTGTCTGTCTTGTTTGGTTGCAGAGCCAAACCAGATGACAGATTCAATAATTTCCCTGTAGAACTGAATCAGCAACTCCTTAGTCAGTTTGAGCTTTCTGAGTTGGCACAGAAAGAACATTCTTTGTTGTGCTTTTTAATGACATTTTTGATGTTAGGTGTCCATTTGAAGTCTTGAGATATGATAGAACCTAGAAACTTGAAGGTCTCTACTGTTGATACTGTGTTGTCTAGTATTGTAAGAGGTGGTAGTATAGGAGGGTTTCTCTTAAAATCTACCACCATTTCTATGGTTTAGAGTGTGTTTAGTTCGAAGATTGTTCTGATTGCACCACAGAGCTAGTTGTATGCTTCCATCTGTATGCAGATTTGTCATTGTCTCGAATGAGACCAATCACTATTGTATCATCTGCAAACTTCAGTACTTTAACAGAGGGATCTTTTGAGATGCAGGCATTGGTATATATAGAGAGAAAAGAAGTGGAGATAGCACAGAGCCCTGGGGGTGTATCTGATGTGATTTTGCCTAGCTTCACCTGCTGCTTCCTGTCTGTTAGGAAGCTTATGATCTATTTTCAAGTGTGGTCAGGTACAGCTAGCTGGTTTAGTTCAATTAGAAGAATATCTAGAATGATGGTATTGAATGCTGAGCTGAAGTCTATAAAGAGGACCCTTGCAATAGGTCTTTGGAGATTCAAGATGTTGTAGGATATAGTGCAAAGTCATATGAACAGCATCATCTGTCATAAACATGTGCATGTAGTAAACATGCATATGTTTACTAAATATGCATGTTTCATTTTATAAAGGGATTGGTGGTGATTGATAGATACTGTTGGAGATGGGGAATATCTTATGGTCATGTGACAGCCAATTGCAGACAATGGTTTTTCTTAGTAATGGCCGTGTTTGTTTCATGAGTACTATGATTCACTTAATGACCATTGCAAAGATCGTAAAATCAGATCTAGTCACACGGTGCCCTGCTTAATGATTGACACAACTTACAGCCATATTTCTGGGATGAATTATAGTTGTAAGTAGAGAACTATACTATAGTAGGAAGAAACAAAACAGAAAAAGGCTGAACTTCTAGTGCACTATCAACAAAAATGAACTAATCCCAGTTTCAGTAGAGTACATAACAGAAACACCTGCATTTTTCATTCCATACCAAGTAAAACTCATTATTCTTTTCACAGTGAATCACATGGCTTTAATTCACATTGCTTTGATTCCTGGTCTCATTCTGTTTTTTTTTTTTAATTTTGAAAGTGCTTCTATGGGGGGGTGTTCTATTAAAGTACATTCATGACATTTATTTGGTGTGATAATTGAATTTCTGTCATTGAAAAGTAAGAAAGAGAGAGGGAGAGAATTGATTTGGGTTGTTGCTACTGCTATAAATGATGGTAGTTTTATACATACACTTTACCATTAAATTACTTGCTTGGGAGCAACTATCTTTAGAACTGCTTATAAGACTTGTAAATTCTGTTACAATATCTAAGTATCCAGCTGAAAATACCAATATTGTCTTGTAAATACTTTGTAAACAGAATAGAATGTATAGCTTGGCATGGATTCACAGAACCAGCCCCCTCACTCCGCTGCCCCCAACCTTGGGTGCAGTCTTCAGAGTCTTTTCAAAAGTTACAATTGTAATTTTGAATATAACAATTAATATTTGTGAGAAACAAATATATGCTATTAATTTTGATTACTCATATTAGTATAATTTAAATTGAGTCAATCGTCGTTTTCGTCCTAGCTGCACTCACTGTGAAATGTATCCTGCCCTCCAGCACTCTAAAATGTTATTTATCACTTCATGACAGCTTACCAGCCCAGTCTTGAAATATCTTAGAAAACTATCCTGGATAAAGTTTAGACACAGTCTACCTAACTGATACATTTGGAACAGATACATCCAGGATAGATTTCTAAGAAAATAGAAGGAGGCACATCAATCTGCCAATTTCCACCCATTCAGAAGCCTTTTGTGTGTGTGTGTGTGCGCGCGTGTGTGTGTGTGTGCGCGCGCGCGCCTTTGAGTCAGTCTTAACATCTGGCAACTGCCTTGACTAGCCCTGCAGTTTTTTTTGGCAAGGATTTTGAAGAGGTTTGCTACTGCTGTTTCTCAGGGCTAAGAGAACGATTGACTCAAGATCAAGATCATGACTAAAGCAGAAATACAACTCAAAATCTCCTGGTTTCAAAACTACATCAAATCTGGCTCTTTCCTGAAGAGTTTAGCATTAGGTTATTAGGCTGAACATCCTGCGTCTGATTCTGACAATCTATCTGTTCATTTAGAGCAAGGGTCTTCAAACTTGGCAAGTTTAAGACTTGTGGACTTCAATTCCCAGAAATCCTGAGCAAACATGACTAGAGGAGGAATTCTGGAAGTTGAAGTCCACAAATCTTAAAGCTGTCAAGTTTGAAGACCTCTGATTTAGAGTAAGGTTACTCTTCTTTTCATGCATGATTAGATTAATGATTGACTTAAGCTAGGGTATCTTTTTAATGCAAGCTTTGTTTAGTAATTGAGATTTATAAGATACTGGGTGAAAAAAATCTAAAGATAAAGCTCCCTCCCTCTCCCTCTCCTTTTCTCCAGTAAACACTTTGTTCAGAAATGATAATTTCTTCTTCTTTCTCAAGGGTCTTGTACATAGAAATATAAAAAATGATAATTTCTTATATTTCTATATACAAGCCCCTTGAGTTTGCTTCTATCAATATGATTGGCAATTCCTTTTTAACTGGTCATGAAACAGTTTTAAGTTCAGTAAATCTTCTTTCTGAGCAATAACTTTCAAATGAAGCACATCTCAGATACTAGGTACTTACTTGTGTGTGAAGCATCTTCTATAGATCTGCAGCAACACAAGATGGAATGTCTGGGAAGGTACATATACTCTGTCAACTCTGATCTCTCCAGCCTGTTTTGACTACCTTGTTTTGAAATGCAAGTTTTCAGGCATGACTTCCTCTGCTTTATAAAAAAAGCAATTATAAATTCAGATTAGTGAGGAATACATTTTCTTATACATGTGAAATTTCCCCTTTATATTCTGGATATTAAAACTTACAAATATTTTCTATTTCTCATGCATGTTATATTCTTGTTTCCCCATGTGCATTTGTGAATGAACTTGTTTCTTGGCTTAAAAGCTCTCATAAACATGAGTTTTATGGAGAATTGGTGTTTATTCTTGTTCTAAAGCAAGTACTTTCCTATTGTATGCAATTTGGTGTACGGAGACAAGCTATTTGCATACTTAATGAAGTTATATATGGTGTCTCAGCTGTGAAAGGCTTTTGTGGTACATTAAATTGAAAACTCTTTGAATACTAGCTGGGTAATAAAAGCTACATATGGAGAGAAAAGGCACCTCCAGAGAGAACAGTTAATTTTCATACTATGAATAGTTAATAGTTAAGACATTACTATGAATAGTTAATAGTTAAGACATTTTAAAATGTGAATTAAAAAAAATACTGATTGATATTAAAAAGGAATTGCATGTGGCAGTACAGGGTGTCATTTCAAATTCAATTAATGAACTAATGCTTTAAAATATTTCCTTATAATACAATGAACATTTTAATAACTGTTGTCAGAATAAAGAACTTGCAATTCTGAGCATAAAATAACAAAAATTAGGTATAATGAAAACTAAATATTTCAATATATTTCTATACCAATGCCTATTTAAATTGGCATTTTATATTTGTCCTATTGGGAAAGAGAGTTAATATTTTTAATAATTTCTGAACAAGAAAATTTGGATTGTATACAACACAGTTTCAAAGATGCTGATTGTTTCCTGCAAAAAAAACAAAGTTACAAAGGTAATCCCAAATCTCTAATGATTAACTTCTAAACCAGTGGTTCCCAAAGTGGGTGGTACCCTGGGCGGTGGGATGCCTTAGGGGGGCATTAAGAGGCAAGGGGGGTGCTGGAGGTGGGCCCCTCAGGGTGCAATTCAGGGTGGGATTCTACCGGTTCATTACCGTTCCCGGTAGTTTGGAGAACCGATAAAACAAGCCCCTGGTTGGCCCTGCTCCTCTCCGCCCACTCCTCTGGGTTCCCTGCCCAGTCAGGCTTATTGCACAGGCGCTGATGGCCACAGTGGCGCGTTGGAGAAGCGGAGCAAGCAAGGAGGTCGGTAATTTTCGCTCCAAAAAGCATCCAGATGCCGTTTCTTTTCCGGTGCGGCTGGAGTTCAGCCACACTGAAAAAAACACACAGCAGCTGGACGCTTTTTGCAGGCACAGGGGATCAGTGCAGCGCTGCAGGCGGGATTCATCCTTCCCATCCCAGAAGCGCTGCCTGCACTGAGCCGTGATAGGTTTCCACGTGCATAGGGTCAAGCCAGCTGTGAGGAAGGTCTCCTGGTGGCTGGCGGGGTGGACCCATGGCAGGGCGGTTCGCCCAGTCTGCCGCTACCTCTGAGTCACCCAGGAAGTTCAACGTGTGACACCCAGACCCATGGAACAAGAGAGACGGAAAACCGTGCTTGTTCCGGTGGCGGCCGGAGATGAAGCCTCCATGGGCAGGCGAAGGGGGTTCTCTCGGGGGGGCAGCGTTGCAGCAAGGAAGGCAAGACGTATGCGTGCCCCCTCGTTACGCCAAGATTTCCAGCAAAAAGGCGGCTTGGTTTTGAAAAGCAAAGGAAAACTTCTGGCTTTCACGCTAAATCATGGTTAGTTGAAGCACAGCATAAATTAACCTAATTATCTGGGTTAGGTAACCTATTAACCATCCTGATGGTTTAGGTTTGCATCGTAAAATTACACCAAATTATAAGTCGTTAACCATACCTTCAGCATCTCTAGTTTACACCAGGCTAGATTTCAAGATGTATGGTAGAGCGGCATTGAGAGCTGGGCAGCATTCAAAGTTCATAAAATATTATCGATCATAGAAAGAAAGGGGTAGATAAGGAATATCGTTTAAAGATGGTGACATTTGTACTGTATAGTATAGTATTTTCACGTATTCCTTCCATCTGCACCAAACTTGATTGCAGGAAATACGACTTCAGCAACAGAGTAGTCAATGTCTGGAATACTCTACCTGACTCAGCGGTTTCTTCCCCAGACCCCAAAAACTTTAACCTTAGACTGTCTACTATTGACCTCACCCCTTTCCCAAGAGGTCTGTAGGGGGCTGACCTATTGTTTCTTTTATTTTTTTATTTTTCTTAAATGTATCCATGTATTCATAACTATGTTTTTACTTATACCTATTATCTTGTAAGCAATTGACAAAAATAAATAAATAAATAAATCTTTGTTTGATCTCCTTTGAACTGGTTACTATCTGTCCATTAGCATCCTTTACTACCCAATTTGTGGCTGTGACCTCCTTTTGAGTTCAGAGAACTTTTGGATAACTTTCCTTGGTTTTCCATGTCTGTTTCTTCAGTGTCTTTACAGATATTGTTCTAATACTGCTTGTCTCTGCTAACAACTCTCTGAAATTCTGTGGTCTTTGTCTTTAATTTTGACTTAGAAACTGGGAAACCATGAATTGCTCAATTGGGGATTAAAGCTGCCTGGGTCACTCTCTCTTAGACCAATCTACCTAACAAGGTTGTTGTAGGGAATAAAGGAGAGGTAACATAGCTTTCAGTAATATACAGTTAAGGTGTGCTATAAATATAGGAAATAATTAAAATTGATTTCATTCCATAGTGTCTCTGGTTTTCTATCAATGAGGGTCAGCAATTGAACCAGTGTAAATACCCTTTCCTATTTAGTACAGCAAATAATATCACAGATAGTCCTCAATTTACAGCCACAGTTGCTCCCAGAATTATGTTGCTAAACAAGTTGCCTAATGCCTAATTTATGCAGTCTAGCCGCACCGAAAAAAAGACATGGAAGCTGCAGGCATTCATGACAAGGGTGACGTGGGCTGGTGGGGAGCCCAGCAACAACTATGGCTCAGCCCTGGATTGCCTTCCCTGGCAGCCAACTGCAGGAGGAAGGTAAAAGTCATGGCTGTGGGACGACGAAAGAGGCAGTGGGGGAAGAAATGGGGAGATTAAGGACCGGGGCCTCTGAAAGGGGAAACAGGGTGATGTAGGATTAGCCCAAGTCTTTGACAGATTAGACCACACTTGCCTGGGCAGAAAATAGGTAGCTAGGTTAAGGAAGGGATAGAGAGAGAGGGAATGAAAGAAAGAGAGAGGGAAAGGGGAAGAGATAGAAAGAGAGAGAGGAAAGAGAGAGAGAGAGAGAAGGAAAGAGGGAAAGAGAGAGAAAAAAGAAAGGGAAAGAGGAAAAAGAGGGAGGGAATGAAAGAAAAAAAGAGGAAAAGAGAAAAAGAGAGAAAGAAAGGAAAGGGAAAGAGAAAGAGGAAAGAGAAAGATAAGGATCAGACAAGAAAGTAAAGAAAGAAAAATGGACAGAGAAAGGAAGATAAAGGGAAAAAAGGGATAGACAAAGAGGGGCGGATGGATGGAAGGAAGGGACAGAAAGAGGAAAAGAGAAAAATAGAGAAAGAGGGAATGAGAGAAAGAAAGAAATAGGGAGGGAAGAGAAAGTGAATGGGATATGGAGGGCGAGAGAGAGAAAAAGAGGGAAAGAGACAAAGAGAGATGGGAAAGAGACAAGAAAAAAAGAAAGAGAAAGGGAAAGAAAAAGAGAGAGAAAGGAAGAAAAAGGGTAGACAAAGAAAGAAGGGGAATGGAAGGAAGGGACAAAAAGAAAGAGAAAGAAAGAAAAAAGAAAGGGAAAGAGGAGAAAGTGAATGAGATATCTAGTCCAACCACCTGCTCCAGCAGGGTTAGAAGGGAGTGTGCATGTGCATGGCTGTCAAAACTCCAAAAACAGGTCAAGTAGCTCTGGGGAGGTCAGTCATAAATTAGAACACTTACTCAGCAACCGGCCATTAAGCAAGGACCACTTATATTTGGTTTGCCAGTCACATGGCCACCTGGCCACGCCAACCCAGTCACATGACCACCAAACCATGCCCATCCGGTCATGTGAGCAAGCCACGCCCACCCAGTCACATGACCACCAAGCCATACTTACATAACCAATTGTTAAGAAATTTAAATCCCACCCCTGGGTGGGGGGCACTGAGGATGAGTTTTGTAGCACCAAGGGGGCAGTGAGCTGAAAAAGTTTGGGAACCACTTTTCTAAACCCCTAGAGCAGGGGTGTCAGACTCGATTTCATTGAGGGCCGCATCAGGGTTGTTTGACCTTGGAGGGCCGGAGGGGGGCATGGCTGGGGTTGGGCGTAGCCAACTCGACATCACTCATGTCAGGGGCACCTGTAGTGGCCAAGTGCTGAGGCAGGACTTCCCTGAGACCCTCCCTCTCATTATAACTTCTTCCTTTCTTTTTCCTTTCCTCTTCATTCTCCTTTCTTTTTCATTCCCCTCTTTTCCTATTTTTTCGTTCTTGCCCTCTTCCCACCTTCCTTTCTTTTTCTTTGTCTTTCCTCTTTCCCTTTCTCCTTTCCTGTCCCTTCTTGCATACTCAAATGCAAAGGGGGAAGTATTTCTCATTTTGTTTTGTTTTTAGTTTTTTTTTATAGCACTCAGCAAAAACAGAGTTTGGGGGTGCGTGCAGTCCCCTGAGTTCTGTTATCAGCAGCAATGGCCTCCTGCAGCTCTGTGCCAGTGAAGATGGAGCTCGGGAGGCCACACGCAACACACACCCCAAGTTCCATTTTTTTCCTGGCAGAGGCACTGCAGGCAGTCCTTTGCTATTTCCAGGCCAGCCCCGCGGGCCCGATCTAAGCATCATACGGGCCAGATTTGGCCTGCAGGCTTTGAGTTTTACACCCCTGATGTAGAGCATTTTAGAATTGGTTAGTCTTCAACAACAAACTTAAATTTCAGATAACGTAACAACTGCTAAAGTAGATTTTTTTAAAAAGTGATTTTATTTATTATAATGAATAAGAATTTATTATATTCATAATCTATTATTACAACTAAGCATAGAACAGATACTATAGAACAACAATTGAAACACTCATTTACTATAATGAGTCTGACTAATATAAATGACCTTATAAAGTATGACATATAATAATAAACCCTATGTCAGAAGTCCCCACTGCTTTTGTAGCCAGGAACTTGTTCGTGTAAGACAATTTTTCCAGAGACGTGGAACACCTATCCGTCGTACTCCTATGAGAATCTAATGCCTGATGATCTGAGGTGAAATTAAGGTGGTGATGCTAGCACTGGGGAGCAGCTGCAAATACAGATGGAGCTTCACTCACTTGCCTCCAGCTGTGCATCCTGGTTCCTAACCATGCCCTAAATGATCAAAGTTCAGGCAATGATTTGTTATAAAGAAATTTCAGAGGAGCCTAGAAAAAAGATGTTTTCCATTTTTTTCTTCATAATTGCTTTCAAAGATTACTAAAATTGTTTTCTCAGATTTTTATGTAGAGCTTAAAATGTAATTATGTATGTACATTCTAGATAACTCCTTAAAAAAACCTACAGGTTGTTAATTACATTGATAAGAACTAAAATGTTAATAATTCAAAATTATATGTTATACTTTCTCTGTGTTCTTCCAGAATGATAATTCATAACAATATTTTATTTTGACTTTTCTGTCTATACAGTGGATTATTGTTGTTTACGTTAATAGAGCATATGCATCACTTCATATATAAAATTTTCCACATACATGCCAGTATCATATTAGAACATGGAGCAATAATATATTTTTCAAACTTGTTTCTCATTATCTTTCTAATTTTAGTAAAAAGTAGCTAATAAAATAGGTTAATTGTGTCTCCGACTACAGGATATTCACAAGTTAATAAAATAGAGATGTAAATAAACATGTATGGGTTACCAGTTGCTGAAATTCTTGTGACAAAAAATCTGGTTAATAATCTGTGATAATCTTGCATTCAGATTGAGGCAATTGGCAGAAGCTTGACAATAATTGCAACAAATATTTTACACCTTTGAAAAAGAGGTAATCTTGCTTAAATTTCATAAACTTTGACCAGCTTTTCAAGATCATTTATTTAGCTGCTGCATTTTGACTACACAAATAAAAATAACCATTTAATGGCAAGGAAGGGATAGAAAATGAACTCTTTGTAAGGAATTTAAAAAAAAGAACTTGAGCATTGTGCATGCCAGTTGGAAAATGTTTTTCATGCAGTAGGTGACAGGTGAGGCTGGAATTTCATCTGAGGGGACCATAATAGAGTAATGGCCTTTCAAATATGTATGTGTGTGCATATAAAGTTTAATAGTAGAGTTAAAAAAAAACACCCACAGAAATTAGAGTAATGGTTTTATAGTGAGAAAAGAATCCACATTCAATGATGATGATTAAAATAAACATAACAAAAAGGGGGGAAATCCATATAAAATCACTATTATTAATGTAGAATTAATTCAGTCCTTTAACTTATTATATTTAGATCACATGGAAAAATATTGCTGCATTTCTCATTTTTAAACCATAAAGCCATTTGAGAAACAGAAGAGAAAAAATGTTGAAAAATGAATTCAAGAAGTAAAGTTCATGTTTTTTGTTACTCAGACCCATTTATATTCTAAATTTGAATATTTCAATTATTTTTCCCCATCAAATATATAACTAAGTTTCACTTTTTAATTTCTTATAAAATTAAGCTGTTGTTTTCTCTTAAAATGTGGTACCACTTAAAGAAGATAAAATTTCAGATAGCTTGGTGGCTGCTAACACATCTGGGACATTGTTGAGTTAATACAATAGTGCATTTAGTGACCGTTCAAAATGTAAACACTGAACTGGTAGTAACACCGGTTGAATCCCACCCCGATATATAATTTGTAATTAAATTACAGCCTTTTATTATGCCTAGCAGTCTTCAAAACAGAAAACAAATATCTTGATTTAAAAAAACCTAGATCCTAATATTTTTGAAGATGTCAAAGGTATTATGCATGTTTTCCAAATGGGTTCAGAGAGAAATAAAGGCAGAAGTCTCATTCCACAAAAATATAATTGTTAAAATAAAGGCCCCATGATAGAGGCAGGAAAGCATTTCTGAGATGAGAGATCCCTGGCAAGAAATCGGCTGAACCTGTTAAAAATTGGAAAGAATGGTTTGGGGAGATACTGATCTACAGGAGGTCAAACTAAATAATGTAGGATAACGAAGTCCACAAAAATAGTTCTATGCTAAGAACTAAAATGGGGTTGAAGGGTATGTAGAGAATGCAGAGACTTCTAGTAAGGAATACATAAATACAGAAAAGAACAGGTCAAGTTATGTGACACAAGGGTTTCAATGGCTTTACACAAATGCATATAATGCATATAATGTATGGACATATTTTAAGAAATACATTTCTTACTGCAAAAGACAAATGAGATTTAGTAGGTATTGCTGAAACTTGAGAAATGATGGAGAATGTAGATGATGTTACATCTTCTATCCTTCCCTCCCACATATTAAGGCTGCTGGTACTATTATGCTGACCTATGAACTGTTTTCCATCCTCCCCCCACAATCTTAAACATAACCCTTGAAGTTCTCCATCTATAACATTTGGCCAATATATAAAAAGACATTCAAGAATCAATCTTTTGGGCTGTGTAATACTGATAACAGTATGCCATTGAACTTCCTTATGTAGAAGTCTTTGAAATATAATGGAACTCTTCTTTATTTTGGATTGCTTCCATTTTATATGTTCAAAGAGCTCTTTTCTTTTCACAGCAGGCCAAATGCCAAGCTTTTTCTCTGAGAAGTTTAAATCCCTAACAAGTTTAAATCAGTACAAATGGGAACAGAAGTTAGAAAAAGTATAGGGAAATCTTTATTTTCTCTTTTCTTTCAAGTATGGCAGAAAGCAAAATAAAATAATGTAACTGTGTATTTTAGGCAAGATGGCTAGCAATGACACAATCTTTGTACAAGTCTAAGAAATTGTCTAAGAAATTATGTAAAAAAATTAGGTGAACACTTGTTTTTTATCAAGTATCTCCAAATAGGGCTAGAAATACATTCAAGCTTGGGCATCATTCTGTTTAACAACCACATCCTCACACAAGCCAGAATGACCAATCTGCACTATAGAACTCTTTATATACTGAAAAGCTGACACATAAAAATATAAATCATTTTAGCTGTTAATACACACTGTAATTCATATCAGGACAGAGGAGGCTCTTATCCCTGTTTCTGGGGGTTTTCTAGAAATCAGAATCTTGACACTACAACTGCAGTCACAAAATCATTAACAACAGTGGTAGGATTGGAATAACTTAACAACTGGTTCTCTGGCTGGGTAGGTATGGTTGGTTGGTCATGTGACTGGGTGGGTGACATCACTTATCACACCCAGCTCCGCCTCCAGGCCAGTTGCCTCAAAGGCAGAGATAGAATTCAGCCAGTTGGGGCTGATCCCACCACTGGCTGGCCCTGCCCCTACCTGTTTTTCAGCCTGTTTTTAGCTTTTTGGCCATTTTCAGGCCTTTTGGGGGCAGTTTTCAGATTGCTTTTCAGGTCATTTTTGGCCCAAAAATGCCTCAGAAAACAGGCTAAAAAACAAACGGGCAGGGCCAGCCAGTGGTGGGGTTTGCTGAACCAGTTCACTCAAACCAGTGAACAGCCCACCTCTGATTAACAGCTTTGATCAGTTTAGCTTTGAAAAGGAATGGGTTATTTGAAAATACCATTCAAAAAAAGGTTGCAAATAGTCTTCAATATAAACATAGTTGGGTATGTGGATATAGATTTGATGACATGCCATATTCTGAATTTCTACGGGAGTTCCAGTTTGAACATGGATCAGTAGAAGCCAAATTATAGCAGTAATTTTGTCAACCAAGCCAGGCTGCTCAAACATGTTGGGATGTGGTTTGTTGACCAGCTATTCAGAGACAGAAAATTAAGCTAAACATCAACCAGTTCTTTCTTTTGAAATTAATAATGGATTTATTATTTGATTCAAAATATAACTTGCTAAGAAAGATCAGGGCATCATTGAATTGAAGGCATGATAGCTGATGTACTGGACAACCAGTTACCAAGCAACTTTCATCCTGGTTTCATAAGAGATTAATCTTAATTTAATATTATTGCATTTTATTATGCTAAATTGTTAAACATAATAAACTAATAATTTTAAGTTAAAACATAAATTTATATTAATTTTGAAAAGTCTAAATTAATGTAGCTATATAGGATCAAGACAATCTCAAGATTGATAGGCAGAGTAATAAAAAGAAAATAGAGGGAAAAGCCTGAAAATTATTTTACAGGTAGCTACAAAGCTACAAACATATTATTTGAAAGTCTTCTTTCTTGTCCTATTGCTAAAAAATAAAACAAGACTATTTCAAACATTGCCAATACAACTATGCTACTTCATGTATGGAATTTTTCAGTAATGAGCAATGTGTATTCAGTATTTTGGTACTGTTACCTTAAAAGTTTAAAACAAATACACACACACATGTATATATACAGATAGATGGATGGATGGATGGATGGATAGACATAGATATACTGTATATTAAAATTATACATATATTTATATAATATATATGTAAAGAAATATGAAAAAGGTTATTATGACTATCATGACTATCATTATTCTGTATGTACACTGAGAACTTCTGTACTGCAGAAATTCCTTATGTGAAATGGAACAGCACAGCACCACCTGCTCGCTGCCGCCAAGTTGTCTGTGCTAACTCACCACTGCCAAATGGTCCAAACTCCGAACTGCCTAGAGCTTGGCACAGCACTGGCGTGAAAATGGAAAATGGGCTCTGCTCTGCCTACCTGCTAGTTCACCCTCCCAGCTCTCTCTTCAGTCACCCGCAGTGAGTTGTCCCTGCGGTGAGTTGGCCATATGGAGTTGTTCTTCAGCAACATGGCGGTGGTGAGTTGGCAGTGGCAAGCTGGCTGTGCTGAGTTGTCCTAGACCCACCTTGTGTGTCTAATCAGACTTGGCTAAATAAAGTATTTAATTCATGAAATCCATCCATCGTTACTTCCTTTTTAAATTTTTCATTAGAAAAACCATAATACGTTTCCAATCTTATGTACTTTAAGTACTTACTGTTTTGTCTCTGACCATGCAGGTCAGTTTTATCATTTCTGTCAATTCTAACATCTTCACTATCCTTTCCTCCATTGTGAAAGTTTTAGTTTTTCCAGTTCTGTGTGCATCTGTAATAATTATGTTGCAGTTCCTAATCATCCAAATGTCTTTCTTGTTCTTCTGTCAAACATTAGACTGAATTTTAATCTACCTCCAGCAATATACTATAGAAAGGTATCAACAACAGTGTTATTGGGTTTCTACTAATATGCATCCCAGAAGGTTGTCTGCAGCCTGTTCCATTACCCTTGATAGTCCTTATCACTAGTGCTAATAGTTTACTTGCCCCAAGTGATCAGTGACAGAAATGGGAGAAATTACAGCAGTCACCATTTCCCCCCAATCTTTTCCTCCTTTTCAGATTTGAATCTGAATGGCTAAAGCATACAGGCAATGATGATGAGGAAAACTTGGAGCAAACATTAGAAGCTAGAATATTAATTGTGTCATATAAATGTTTCAAAATATTACTAAAAGCCAGCATTGCAGGGATATTTTTTACCAATCATGAACAATTTCATTACCTATTTTTCCTTCCCCCCCAAGTTTTTTTTTAATTTCAATCTACACATATACAACAATATATTAACAGTGTGGCATCAATATATCATACGTGTAGGCAAGCTTAATAATACCAAATATCTCTTAATACACATATTCACATTAAATCAAAATCCTTCATGGCTTATTTTCAACATTTCAATACTTTCTCCTGTCAAGGTGCAAAACGCACCAAGTCATTTTTTTTTTTTTTTTTTTTTTTTATAGACCATATTAGTATAGTATACACTTATACTTATTAGAAACAAGGCAAATCAAATACATTAAAAAAAAAAAAAAAAAAAAAAAAATATTGGTTGAAATACGTAGTAATTTCATTATTCAATTTCCTCCTCAATTTTTTTAAATAAAAAATTATCATTTGGCAAGCAGTATAGTTCCAGGTTTCACATCTCAATACAAACATGAGCATATTTATCTATTCATTTTGTTGGTTCAATTTCATATCACATTAACCTTATTAGTGTTAAATATTAAACTTATCCAATTCCAATTCATATTATAACTTATTTCATTTTTCTTAGGATATTCTCATATCTTATTTTACAACGTTATTTGAAATTCTCATCTCATTTCTATGTTCATTTCCCATATTACCTTTTCCTGTCATATTTGCAATTTTATCAATCCTTATTTTATTAATTTAAAATTGTCCCTCCTGGTTTCTCAATCACCTTATAAATCATTTATACATTACAAAAATATTGATCTAATCAATTAATTATAGCAACTGATATTAATCTTTCCATAATGGTTCTTATTTCATCATCTTCCACCTTATACATCGCTAATCATCAGTTAATATATGATATTTTTATTATAAATTCCCAATTTTGTATTTATTCCATTAAATTCCATGTATAGTATAGCAATAATTCTTTAGTAACAGGAAAGAGAGAGAAAAAAAGAAATAAACTAAAAAGAAAAAATCATATCAGTTACATACTATTTTCGGTACTTATTCATATATATCACAACATATTACCTTGTGGAATCTTCTTCCTATCCTCTTTTTTTTCCCACCCATTGTCTCTCGCTCTTTTAACAATATAATTTCTTTTCATCCTCGTTTGCTTCCTGTTTCTTTTGAGTTTCTGGTCCTTTCTTGTAATTCCCTTTTTCCCCATTCTTATTTGTCTCCATTTCTCATTCCAATTATTAACTTTTTCTCCCTCCCTCCCTCTTTTGATTTTTCTTTTGAACTTCCCATTTCAGCTTTTTCCTTTTCCTTTTTTCCATTTTCTGAACCATTTTCCCTTTTATTATCACATCAGACCACACATTTTTAATTGTAATTCCTTTTTCCCCCTGCTTAAAAAATTGTTGATCCATTTGTTCTTCAACGCTGGCTTCTTCTTTGTTAAACTCCTCCCCCTCTGGTTTACTTTGTTCTTCTACAAGCTGGGTCACCATTTCTAATTTCTATAATACATAATTCCATATTTCAAATTAATTTTCATCATTTCCCTTATATCTTGCAAATCCGATCTCATTTCAACAAATAATTCCTCCATTGTATCTTCTCCTTTTTCCTTTTCTTTCCTTTTCCTTAATAGATGTATTCAGTCCCAAAGTCCAGTATATTATTTCAGTCAGTGTCTTTTAAGTTTATTTTCAACAATCAATGTCCTTAAGTCTTTCTTCCAAAACTTCAAGTAGGCCCTTTCTCAACAGTTTCCCACAATCACCGGGTGATTCTATGTCAATATTTTCAAGTATCTTCCCCTTTATAGTATTCTAATGTCACTTTCCAGGATTTTTATTTTTTATAATGGAGTTCCTTTTACTTTCTTTTAAGTTCCAAAGTCCAATTCTTAGAAAGACCAAGCACCTTTTTAAAAAAAGGTCACTGAAGTTTTTCCTGTACCATCAGGGGGAGCTCTTGAGCCTTTTCCACAGTCCACTCCTTTCTTAACATTAGCTTTCTTTGTTAAATATAGTACTTTTATTAAATTCGCTAATTTCAATCATTAGCTATTATTTCTTTTCATTTCAACACACTCAATTTCAGCATTTAGTTATGCCCTTTATGTGCCAATAATCCAACAGTTGTCCAGTTTAACCTTTGTTATGTTCAAATATTTTCCTTTAAATTTTCTCCTCCAAATTAATCCAATACAATAATTCAAGCCAATTTTATAAATCCAATTTCCTTCTCACTTCCTTTGGTTGCAGCTTCCACACACTTTCCAATATAGTCCTTTATTTTTAATACTGGGGTACCTCAAAATCCATGCATTTTGCCTGGTTCACACTCCACTTGCTACTTCTCTCCAGCACCATCTTAGTTTCCTGGGTTGTTCTTCGTCTTCGTGGTGGCCATTTTAAGACCACCACTACCACTTGCCTTTGGAAGGGTTTTTCCTGTCAGGGTGGGGAGTTGCAGCTCCCCTCAACCGTCCAGGCAATTCCCCCTCTCTTCACCACCCTCCAGGGTGGTTCTGGTCCTGATTAGGACCCTCCAGCAAGTTAGCTTGCAAGTTAGCTTGAAGCGAAACCGCACAAGATCGTGGACTCTGACGACGAGCAAACCGGAAGCCCATTACCTATTTTTCCAATACAAAAGGCAGTCAACAATATTATTATGCAAAATTTAAAAATTAAAAACTAATTATAGAATAAGTTATATTAATAGGCTCAATTCTCACAAAAGTGTGGAACATGCACACAAAATAATAGAGAAAAATAGAATCCTAATGATTTCAGAGGGAAAAGTTTGACATACTTGAAATCTGTGTCTTTAAATATTCATAATTTTTCATTTTGTTTGTGTACTGTATATATTTAAAGCGTTTTTGTATGGGGATGTGTGAAATGTATTCCAAGTACTTCACAGCCTAGTTTAAGATAAATAAAAATTAACATATACAGTATATATATCATACAGAAATACTTGTGGTGTTATTTGCCAGTATCCTGATAGAGTATTTTCCAGATAATAAACTGAAATGAGGATGTGGGAGAAGTATATATATATTGAATCCAGAAAATAGTTTTCTTTTTTGTACCACCCTATTCTTCTTCTCTTATATGAATTCAAAGATGGCATCATTTCTTCTTATTTGAAAAAGCATCAAATCTTTTTAATAAAATGAGATAGGATGGGCAGAATCTTGATTGTAGCAAAAATACTGGAGTATATAATTTTGTTTCTTTAATCATTTGCTCTGATTGAAATTGGTTATCTTTAAGATCTCTTACTAAGAAAAAAAATAGCCTTCATTAACTTTATTATATCTAAAATAATAGTGGACATGTTGGCATTTTTTTATTAAATTCATTTTGGATATTATTTTTTCTTTCTTTAGGAATGATTTGCTGATGGTATGTCGCCAACTGAACATGGAAGAATCTGTGATTGAGATAATGCATCAGCTTGGTGCAGATGAACATGGAAAAATTTCCTTTCAAGATTTCATACGATGTCGTATGCAGCTTGTGCGAGAAATCAGGAAGGAAGAAGTGGAACTTTCTGTGAAATTGGATGACCCATGTAAAAAAAAAACATTAAGGGATAGAGTAGCTTCATGGCCAACCAGCAGCAATAACAGTTTAGGTCAGTGTGGTTTAATTATATATATTACCTAAAAGTCCAACACAATTAGGAAGATTAACTACAATATTTATATGTTTAATTTATTTTAAAAGATTGATGGAGAATCAAATATTTTGAAATCTGGTTCAAAGTCCAATATGAAATAGCTACCACTATACTTGCAATATTATCTATATTGCAAATTATGCTGATTGCCTTTAAATTATTACTAACTAAAAACTCTAAAGATAAAATACTATCTTTTGTATGTTCCTAAGAATCAGTCTGTTGCAGGTATAGTATATTAGAAACCACTAGACATATCTGGAGTTTTGAAAACATAAGCATTGTTTTAAAGTAACTGCCTTAGTGGTCATCGCAGTCTTAAATCATTCCTTGGCTAGAAGGTACTGTATTTTTCTGAGTATAAGATGCTCTGAAATATAAGACGCACCTAGCTTTTGGGGAGGAAAACAAGAAAAAAAAATCTGCCTCCCAGCTTTCCTCCTTGCAGCAAACAGCAAATTGCCTGGTCAGCTTCAGCACAGCCTGATTAGCACAAGCAGCTGGTTGTTGGTTGGATCGGTCTCCCAACGATCAGCTATTTCAGGCTGTAGGGATCGCCATCACCTATTGCTGCCCCTGCGCGCCCCATTTTCAACCTCTACGTCCAGTTTTCAGCCCATTCTAGGCAGCAGGGATAGGACCAGGTCAAAAATGGGGCATGCAGAGGCCAAAAACAGAGCGTGCGGAGGCCAAAAATGGGATTCGGAGGCCAAAAATGGGGCATGCAGAGGTGACAATAGGCGATGGCAATTCCTGCAGCCTGAAACAGCTGATCGTCAGGAGACTGATCCAACCAACAATCATCTGCTTGTGCTAATCAGGCTGTGCTGAAGCTGACCAGGCTGTTTGCTGCAAGGAAGTAAATTGCTGGGTGGCAGAGGCTGAAGGATGGGGGCCAGCGTGTGGGTGGGGCTTAAGCAACATTCACTATATAAGACGCACAGATATTTCCACCCACATTTGGGAGGGAAAAGTGTGTCCTATACACCGAAAAATATGGTATATTGAAATTCCACCCTACAAGTATTTCTCGTCTTCCAGTATGATCCCATATCATTCTGTTCAAGACAGCAGTTCTGTTCAAAAATGAAATCCTGTACAAGGTTACTCATACTTTCTTCTGTATTTAGTGATGTTTGTTCACTTCTGTGTTCAATACTTTGGAGCATTTGTAAACATGACATATCACAATTATCAATTTGAAAATATTAAGCAAATATCTGGAAGGAGAGATATCTGGCTAAATATATTTCCGAAGTAATGGGCTACAATTTTCTAATTTTTTTTAAAGACCAACTCTGAGTATAGGCATGGCGTAGAAATGGCCTCGCAGATAGATATTACACTTGAAGCCTGTCCTTTAAGATGCTATCTTTTTATTTGTTTAATATGAGGGGTTTCTTTTAGATACACACCACCAGTATAGATAATATTTTTATCTATCCTGTGTGGCTACTATTACAAAAAAAAGCTCTTATTTATTCTCACTTAACACCTATCTTTAAACCTATACCAGTCTATACCAGGGCTGTCATACTCCCAGGCCCTGGGCCGGATGTGTCATGCGCTGGCCACGCCCATGCCCGGTTTAGCAAAGGGGGGGGAAGTCCCGATATATTACATGACACCACCATGACGACATGAGTTTGACAGCCCTGGTCTACACTATACAATTCCTATACTGATCTCTATGACTTCTGTATGTGCATATCTAATAATCCTTAGAATCCTAAATCAGTTCTTTTTTATTTCTTGTTGCAAAGTCTTTAGCTGCTATTTAGCCAACTTCTTGCCAATTGCTGCTGAAGCATTGGCTTTGTATAGTCATTGGGGGAGGCAAAAAAAGGGTGATTTTAACAGCTACTGGCTGGTGTAGACTGTAACCATCTGTGCTGGAACAGAGATACTGCCTGGCTCCCCTTTCTCTTTCAAGAATTCTGCTATTGGTTTGTTGGATATCTATCCCCACTTCTCCTTCACAGGTGTCTACTATGCTACACTTTATCCTGGCAACTGCTCCACATTTGTGCCTGCAATTTCTCCTAATATTTCTGGTCTCCTATACAATAAGAATCTCCTTCCAATGTGCATCATACTCCTGTGTTAACAGTGTTTTCCTTTGTGATGAAAGATAGAGTGTGCTTTAATACTTTCCTAGTGAGGAAAGTTAACAAAGGAAAGGAAGAGGTTGAAATGACTGCATCAAGGATCTCCTTCCATAGTGTGGTTTCAAGAAATTTGTAGTAGAAGTATTAATTCTTAAAAGATACGATGTTGGTGACCCTGAAACTGAATTTCTTTTTACTAGTCTCTGTTATCTTCTATTTGATAACTTGAGGCAATTTCATTTCTACTTTGTATGAAAATTATACCTTTTACCTTCCTACATAGCCTGTATGTATTCTGGCAAGTGGCAACATCACCAAAGATGAGAAACCTGTGAATTTCAAAAGTTGCTGAAATAGGACTTCCAGACCTTATAGCTAGTATGGTTAATATGAACAATGCTGGGAGATTTGAACTGAAGAACATCTATAGAACTCCATGTTTCTTGCCTAGGTTATATATCTCAAAACAGTACACCAGGAAGGGGAAAAGTATATTCCCTACATAATACCATGTAGTTTCTATTTCCCTTAGTCCTATATAAAATATAAGCATCAAGTTCTCTAATGAATTTTTTATTTAAAAAAAAAATCTTTCACATAATGAAATGTCTATTTAAGTTCTGTTAGAACATCATAATTTTGACATTGCTTATTTAATGTATAAAGAATTGGCAGTACAATTTGAAGAATTACTTATTACTTATTGTGACAAATTAGTATTTTTTTTCCATCCTTTTAAAACTAGTTAATAAAATAATCAGATTCTAATCCTGTTGTTTTCCATTTGCTTTATAAAAATAGCTTGAGGCATTAAAATGCATTAAAATAAACCAATCAGTTTTTGGGTAGTTTCTATTTTTATTAATGAGATTTCTATGCTGCCCCATTTCAGATTGATTGAGCAATGTACTGGTGCGGGGACACATTAAAAATGAAGAAAGGCAAAGCAAAGAAGAGATAACTTGTCATAGTAACAAGTTTTGCATGTAAATGAAGCTATTGTTTGTATTATGCATATTTGGTTTGTTCTGCTTCCAAAGCTTCTGTTGGCTGGTCTTGGTGTTATCCTACATGGCATACTGTTATCGATGGATGAATGGATGGATGGAATATAAATAAAAGTGGAGGACTCTTGTATGCATCAGATCTTACTGGGGACATGTCCTATTATATAAATGATAAGTTAATATTTTCTGCTGGTTTTTCTTTTGTTCTTACTAGAAGAAGTCTTACAAAGTCTGGTAAAAAGTTCCTAAGAGATTGGAGAAGTGCAAAAGATTGGGAATCCAAAGATTTTTCATCCTTTTCTTTTTCCTCCACATTTGGGGATATGTGCTTGTCACCATCAATGAGTTCCAGCTGTGTAATCTGGCAGAGAGGAGAAAATGGATTTATTTATATGTTAGGTGTTTAATCTGCCTTTATTGTATTAAAAGTAACTCAAGACATCCTTCCTCCTATTTTTCCTATAAAAATAACCCAATGAGGTAGATTGGGCTGAGAGAGAGGGAGTGGCCCAAGTTCATCCAGTTGGCTTTTCCATAAGACAGGATTAGAACTCAGTCTTTGTTTTCTAGTCTGGTACCTTAACCACTAGACCAGTGATGGCTAACCTTTTCCACGTTGCATGCCAAAAGTGCACTCGCGTGCGCATGCTCGCGTGCTTGCACCCATGATGCAATGCGCTCGCGACTCCTCTGTCCCTTGCGCATGTGCACATGACCCCCCCACCTCTGTGTATGCTCACACAATGCCCCCCGCATGCCACGTGCTTCTGCGCATGTGTGCATGTCTCCCACATGCGCATCTCCCCCTGCGCATGCACGGCAGATACCCAACAATCAGCTGGTTGGCGGGGGGCACACACATACGCAATGGGGCTCTTCTGGGCAATCTCTCGCGTGCTGGCAAAAGTGGCTCTGCGTGCGACTTCCTGCATGCGTGCCATAGGTTCATCATCATGGCACTAGACCAAATTGATGTAGCTGAATGATTGATGTAGCTAATACTCTCCAATCAGTGTAAAGAAAGGAAAGGAAAGGGGAGAGGGAGAAAGAAAGAAAGCTTTGCTTCCCCCTTTCTTTCATTTTTCAGAAAAGATCCCAAAACATTTTGGTTTTGTAGGTGTATTGGGAATGTATTTCGGAATAGCTGCAAGGAGATGCCTGACCATTCATATAATGGCTACAATGGCTACATGACTAATAAATAAAAATCATTTTATTAGAAGCTGTCTTGATGCTCCCTAATGCTACTAACTTCCAGTTTACTCTAGGCTTTCTTTCCAGGATAATGGACATACTTTCTACCTTTCTGGAAAGTACTGAACAATAGGTAACCACCACTTTGATTTAAGGTAAATACATATGCTTCTGTCCATAATGAGAACTGACACAATAATTCATAAATTATTTGTAAACAAGTAACAATCTATCTTATCTTTTATCATTAAGTAATATATTTGCACCAAATAGTTTACTTTCTGCAGTATTTTTACAACAGATGAAATAAAAGAGCTACACAGTTTATTGGTAAAAAATTCTTTTTATTTTTCTTTACTTCACAATATTTATCAAAATATTTTTCATAATTTAAGAGAATTATTTTTTTATCCAACATGGCAGAAATCATATTTATCAAAGAGTGAAACTAAAGTAAATTCAAGATGATACTGTCCCAAGAAAAGAAGAATAGACATAAAAAAACCTCACATAACTCCATTACCATATTCTGAATGAATCTGAGATGTTTTTCCTGTTTCATGCAGTAGTTAAGTTATTGGGAAAGCCTACATTTCATTTCTTTCAACAATTGCACAGTTAAAAGTTCAGTGAAAACTGTGGGTTCAATGAAACTACAAAGCCAGCATTTCTAATAATTTCCCGTAGAATCCTCTTTGTATATCTAGGATAGTGGACATAGTTTTACTTTTGTATTGTGTTAGTTTCTTTTTCAGCAGTTAGATACTTTTCAATGAATACACTTTGAGTGAATTGCATTTTATTGATGCACCAGTGCAGCTGTACTTGAAAGTAATTAACATTATGTGAAGCAAAATAACCATTATGCATAGAATTCAATAAAGATTTTGGCCTTTAACTCCTGCCTCAGCTCAATGTGCTGCAGCTGTTCTTCAATTGTTCAGATGCTGATATAATTAAATGGGTATTATGATAGTTATGAGTAGAGAAGATGCAGCATGACATTTTCCAACAACACTATACATGCTTGTCTTCCATCTATATTATATTAAAATATCCAGTAATTGGTTTTTGGATCCTAAATGTAAATAAATAATCTTGAGATGTTATGAATACATAGGTAGGGTATCTCAATCGAGGGGTTACAAAGGGCTCATTAGCTTTCTGGTGATAGAGCTGTAGGTTAGAGCAGCCAGAAAATAAAATAAATATATAGTATTTCTCTTGATTATTTGATGATAGTGACAAGTAATCTTTCTCAAAATATCAGGAAACTAGACTGTTTTTCTGCTCAGCTGTCTCTAAAAACAGATTACCAAAGTTTTGTAGATATTATTACGGAAAATTAGAAACCTGTGTCCCTCCAGATGTTTCTAAAACCTATAATTCTCAGTATCCATTGCTATGCTGACCAGTTGGTTGAAAATGACCTTGATCCTTTTTAAGAAATGTTAATAGTGTACAACAGCTCAACATTTATGCATTGATTTATTTTTCACCAATTTTTAAGTTAGGGAATGTTGTACATTTAATATGTAACTGGAATTGGTTATATAATTGTGTACTTGTTTGCTTTATACTCAAATTACATATTTTAGATCTTTTTAAAGTATGGTTTTAAAAAAACCTCACCATAATCTGATTTATCAAGGATAACTGAGTATTAGCCACTTGAATTTAGAAATTGGAGAGTGAAGAATATTTGTTTGAAATTATTGCATTACTCTTTAAAAATAAATATCTTTTTCTATCCAGGTGCCATTTCTGGAGCTAGAGAGAGTTGGGAATATGATTCTAGAGCTAGAGATCTTCAAAGCCCTGATTTACATAGTTGTTCAACTTTACAAAAGCCATTTGAATATGGTGGGAATACTATGAATCAACAAGTTACCCTTCAAAGATTGCTTACACAGACCTCCAATCTAAGCAATTCAGTCGGAGGAAGTTATCTAGAACTTGTCAACACTGTAAGTACTACTGTTTCAGATTCAATTCTTTAAATTTGTTATATTCCGCCCACTCTCAACTTGGATAGTAATTTGCATCAATTCATAGAGATTATCAGGCAATTACTTTATAAACATGCCATATATGGCTTCAAGCACAGTTTTCTGTATCTATTTCCTTCCATGTGATAGCTCTAAAGTAATAACCCTATGCTTTTATCAAAGAGACTATTCCCATTTTGGTTTGTTTGGTTTTGTAAATGTGTATCTAGCATTTGTTTTGTTACGCATTATTACTATTACTTAAGAAAGACTCTCAAGCGTATATAATTTCAATTTTATTTAATCGTAAATTTTATTTTTATAACTATATCATTGGTGCTTGGAAAAAAATTAAATTTAAACTGGGCAACAGGCAACAGAAATCTATGTCATACAGAAATTAATCCATTCCATTATTTAATATTTAATTTTATTTTTCTTAAAATATCAGTGTTTGTTTACTTTCTTTATACATTCTTGATGTGTAAGTATAATAAACCTCTTTACAGAGAACTATATTTAGGCAAAAATCTTGTTTGTCCTGAATTGAGCAGATTGAACAATTGTTTAGCAATGCTTTGATACTTTATTTAGCGTATGGCAAATACATGGACTTCAAATGTTAATGTCCAGTCCACCTAGCCATTCAAGGACAGGGTGGTCTATGTTGAAAAAATCAGACATTGGGCTGATGTTAGCTCTTGATGGACATTTGGACACAATGTGATGGATGTTTTGTTGAGGAGTACCACAGTCACACTGAGGAGTAGAGTTTAGTTAATGACAACAGTAAAAAAGATAGAATGAATGTGTCTTTTTTGTCAGGGAAATAATATTAATTATGACAAATGGAAATATATGAATAGAGAGATGTTCTAAAGATGTTTTTAACAACAAAACATCAGTTAAAACCAACTGAGTGGTTAGGTTACAACCAGTTTATAGAAGAGAGGTCAAAGAGATGTTAATACCATAACCTCAAGTAAGGCAGAATTCTTGATCTCAGAAGTTTTAAGATATGCGAATGTCAACTCCCAGAATTCACTGAGTAACACTGAGTAAGTGTTATTATTTTTCCTATCAATGGAAATAGATAAGAATCTTATCTAAAGGACAAATTTGATATAAAGGCAATCTTTTAAGCTACTAAGTTGAAACATACATTAATTGTTGATATCCATTAGTTATTCAGACCTTGTGCATTAAAGAGCAACCTTACGGGGGGGGCACTAAGTCTGGAAAAAATACATTAGATTGTTGCATTCATCCATTTTAGTTATTCAGACCTCTCTTGTGCATTAAGTCACTTACTTAGTCACTTACTTACTCTTTCATGGACAAGGCATTTCTTGCATCCTATCCTTCATTCTAGTTCTCTTTTAGGGAAAAGAGGCAGTTGTCTCATCACTGTATGTGCATGACATACTTCTCTAGAGAGGATGACTAGGTTTTGCTAGTCAGGGCTATGCTTATCATTTTGTGGAGCCACAGTAGGTAGAACAATGGTACAGCATAGGTGAAGTTTAAAGTATTTATTTTCACTTTGTCCTGATAAATTTAGTTAAATCTATTACTAGACTTAACTTGCAGCTTGTGCATATTTTCTCTATCAAAATTCTGAAAACCTGAGGTGCCAGTTTTTATCCAGTGCTGGTAGAGTTCTAGGGGGCATGTAAAAGGGATTAAGAGTCTGCATGTGGTCTCTAACTAAGAAAGAGCTTTCCTGGATAGTTAATTAAAGATAATTAAAGTTGGGAACCCTGTAATAAGGCATGACTGTCAAATTACAATGGCAGTTTCAGCAGTCCCAGTTGTTTTTGTTGGGATCATTAGGATTGTTATGAATAGGAATTAGTTGAGGTTGTTGCTGTAGTACCAACATTCCAGCTGCACAGTAACCTCCCTGACTCCATTTCTGGGCTGTCAGTGGAGTTCCCCAGATTTATGGTTCTTCAACCACCCTTTCTTATGAGTTGGAGTGGCTTGAGTTCGTGGTCATCATGACAGCCATGGGCCTATATCAGGTCTATATATCCTAAGCCTGATATGGGGCAGTGGTCACATTCTGCATCTGGTATTTCGATTGGAACAGTGGCTATGTGTTCTGAAATTGGTGGAGCTCTTGGTTTGTCTCTTGTTATGGTGATATACAGCATAATTGTCTGCAGAAAGGAAGCCTATATAAACAATAGAAAATTCGTTTTAACAGGTGTCAAGATGGCTACATGTTTTCTTTTTTTCAGAAAACTCTGCTGCATGTGTGATTATTATAAGGTGATCGATTTAATATAAACAAAGGAGTGACTAGAGATTTTTAGGAATGTTCTAGTTAGGACCCCTTTTCATGTCTACAAATTACTGTACGGTTCCTATGAGAATGCATCTCAAATCATTTCTTATAAAAGCATGAATATCAAATTTGACAATTGATGTACATTTTACATCAGTCACACTGTATTATATAATTGCATAGTGGCCTTTCAACTCTTTCAAATATTATGAAAATAAATAGAAGAAATGTATGAAAGGCTCCTTTGCTTAATAATGAGGAAGAATAGCATTTTAATAATAATAACAACAAATCTTGCCTTTTGTGAGAATTATACCACAAGACTGTACTACAAAATGAGTCGTTGTTGTACTCCTTTGAATTGCTTCAGTTGAATCTCATTCATTTCACGTTTTTCAGTATTTTTTTCTGTTCAAATGCTAATTGTCTCCATTAAGTGTATTTTTCTAAGTGACTGGCAGAGGGCATACTGTACATAGACTACATCATTTAAATCTCTTGCTTTACTGCTTTCTTGCTGTATAAAAAGCCATTGCTAATGTTATATTCACTGCAAGCAAAGCCAGGGGTTTTTACATTAAACATGTAAAATATTAAGATTTTTAAATTTAGAAATTATATATTTATATTTAAATAGAGTTTTAATTACATTGTAAACATATTTAAGATTTATTTCTATCAAATACAAATGCTACATCCCATCAACAGCCATTTTTTTTCAAAGTTTGTTAACTTTTTAAACTTACATTTCTTTCCCCCCTCCCCCAAGAATGTCATTTAAAGAAGGAGTGGTTAAAGCAGGGAAACCTAAATAGTAGTCTGGCCTTAAATATGGAAGCTAACTGTATGACTTTGGTCAGTCACTCTTTCTCAGCCCCCTAGTGACCTACCGTTTTTGGAAAATGTTTCCATGAAAACTGTAAGGACTTGTTTATGTAGATGCAAACATAGATGTAGATGTAGACTGACCTGGAAGCAAAAAAAGAACAAAATTTATCAATTATCATAAATTACAAGGCAACTATATAGCTTACTGCAGCCTTCTTCAATCTGCAGCTTTCTAGATATGTTGGGAATATCAATCATGTGCTGACTGGGAATTCTAGCAAATATACTGTAGCTCCAGTGAATTTGGTGATCATAGACAAGGGATGTTCATGTATTTCCATGGTATATGTTCCCTTATAGATGTTCATTAGAAAACACCAATGCTGTTTAAAGCCACTAACAAATAGCTCTAGACTAATGGAAATTGAAAATAATCTTCTAAATCAGATATGGATGTATCTCTTATCATCAAAACTGGATAGCAACTGTTTTTGGGGAGTAGAAATAAATGATGTGGCCCTCTCATGGTTCTCCACTGACCCTCCGAGCAACTTTCATGCATATTTTTATGCTCCACTTCCAAAGTTTATTTTTTCTGTTATATTGCTTTGAATGTTTGTGTACATTTGGCTAGATAACTTCAGTTTGCTGCAGGCTAACATCATCAGTTAATTGGCCAGTTTGCAGTAAAAGCACTGCCCCTTCAACTGAACAGTGCTAATCATACAAGCAAATATTTGTGTATCTTGAAATAGCGCAGTGGTTAATATTTTTAATTACATTTCTTTTGTTTTCTTGAGTAACTAGTTTTTTTCCAAGTTTTTTGTAAATAAATCTAGGGGGTTACTGTTATATAATTCAGTATAAAATGATTTCACTGTGCTTCTAGTTCCCAAGTACATATCTATGGCTTACTTGGGAACTGTACATCTTTCTATCTCAGGTGATTGGGTCTGGTATTATTTAAACAAAGAAAACAGAGAAGGAAACTACCTATTTAAAAAAGGTATGCTTCAAAATTGCACTTTTAAAAAAATCACATTTCCATTCTGGTTTAAACAGATGAAGCTAACATATGTTTGAAAACTCTTTTTCTGTACTACTTTTATTTATTTATTTTTTAATTGTTGCTGAATGGTTCCAGATTTTAAATGTGATAATTAGGTTATATCATTTATGATTAAACTGATATTCATAAATTATATTAGTCAAGTTCCAAATTTTTGCCTTTACTCTCCAGAAAGTTTTTCAGGAAATTAATCTAAACTAAAAAAGAATTCCCATGTTTTAAAATGCTGAATTCAAATATATCACCAATATTGGATTTACTCCAATACATTTCTTATGTGAGCATGTGCTGTGAGTTTCTTTCTTCTGTCTGTGGTTTTTTGATAGTCTAATAAAACATGTGGATAATTTCCTGGATGTGAAGAAAAGAACTTTCAAAGTGGTGAAATTTTTGGAAATCAACTTCTGACCAATATCCAGTCCTTTGTGTGTATCTGTGTGTGTATTTTTATATTAAAATTAATAGTATTTATCTATCTAGGAGTGACATTATCTGACAGATAAAAACTTTAGTACATTACCATGTTGTCTGAATAGCAACATTAGTCATAATACCAAGCTTTTGTACTATTTACATAGCCCATTTATTCTGTTGATTTTTTAATTCCCTAGTTTGGTTTTACTTGAATTCATTTTTAATCTGAATTTTACTTTTGAAAAAGTCATTAAGTCAATTTTCTTCACTCTGAAAAGTACTGGAAAAACAAAGCATTTACCAAACAATATCGAGATGGTAATGTTTATTTATTCCAGTATTTAAGTGATCTGTACTGAGCAAATTTGATTTGTTTCATAATCAAGTCATTTAGACGCGTTAATTAAATAAAACAGTGCTACTCTACTTTAGCATGTTATAAAAAAATCTTAATAAAATGTACAAATGGAACAATGAAAGAACATGTGATTGAAAAAGATTGAAATTCACATTACTAGTACTACTACAGTCATGTCAGGAGCCCTGAAGCACTTCCGGGTTGAAATGATGATCGATGACATCACTGTTGCCCTGGGTACAGCCAGTTGGGGGTTCTTTCATGTTCCCATTAAGTTGCCTACTGAAGTGGTACCTATTTATCTCCTCATGGTTGCCTGCTTTCAGACGGCTATGTCAGTAGGAGCTGGAACATGTGATAGGAGTTCATCCTCTCCCACTGCAGCAGCTGGGTCTCAAATGCGAGCCTGGCGATCGTCAGCCCACCATTCTGTGTTACTACATTTCACATTATGTTATAGTCTTAAAGAGAACTTCTAAATAATAATGTATTGTAACATGGTCATTTCCAGTACATATAACCAGAAATCTGTCTAGAATGTATAAAGGTTGTTCAAATAAAGTTTTGGACTATATTACATACAATATACAATTTAAACCTGAGAATCTTTTCTTGGGCCCAATGGTTAAGTAGATGGGAAATATAACCATGGAAGTTTTTCATTATGACAACTTCAATAAGGTTGTTGAATGTTGTGATTTTTTTCAGAAAGGTGAAAATATTAAACTTTATCCTCAGTGGAGGAATGGATGGTGAAGATGATGGCTGGTCAAATTGATCAGAGAAAGGACTACAACCATATAAATTGCTGACTGGAAACCCTTTATTGACTTTTTGTGTGAAACTGAAAAAAATGAAAAGATGATATATAGTTTTGAAAATTAGAAAAATAGATAGTAGGAATAATTCTTAATAAAATGTAGCTTTTGTAGAGAAATTGGATTTTCTAAGGTAAATATGAGTATTAAACATTATATATAGTTGAATTGTCAAATGCAACTGAGTGTAAGCACTTAATAATAAGAGATCACAAAATTATTTTTAAATGAAAACTGACCGTTACTTTATAGCAAGGCCTACTATGGTAATCAATCAATTACCAGCAAAAGATGATATGTATCTTAGTGAGAAAGCAGTTATAAATCTTAGTGGATCTTACAGTGGTTAATCTTGCCATTTTTATATACTGTGCAGGACAATGAAAAAGGTGACTTCCATTAGATACTGAACATTCTGCTGCCAGTCAGGAATATAGATCTATGATAAATGTCTATTTGAGTAGAAAGTGTATTGTTTAGTTTTAACATTCTGCTGCCAGTCAGGAATATAGATCTATAAGCTGGCAGACCCACACCCACGTGGGCCACACAAGATGCTACCACCACACCTCCACATAGAAAGCAGACTCACACCCACACAGATGATGAGACACGACCACGGACCAGAAGCTGTACTGCAGCTGCATCACTACCCGCTTCAAACCCCTCCGACCCATACATGAAGCGAACGGATGCCCACCATGAAGATGTGGCGCGAGCACGAACGCGAAGCCAAACAACAAGATCACAGCTCACCAGCTCAAGTCCCCCGGCAACTAAGACTAACCTGAGCACAACCAAACCCCCACCTGAACAGAACACACACCCAGCCAATCAAAACACAGCCAATCCCCCAACCAATCAGAACACATCCAAACCCCCAACCAATGAGAACACATCCCCAGCCAATCAGAACACAGCCAAGCCCCCACCCAATCAAGTCACACCCCCACTAGCAGTTACAAGGAAGGAGCAGCTGCAAGCTCACATTACTCTGAGAAGCACAAAGCCGAAGACACAAGCCTGAAGATGATGAATGAGATTTTGTCGAAATACACATACACACACACACACACACACGTATGGTATTCAGCTTTGTTCGGGTATTTTCCCACGTCATTATAGTTGTGCTTTTAAAGTTGTAGCAACGTTTCGGCAGAATCTCATCTGCCATCATCAGGCTTCTGTATTGTGTTCATCTGTGAGTCAGACTTTCACAGCCATTTCAGTTTTAAATTTGCGGCTAGCCTACTGCTGTGCCAGAATGGTTTTTTCTTCATCCTGATTGGTTGGGAGTCTTGGTCTGTGTTTATTGGTCTTGAAGTTTGCTGTGTTCTGCTTGATTGATGTTTCTAATATCTTCTGTCTGTTTTGTGGCTTTTTTTGTCTTGATTGGCTGGCAACATTGTGTTCCTGGAGGCTTTTAGTGTGGCTTGGCTCCGAGTAAATGGACGGCTATCATTTATTAGGAAGCTAGGTTTCATCTGGGTGCCTGGTTGGGGTGTGTTTAAGCTGGAGGTATCAGGGGGGATCTGTTTGTGCCCAGGTGTTTGCCTGGCTTGTGGTGTGGAGATTTTTTTGTTTGTGAGTGCAGGCTTCCAAATAATTGACAGTCTGGTGGAGTCATCTCTTCTATTCATGCTTTCAGGTCTTTTTTCAATCTCTATGGCTTCTCTGATAATTCTGTAGCTGGGGTTTTCTATAGTGGCTAGGGTTTTGGTGCCATTGAAGTCGATGCTATGACCTGTTGCTTTCATGTGTTGGACTAGTGAGGAAGTGTGTTCCACCCTTTTTACTGCATTTTTGTGTTCATCCAGGCGAGTACTTATTCTTCTATTGGTCTGTCCAATGTATGTGGCAGGGCATGATGCACAGGGACTTCATATATGCCTTGGTTTTCCAGGTCAATTTTATCTTTGGGGTTTCTTAGGTTGGCTGCTATTTTTCTGTCTGTTTTGAAGGCAGTCTTGATGTGATGCCTGTGTGTAGTATCTTACTGATTTTGTCTGTAGTACCTCTTATGTAGGGCAGGACAGCTGTTCCATAGGTCTGTTCATCTTCTAGGTCTCCATTATATCTCAGTGTGTTTTTGTGGATCAAGCTGGTGATTTTGCTTTTGTGGAAGCCGTTAGCTGTCAGTACTTTAGTCAGGGTGCATAGTTCAGTCTATATGTGTATCTTGTCTGCCAGGCGTTTGGTTCTGGCGATTAGTGTTTTGGCCACGGAGTTTATGTGTGCTGGGTGGTGGTGGGATTGGGTGTTGAGGTAGCGGTTGGTGTGTGTTTTCTTCTGGTATATGGTGTGTCTTAGTGTGCCATCTGTTTTTTTGTAGATTAGTACATCTAGGAATGGTAGTTGTTTGTTTGTTTCCGTTTCCATGGTGAACTTGATTTTGGGGTTTGTGCTGTTTAGGTGTGTTAGGAAATTGTTTAGGTTTTCTTTTCCATGGGCCCAAATCACAAATGTGTCATCAATGTATCTTAACCATAGTTTGGGTTTGTGGGTGGCATTGGCTAGGGCTCTGGATTTGAATTCTTCCATGAACAGGTTTGCAATGATGGTTTGGAGTGGTGATCCCATAGGGGCTCCTTCAATTTGCTTGTATCTTTGTCCTTTGTATATGAAATATGTGTTGGTTAAGCAGTGTTCTGCTAGTTCCATGAGGTGTTTAGCTGGTATTTATTTTTGATGATTTCAAGAATTTCTTTTATTGGGACTTGAGTGAATAGTGAAACCATGTCGAAACTTACAAGCAGATCTTCTTGTTCCACGTGTAGATCTTTGATCATTTCCAAGAAGTGGTATGAGTTTTGTACATGTGAAGCTGCTGCTTCAGCATGGGGCTGTAGCTGCTTTGCTAAGTGTTTAAGCTAGGTTTTGTAGTGGTGCTCCTCTGGAGCTGACTATGGGTCTGAGATATATATATATGTGTGTGTGTGTGTGTGTGTGTGTGTGTGTGTGTGTGTATGTGTATATATGTGTATATGTATATATATGAATATCGCACTATCGATATCTACTTCACACACACACACACACATATATATGCTATAAAGCTGAAAAAGTAGCCAGGCAAGAGGCGATTAATAACATACATACCATAGAAAATTAAGGAATAGGAAATATGCATTTATTTCTACAAAAGGGAATAAAAATTATGTTTTCTTTTAATTGTGTTTCCTTACTATTTATCTTAAATAGATAACAACATAGGCTCTGTATCTTTGATAATCTGACCAAAATAGGGGAAATTATAAATGGTGGAGGAAGTTGAGAAGACATTTGCAGTATAGTCAAACAAAGTAGGCATCTTGTATATGCGCACTGGGTAAATTTTGACTTCCTCAACAACTATATTCCCAATGAAAGAACTGGAGAGAGAGAACTGGAGAAAATCACAGATTTCAAAGACCTGCAAATAGAAGTAGAATGACTGTGGCAAAAGAAAATACCAGGGGTGGGATGCTACCAGTTCGCCCCAGTTCTATAGAATTGGTAGCTCTGAAGAGCAACAGATACCGAACTGGTTCGGTGTCTGCTGATCTGTTTGGTCCATCCGCCTGCCCAGGCTCTTGGCTGTCCTTTATTTCCTGCTTTTTCAACCTCAGCTGCTTTGCACGGCACAGCTGAAGTTGAAAAAGTAGGAAAGAAGAGTTTCAAATGCTGCGTACCATCGCGCAGCGCTTGTCAGCTGTCCGAGCAGCACAGCTGAGGTTTTTAGAAAATGGTCTACACGCATACGCAAAACACACTCTCACTAGGGGTGGGGTTCTACCTGCCAGAGAACCAGCAAATTGTGATACTGGCTGGCTCCGCCCCGCCCACTCCTTACCTGGCATGTGCGGCATCAAACTTGCCTGCTAAGTTGCTATTTTTCCTTTTTTTTCCCCCGACCATCAGCTGTTCTGCTATGCCGGGAGATTCAGGTTAGCTAGAAAGCAGGAAATAGTTGGATTTCTTGCTTTCTCCCTAACCTAAAAGCAGAGCTGAGCCTGAAGCTTCTATTATTCAGTGTAGACTCAGATAGCAGATGGCAGAAACACAGATCTCTAAGTGAATCTGTGATTCTGTGAGCAACTCAATCTGCCTGCCTGCTCTGTCTGATTTTGGGTAAAAGTTGCTATTCTTTTAAAACTCAATATTTACATACATGGTGTGTTGTGAGTTAATTTTGTGAGTTTGCTTGCTAGCAAATATTATGAGCTTGCTCACAAACAAATTTTATGTGACAGACTCAGATAGCCGATTGCAGAAAGATAGATCTCTGAATGAATCTGTGATTCTGTGAGCAACTCAATCTGCCTGCCTGCTTTACCTGATTTTGGGTAAAAGTTGCTCTCTTTTAAATAAACAATTCAATATTTACATAAATATTTATAATATTTACATTCAAGCCATGCCCAGCCATTCACATGACCACCAAGTCAACAAGCCACGCCCAGTCACATGACTACCAAACCACACCCGCAAATTAGGCCACGTCCAGAGAACCTATTGTTAAGAAATTTGAATCCTATCCCTGGATAATACCAATAGCAAGAGGTGCCTTAGGTGTTTGAAAGTTAATGTTTATTTTTCACAAGGAGGTATAGGTAATAACTATTCAAAAAGGTAGGGCTAGAGCTGTTTATAAAATGGAATAAATTATTCTGTTAAGAGATGGAGAAATAAACATTAAAGATGTGCATAGGAGTTTTATATCAGCAGGGTTTCATTAGGGTGATAGTTCAATATTCATTCTCAATGTTATATAACTAAGAAATAATTACATGTGATATCAGACTGAAAACTAATTAAATAAATCTTAAAGACTGCCATATAATTTTGGGGGTTTTCTTCTTAGTTATATACAAAAGATACTAAGTATTTTAAGGGAATTGATACCTAAGAGCAATTTTTGATCAACAGTAGCCCTTCCAGTAGCAAAGTTAGAAACACTTTAGCAGATAAGATAAAGTTATTATTTTCATATTAATTTGTTTTTGCTGGGTTTTTAAAAAAAGAAATCTGTGACAGTATGCAGGAAATTAAATTGTGTACTTTATTTGTTCAAGAAAACACAGTGCAGCACTTTTCAGCGTTGTTTGCACTCTTATTTATTAAATCACAGCAAGAATTAGGGACACACCCAGGTTTACACTTTTTGAACTGTGATATTAAGCAGGAGATGGGTGTGGGTCATTATCTCCTTTTAAAACTAAGTATATACCGTATGATGCTGATATATTTTGTAGCTGTTGATCCTTGACAACTGCCTAAAGTTAAACAGCTCTATTTATTAAAACTAAAAGATCTAGTAATTGGTTTGTTTTTTTTCCTTTTGATTGCTCAAATTTGCTTTTTTATCCTTTTGGTACTTTCCCTCTTCAAAAAAGATTTTCTGAATTTCTGTTAAGAAAATAGGGAGATTTCTATAAAAATTCTGATTTGTACAATGACAGTTCATGAATTCTAACACTTCACTGTTACATTTTAAAACTTAAAGCATTTTAGAAATATGTTTTTAATTTTCAATTGCACTGAAAAAATAAAAGTGGTATGCGAAGTTACTGTTGTGAAAAAGTTTGGTCAAGGCAAAGAAAGCCACCTTTTTCCTAAGAACAAACTTAAGTCAAGCCTTTAAAAGTAAAGTAAAAGAACCAGAAATATATAAGATCATCTTTAAGTTTTGAAAACTAGGCAATTTTTTTCATAGGAATTCAACTCTTGAATTAATAATCATTCTTCCATATTTTCCATTATTCCAATTTGAAGCTTTCAGTTTTTTGGCTTAGCAACTTCTATGTCATATTATCCTGCATAAAAATGAAGAAGTATCAATTTAAACACGCCCCAAATGCCTGTAAAGTTTTCATTAGCTTTCTTCGATGTAACAAAGAGAAGGTCAGTCATCAAAGTTACCTACTTGAGGGATTTTTTTCTTTTCTTTTTAGTTGCTTTGAACTTTGGAACACAGTGATTTTTGGGTGCACAGAGCACACAAAACTCTGGAAGGATGCGTGCAGTTCTAAAGTGAGCTCTCCGGAGCATGTGTTCTGCTTCCTTCCCTCCCACCCCTCCTCCATTTGGTACCGCCTCTTCCAGGCACCCCGTAGCCAGCAGCTAGACAGCTGTATTTGATCATAAACCACTTACAACTCCAGGCTCCCTTGAAGGGGAAACTTTAGCGGGAGCAGCACGGTACGTCTGCGCCCTGTTCTGTCTTCCATCTCTGGGTAGGATCTACGAGTGGGTTTGAAGATCCATAAACAATTTCCAAGTGCATTGAACTGCCTTTCTTTCCAAGCTAGCTGAAGCAGGAAAAGAATGAAGGCACGAAACTGAACCGCGACTATTTTAGCAGCCAGAAGATTTTTTACATCCTGCTTGCGCTCCGTCTGGCGGAGAGCTCTGCAATATTTTTAATGAGTGTCTTGCAGCAACGAATTGTTTGTGAAACGGCAGGCAGATTTCTTTTTGTCTCTGTTTAGACAGACTCTGCATTATCAATTTCTAGGGGTCTAAATGTTCAGCGAAAATGGCTGTCTAGTGCAAAAAGTGCAAGACGGAAAAAGCTCAGATGCGAAGGGGGTATTGAATTTTCTGGAGCTTTTTAAAACCTTAACATCTATAGACAGCGGTCAAGCCCCGGTGAAAGTCTAATCATGAATTCTGGAGTTGCCATGAAATATGGAAATGAGTCTGCAGAACTAAGCGAGGTAAGAAGCTTTTATGTCCTTTTTCACGCTGCTTGGATTTTGTTTTCAGAACAGTTATCTCCTTTTTGGCATCCGCTTTGGCGTTAAAAATTAATGGATGTGTATGTACGTTATCCCGACATGTAGGGCTACTCCAGAAGTGATCTGAAATAAGAGTTGCAAGGGTTAAGCGTTAGAAGGGGGTTGCAACTGCACGGAGATTTGCCCTCTTCTCCGTTTAGCACTCTGCTGCAAGGAATTCCCCCCCCCCTCCCCCGTGTACCGTTTTCCACACAGCAAGCATTCCATTCTGCAGTAGGTAAGAAGGATGGAGATCCCAGGCGAAATCAAGCTGATGGCGTTTTATTTTAATTTAAGACTATAAAACAAATATTCTGCAAGAAGTCTCATGACCAACTGGCTATATTAAAGTACACTCAGGCATTTTGCTTTACTTACTCAAAAGTATAAGTCCTGGCATGAGATGGTCTTTTCTTGATGATAAGAAGTGAACTGTTTATTTTAGTTACTGCAGCTGTATATTTTGTTTCCAGTCAAGTTTCTGAATGCTTCATGTTGTTTTATGACCAGTGTTAAAGTTATGTGTTTGTAGGAGTTAATCCAACTATTCCCAAGTAAAGTTGCATAGATCAGGCCTTGTGTCATTTTACCTCTTCTAGTTTGCCAATTAAAATAAATAACATTACCAGAGAATATCTGCTGGATACATTTAAAATAATATTCAAAAGATCAGTTCTGGATCTGTGATCTTCCTTTTTTTCTAGTATGTACACAGAAATAATTTCACACCAGAAGGTATTTTATATCTTCCATATGTATTGTCGGAAATTGTGATCCTGACACATCTATAAAGTCCCAGGTTGGGGAAGATTGATTTATAGATAGAAGTGCTCATTAGGTTCAGAGGAAACTCTGAAGGCATAAACTTGTAAACACACCAGTGAAATAAACAGGCATCCTGTCAAAAATTAGCAAAAAGAGGAAAAAATGTGCTGGGAAAGGAGATGATTGAGTGATAGTTTGACATCATGCACTTTGTCATTTAAGTATTTCATTTAAAGTTTTACTTTGTAATCAAAATTAATTACAAGCTTTGAATGAAACCTGGCAGTTTCTCAAATTTCTCTGGTCAGCATTAAATCATCTGTACTTTGCTGAGTGTGATTATTGTGGTTCAGATTTCTTGGCTAACACTTCTTTCTCCTTGTTCTTGCTGTTGATGTACTATATTAGTCACTTGATTGTTTTCCATCTCTCATAGTTTGTAAAAGTATTCTCCATTTAATACTTTTTAAAAAGGAAATTTATGGTATGTTAAAAAATATCACAGAAAAAGTACAGTTTAGAAACTAAAAATTGGCCTTAATACACATTCATTTTAGATAACATTCAAATTGATTGTAACCATATTGTACATCATGTCAGTAGTCTTTAATATAAGAAATTATATCTGTTGTGGAATCCTAAATGTGTATGTCATACTGAGATTACTTGCTTGAACACAATACAACACTATGGTTTTGGTGGCATTAATAGTTACTTGTGGTGTGTCACACAAAATGTTAGGTTTGTGTGTATGTTGTGTATCATCAGAAATAAGTCCCAAAAGTAATATATTTGTGATAGAATTAGGATTTAAACCAATTAAGATTATTTAAGCAGGTACTGTTATGAGCAGATGATCAAGTTAGTTGATTTTTTTAATTGATGAACTATAATTATAATAAAGATTGATTTGACTTGATTTGATGGTTTTAGCAGATTTTGAACATATATGTAATAAACATACACAATTTTGTGATGCTATGATTTTGGTTCCACAAAGGTGTTTTATATCACTTGGTGGTATAAATATTATATCTGTATCATCACTTTAAATAAAAGTATCTGCATTCTCTGCTATGATCACATGACAGCACAAAAGTTTGCATATGAGACTATCCACATTGCTGTAAAGAGTTGTGGACATGTGCTGCGTTCACGCTCCAGAGCACCTTTCTGGAATAAAACCTGTATTTTAAGATAGTCCTAGTACATATAGAAACAACCTATTTCTATTTTTATCAGTATTTGTTGCAGCTAAAGAAATAATGTTAAACTGCAGATAGAAAGAAAAATATTTCTACTCAATTCAGAAATAGTATTTTATTCATATGTTAAATAAAATATGTAATCCAAAACCAACCTAAACTATATCGGAGTCACCCAGTATGTCATTGCTATGAGTAAACTTAGGGTTTTTTTTAGCCTCAAATGCAAAATGATTGGTTTCTGCTATATTTTTCATTTTGTAGATACAAAATTATGCTGTCAAAATCGATGCTGCTTTGCATACCTGGTAATAGTGGTTAACGTGCTGGCCTAGAAACTAGGCGACTGACTTCTATTCCCACCTTAGTTATGAAAGCAGGGAGATTGACTTTGGACTAGTCATTCTCTCTTGGTCCAACTCACTTCCTTGTTGTGGGATAAATAGGAGAAAGGCATATTATATATGTTCACTGCTTTGAGTTATTTCTAAATAATAAAGGATTTAAAAAACTAATAAATAAATAGACTTCATGGCATATATAATGCTGAACCATTAGAATTTATAATTCAGTTATCTACCAATGCTTTCTAATATTTGTCTTTTTGTGTCTTTTGTCTGGTTTTTGAGAAAATATAATGAGCTTTCTCCTCTGCTTTCCTCTTTTTGCCTTTTAGCTAATTTGTGCTGTTATTTTCTCTTCTCCTCCCCCAGTGCATTTTCTTGTAGCTTTTAATTGCATGTACTTGGCCATAGGGAGATAGGACTCCCATGATTATTAAAGGAAACTAAAGGAATTAGCTACGGTTAGCACTTTTGTGAAGAAAAAGCAATCCTGAGTATTAGTAATTTTTTTCAGTATTCCTAGTGTAAAATACAAATTGCTTGGTTCACATATGAGTCAGTGTAAGCAAGTGTTTTTGTCCATTTAGCTTGTGACGCAACAGTCAGACTATGTGTACTCCTGTCTTTTGATATGGCAGATCTGAAGTGTCAATAGGCTACAATCAACAAGTACTTAAATATATACCAGAACTTTATGTGTACAGACAAATTTTGCTATACAAAGCCAGGAATTGCCCAAATTATACAGTTAAAGTAAAAGGCTGACCAGGAAAAAGAGATAATTGAGCCTGAGTGCTTTGTATCAATTTGTTTTAAATTTTATTTTGATTGTAAAATATAATTTCCATAAACAGAGAAACATGCATTTGGAATAATATGCTGGCTTTCCATATTCTATGAAACGTATTCAGCTATTCATCATGAAAGATTTTTCTGTCAGCATTGTGCCTATAAAAATGTTTTTATCTTTTTTGCCCTGCTTAATGTGTAGAAAAAGTTATTTTTCTCCAGCATACCTATGGGAGAATCCACACATATGGGTTGAATCTGCCTTTCTGCCCAGAGACTGAGTCATCAATCTTTGCCACGCCTCTTCCTGTCGGGCCAGGAATTCCCCAGGCCCCAGTCACGACTCAGTCTTGGCCCAATAGAGACGTGGAAAAGGTTGGCTCCAGTGATAAGTAGGAAAAGCAGCATTCTTCAAGGTATAGATTCTCCAAAGGTTTGCAAACGTTTTAAAAGAACTGAAGGCAGGCAGCAATTGGAAATTTACACCCTGCTCTTACTTCCGTTATCACACGGATTCCCCTGAACTACCAATTAAGGCCTAACAGCCCAGGCAAACAGGAAAGAGCTTGATTGTTAATTCACACCGGGGGTTCACTCAGCAGATAGATTGGGACCAGAATTACCAGATGAGATCAAGGTCCTCATCTCTCAGGCCATTTCTCAGGGAGTGGCCTCCACCCTGAAGGGGAGGAGCCATACCTCTTCCCTAGGATCTGATCCTCCTTTGCAATCTCTGCAATACCAATCCCCTATGGAATCCCTTAGGCACCAGAGGGCTGCTTCACTGGCCCAATCCAACAAGAGTACGGCATCACTGGCCTATTTAGCCCTCTTCAAATTCCTCCTCCACAAGGCTAGGACCACGGCCCAAATTGATCATCAGCCTAGTGGTCCAGCTGTTTCACCTGACAATCAGGGCCCTAATAGGGGTTTTTCTGAACCCACAGTCCTACAGCAGGAAATTCTTTGCCCCAAATTATTTCTGGATGTAGTCCAGAGACAAAGGATGCAGCCAGGTTCATTTCCCACACCGAGGGTTAACGATAAAAATGTTTTCAATATGGCTCCCCTTCTTACAAAGCCTCCTTCCTACAATTGCCTCCTCTGGATGAGCCATTGACGTCCTTGGTTTTCCCCTCTGCGGTCTCCGGAGACATAGCAGAGGCCCTTAAGACAGAGGACAAGAAGGTGGAACAAAATTTCCATAGGCTGCACCAGGCCAATGCATGGGCAGTCAAAGCAGCAGCCCTATTTGTCTCATTTCAACTGTCTTCCATGGGTACCAAAGTCTCATCATCCACCATAGGCTGTTGGATTAGGACTTGTATAGCCAAGACTCAGGTTCTTCCTGTACCCAAATGAGTAACCGCCCATTCAACAAGAAGTGCAGCTACCACAGCTGTCTTGGCGACGCAAGCCTCACTTGAGGACATCTGCAGGACGGTGACATGGTCCTCCCCGTCTCCTTTTGTAAGGCACTACAAACTGGACACATACGCCTCAGCAGAGGCGGCCTTCGTCAGAAGAGTGCTACAAAAAGTACAGACGGGGTTCACAGGACCAGACTTCTTCCCACCCATAGGAACTGCCAGCTTTGGCATGTCCCATATGTGTGGATTCTCGCATAGGCATGCTGGAGAACAGGAGTTGGCCTACCTGAACGCAGTTTCAGCATACCTTGGGAGAATCCACTCCCACCCTGGCAACTGTCTGGTTCAGTGTCCAGGTGGGAGACAGAGCCAATGTCACAAAGATCATCAGGTGGCTGCGCCTTCTTCATGACTGGGGCCTAGGGACTTTCTGTCCCGGCAGGAAGAGGCATGGCAAAGATTGATGACCCAGTCTCTGGGCAGAAAGGCAGATTCAATCCATATGTGTGGATTCTCCTAAGGCATACTGAGAAACTGTGTTCAGGTAAGCCAACACCTATTCTGCTCAGCTTTATCCCTCTCATAAGAGTTCATTCTTTAATTTCATTATTATTCTGATTCATTCCAGTTCCTGTATCATATTTGTTACACCAAGAATTTTCATCCAGTTAGAAATAGTTAGTCTGATATTTGATATTTATAAAGTAATTTTGATGTCACAATATGGATTTTGATATGTACTAAGAATTCATTACATTGTGAAAAATTTATTTTCAGCAGTATAAGTGCTGTATAAGAATTCTCTCTTTATTGCTTAATAATTCATAGTCCATAGAAACGAAATTGTCATTTATTTGCTTGTTCCATTTGGTCTTCTGGGTGTTTGCAACAAATTCAAATAGTAGTTGTTTCAAATTTCTTCCTTTTTATTGTTTTACATACAAATAGTAAGGGAACAATAGCAAACCAATGGCAGTGATATTTTGAATACTTTTAGAACATATGAGCCATCCTGATTTTTCTCTGCTTTTGTAACAAGAGAAATAAAAAACAGGAACAATATGAAAAACCTGCTTAAAATTTTAAATTATTCTATGTTAATTTTTAACTAGCAAAAAAATAAAGTCAGATGAAATGAAAGCTTCTTATTTAAAATAGATTATCAATCCAATCAATGGAAAAGGATAAGAATTTCTCAAGTTTTTACACACACACACACACAGAACTATAGAAGCACATTTTTTCCTTCTATTCTTCCATCAACTTCAGGAAAAGACAGGTAGAACAACACCCAATCTTTAAGTAATCTTATTGTGTGCAAATCATGAAAAGCACTTTGTTTCATTAGCCAAGAAACAAAACATATATTAGTCAGAAGTATAGATAGATTCAGTTGAGAAATGCACTTCAGGCTTGAGAAAATAAATTATGTACTCGAAGACTTTGCAAGGCATGTTTCTACTTGTTAAAATGTGGCATAAAAGCAAAGATCTATAAACCATTAAGTAGAAACAAGTTTTATATGAATTCAAAGTGGAAATTAAAAGTCATAAATATACTGTTCTTCTAAATTGCATCACTGTTTGTCATTCTTTTAATAGTCAATAATATGTTGGTCTTTCCTTTTTTCACAGTTCCATAGTTTAACCATAGTTCATTGCTTAAATCACTACTAGCTGACTTTATATAATACTGTGCATTGTTAACCTTGGCTTAAAATCACTGTCACTAGCTTTAAATATTTCAGTAAGCCATAGTTTTATATTTTTTTCTGAACTGAACAGTCTACATTAATCAGGTACATATAACATATTCTGTAATATCAACACTGATGATGTTACCTAGTCAGGTAATGAAGCACCTACAAGCTAATAACCAAACTCAGCACCAAGAACTTCACAGTTCAATCCTGAGCTACAACTATTTTCTTCTGTTGGGGTATATACAAAAGACAAATGATGGGTACATCTGTTTGATTCATTGATTCATATTTTAAATTTTCTTTTTTTGCTGGTACTAAATGTTTAATTCATCTCTTATGCTTTTCTCAAACAAACCTTGTGTTATACAGTAATTAAGCATTCCTTTTAAAATTGGCCTCATTAGGATAATCCTATTTAATCAAATGGTTCTGATTTTTAAAACAATGTATAAAGGTAAAGGAAGCATACATTCCAATAAAAATTCATAAAGTCATCAAGAAGTCCAGTCTTGCATGTAATTGAGTTAAAACACTATAAATATATTACTGCACTGCCCAGTACATGTCAGAGCACATAATACTCCATTCCAAAACTCCTTATAAAAAGATGATACAGATTGTGTAACTTTATTTATCAATTACTACGTTTGGTAACTTTTAAATTGTGGCTGACTCTAAGTGGTAAACATGCTACCCTGTTTCTCCAACAATACGGCCTCCCCCAATAGGAAGTCCCAGCATGTTTTATAGGCATGAAATGAAATTAAGCCCTTCCCCCAAATTAAGGCCTATATTAAAACATGCGAAATAGGGGAAATGGTGGGGGGGGGCTTGCCGTTAGGAAGTACTCTTGTTGCACACCCGGATATGGTGCTGCCTGCGTTGACCCCGATACAAAGTGCCCCACCAACGCCGAGGTCAACATCCAAGCCGTCGGCGCCCACCCGCCCGAAGATGCAAGGGGGGCGGGAATTAAGTCACCCCCGAAAAGACAACCTAGCCATTTTTTCAGGGCTCAAAAAAAAATAAGACCCGGCCTTATTATATGAGAAACACGGTACCTTTGTAAGAAAAGTTATAACCGTATAAACAGTCAACACTAATAATCTTGATACCTTGCAAAATACACTTTCAAGGTAACATCAACTGCTGGATGGCCATCTACATTTCATTCATGAAGGCTTCCTAGAAAAAGCTGGGTCTTAATGACTTTCCTGAGTTTCCATAATTTGATTGCCTGAGGTAGGAGTTAAGGAATGCTTCAGATTACCTGATGATAGCATCCTCTCACTGTTTGCTATTGAAATATAACCATGTGGCGGGGGGAGTGCACCCTCTTTGAGTTCTACAGTTTTACATATTAGAATATAGTAAAAACCATCCAGTTGTTAGCAGTTCTTAAAAATAGGTAAATACTACCTCAGATGAACATTACACCATATACGTGAAATCATAGAACTCAGAGTGTACTTTCTTTTTCACACGAGTATATGCCAATTGCACCCAGAATTAGTCTCAAAAGATCTTAGATGGTAATCCAAGGATGCCACTTGTAGTCAGTTATCTACCATATTTAACCAGTAGGAAGTACCGTAACTTACCGTGTTAACAGAATTGGAGGAGCAAATGGCAACAGACCTGGTTGCTGAAAAGTATTGATACTTTCAGAGATTACTTTGAATATTAGTGACTGCTTTAGAGATGTTTGCTTTTCCACAATGCCTAAATGGGGATTTTCCTTTCTTCCTTCCTTTATCTCCTTCTCTCCACCTTCTTATATCCAGTTACCTTGAACTATGTTCTCCTATTTTCTTCTTGTTTGCTTTCTGTTTCGGTTGTAAGGAAGGAAAGATTGGTGGTTTTTATTTTCACAGAATTAATTTTAATTAGTAGTAAATAATTCAGGGTTGATCACATTTTTGTCATATTTTGAATAGAGATACATGCATGCACGCAAACACGCACACAGTCATGTTTGGGGATACATATTCAACAGGAAGTATCCAGGGGTGAGATTCAAATTTTTTAATGATTGGTTATATGGGTATGGCTTAGTGGGTGTGGCTTGGTGATCATGTGACTGGGTGGGTGTGGTCAGCTCGACGTCACTCACGTCAAGGGGCGCTTCTCGCCTGGCCTCTCATGGCAGTGGGGATGCAACGGTCGTAAGTGTGAAAAATGGTCACAAGTCACTTTTTTCAGTGCCATTGTAACTGAATAGTCACTAAATGAACTGTTGTAAGTCAAGGATTACCTGTACAAAAATACAAAAAGCTTCTTTGCTTGCAAAAGGTGCCCTAAATCAGGGGTCCCCAACCACCGGTCCGTGGACCGGTACCGGTCCGCGGAACAACTCCTACCGGGCCGCTGGCTTGCTGGGCGCCGCCATCTTTTTTTGATGAAAAAGTGCTTCCAGTGAGCTTTTCCGGGTAGAAAGCTCACCGGAAGAACGTTTTCATCAAAAAAAGATGGCGGCGCCAGCGCTTCCGGTGAGCTTTTCCGGGTAGAAAGCTTACCGGAAGCACGTTTTCATCAAAAAGATGGCGCCAGCGCTTCGGTGAGCTTTTCCGGGTAGAAAGCCATTTCTACCCGGAAAAGCTCACCGAGCGCATGGCGCCATCTTTTTGATGAAAACGCGCTTCGTGAGGTCACCAGAAGCACTTTTTCATCAAAAAGATGGCGGCGCCCAGCTGATGCCGGACCGGGCCGCGGCGCCCAGCTGATGCCAGTACCGGGCCGCGGCGTAAAAAAGGTTGGGGATCACTGCCCTAAATAACCAATCATTAGATTAAAAATACCTGCAAGCCAGAATTACAAATCAGGCAGGGTGCCAGAGCACCTTGAGGAATTAAAATAATTAAAATGCAATGATAACTTTCAGCAGCCAACTCTTGCTCATAAAGTGAAACTCTTTAGCAGAGAAGTCATTTAAGCTCTCCAGAAAGAGCACACCCAGGAAAGGCAATCCTTAGATCTATTTGCACTACTTAAAGGTACCAGCTGCTCTGACTCATCTCACAAGATATCCTAAGGAAATCATCCAGATTTAAGGAAAGGTCACATGGTCCCCCCAGAAAGGCAGTAAAAAAAATCAGTGGCAAGCTTGCATCCTGCCTCTTGGAAGTACACTCCAAAAGGACAGTGCCAGATATCACTAAAGCAATGAAGGAAGACCCCCTTCCCCAGATAGAAAAAGAAACCATGAGGCAGGGAAAAAATTCAAACACAATACAAATAATTAAATCACAACAGCTGTTGCTTGTTAAACCAATTACCAGAACAGATAGATACAGGAACTAGCCAGATTTCTCAATCCAGTTTCTTTTCAGGAACAGAGATTAATCTTTATCCTTCCAAACAAAGCTGAATAAGGAAACTTATCCCATCAATAAACACAGGATTAAACATCACCAAGCACAGAATTAAACTTCACCAAAAACTAGTTTTAGATCAAAACTCAGAAGGGGGATGTAAACTCACGTTTGAATGTCAATCTTTCTAGCTAGCCAAGAAGTATTTCCAGGGGAGTATTTCCTCCCAACAGCAGTGTAAAAAGCTTAAAACAGCCCTTCCCCTTTAAGGAAAGAAAACAAAACCACCTTTGGAAACAGTAAGTCTAGGCATACTGCCAAGAATGTAGTAAGGGTGGGAAAAAAAAACCAAAAGGAGATTCCTTCTAACTACTGGTTCTCCGAACTGCTTAGAAAGTTAACAAGGGGTTCTATAGAACCAGTCAGAACTGGTAGAATCCCACCCCTGGAAGTATCCAAATTAGTTTCACCTGGGGTTAGGAACCTTTATGGAAAAGGAGAGAAAAAGGGCATTATACAATATTTTTAATATTTACTGTTTTGAGGGGTTGTCTTAAATTCATAGTTGTCTCCTTTTGAATTAAATGTGCTATGTATTAAAATGATAACAATTAGGTACATTTAGGATAATTCATATAAAGTAGATTTATAAGCCAAAAACCAAAAGCATGGGTTGGACATTAGGAGTCTCTGAGTCCTAATTCTGTTTTAGATAGAAACTAGCTGGCTGATTTGGTCGAGTCTCTCTCTCTCTTCTCCCAAGGAAGAAGACAATGAAAAAGTTCTTCCCAAAAAATGTTGCTGTGAAAACTACTTAGAATCAAGACTTGACTTACAAATACATGCACATGCGCACACGTACAACACACTCAGAAAAATGAACATCCTACTCCTATTGCCTCATACTAGCCTTCTCTCCAACTCTGGTGGGCAAACCAGATATCTGGTGCAGATTTAGAGTTGGTGTCGACCCTGAATGTTTTATTTTATTCTTTGTCTATTCTTTTCTTAGCTTTATTTAGGGGAGGGTTATAGTGATAAAGTGGGAATGTTATTCTAGTGTGAAAGATGGCATTCTTTCCTGTGGGAACAGAGAAGATGCCTGCAGCTGGAAGAAGGTGGAGTTTAGAGTCACCGAACTGATGGACTGAGAATTGATTAGAGATTGTGGCTCGGGGGGAAGTTTCAAACTTTTGCTTTTTACTAGGTGTAATTCCGGAATCTGGCCAGAGTCGGAATTATACCAAGAGCTCGCCAATTTAATATGTTCCTAATAAACAGACTTGGATGGATGCCTCAGATGGATGCCTCAGATTTCTCTTGTAGGGACATATTACTTGAAAGCTTGACAATTGGGTTATAAGCAGAAGCTGATCAGAACCCTAACTATAAATTTGTAGTAGCTAGAAATTTAAATAGATTAAATACATTTAAATAGCTTCAACATATAGGGGTAAAGTTGGTCAGTTCTGGCCCATATAGGTAGACCTCAACTTACTAGCACAAATTTGATCCCAAAATTTTAATTGCTAAGCAAGACAGTTGTTAAGTATTAACTTACAACTTACAATTTTGATTCCAAATGTGGTCATAAGTCAAGGACTATCTGGATGACTGATATTATAAGACAGTTAAACAATGGTTTTATATAACATTGGCTCCAGATTTGTACCTTAAGATTATAGGCTTTGTTTGATGGCGATATTAAAAACATTTGTTGATATGTGTCTTTGTTGCATTCCAAGAATTTTAAATTTAGTTGCTCCTGGAGTCACTTTTGAGCATTGTTTTCTGTTTCCTCCATGGTATCACTTGCACTAATGAAATAGGTTATACATCTGGAAGAGACAATTTATTTCCTAAATACCTTAGTGTAATAATAGTCTGGAGTGTATATAATGGATTAAAAATACTAGTATGTAATTTTTACTCTGGTAGGATCTCATGTAGTGGTATTCATAAGACACTATTTTTGAAATTGTGATGACAAATGATATCCAAAGTGATATGGTAAATGCTGTTAACTCAGTGGTATTAAATACTTACTTTGGATATTAGCTGTGTTAAAGTGGCTTATAACTGGCTGTTTAGAGTTGTACAAAACTACCTACTGCATTTTTATTCAGGGATATCTTTTGTGCTATTATTCTTCTGCATTTTGTTAATATTTTTAATAAGTGAGATGACAGTGGCGTGCTGAAATGACCACATTCTCTGAAAGCAGATTTGTCTTAATTAGGAACCTACAGTTTAAGATAACCATTCCAGATTTTGGAGTTCCAGTAATACCTATATTACAGCACACTAAAATAAAACTAAGCTAGAAAAAAAGCTGAAAGCTGTTGGAGAGATAAGAGCAAAGGACAATCAAGAGTGTTCAATAGTTGTTTTCCACTTATGCACTTTTCTATTTAAAAGACTCTTCAGTATAAATATATATATTGCTCAGAGTAGCTCCAATTGTTTTTGAAACTGAGTAAAGTCATTGGGACCTGGTTCTAACAGGAAGCCTTAAGATGCATAGGGCCACCTCCCCAATGCAGCTTGTTATTTATCTGTACTAGAGAGAGTTTCCTCACCCAGTAACCTTAATGATGATTAATCCTTTTAAATTATTAAATATTGCATTGCTTTAGATCCTTGGGCATGTAGCAAAAAGCATCAGTTGCAACTGAAATGGTTTATAAATTTGAGTAAAAAAAATAGAATCTATTTTGTGCTTATTCCATTTATATGCATATTTTTGCTTTTCTTATTTGCAGATGAAGGCTGCTGATAGACGATATTTTTAAGAGCTAAGAAAACTCATATAATTGATATCAGAGAAACATACTAATCACCTTTCATGCATGAGCTTTTTCATAATTCTAGGAAATTATTCTGCATTTCTGTACTTTGGGAAAGTTTCAGCATGTCAATTTTTCTCTGAATGATATGAAAAGCTGCTAACTGATTCTAATTAGTATGGTAAACCTGTATTTAGAATGTCATATGGTAATATTCTTAGGTTAATAACTCTTCAGGTTTCACCACGGGTTTCAAACCTTTCCTTCATAACATTTTACCATTAGTACCCTGTGCAGACAGTATATGCATAAGAGGACAATTGATATTCACGCATACTTTGAAGAAGGTTAATTAAGGTTGCATTGGAAAATCATAGCATAAGTATTTGGTAGCATATTAATATCTATTTTAAAATGTATAAAAATTGATTTTGGTATTGATTTGAATTAAGTTGTTTCTCAAGTGATTTTTGGAGTTTGTTTTTGCAAAACAGGTGAAACTGGTAATCTTCTAAAGCAATGAACATGATGTTAATACGTACCTATACTGCAAGAAATGTTTAATATGGCAATACGAATTGATAAATAGTAAACTTTGATGACAGTACAGACCTTCAGCTTTGTTTTAATGATGAAAAAGCAGGATATAAATGTTATAAATAAAATTATATGTGTGCCTCTGTGGAGTGATATTTCAAAAGACTTATTAAGATGGGATAAATTGCAACTAATTTTATTGGGTAGAATCCAGGGGTGGGATTTACCAGTTCAGCCCAGTTCTATAGAAACGGTTGTTACGGTTCCCTGTAGTTCAGAGAACTGGTAAATTGGGCCCCTTGCTGGCCCCCGCCCCTCTCCGCCTGCTTCTCCGCTCCCTGCCCAGTCAGTCCCTATCATGCATGTGCCTGCTAGGCCAGCCATTGCTGCCTGCCTTTCACTGAGGTAGAGCAAAAAACTTGCAAGTCCCTGGTCCTTCCCTTTGGGAAACAGCTCCTGTCTGCTCACAAGTAAGCCTGCGAACACACCTGCCCCCCCATCCCTCAGCTCAGCTCAGCTGGCTAAGCTGCCACACAGTGCTCTCCCAGCTCTCCCTACCACGTGGCAGCCTCCTGTAAGAAGCACCATCGCCGCAGTATCTCTGCCACCTCCGCCCGCTTCCTTTAATTTTGCTGCCCCCTCTGCCGCTTCTACCAGGAGCAAAACATAAGGAAGCAGTGGAGGCAGCTGCCTACCGTAAGAAGCGCCATTGCCGCAGCACCTCTGCTGCCTCTGCCTGTTTGCTTTTCTTTTGATGCCGCTGCTGCTGCCGCCACCCCCCCCAAAGAGGTACCGTGCTTTGGGAGGGCTTTGGGGGTGCTCCACAGCGTTGCTACCGTTGCATGCCTCCCCCCTTCTTCCTTTTCCCCCCACCTGCTGCTATCTGGAGCTCGCAGGATTATTTGGTTCATCCCAGACCCGGTGTGTGTGTGTGAGTGTGTGTGAGAAAGAAAGAGACAAGAAAGAGAGAGAGAGCAAGAAAGAAAGAAAGGAAGGAAGGAAGGAAGGAAGGAAGGAAGGAAGGAAGGAAGGAAGGAAGGAAGGAAGGAAGGAAGGAAGGAAGGAAAAGGGAGAGAAAGAAAGAAAGAAAGAAAGAAAGAGAGATGGGGGAGAAAGTGAATGAGATATATGGATGGATAGATAAATACATGGAAGGAGGGAGGGAGAGAGGAAAAAAAGGAGAGGAAGGAAGGACACAAACCCTGGCTTCAGAAGACTCTTTGAAGCAGCACAGCAATCTAGGGCTGCAAGGGATCCCGGAGGTCATATAGTCAAACCCCTGCTCCAGCAGGAGATCCTTACAGAATCAAAGAATAGCAGGGTTAGAAGTGTGTGTGTCTGTGTCTGTGTGTGCATGACTGTCAAAACTCCAAAAACAGGTCAAGTAGCTCTAGGGAGATCAGCAACCGGCTAAGCAACCGGCCATTAAGCGTGGACCACTGGTATTTGGTTTGCCAATCACATGGCCACCTGGCCACGCCCTCCCAGTCACATGGCCACCAAGCTATGCCCACCCAGGCACGTGACCACCAAGCCATGCCCACCCGGTCACATGGCCACCAAACCACACCCACAAATTAAGCCATGCCCACAGAACCAGTTACAAAAGTTGAATCCTACCCCCTGGTAGAATGTCTGTAATTAAGATTAATGTTTTACCAAAGATCTTGTTTCTGTTTCAGACTTTACCAATACTTAAAACCGATAGTCCATTTAAACAATGGCAAATGGACATATTTAAGTTCATGTGGCAAAGGAAAAAAACAAGAATTAGATAAAAATGACTGCAAGATGCTAAAGAAAGTGGAGGTTTGGATTTACCAATTTTGAAATTGTACTTTGTTTGGTTTGGCTTAAAACGCGGGCAATTTTTCTAAACAAGAGGTTACTTGATCTGGAAGGTCATGAATTAAGATTTGGATGGCAAACCTACTTTATGGTATGATACAAGAGGTGGTATTCAGCAGGTTCTGACCAGTTCTGGGGAACCGGTAGCGGAAATTTTGAGTAGTTCGAGAACTGGAAAATCCCACCTCTGACTGGCCCTGCCCCATCTGTTCTCTGCGTCCCTGGTCCCAGCTGATCGGCTGGGTCTTCTTTTGTTGCCCTGCACAGGAGAATGGAGCTGGAAAGCAGGTTAGTGGAGTGGGGAGGGAATGGGATTTTGCAGTAACCTTCCCCTGCCATGACCACCAAGCCACACCCCCAGAACCAGTAGTAAAAAAAATTGAATCCCACCATTGATATCATAACGTTAAAATAAATACTGATTTCAACAACCGATTTGCTAAACATTCCATCCTAAGGTTTGGGAATAAATATGAAGTAAGGTTCTTCAAAGATACCTCTTTGGTTGTCACTCCAAGGTTTATTTAGAAAAGAAATGGTGGCAAGGCCAGACTGGTGGATTTATGGTCAAACACTACTTTTTAATTATGGTGAACTTACCCTCAAATCCAAAGAGAAGTTGGAATTAGAAGAAAATGTCTTTTATGGGTTTACATATTTACAATTGAAAGAAATGTTTAAGAGATTTAAAAAGTTTTGGATTTGACTTTGTAAAAAATGAATTGAAACTCTATGGTGTGGTAATGATGAATTTTATTGCTAAGTTTTATAAATTGTGGTTAAAGTTGAATTTTGAGAAGGAATATGTGAAACATTGTATGAGCAAAGAATTTTACATACAGTATATGTCAAAGTTCTGAGTAATGAACCCAACCAATCCAGCAACTCTGAGACTTTTAGCTTTATCAAAGAACTGCTTTATTGAATACATCATTTTGGCACGAAAAACAAAACCAGCTCTGGCTAATTCCTGCGTTTTCAATATAATTAAAGAATGGACAGCTCCCTCCCTCCTGTCACTGGTCACATTGCCCAATTAGGTGTTTTGGTGTCTCCTTAGTAACCTCTTCCAGTCTCTGTTGGGATGACCTTGGTTCCCATGAGATAGTAAGTTGTTGATGTCTGGTCTGAATCTGACATTCCAAGCTCCCTCTTCCCCCAAAGTGTGTCAAGCTGAGAAACGGAGAACATGGGTTCGATAGGCCCGATCTGTTTCAAAGTTGACAATATAATCCTTGAACACTGGGAAAAACATGTGAATGAAGGATTTAAAACATTAAATTATAATTTAAAATATTTTTTAAATAAAATGATGTACCATTGGGATCTAACAAGATAAATTGTCAAAAATGCATAAAGGTGCTTCAGAAGTATGTTGTAAAGGTAAATCTAAAGAAGAAACTTTTTAACCATCTGTGACAAAGCAAATAAATATTGGAGTAGGATTCATATCTTATTACAGGAAATTCTTAAAGTGGTAAAACCACTTTTAGACCTAATGGACAAAGAAGTTGAAAAAAATGGAACTTTGATGTTATGTATGCTGACAGAAAGCAAGAATGCTCTGCACAAAAATGGAAAGATACTTTAATTCCCACAATAGATGACTGACTGCAAAAGCTGATGTAATTGTAGAGATTGTTAAGTTGACAGCTTTCATTAAAGAAGAGAACACAAATAATTTTGTCTCTACTTGGAAACCTCTTCTAGACTTTGTGCTTGAGGTGCAAAAAATATGAAACTTTAATTTTGATTAGATGGGTTTGTTTTTATAGACATAGCTAATACACATTATTAAAAGTAAAAAGTAGAGGTTGTATTGTTATTAACTGATTTTACTGTGAAAAAAAAAACCATATAAAGTAAATGCTTTTCTTTTTCTTTCCCCTTTTACTCCACACTTTTTCTTCTTCCCTTTTCCTTCCCCTACATTATTTTTATTTTTCCTTGTAAATTATATTTTGATAAACTAATAAAATTCTTTAGAAAATAAAACTAGAAATAAAGCTTTAATAGAGAACAGGTACAATAGAATATGATACAACAGTCTTGAAGAATCCATGAGTGCATACCATTAACAAAGTCCTTGTTTATTTCACTAAATAAAGAGTAGTATTTATTTATTTTATTTTATTTATTTTATTTGGTTTGTCAATTGCTTACAAGATAATAGGTATAAGTAAAAACATAGTTATGAATACATGGATACATATAAGAAAAATAAAAGAAACAATAGGACAGGGACGGTGGGCATGTTGGTACGCTTATGCACGCCCCCTACAGACCTCTTAGGAAAGGGGTGAGGTCAATAGTAGAAAGTCTAAGGTTAAAGTTTTTGGGGTTTGGGGAAGAAATCACAGAGTCAAGTAGAGTATTCCAGACATTGATGACTCTGTTGCTGAAGTCGTATTTCCTGCAATCAAGTTTGGTGTGATTAACCTTGAGTTTGTATCTATTGTTTGCTCTTATGTTGTTATGGTTGAAGCTGAAGTATTCATTCACAGGTAGGACATTGCAATGTATGATTTTATATACTATACTTAGATCGGACCGAAGGCGGCATAGTTCTAGGTTTATATATCCTTGTTCCATGTTGCTGGCAAGAAGACATATATGTGTATCCTGGTTATTAGTAATTATTTTAAGTCAGTTTTGAAAATCATTTAATTAAGAGTTGTGTTTAATGGAATATTAAATAAACGTCCCAATTAAGCAAATCACACAACTTTCTGTTGGCTTCCCACAACAAAGTCAGTCAGGAAGTGGCAGGAAGTTGCAAATCCTAGGATGGCAGGATAGGTGGGGTAGAGAGCAAAGGGGAGTGTGGGATGCAGGGGAGGAACAGGGAGGGGGTGCACAAGAGGGACGGGTTGGAGAGGAAACCCGGAGGGCCTAGTGAAGCACAAGCACATGGGGGCTGGAGCAATTGCATGGGTGTTTATATAATACTGGAATTCTAAAAGTTTGCACCTTGATTTCTTAATTTTCTATCTTTGTTCTGGCATATCTATTGAAACAATTGTTAATATTTATATCAAATTTATTATTTAGGGAAAAGATGTGGGGGTATATGAGTAAGGAATATTCAGAATTGGAAAGAAGTGAGATTAGAGATATGGAATGTTCATCTTGCAATTACTTAATCTAAATGATTTTGTTTTGAAGAATGTAGTGAGTAAAGTATGAAGTATAATATTGATAGACCTATAAAGTGTTTTAATAACTCTTTTAGTCCAGGCAGAGCAAGGTTTAAAACCATAAACATATTACCTATAAATAATAGTCTACTTTTCATATTTATTAAAATAGGTATTTGATTTTCTTCTACCTCTACTGTAGGATGATGATGAGAAAAGAACAGATGCGTTCACATATTCTTTATAAATCCTTGGGGATTCCATTTAACATCTTGTTCTGTTTCTTTTTCTTTTTCCCAATGTAGAATAATTATTTTACATTCAATAAGAACAAATTCTAATTAGAGTAGAAAGGGTTTTGTCAGATTAACAGACTGATATATTGTATAGCAGCTAATTCTAGTTAATACCTAGGGGGCCGGAGGTGCGCGGGGTTTCCCTCTCCTCTCTGAGCGCCCGCGCCACCGGCTGCTTTAACGGGTCTGGCGGCGAGGCTCCCTCCCCACAACCTGCGCCCCGCCTTGGCACCTTTTTTTTTTTTTTTTTGCCGGTCCGCTGCCGTTGAGTGCCGTGGGCGCCGCCGCCGTGGGCGTCCGTTGGGCTGCGCTGTTGGGCCCACGCCCTCCAAACACGGCGGCGGCTCAAGTGGCCGGCACCCACGGGGCGGCGCCAAGCGGCGCGCGGCTCAGCTCGGTGGGCGCCCGGTGCGTGGGGCGCGTGGCGCCGGGGGCGCGGTTGGGGGGGTGGGCAACAGGGCGCCGCGTGGAGCGGGCATGGCGGCGGCTCCAAGGCAGGCGGGGTGGCGCCCAACGGCTCCAAGGCAGTCCCCCCCCCCCGGCTAGGCCTTTGGGAGGGGTTTCTAGCTGCTGGGCTCCTTGGTGGAGGCCGTTGGATTGGGGAACAGGTGTAATCTAGTACTTTGTCATTATTTGGATGTCTTGTGCCCTAAAATCCTTAAAATACTGTTGTTCTTCATTTGTTTAATCAGTGAAATCTAATATAAAGTCGTATAAAGGCCATGATCAAAAAAACATGTTTAATTTACAGTTACCAGATAGAATAAATCCTTAGTGTTTATAGAGTATTAGTATTGAATTCAGAATCTCCTGATTGCTATTATTTTTACTCAAGCACTTCAGCAAATGAAATTTGTGATTATACAATGCATTATTTTAACGGACAGGCATCGTTCTATTAGCTGAGGCTAAAAATAGTTATTAGCCATATTACTTTTATGTTGTCAAAAATATTGCTTTGCAAGCATTAAGCTAAATGGAGTTTCAAACAGTCATGAATTGAATATTGCTGTGGCTGAATAATAAATGAAGTATTTCTTTAATATTGGCAGAACTCTGGTTCTCTTATAATTGTTAGTTCTAAAATAAATGCTATTTGTAGATAGTCTCCTGGAGTTGAGCAAACAATGCATAATTATAAAGGGTTATAAGAAATCTCTCAAATGGTTTGGTATATATAACAGAAGTTTTGAACAGGCACTGTGTACTATTTTTCAATATTACCAGTAATTTGCTTTAAGTGAGGAGGAGGATTTGTCTAATTGTAGAATAAACTTGTGTAACTTAATATAAAATACTCACTTGCTTAAAAGCAAATTCTTGTCCCTTTTCTGGGCAGATGGTTTCAAATGATTTTTATTTTTTTAAAGAATGTTGCATACTCAGAATCTTTCTTAAAAACAACAAAAATGTTAGAATTGACACATTGTTTTGTAATATGCTGGCTTCCCCTTTAATTTTCTGAATTAAAAAAATAAAATGGAATCTGACGCATGCCAAGAGATGTTATAGTGGGCATATTGATTTTTGTAGCTCTCAAATTGTTTATTTCTGCTACACAAAATAGATGCTCCCAAAAATTAACATAAACTTGTAACATTTTATATTATCTATTATCTATAATCCATTTGTTGGTGTTCTTGTATTGAACTACTTTACCAGCACAATGTAAATTATTGCTGTTTTTAAATCACTCATGTACTTCCAATTGCACTCTGCGATATATATTAAGCATTTAGATTGAATAAATAAAGAATATACAGCCTTTTCTTACTCCTTTGTTCAGTTGGAGTATCTGTTTTGTCATATTCTGCCCTGACTCTAGTTTTCCATTCTTATATATAAGTTTCCCATGAGGACAACAAGATAGTCTGGGATTCTCATTTTCCTAAGGAAATTTCATAGCTTGACATGGTCACCTTTCTATAATTCATGAAGCCCATATTGTTTTCATTATGGTATTATTCCTCAGTTATCCAGCACGCATCAGCAATAATGTCCCTTATTCTTCAAACTTTTCTAAAATCAGCTTAAACATCTGGCAACTCCATTTCCATGTTGGGTTCTGATCTGTGTCAATTAATCTTAAACATTATTTTGCCGATACATAAAAGAGTACTGTACAATAGTTGACACACACTATTAAGTCGCCTTTCTCTGGCATTGGTACATAAGCAACCTCTTCCAATTTGTGGGCCACCATGTGATTTTTCTGGATTTGCTGGTATAGTTTGGTTAGAACCTTTACTAATTTTTTTTATATACCTTACCATATTTCTACAGATATTTCTGCAGATCAATTCCTGTAGCATTTCAGTTTGATAATTATCTGATCTAACATCATCTTCTAGTACTACAGATCTTGTAAGTACTATCTTGTAACTATCTTCTAAGGTATCTTGGATATTGTTTATTTAAAACATTTATTTAGTCAATCAGGGGAGCCTGCCAAACTTACGGGGAAGAATTTACCACATGGTAGAGGGATACCATGGAAAAGGCACATTTCCTAGATTCCATAAGATGACATTGTTTAAGGAAAGGGAGTGGAGGATGCCCCCCACATGGCCAGTAGAGACAGTATAGCAAGACTTGACAAGGACTATATATTTATTACTGATGTATAAAGTTATACTTTATGAACTCTACTTCAGAATACATCAAATATCCTTCAAAGTACTGTATAACTCTGTATTTATTAAGATTAAATATGCCACTGTGAAACAATTGTAAATCTTTTACCTTGAACGGGAAGAGATATAAAGAGAAATTAAAACATATGTCAAACTTTTCCTGTGAAGTTCTACTAGTCTACCTGGAAATAATTTGGAATTACACAGACATAGATTTAGCTATAATTGGTGTCAAGTACTTCATGGAATAATTTAGAGAAATCTTTTTCTTTAAAACTATACATTTATGTCCTCAAAAACATATAATCCAGGTACACGGAATAATCCTCTATTATATATTAACATAATTTTTGATGTCGTGATAGATTTATGTCCCTCAAAATATAGCTGAAAAGGATGTAGACATGTCAAGTAGTATAAAAGTGATATATAATGTCTGGTGGATTTCTACTCAAAATAAGGCAATAACAGGATAAGGGCAGGCTGTGTTTGTTGATATCTGAAATTGAATTCCAACAGCAAATAAGAAACCTGGTCTAAATTTATGTTAAGCAGAGGAGCATAGTATCCAGCAGGGGTCTACTATGGTAAATCTTATGTATCTTGGGGAATAATCCAATAACAATTATGATAATTACAAAAGCCTCCATATCACTATAAAAGGATAAAATGAATGTTTGCTTTCTTCCATGGTTTATTGGAATGGTTGCAACAACACTTAATAATTTTTATACATCCTTTTAAAATATACATTTGTTTTAATATACAGTCTAGCAAAACAAATAAACTCAGGTCCTTTCATAAATTCTTGAGCCAATTCTATCTTATGCCAATATGTGGAAATTGCAGTCCCCTCCCCCACAATGGTTTTAAAGAAAGCCATAAAAATGAAAGTGTTCTCTAGAACTGTGATGGCGGACCTATGGCACATGTGCCGGAAGTGGCATGCAGAACCATCTCTGCCAGCACGCGAGCTATTGCCCAGATCAGGTCCACTGTGCATGCACATGCCTCCCACTAGTCAGCTGATTGTCTGGTATCTGCCATGCATGTGCAGGGGTGGGGAGCATGCAGGGGATGTGCATGCATGCGCAGAGGTGTGGGGCATGCAGGGGGGTTGTGTGCATAGGGGGAGCGTGGGGTGTTGCAGGGGCATGGGGAGGGTTCCATGTGCATTGCATTATGGGTGCGCACACACACACACACAAACACTTTTGGCACGCAATGATGAAAAAGTTAGCCGTCACTGCCTAGAACATTGCATTTATAATCATAATTAAAATTTACAATGTGGTTGGATTCTGCTCACAGAATAATTGCTTGCTATATAATTATTTTTTTAATGACATGATTTTAACTGATATTTTGGTTAGGAATATACACTAAACCTCTTGGAATCCGAGGTGTATAGTTAAATAAATGAAGAGCTTTCCTTTGGGGAAAAGTCAAATGACAGAAAATGGAAAACAGATTTATAGTTCTCTGATTTGCCTTCTGTGGTCATTTTTGTCACATAAAAATAATGTTTTTAAAAATAATGACAGCTTTTAGTATTTACCTTGCCGCTCCTCCTCATTTGGCATCTCAGCCACATTTGCAAATGTTGCTTGCCAACATTTCTACCCCTCCCATTTTTATTTTAAACAATCATACCCCAACCCAAGTTTTGCTGGAAGCAGCAAGGATCCTATGACATGAGAAGTTTCAATTTTCACCACCAGAGGCTACACAGGAAGTCATCCATTGCTAATTTTTTGCCAACCTAATGTATAAAGAATCATTATGAAGTAAGAAGCCTTATTATTGGCAATGGTTTCAAATCTCTGTGCGTAATACACTTTTCTATTTGGAATAGGTTCACATAGCATTAAACTTACCTTCATTATGACTTCGCGCAAGGACAAGGGGTATCAGCTTCCTTTAAACTACAAATACTGTTTGTCAATGGCATGTTTAGGAATACTTTCCAAAAAGGGTGGGTGAAATTGTATTGACTTTCAATTCATAATACTTCATTATAATTATTATTCATGTGATCACTTGTTTATCAAACATTAATAATTCCTTCTTTTACATTAGTTACAAAAATTCTGGAGATGCCTAGAATTCTGCACATCTAAAGCTTTTGGAGATTACGTTTGTCTTTGACGAGTCAGATTGTGCATTTGTGAATTAGTATATTTCTTTTTGCCTATAGGAACTTGCTTCAGTTCAACAGATCCATGTAAGAGAATTATAAAAGACAGATTATATTTTTAAGGAAAGGATGAATATTTGTGCATCTAGTACTGTATGGATAAATACATGTTATTGGCCATTGGGAAAAAGAAAAAGCTCCACATCCAAGACTTGCACAATACATGTTTGACCAAAAAATTAGTTCAACTACATTAAACATTTATGAAAATGGTTCCTAAGGTATGGGCCTGGATCATGATGCTTGAAAAATAATAAATGAAAAAACAAGTTTCAATTACTTTTTGCACATAAAATTTATTCTGCAAGCCTTTCCAGTTTTAATTCTGAACTATGTTATGTCTTACATAATAGAGGTATCTTAAGAGAAGTTCTTATGGATTTTCAGCTTCTAAAAAACCTAACTAAAGTACTCACTTATTTTGGCTACTAATTTAATCAATTATAAATCATATGTTGCATCCCTGTCTCCACTCTTAACCAAGTCCTTCTGCCCTCCTAGCAGAACCACAAAGCAGACTATAACTGGAGTGATAGATAATCTCTTTAATTTGATAAGTATTTGTTTTAAGAAATCTTAGTTAAGAAGCAGTTTTGCACATGTATTTTTCTAGAGCAATAATAGAAGAAAAGGCTCCTCAATCACTGGGTTTAATCGTTGCATTACATTGTTAGCTGTGGCTTACCCATCACAATGGCTGTTCATACAACAGACTAATTCAAAACTAAATTATGGTTTAATGTAATTTGTGAACCCATATATTTTCCTAGTTGGCATATAAGAATTTATTGATTGAACCTGAGGGTAACACAATGTATTTACTTTGCTATATATCATCAATGGCTTTGTCAAAAGATATGTGTTATTACAGTGTTATGAAGTTTATGTCAAATTGTGCATTGTATAAACAAGGCAATGATACTATTGTATTCCCCATCATAATGAGTATTGCATTTACTGTCATTGTTCTTTTAGTAGATGTAAAGGGCATTGGTACTTACCTGACACGCCCATTCTCTTTGAGCTGTGAAGAGCATCCAGTAGTGGGAGGTGCTTCAGTCTCTGCATGTCTAGGCTGGGCTTAATTGGTGGAACGCTCCTCCTCCTCCACAGGACTCCTCCCCAACGTTCCCCAGTTTTGGCGAAGATGAGAGAAATAAACACCCTCGTCCTCAATGCCCTAACAATTGGTTGGCCGAAACAGGACCCCACCAGATGGAAAAAGGGTGGGGCTGGATGCTCTTCTCAGCTCAAAGAGAATGGGCGTGTCAGGTAAGTACCAACGCCCTTTCTCCCATGATCTGTAGTGGGACATACCAAAGCTTGGCCTGTCCTAGGGGAGGGACTCCGTCTGGCCTGGAATCTCCTCCTGGTCCCTGTGGACCCGTTGCAGAACTCTTCTGCCAAAGGAGGCCTCAGCAGATGCAAACACATCTATTTTATAATGCCTAATGAATGGCGATGGAGAGGCCCAGGTTGCAGCTCGACAAATTTCAGTTATTGGTGCCTGTGTGGCTCACACTGCCAATGTTGCGGCGCTCCTTGTTGAATGAGCTGTTATGCCCCTGGGCACCTGTAGTGATTGAGTCTGATACGCTTTCGCTATTGCACCCCGTAGCCAACGGCCTATTGTAGAAGATGAGACCTTGCATCCCTGAGTGTTGGGCTGAAATGACACAAATAAGGCTTCCGTTTTTCTGAAAGTCGCTGTGCGGTTAATATATATTTGCAATGCTCGCTTCACATCAAGCCGATGCCATTGTAGTTCCAACCCTTGGGATGGTCTGGGACAAAAATTAGGAAGTATCAGCTCTTGTGCCCTGTGAAAAGCCAAGTTAATTTTGGGTATAAACGTAGGATCAGGACGAAGGACCACCCGGTCAGAATGGAAGACACAAAGATCTTGTCTGATAGACAAAGCTGCAAGTTCCGAAATACGATGAGCGGAAGTGATTGCTACAAGGAAAACTACTTTATACGTCAGAAATTGGAGACTTGACGATTTCAAGGGTTTGAAAGGGCCCTTAAGTGAGTGCAACGAGGACCTTGTTAAGGTCCCAGGTGGGATAATGGTGTACTGCCGGAGGGCGTAAATTTGTGGCTCCTCGAAGGAAACTCCGTATGCGTGGGTGATGGGAAAGAGATAGTAGACCTTCACAAGTGAGAACTGACTCCAAGGCCGCCACCTGTCTTTTCAATGTATTAGGTGATAATCCCTTGTCAAGTCCCTCTTGCAAGAATTCTAGGATTTGAGCCACAGATGGAGAGATGGGATCAGTTCGAGACTTGGTACACCATTTGCAGAAACTGGACCATGTGGCATTGTAAATGCGAGTTGTTGAGGGGCGTCTGGTGGCTTGGATGGTAGCGATAACTCTGTTGGAAAACTTTTCGCTCTTCAGACAACTCCGCTCAACCTCCAGACAGTCAGGTGCAACCATTGAGGGTCCGGATGTTGAAGGGGTCCCTGGGTTAGCAAGACCCTGTCTGGCAGAATCTCCATGGTGTTGATACGGATAGACTGCGGAGGTCTGCAAACCATGGCCGTCTGGGCCAGTAAGGAGCTACTAGAAGCAGCTCTGCCCTCTAATCTAGCAGCTTCTGGATGACCTTGGGAAGCAGTGGAAGTGGCGGGAATGCGTACAAAAGTCCCGGGGGCCAATGACAGCGGAGCGAATTGAAGTTCTTCGCTCCTTGTGAGGGGTACCTGGAAAAAAATCTCGGGAGTTGAGCGTTGAGGGGGGAAGCGAACAGGTCCACCACCAGCTGACCAAATGTCACGACCACTTCTTGAAAAAGGGAGGGATGGAGGCGCCACTCCGATTGATCGATGGTGGCCCTGCTCAGCCAGTCTGCCTGTGTATTCGACAGCCCCGAAATGTGCTCTGCTCTGATGGAAAGTAGGTTGGTCTCCGCCCAACGACACAAGCGCTCCGCTTCCCGCATGAGATGTTTCGACTGTGTGCCCCCCCTGTTTGTTTATGTGAGCTTTGGCTGTTACATTGTCAGTCAGTATTAGTATGTGTTGATTGCGTACCTGTGGAAGGAAGCTGCGGAGAGCCAGGTGTACTGCTCGAAGCTCCAGCCAGTTTATGCTGCACAACTGTTCTGTGGAGGACCAGCGGCCTTGGGCTGTGAGCGATTGAAACTGAGCTCCCCATCCAAACAGGCTGGCATCGGTGGTGATGTTAAGTTTGTGTGGCTCTTTGAAGAGACAACCTCTGTTTATGACTGGTCTGGTCCACCAGTGGAGGGATATGAGGACCTTTGATGGAACCTTGACCTTGCATTTGGAGTTGCTTCAGCCAGATCGCTGGTATGGGAGCAGAAACCACTGGAGGGATCTAGTGTGGAGGCGGGCCCAAGGAATAATAGATATACATGAGATCATTTTACCTAACAATTTTGATAGCTCAGCTAGGGGTACCCTTGTTTGAACTCTGATCTCCTTAACTAATTGATGGATGCTGTTTTGTCTATCAGGTGACAGGAAAACTTTGCCTTCCACTGTATCTATGATTGCCCCCAGATGAATTAATTGAGTTGATGGTGTTAAATGACTCTTTCCAATTTATTGAGAACCCATGTAGTTGTAGGGATTGTAATGTGGTCTGAGTATCTCTGAGTACTTGATGAACGGAAGATGACAAAATTAATATATCATCAAGGTAACACTGGAGTCATACAGGTACACCTTGGAAATGAGCAGCAAGAGCTGCAAAAACCTTTGTGAAGGTCCTGGGGGCAGATGCTAGTCTGAAAGGGAGAGCCACATATTCGAAATGGTGGTTATCATCAGAGAATCTCAAAAATTTATAGTGGGAAGGCCAAATAGAGATATGCAGGTACGCCTCCGTCAGATCTATAGACGTAAGGACATCACCCTTTCTGATGCCGAGTAAGATAGACTGCAGGGTGTGCATTTTAAATTTGCGATATACTAAGAAATGGCTAAGACGCTTCAGATCTAATATTGCTCTCCACCCCCTGGAACTTTTGTGAACAACAAAAAGATGTGAATAGAAACATTGCCCTCGTTGATTGGTAGCTACTGGTCGGATGGCTCGTATGTCCAGTAGATGATGGATAGCTGTTTCCATAAAATTACATTTAACCGGATCTCTGGAAACAGGGCATGACATGAAAAAGTCTGGGGGAGTGGATTGAAACTCCAGCGCAAGGCCAAATCTGATCATGTCTCTGACGCAGGAATCAGACGTTGAGGAGTCCCATTGATCTGTGAATAATTTAAGGCATCCACCAATGGGAGCCGGGTCCGGGGAGTTATCTTGGACGCCAGAAAGACCTATTTCCTGCTCCTCAAAAGGATCTCTTGGATTGGCCACCCCTTCTGTTCCTATCCCCGAAGTCGGACCTCTCTGGCTGCTGCCCTAGTCTGAATGATGGTGGTATCTGGGTGAGAAGGGTCCCTGATAAAAGAGCCGAAAGGATCCCCTCCGAAAGGACTGAGGGTTTCTAGAATCTGACTTCCGAAAAAGGGAAGGTAAAATTTTCTTTTTGTTTCGGGTTTCGATTAGCAGCAAGTCGAGGGCAGGGCCAAACAGTCTGTCTCCCGCAATAGGAGATGAAGCCAGCTTGCATTTGTGCTTAATGTCCGCTTGCCAATCTTTTAACCATAGTAAGCGTAGCACTGTGACGTGAAGTAATGGCCCTGGCTGAAAACTTGACCTCATGATAAGTTGCGTCAGCTGAGAATTCAGCTGCTGCTATAAGTTTTGCAGTATCTTGGTGCGCTCTAATGTTGGAATTAGGGACATGCTCCCGTAAGAGACAGAGCCACCTGAGAGAAGCATGGGCAAAGAAGGAAGCGGCCGTGGCCGCTCTGATGGCCCACACATCAGACTGATGGGCCCTGCGTAGGGCAAGCTCGGCCCGTTTTTCCTCCGGCTTTAATGCCTCCAGCGCTTCACTGGGAATGGAGGACGAGGACGCTAATCCCACTATAGGTTCATCTACCTCGGGAGTATTCAACAATTTTGAGAAATCAGGGGCCAAATTAAAATATTTCCTGTCATATCCTGTGGGGGCAGGGTACACCGCTGCAGATGCCCACTGTTTCTGTACCAGGTCTGAAAACGTGAGGAACTGGAATCACATCTGCTTCGACTACCGGTTGGTTGAAAATTACATCTTCTGGTCCCACTTCTGAAGGAGTTGGAGTGGTAGAAGGGCCCGACTTGTTGAGGCGTGCAATGTTTTTTGCCTTAAACAAAAGTGATCTTAATAGTTGTGGGCAGAATAAGCCTCTAAATACAGGTTGATCAGGAACAAGGCCTATTTGCTTTTCTAATGCTTTATGGTGCCTGTTGGCATCCTTTTCTGAAGCTTTAGAATGACCTTTTGTCTGCTTAGATTTGTGCTGAGATTTAGCTTTGACCCTTGATGTTGAGGTCTGAGAGCTACTACCGCCTGCCATTTTGATTGAAAGAGATGCAGTATGCTCGTATGCTCTTTATTCAAAGCGATATTGTGGAGGAGGTTGGCACGCCCAGGGGCCTGATCCAAGAAGGGACCGGTTGTCCTGATAATATCTTATCCCCTCTTTTTTTATTTATTTAAGATATATGTATGTATAATACGAGTCGTATCACAGTAATAATATCTTTCGTTATTTTTTTTTTTAAACAGACTTTATTCAGTTTTCACATTAAAAACAAAAATCTCTTTTTAGTGGACAACATATTTCCGGGTCATCATCTTTACATACAAATATGACAGAAATTATACATTGATATATGCATACTTAATTCTATTATTACCTTTTCCATTCCAAATTTTCAGTAAGGAGAGAAACAAACACATTAATTCTAGCCTCTTTCATTAATTTCAATCAATTTTGTTTCATTTCAATTATTTCAAATATAATCCTTTAATATTTATTTTTAAACGTAAAGATAAACAATATATATTTGCCTAATAAATAATAATAAGGTTTAATTCTAAATTCTTTCATTAATCCCAATCTAAACATTTTTAAATTTCATTTCAATTATTTAAAGTATAATCCTTAATATTTATTTTAAAAATAAAAATAAACAATATATATTTGCCTAATAATGGTAATAATGAAGTTCAATGTCTCTCCTTGCTTTTAATAATCTATATTAAACTTATTAAGCTTATTAATTTAGCTGGTTCTTTAGTCTGTCACATTCCCTTTCCATTACACTTTTTTTTTTATAAATTCTAAATTAATACAGATCTTAACACACCCACACAAAAAGAAAAAAAGAACAAGTATAAGTTTCCCCTTTTACTATTTTAAGTGTTCCACCTTAATGATTAGAATATACCTTTATTCCTTATCTTAATTCCCAATAAACCATTAGTCATTACATCTTCTCAATTGGATTCCACAGCATATTTCCCCCTTTAATAAGAGTTATCAGTATCTATATTACCCTATTTTCTAAATATTTTTAATTGCAGAAATATTCTTATTACCCCTTGTCATCCTGTAGAATCCCCCCCTTAATTCATCAACCATTATCTCTGAAAAGGCAATTTCCTTTCAACATTTTACTAATTCTGTGTTTCTCTCTTTCACCCACGTGTTTCCCACTGCTTCTCCTCCCCCTCTCTTGCCCATGTCTTTTCTCATTCTTTCTGCATTTCCTGACTTCACAAGTATTCCTTCTTTTAATTGTAAAGAAACAATTTCCTTTCAACATTTTACCAGTTCTGTGTTTCTCTCCTTCACATGCGTGTTTCCCACTGCTTCTCCTCCCCCTCTCTTGCCCATGTCTTTTCTCATTCTTTCTGCATTTCCTGACTTCACAAGTATTCCTTCTTTTAATTGTAAAGAAACAATTTCCTTTCAACATTTTACCAGTTCTGTGTTTCTCCCCTTCACATGCGTGTTTCTTACTGCTTCTCCTCCCTCTCTTTTCCCCATAACTTTTCTCATTCCAATTTATCTCCTTAATATCTTCCCTTCCCCTTTTCTGCTGAATCTTCCTGCGTCTCCTCTTCACAATTATTCCCCCTTTTAATTGCTTTCCTGAAATTCAACTTTTTAACCTTCCTTCTTTCCCCACTTCTTTGTAACGTTCTTTGTGTTAATTGTCCATTCAAAATGTCTTCTCCTTGAGTCAATTCCTGCTCCTCTGAGAATCTTTCTTCTTGTTCTTCAATCGACATTTCCATTTTTTCTAGCACAGAGCAAAGTGATTCGCCTCTTTCCTGTAGTAATTCTCTCATATTTTTAAGTTCCATTTTTAAATCCCAGAGAGATATCATCATTCTTATATTTTATGATCCTTAAAGTCCACAAAAAGAAACCACTTTTACTTTCCTTCTTTCTTCTTTCAATTTTTTAAAGTTCTCAGCTATTCCAGTCCAGGGTCTAAACCAAAAACATCAATCAGTCCCACAAACAATCTTTCCTTCCTTGCTTTTTCCTTTATTCTGGTTCTGCTTTAACTTTCCAAAATTCTTACTTTGTTTCAATATTTCTGTAATGTTATATCCATATCAGTTCATTCAAAAACAAAATGTTTTCCTTTTTATTTGAACTAAATTTTTATCAAAAGGTGACACTCTCCATTATACGAGGTCTTCACTTTTCCCCCCTGTATTTTTATTTAAGGTTTTTCGAACCTCAATATTCCAACACAATCCAGTCTCCAATTTGTAAACTTTATTATTATTATTCTTTGACAATCTTAAGTCCAGCTTTAATTTTATACTTGGTTATTCCCAAATTATTTTAGTCCAATTTCATAAAATCTTTAATTCCAGCTTCTTCCTTTCCCGGTTCGAAGCCCCATTTAGCTGACAAAAATATTTTCCTTTTTTTCTCTGTCTCTTTGTAATTTCGCCGCTCACATTTCTTTTCTTAAAAGTTCTATGTTACCTTAATCCCGGGGTACTTTTATTTGGTTATGTTGCCCAGTTGTCCCGGTTCAGATGTTATCCACCTCTTTCTTCCCTCCTGCACAAATCTTAGTCAAGCTGAGTCATCCTCTTCGGGATGGCCATTTTGAGACCATCGCTGCAGTCGTCTTCGGGAGAGAAAAAAAAAACAAGCCCGGGGGAGATGCGGCTCCCCACAAACAGGCTTGTTGCTTCCTCTTACTCCGCTGCCCCTCCAAGGCAGTTTCAGCCCCTAATCAGGATGATTGGGGCTCTCCGACGAAAGAGCACGAACGATAGCCGCAGAGAGTTGCGATCTACCGCCCGTTGGCGAGGAGGCTCCGCCTTCTTCTCTCAATATCTTTCGTTATTAAGATGTTAATACTGATTATTATTATTATTATTATTATCATCATTATTATTATCATTATTATTATTGGTGTGAATGATAGTCACCAATATATATAGATATAGATATAAATATAAATATAAATTATATATATATATATAAATATAAATATAAATTATATATATATATATATATATAAATATAAATATAAATTGCTTGCACTGGCACTAAGCCGAAAGCACCAGCCTGAAGATGGCGAGTGGGATCTCGCCGAAACGTTGCCTAGATACTTTGAATCTTACGCGGAGAAAACCCGAATAACCAAAGATCCATATATATATATATATATATATATATATATATATATATATATATATATATATATTCTTAAGTTTTCATGGTACTTACATGTATGGCCTTCAGCTTTGTTCGGGTATTTTCCCACGTCATTATAGTTGTGCTTTTAAAGTTGTAGCAACGTTTCAGCAGAATCTCATCTGCCATCATCAGGCTTCTGTATTATAATACAGAATACATAATACAGAATACAGAACATTAGGTGTTGTTCATCAGCTAAGCATTTAAGCTAAGCAAAAAACCCAATGGCTCCCTAGGACACACCATCTACCAAAAGAAAACACATACAAACCGCTATCTACACGCACTCTCACACCACCACCCAGCACAGATCAATTCCGTAGCTGAAACACTCATCTCCAGAACTAAATGCTTAGCTGATGAACAACACCTAAAAACCGAACTAAACACTCTCACCAACGTACTAACAGCCATTGGATTTCAAAGAAAGAAGATCACCCACCTAATCCAAAAAGAAACCCCAACCAAAATCCAAGACAGAGAACAAGAGAACGGCAAAGCCCTCCTCCCATATATAAAAGGCACTACAGACAAAATCAGCAAGATCCTCCAAAAACACAACATTAAAACAGCATTCTGCACAAACAGAAAAATATCCACCATCCTAAGAAACCCTAAAGACAAAATCGAGTTAGAAAACCAAGGAGTATATGAAATCCCCTGCACTGCCTGCCTCACCACATACATTGGACAAACTAACAGAAGAATAAGTGCACGCGTTGAAGAACATAAGGACTCAATCAAAAAGAAGAACCAACCTCTTCCCTGGTCCAACACCTCAAAGCCACAGGACATGAGATTGACTTTGAAAATACCAGAACTATCGCCAAAACTGAACACCACAGCAGCAGAATAATCAGAGAAGCCATAGAGATAGAAAAACGCCCACACAGCATGAATAAAAGAGATGACACCTCCGCTTACCAGCCATTTGGAAACCCGCCCTCATGAACAGACGAGTACCCAACATGATAAATGACACCAGACCCACACCCATGAGGGCCACACAAGATGCCACCACCACACTTCCACGTAAAAATCAGACTCACACCCACACAGAAGATGAGACACGACCACAGACCAGAAGCCGCACTGCAGCTGCATCACTACCCACTTCAAACTCCTCTGAACCATACATGAAGCGAACTGACCCCACCATGAAGATGTGGCACCACCACGAACTCGAAGCCAAACGAACACAGACCCAGACCCCAAACTCAAAGCCATATTAAAAACCCAAAATGCTACATCACAGCCACCCGCTCAGGACATCACATCAGAAAACTCAAGAAATTACACCTCAAGAACTCAAGAAGTCACAACACAGCAAATGACCCAGGATATCACAGCACAAGACCAAGGATACCACAGCAATAAATCTCACAAGGTCATCACACAACCCATTACCCAAGCTGTTACTACACAGGAGGCTAATCGAAAAGAGATCAAAACACAAACGACCCAGGAGATTACAACGCAAGACCCAGGATACCACAACAAAAGAACTCACAAGCCCATCACACAACCCATTACCCAAGCCGTTAAAACACAAGAGGCTAACGACCCAGGAGATGACAGCACAAGATCCAGGATATCTCTACAACAAAAGGCCATTACACAGCCCATTATACCAACATCAACTCCATCAACCAATCAAGAGGCTGCAGCACAGCCAACCAGCCCAGCACACCATCCCCCACCACTTGTATATATAGAGAGATGGCAGCTCCAGTCACACACTGCTTGCACTGGCACTAAGCCGAAAGCACCAGCCTGAAGATGGCGAGTGGGACCTCGCCGAACGTTGCCTAGATACTTTGAATCTTACGCGGGAGAAAACCCGAATAACCAAAGATCCATATATATATATATATATATATATATATATATATATATATATATATATATATATATATATATATATATATATATATATATATATATAAATTAATAGAAAAACAGGTTGATATAGTGAATATCCAAACAGCCAAATTAAGAACGCCTGAAAAGGCCAAGATAATAAAAAGAGGCCTTCAACAGCTTCCCTGCACAGGCGGACATGGGTCTGGGTGCTTGCTGTTGTGCCGCTGGGTGGGTAAGACTGTGAGGGTTAAGCCAACAATAATGCACGGATGGCCTCGAATCTAATAAGAAAACGAGGTGTAATAATTCCTTAGGTTATCAGAAGAAAAACTTCTGATCAGGAAGGAAAACTACCTCACACAGCTCAAGTTACGAATAGCGTGGCCACGCGGTTTTTAAAACAAAAGCAAAACAATGGCTGTTACTTTTGGTGCGTGTGCGCTTTCCAGCAACAAACTCCCACTGTGTGGGGAAATGTCTCCAATGGCTTCTCCTTGTGGTTAAAAGAAACGGCTGGGAAAGGGGTGGAAAGAATTAAGGTTACTGCTTTCCACACCAAGACAGCATTCTGAGGGGAAAAATCAAACGATACGACTCAGATGAGAGCGAAAAACGCCCACGCCACAATTGCCGATGTAGAGAAAGGCAATGCGGAATCACAATGGCAGGGGGTAGAACAAGCAGATGGGGGGGCTCGGAGCAATGCCGAAGCCGCCCGCCGCTTCAGGGCACGAAACAGCGCTGCCCGAAAATGCAAATGATCTCCGACGACCAGATGGAGAGAGCTAACGTCGGGAGATCGTAATGTGATTTGGATGCTAAAAGCCTGAAAAAATAAAATCCAAACTTGCTGAGTAATACTCCTGTTTCGGCCAAGGAAGAACAAAAAGCACTGCCTATCCACAACGAGGCTGAGCCAAAACTGGGAAACGCTGGAGAGGAGTCCCGTGGAGGAGGAGGAGCGTTCCACAAATTAAGCCCAGCCTAGACATGCAGAGACTGAAGCACCTCCCACTACTGGATGCTCTGAACAGCTCATGGGAGAATTATTTTACCAATGTCTGCAATCAATTCAGTCTCAAAACCATCACTAATTTTAAGTCTACTAAATCATACTGAGGCAAAACAGTAGATGGTTTCATGAAATATATTGCAATTACATTAACATAACTTTGTCATATTTTTAAGCAAAAGCAACTGTTCTAATCAACTTCATTTTACGCCACAATACCTATCATTTTAGGAGCCCTTAGTAAGTACAGATATTTACTTCACAAAGGCTGTGTGGCATTTATTATCTAATACTTTTTTATAAATTCAAACAGACTTGGTTAATGTATTTTATATTGTTTGTATGTTGGTCTATGATTGTAATAAAGATGTAATTTGGTAGAAACTCCATTGAGTTAATTCATGCAGCATTATGTGGAAGTTCTTGAGGATTTAAAATTAATAGGACAAGAAGCCAGTATTTTTCTTCTGTGCAATATGTGTTACATTAAAATTATCTTGGATAAATAATAGAAAATTTAGTTGGTTCCTTATTAGTGAAATTCATTATTTAAAATGAAAATATTTTGAGCCTTTAATGCTATCAGACATTTAAATGTATTTCAGTAATCAGTCCTTGTGCTTCTGCAAGGCTGGGGAATTTCCTGTCCATAAGTAGGTGCTCCATCAGTGAAGCTTTTCCAACAAAGGATATATAATCATTTGTTGGGGATGATTTGAGAATTCTTGCCTTAGGCAGGGAGATTGGCTTAGAAGACTTCCAGTACCCTTACAAATGTATGATTCTATGAAAATACTTTACAGCTAATGCTATCAATTATTACAGTGTACTGTAGGAATCAGTCCTGTGCTTCTAAAAGGCTGGCTAAAGTGCTATTAGAAAGCAGTAGGACACACACACACACACACACACACACACCATTGCCAGACTTCTGTACGAGAAAAATGTAAATTGGATTTAAAAAATGCTTGCTTTATCCCATTCTTACCAATGGAACTTTGTAGGTGGCAGTAGTTTTTTTTATGAATTTTCCTCACTCCGGGACAAGGGAGTACAGCCATCCCCCCGCTAATATATTTGAGAGGTGTACCTTGAAATTAGGGTGGAATAGGAAAAAAGTACATTTTATTAAATTTAAGTTTTTGTAACTCAAAACTCAATGTAAGAGAGAATAGCAAAATTTCTTCAGGAATGAGTTCTGTAAGTGATGTCCTCTAAAAAGACTGTCCTTATCATATCCTCCATTCTTCTTGTAAAGTGGAGAATAAGCTACCTAAGACTTATGTGGGTGAGTAGGAGTGGCCTATATAATGTGCAGCTGTTTATAATTAACACTTGATATATTAAAATATTTATGAAGTGGAAGAAGAATTAGAATATCTTAATACTGTGGTTTTGGTAGAGGATTTTGTTCATTCCTTTCAGAAATTGCAGGCTCAGTTTCTGCAATCTTCGATTAAAAATTGAAAAGCAAAGAAACTTCTACCTAATGAAGAAATACTACTCATTTGGCTAGACCATTTACAGGGCAGCCTTATTTATTGAACTGAAGTCTGTCAAATATATGGTTGCATAAAACTCAAACTACAGTGGCTGTGTAATTGCTTACTGTACAATGCAGTCATAAGTGTGATGTCACATGACCACATCATTTAGCAGCAACAATTAAGCAAGAGCCTCATGTGACCATGACTTGTGACTTCCTGCCATCTTCCAGAACAGGGGTCGCCAACCTTTTGGACCTCAGGGACCACCAAACTCATAATTTTAAATCCCAGGGAGCACTAATTGGTTCTGTAGGTGTGGCCTAATTTGTGGGTGTGGCTTGGTCATGTGACGGGCATAACTTGTATGTAAATATTATAAATATTTATATAAATATTGATTTTTACCCAAAATCAGGCAAAGCAGGCAGGCAGATTGAGTTGCTCACAGAATCACAGAATCATTCAGTGATCTATCTATCTGCCATCGGCTAGCTCAGTCTCTCAAATTTGCTTGCCATGAGTCTATACTGAATAACAGAACCTTCAGTCCTAAGGGAGGTTCGGCTGTGCTTAAAAGCAGAGCCAAAGATCTAAAGACTACCTAGAAAGCAAGAAATCCAACCATTTCCTGCTTCCTAGCTAATCTAAATCTCCCAGCACAGAACAGATGATGGTTGGGAAAAGGAAAAATAGCAATTTAGCAGGCAAGTTTGCCAGGTAAGGAGTGAGTGGGTGGGGAACGTTCCTGTGGGCCATGTGGACGGTGCAGCCTTGTGTTTCTGCGTAGCCTGGATTAATTGCTTTGGGGGAGTGCTCTGGGGGTGAGAGTTCTCTGCAGCCCACCAAAATTTTCTGACAGCCCACCAGTGTGCCGCAGCCCACTGTTTGGCGACTGCTGTTCCAGAAAGCAGCCATTGGGGACTTCCATAGGGGAAAATGGCAGGCTGAATATCTCTGTAAGTGTGAAGCCCAAAGGCTAGAATTGCGATTGGGTGAGGTGCTGGTCTTGCAGGGCTTCTCTGAAGAAAATGAAGAGATCAGTCACATGTCCTCTGGATTGCCACTGCTCTCAAGAAAGCTGGAGGGTCTGAAAGAAAAGAAAATATTTCATTATTTGAAGAAATTAAAGCTGGATATAAGGACCAGTCATTTACTTAACAAACCATGAAACTAGAGGTCCTTGCTTAACGACAATGAGGACTGCTGATGATGGGGCAAAAAACAAATCCTGAAAGGGACAGTTAAAGAAATTGGATATATTTACCCTACATAGGAAAGGACTGTGGGAATATAGAATAGGATACTTCCTATACCTGATATGTAGAGGAAGGGATTGGCTTGTTTCTATTGCCTCAAAGTGCAAGACCAGTAGCACTGAGTTCAATCTCGGGGGAATCAGATTCTGGTTTAGATATTAGAAGTCTGATGTTAAAGCTGTCAATTTTGGCATAGGCTGTCTTGTGACTTAGTATGTTTTTTTCCAGTAGAAGTCTTTTGACAGGCTGGATATCTGTCAGTCTGAAGTGCTATAATAGCACTTTTCTGTCTGTAAATTTTATTGGAATCCTGCATATGTTTTGGTAGGCCATTTAATTGAGTAATCCATAGTTTATATTAGCGGCCACCAACCAGTGGGCCATGGGCCACAAAAATTTTTTGGTGGGCTGCAGAGAAATCTCACTCCCAGAGCACCCCCCCAAAGCAATTAATCCAGGCTGCGCCAAAACACAAGGCTGTGCCGCCTACATGGCCCATGGGAACCCTCCCTGCCCACTCACTCCTTACCTGGCAAACTTGCCTGCTAAGTTGCTATTTTTCCTTTTTCTGACCATCAGCTGTTCTGCTGTGCCAGAAGATTTAGATTAGCTAGGAAGCAGGAAATGGTTGGATTTCTTGCTTTCTAGCTAGTCTTTAGATCTTCGGCTCTGCTTTTAAGCACAGCCTAACCTCCCTTAGGACTGAAGGTTCTATTATTCAGTGCAGAATCATGGCAAGCAAATTTTATGTGACAGACTGAGCTAGCCAAGGCAGATAGATAGATCACTGAATGATTCTGTGAGCAACTCAATCTGCCTACCTGCTTTGCCTGATTTTGCGTAAAAGTTGCTCTTTTTTTAAATAAAAAATTCAATATTTACATACATAGTGTGTTGTGAGTTAGTTTTGTGAGTTTGCTTTCTAGCAAATTTTATGAGTTTGCTTGCAAGCAAATTTTATGTGACAGACTGAGCTAGCCAATGGCAGATAGATAGATCTCTGAATGAATCTGTGATTCTGTGAGCAGCTCAATCTTTCTTCCTGCTTTGCCTGATTTTGGGTAAAAGTTACTCTTTTTTTAATAAAAAATTCAATATTTATATAAATATAATATGTACATATAAGCCATGCCTACCCAGTCATATGACCACCAAGCCACACCCACAAATTAGGCCACGTTCACAGAACCGGTTAGTGGTCCTGGGATCTAAAATTATGAGTTTGGTGGTCCCTGAGGTCCAAAAGGTTGGCAACCCCTGGTTTATATGACAGAATGATTAAGGTAGAACGTGATGGTGAACCTATGGCACGTGTACCGGAAGTGGCACACAGAGCCATTACTGTCGGCATGCAAGGCCTCGCCCAGAGCAGGTCAACTGCACATGTGCACCCTCCCGCCCAACAGGTGATTGTCAGGTATCTGGCGCGCATGGGCAGGGGTGTGTAAACAACACGCATGGATGCACAGAGGTGCATGGAGGGCACGCGCATGCCAGAGACACATGGCATGGTGGGATCTTGCATGCATGTGCAGAGTCGTGCAGCATGCGGGAAGGTCATGGTGCATGCACAGGGGGGATGGGGGACCGTGCGCATTGCCTTCTGGATGCTGGCAGGTGAGCGTGTGCAAGCATGCCTGCAATTTTCGGCACAGGAGCCCAAAAGGTTAGCTACCACTGAGGTAGAACTTTCTATTTTTTCCATGCAAGACACAATTTTGTAACTGTTTTTATTCTTTGTCAAAACGCCCATCATTCATCACCATCAGCCTTATTGACTAAAGATGAAGAAAATTCAAATTCAGAATGTCTGAAGAGCTGCCTACCCTTATCCTGAGGCTTTAACCTCCACATGTAGGGAAGATGCACTATTCGCTTTACTGTTGGGACTTACTGACTTCTAGAACATCAATTTTGAGGGGAAATAACCATAATTACATAGTAATCCAAATGTTGCCAAATGTAAATGTCTGTCAGCATTTCATTCTGGATATTTTTTTCCACTGAGCTCTTCAACTGAAAAAAGCTATTTTCTGAATATTTACTTGCTGTATCATTTTGCCCTACTGTGCTTCACTTAACTTTTTTTCTTAGCTTTTAGGTCTGCATTTTCCTTTTTAATTTTGAAAATGTATTAATAGTATTATTCATTTTAATATGAGCAAAGCTTAGAGCCATCTGTTCCTCTGGTGACAGCTGATATATTAACCTTATGAATTAAATTGCTTGTTTTTCATTACTGTGCTTATGCTAGAGGGCTGAATTAGATTTTCAGTCCTTAGTAAACTAGCAGCAGAAGATGTGTCGCATGAATATTTTTGATGATACAATTCAGTTTACCATTTTAATAAATGAGTATCCTAAGATATGTTATTGTCACATTGATAGGAACTGAGAAGCACATTGAAGCTGCTAGAAATGAATCTTATGATTGTGTGAAACATTGCGCCGTGCTGGTTGTCTTCTGCTTTTATCACTCTCCTTTTTGCTATACTAATTCCATTACCTAACTAACTTTGGTATATTAGCTATATTGGTTCATACCTCATTAATTCCAACACATTGTGCAAAACTCAATATTGCTTTCTAAGGCTGCAGTCAGGAAACAACTACATGGAAGGAAAATGTAGCTAAATTGCTACTTCATTTCTAAATGAAAAATGATGGTTATAGCCAAATCAATAAACATAAGGTCATGGTAGAATGTTTTCCTGTCTTATTTGTTTTTTATTCCATTCATATGTTTTACATAATAACCAATCCATGCAACCAGTGTATGTTTTTCCTTTAGTAGCCAATATTATTTGAGCTGTGATTCACTAGTAAAGGAAATACTGTACAGTTTTATACTCCCAGATGGCTTAACTTTTATTGTTATTGCTGAAGAATGTAATTCAATTCATAGCTCTGTGGAGTTCTTACAATGGTATTTTGACTTCACATTCTTCTTATGATTTTGAAAGTTTACCTGCATCTTTTTCTTCCAGCCTGGTTTGCACAGAAGATTCTGTTCTGTTACATCCACTCATATACTTGCATACTTTCACAAGCATTTGATTAGATTCGCTGCACTAGAAAACATAAAATTGGGAAGAAAACCCTTCAATAAAAATTCAGTAACACATTCCGTCTTGAAATATATCCACATTTCATTTATATTAAAGAAATGATTAAATTTTTCAAGAAAGGCAGGATCTTGCCAAAGAATTGTCTCAAAATGTAAAGATAGATCAGTCCAGCTATCTGGAATGAGAAAATATTCGATTGAATGTGAAGAGCGACAGATACTTAGGGAGGATAATAATATAGCTTAATCCTATAAACTAATTTTTTCTCTCTCTCTTTTCTTCTCTCTCTTTTGATTGCTTGTTGAATATCACATTTTTAGAAAAGATATAACATCTGTTCCAATCTCATTTGTTTTCGTATGTTCTCTACCAGGCAACTGCAATAGTCAGTATTGAGCCTATATTACCTAAGAGATAGAAGTCATCCTCTAAGTGTTTGTCAACCTCACCAACTTTAAGATGTGTGGACTTCAACACCCAGTATTTCCCCGCTCATCATGCTGGTTCTAGGTTATGTCACATTTTGTCATGAATATTTTACTTAAACACTATACAGTAAAACAAAACACACTCATATGAATAATTAAAAATAATTATATAACATGATTTCCACCCCCCAAAAAATATACTTCAATTTAAATCAGCAAAAGATAAAAAACCATGACCCAGAAAATGATGAGTAAACAGGAACATATAGTGAAGCAGAGGAGAGAAGTTTCAGTTTTAGTTTCACAGCACCAAGCAGCTTTAGTACAGAACAGCTGAACTAAGCCATGCCCAGGCTCCTTGCTGTCGTCTCCTTGCTCATACAGCACATACTGTTTCAGTTTCCAGACAGTCCTCAACTCTCTCACATACTGACAAGATGCTAACTAGATGAATACTGATGGATTCTGGTAGGCAGAGACAGATTTTTTTCCCCTTATTTTCCTCCCCAAAAACTAAGCCGATCACATAGTTTTGTAGCAAAGCACAGGTTTTGGGCTAGTAGAACAATATTTAAAATAAAACATGCTGCCAACTCAACAGCAGCTCCTTAGCAAATACAGAAGTGTTCTGTGTAAGAGATATTAGTAAATACTCCCTCTATCAGTACACTTTGAGCTTCACTGATATGAATGCTCTTCTGTGTGTATAGAGGTGTGTAGGCACTGAAAGGATTAGGCTTTGGAATATATATTCAACCATATTCACAAAGAATGAGATTTAGATATATCATTCTATAATTTTAAATCAAGGAGTCTTTTTAAAATTATTATTAATTTCTTGCTTGCTTCTTTTAGGACTAAGTACTATTAGGAATGAGGTAGAGCAGCCAGAGGAATACATCTTTTTCCCTCGGGAGGAAATAAAGTACTTAGGAAAAATTAACTGAATAAAAACCTCACAACAAAAGTGATTTTTAGCTACTATTTCATGTGGCAGATTTTCACACAAGCTGTTAAAAACAATTCAGGACAGAATTGAGCACTTCCTATCAGAATCTAGTAAGTTTTGATTCAGTAGTTTGAAGGTTAATTGTACTATATGAAAGTAAAAACAAAACGAGTACTGAACAGCAAAAGACTTAAGATTTTTTAATAATTTAACAGAGGCAGGAGCGAGAGAGATTCCTCTGCACCTAGCCAGTTAGTGTATTGGCAGTTTTGGAGTCTATACTTGTACTGTAACTTTGCAGAGAAAATTGGAGAAAATTAATCTGGGACTCAAGTTTTAATGTTGTTAGACTGTCCTTGATGTCTCCTTTTTTCTTTTTCCCATAATCACTTCCTTTGTTTCTACAATGTGGATGAAACTGAAAGCCCACCTCTTTTGTAGAGTATTTGTTGCTTTGTTCAATCAAAGAAAATATGGTGTCACTGATATCATGGATTATCCAGAAGATGGGGAAATCTGCTAAGACCACCTTCCTTATGATCCTGTGTTTGAATCATAAAGGCATAGCTTTAGTTGTGTCACTGTATAAAAATCATTTTATAAGAAAACTTTCTATGGAAAACAGCATTTGAATACCTTATTTTTGGATTTGGATTTCTCAGCATTAAATGCTTTAGGAAGCCCAGTTATGCCCTAACAAAAGTTACAGATTTCTTCCTAGGCCATGTTCCCTGAGGTTGCCTTCATTTCATCTCCAGCCATTAACTGAAAGGCTGTGGCTACAGTAATCTTTTCTCTGTGGTTACTGAATGCTTCTCCATCCATTATATCAGAAGCAGTCAAAGTGGATGAAAACAGAGCAGTATTTATTGACTGTTCTGGATTGATGTTGACACTCCCCTCTTCTCTCCAAACCTTCTGCTATGGTTCTGCTATTCCCTAAAATGCTGCACTGCTGTTCTTTGGAAATTAGCTGATGGTCTAGATAAATTTGAATTGACCCAACAAGCCTTACATGCTTTTTAAAAATGTTCTAAGCAACTGAATAATTGTCATTCATAAAACTAACATTTAATATAAGTGTTAACTTTATGAACAGTGGTATGACACATTAAAACTTAATATCATTTTTAATATACATTCTCAGATATTTTATGACAAAAGAAATTCTACTTATGCCATTTATGTCATTGGGAGTATTTTCATTTCTCAACTACACTTGGATTATAATGTTCGCTTTCTGTCAATTGCAACTGTCTAGCCAATGGGCTATTTTCATTTAACTAGGATACAGGTAATCCTTGACTGACGACCACAATTGGGCCCAAAATTTATGTTGCTAAATGAGACATTTGTTAAGTGACTCTTGTCCTGTTTTATTACTTTTCTTGCCACAGCTGTTAAATGAATTGTTGCAGTTATTAAATTAGTAAACCCGTTGTTAAGTGAATCTGTTCTGTAACAACAAATTTGTTATCTCAAAAATTATTAGAACTGATAAGGGTCATACACAAAGGTAGCATGCATATAGCGTAATCAGGTAGTTTAGGCATCTAAGACAGTGGATTACCATTCTCTGCTCACATACATTAAAAAGTTTGATACTTCATTTTTGCTTGGCAAACAGTGGTGTTACTATACATATAATATATAATATCATGCCATATGTGCGTCATCTATTTGTTTGGGTTCTTTCAGTCTCTATTGTGTATGTTTTTCGGTTTGTGTCATATACACAGAATAGTCTGTTATGTTGGAAGTTGGGTGGAGTAGAGTTGAATTTCCTAAAAGGAAGTGGCCAGATAAGTCCAGATTTTTATTCTGAATATTTTTTCTAAATGTGACTGTGAAAACAGAACACTATCTGGCTTCACTTTACTAGTGTGACATAAGAAAAGAAGTAAACTGGCAAAGAACTAGGTGGAAAATTATATTTCACAACACAGAACAAATATGTTGATAAACCCTTCAAAGTGGAATGAAAACACGTTTTCATGGTTGTTTTTTGAGGAGTTAAATGTTACCAACTCATGGATAATTACAATTTTTTTTCATCAAGATGCTACAATAGTTAACTAAAACAAGATTTATAAAAATCAAAATATTTAACATTCATTCAGCTCTTTTATGAAGAAGACTCATTACAACTCAACTGGTATGTATGATGTTTAGTTGATTTCTGATGTTTGCCTCTAATATTGATTTTAAAAACTTGTTTTCCTATTTTCTTCAGTTTGCAGTTAATTTAAAAGTTATTTATATATAGACATATTCTGAGAATCATATCTAACCATGGCAATTTGTGAGCATTGATAAAAATATACTATAGGGACTGTGAAATAACTCAGTGTTCTTAAAATATATTTTCCTCAGAATACATGTAATATATCTTAGAGTTCTGTTTCTTTGGCCCTTCAAATTTTAGGTGATTCTTTTTTTCTTAACTCGTTTTTTTTTTTAAACATCAAACTTATTTCTCTAAGGTCATTACATTTTTTTCTTTTCTGTATCTTCATTCTTCGTTTTCTAAACAGTACTTCTGGATATCAGCCTCCCAAAAATCTTTCAATGTGAAACTGATTTATTTTAACACTCTTCTATCTAATTCTAGGCTGTTGCTGATTTTGAGGGGGGGTTCTAGTTGTACTTTAGTTGATTTAAACTAGTAGTAATTTATTATATTAATACAATTAAACATTGTTATCTGTTTTTAAAGTGTGTGTATATTCAAAAGCATACAAACAGTACGTTGTGATAAAAGATTCTATTGTTCTTTATGGTAACTTCAAAATATGATAAAACAAGTTGCCAGAAAAAAGGGTAAGGCATACACACACACACACACACAGAGAGAGAGAGAGAGAGAGAGTGAGAGAGAGAGAGAGAGTGTGTCTCTGTGTGTGGGGGTGTATAAAACTGTCATGGAGTTGAACCAACTCATAGGGAAGGTACAATGTTTAAGTATGTAGCAAAAAGCCAGCTAGTGTTGAATATGTAAAATTATGCATTGTATGGGGTTAAATATGTGGGAAAAACTGGTAATTTAAGACTTCTACTTTTTGTTCTTTTGATTGTATTTCTTGCATGTACTTAAGAATGTAGTTGTATCTGAACATCTTATCACAAATGTTTTTGACGTAACTTGACACGATTGAATTATTCGATTTTATATTGTAATACAAGAAGCTTCCTGCAGGAATGAATAAAATCCTTGGAAAAGTTTGTCTCCTGCTGCAAATTTTTGTTTTTCTTTTAATAGGTTTGGGGCAATATGTGTTCAGTATTTCCTCAAAGTGTTTGTCAAGGTGTAGATTTGTAACTGTTTGATTAATGAAAAATATAAATACTGTTTGTTAAAAATAACAAGTTAAATAATTTGGCTAATAAATCCTAGGTAAGTTTAAAATATTTTTATTTATGGAACTTTAAATTATTAGCCTGTTTTAGTTTGTGTACTGTGTACTGAGTATTTCTATAAAACAAATAAAAAATAAAATGGAAATCTGAAGTTGATAATGTTTTATATTAATAAGTCATATAAAAACAATATATGAATTATATAATAGTATCATTTCCAACTTAGCTAATAAAGGTCAATTCATATGTCAGCTGACTTTTTTATAAGAACTTAAGTGGAACCATATGGAACTTCCTCTATATTTCTTTTAAAAATTATAAAAAATCTATAAGGGTAATAAGAGGGAGAATTATTTTAAAGGGTCAATAGCAGTTTGTGGGGAAAAAAGTTTTCTTCAAATACACCTATTTCTTGCTGCAGATTGAAATTCCATTTATGATTATTAATTTTTAAACTGTAATATTTTTTCTCTCTTAATAGCAACTAAGATTTCAACTACAATAGCATAACACATAATGTGTGTGCTGTTTCTATATAGGTGAATATGGGGTAATTTATTCACTATGTCAAAAGAATAACTTTTCTTATCACATAACAGAGGCTTAATATTGTATTATTGCAGCTAGTCCTAATTATAAGAGAGTGTTAAACTGTGTTGCTTGGCAAAATTTCCCCAAATATGTGGTCTCAGATCAGGCTTAAGAATGACTCATGCTACTCTTTGTCAAACCTTCATGGAGATTGAAGCACCTGCAGCATTTCTAAGTAATTTGGTTTGGGATTATTAAAGTTACTAGCATTCAACATTATCTCCAATTATCTTTGCACCTGAAAGTAGGATCTTAGGATGAGTCAGCCTTCTATTTGAAGATTTCCTATGGTACACAGAACCATTGAGACTTGTTTTTGGCCTTACCTATTTATCTGAATTCTGCAACCAATGAAAGTAGTTCTGGTTTAAAATGACAGAGGAAACCTTATCTATGGCCACTTTAAAAAAAAATCAATTAATTACCATGACTATTTTTCATAAAAGCTGTTCCAAAATAAGAATATATGGCTTTGGTCTAACAAGTAAAATGAAAAGAAAGTCTTTAGGAAGTTATTTCCCACATTGTATCTAAGTTAACTGGGTATTAAAGAAGGTACATAATATTATATTTGAAGACTTTATAGTTAATGAAGAATTATCTTACTATAAGGAGTAAAGGGGTTTTTGGCGCATGCATTTTCACTTCTCAGAGGTTGAAAGTCCTGTGAATTATTCTCATGCTGAATTTACAAGAGATTAGATAATCAAATGGAATTTGGTATTCAGTAGTTTAAAATTTAAATTTTCATTCTTAGTTAAAAGTTTGATTGATATAGAATTTAGATACAATTTTGGAGTTACTGTGTGAGAACGCTAATACTGCCCTTATCCTTTCAAAATGCAGCTCTCTATTATGTCCCTTAATGCAAAGCTTTTATGTGGCCTTCAAAGTTTGAGTTTGTGTTTGAAGATAAAGTTTGGAGTTAATATTAAACTTCGTTTCTTACAAATAGGGACCTGCCAAGGTTTCTGCATCAGTTAATTTTAGATGAACAAATTGGTAACTACACAAGTAAAGAAATCTTGTTTCATTAAAGAATCTTTCATATCTAAATCACACTACAATTATACTTCTCCTTATCCACAATTGAATTTTTCCAAATATTTTCATGACACTTCCATGCAGCATCCTTTCTACTCTCCAGTTTCCTCAAAGCACAGTAAAGCAGACCATCCAATAATTCACTCTGCTGAACTCAGAATCTTGAGAATGCACTAAGAACACAATGAGGGAGTTCCTCCTGCTGAACAATGAGAACCTGCAAATAACATCTTTAAATCAGTTACCCACCCACCCCCTACAAAAAATACCTTCAACTTCACGCTAGAGGAAATGAAATGTTTAATGTGCTTTTTCAGGACACAGTGGGGTGTGTTTGTATAAAATCTGACTATACTAAATTGAATCTGCTTGACTACCAAGCTGTCCCTGCTTTTGTACTTAAAAAGTCTGAAGTGGAAGCAAGTATGTAATAACTTTTAAATAAAATGCATGCATTCTAGACTGAAAACTGTAACTTATCATAAAGATAGGTTCTCTGTTACAAATTGCAAAGTGTTAAAATTGAAAACCTATTAAGGCTACTACCATTCAAGCTGAACATGCTTGCCTGGTTCTAGAATCTTAACTGTTCTTGTTACTTAAGTACATTCTTAAGCCAGAAAAAATATTCCTTATGCCAATCTTGAAACATAAGAATAGTTATGTAACACATCTTGCATAGAAGAAGCATTTTAATCAGAAGTTGTATTAGTAAACCAAATGAGGCTGTTCTCTGCTGTTACTCCTGCCCTCTGGAACATCTTGCCACCAATGTGAGGTTAACCCGAACCCTCCTATCCTTTCATAAGGGCTTAGAGACGTAGTTCTGCAAGTTGGCGTGGGGCCCAAACGGGGGAACAGCACAGTGGAGGTGGTTGAGGAGTAAAAACAGATCCCATCTTCCTCTCATTCTACCCTCACCCTCCCCACATGTCCTTAGATTTTAATATTTGGTTGATTTATTTATATTTTCATGCAGATATAATTTTATTACTGTAAGCTACCCAGAGTTACCTTATGATAAGATGGGCAGCCAATAAATTTTATAAATAAATAAGTAAGTAAGTAAATAAATAAATAAATAAGTAAAAGGGGTTGCACTATTTGGCACAAGAAATTGTTGGAAAAATAAAAAGGAAAACAATTGCATACATAGAATTGTGAATCAAAATTAAAACAATAAACCTAGTGAAACTAGTTTGTTTCTATCTGCTTGGCTATTAACTAGATTTCATTATTGTTCATTTCAGAAGAAGGAGGTGAACAGAGACCACTGTCTTCCCTCTTCTTCCAACTTTGCTATTGTTCCTCTCCCCCCCCCCCTTTTTTTTTGGTTCCTCTTTGAGCATTGCCTTCAGTTTTGTAGAACATGGAGGATAATTAAGAGCCAGCCCTTTGGAGAACATTTAATGTTGCTTTGCCCAGTTAAAAAATAATGATAATTCTGTTAACGTGCTGTGTGTGTCACCAGCAATTCAGAAATTATGTAGTGTCTAATCTTACTTTGTAAATGACCTTATAAGGGAAAACAGATCAGTTTTCTTCAGTTGTATCACAGTTCAAAGAAGATTATATGTGAGAAATAGTTTTTCTTGATGGTGGTGGTAGTGGTGATGGTGAAACAAAATATGAATTGTCTCTTCAGCCATCTCAGAATACTTGCCTACTACTTTTGAGTCTATTTTTATGCTATATTGAAACCAAGAAATTTGTCACATATTGTTTCCAAACTTTAAGTGATCAAAATACTCTCCCTCCCCCTACCCCAAAGGCAAAGAAAAAAAGAGATTCAACAAACTGTCACTTAATGAGTTTTCTCATTCCTGCAAAAGTGAAGGAGGAATCAAACAAGCATTGTTCTCAATAGCCTGCTAAAAGGCGTGAACCTCAGAAACTGAAAGAACAGGTAAAGCAACAGTTTCCCCAATGGAAACAGATAGCCTACAAATGTCCCTGTTGCAAAATAATGCGTTTCCCCCCCCCCCCCCCCTTTTTTTTTTTGATTGGATTATACCTAGAGCTACCAGTTTTGGGCTGCAAAATCCAGAGCAGCAGCAGAGAAATAAGTGAAACTTTAATGTTTTACTGCCGTCAGCTCAGATATGGTAGTCATAGTAACATCAAAACTGAGATGGAAGTGAATCAGTTTACTACCAAATTCCTCAATGACATATAATCGTAGAGGTCTGCAGCTGCTTTTGAAATGAAAGAGTCCTCACATAAAAGTGCTTGATATTAGATAACTGCATTCTTATACAAGTAAATACAGACTATATTACAACTGTGTTGTTCAGCTTTTAATTTTAACATGCTTTGAGGGGGGAAAATTCATGGTAAGAGATTACAATTATTTAAAATAGCATATAATATAGTTAGACTGTTTCCTTTTACCAGAGATATATATTTGTATTCCCTCTCTGGTTGTCATTTTTTTGGTAATCTTGAGTAAGATTATGATAAAAAGGAACTGTCTGCACCACCTGGAAAAGAAGGCTGCATTTTTCAGGAATAAAGCCAAGAAATGTTTCCTGTTTTTCAGGAACCTAAAATAGACATCAGCTTTTTACAGGAACTTTGATGAGTCCTTGGCTACTATCCATCAAGGAAGAAAGTTAGCTAATTAGTTACTTTTTATGGCTAAATGTATATTTTGAAACAATAGGGTAGTCATGGCATTTGAAAATCCAGCAGTAATGCTGAAGTGTTTACGCTGAAGGTAGGCATTTAATAAAATTATTTAGGATCCTAACTCATCTATTTTGTTTCTTTAGTACTCTAACTTACCACTTCCTGCACATAATAGTATCATAGATTTACTGGCTAAGGAAAGTTAAGAAAGCTCTGCATAGAATTCTGAAATTTCTTCATCTGGAAGTCGCAGTCAGGTAACAGCAGCACTAGGAAATAGAGAGAACATTATTATTAAACAAAGTGAATAATTCAGAGCCATAAGGTGTTTTGATTTCACATGGTCTATGAAACTGTTAAAAGAAGGAATGGCAAAGTTACATAGTTGTAGAGAGTACTAAATGAAGATAGATTCATAGTTGAGAATGTTATCAGCCTTAATTTTTTGTTTTTGTTTTAGATTATTTCTGACTTCTTTCCGTAGTACCATATAAGAGATGTTTTTGCTTTTCTGTGATCTTCCAAACATTTTAGAAATTTGCCTATGAATTACCAATCAGTTAAAAAACAGTAAATGTGCATCCACTGTATGTTTCTTTTATTGACTTGGATTTAGGCAGACTTTAAGTACTGGTAGTGCTCACTTAATGATCACTCATTCAGTGATTATTCAAAGTTGCGATGGTGCTGAGGGATGGTATGTATGACCGGAGAAAAATGCTTGCTTTCTAAAGGTAAGCAAATGGGATCTGTCATATATTGGAGGGGGAGATTATTCCAGGATCCAAAATACATATTTCCTAGGACCCATATGGTTGCAATTCCGTCCTTAAAATATGGAACCTAGAGCATGATCTCTTCGTGAAAGCATATGGTACAGGCAGATATTCTTTGAAGAAGATGGTCCCACAAGTAACCCTCTTCTATAACATGTGGGATTTTAAAGTGATGAATTGTATCTTGAAGCCTATGGAGAGACAGTGCAAGCTGTGGCTATTACTACCACCTCAAAGTGTATACTCTGAGAATAGTGGGTAGTATGGAGATTTGGAAAATGGGAGGGATCTCACAAATATGGGGAAGTTGGTTGGGTTTCGAACTTCCCAAAAATATTTTATCCTTGATTTAAATATACAGTTACTTTAAATCATGTACAGATAGTCCTTGTTCAGTCACCACTTGTTTAGCGACCATTTGAAATTACAACGGTGCTGAATAATGGGACTTAAAGTTGCAGCCCTTGTAGTGACAATCACATGATCACAATTTGGGCACTTGGCAGATGGCTCTCTTACGACATTTATACTTTTCTGTGGTTACATAATATTTTCAGCCTTCCATAAATGACAAAGCCAGCAGGAAAGTCAGTGACAAAGCCAGCAGGAAATCACAAATAGCAATCATATATCTATGGAACACTGTAACTATGCAGGACTTGCCTAACGATGGCAACTAGAGTTGCTGCAATTGCCACTGTAAGTGGACACAACCATATGATGTCGCTTTTTATAACTTCATCACTTGGCAATGAAATTCTGGTCCTGATTATCATTGTTAAGGACTATCTGTAAGATACAATTTCCATTTTCTAAAGCTTATTGGTCCAACATTGTTATAGTCTGAGATTTTGCTACTTTTCATATTTTATATTCTTTCTTATCAGAATTATGTCAAACATTTTCCTATATGTATTTAACAAAAAGTTTACCTGAAATTTTTGTACTTATTCTTGCTGTAATTCTATTTACATAGGGAAACAATACAGGCCATTCCTGGATTAAGAACATTCGAGTTATAGACAACTCATATTTTCAGACGGGCTGCCTGTTCCTAAAATGGCAGATGAAGTTTTCCTTCTTTGAGCTGAAGAACTCTGTTAAAGTCGTGCCATGTTTTCATAAATTGCTGAAGCTACCAGTTTTTAAATATAGAGCCTGTTTTCAGTAGTTCATGGAAATATTGCATGGCTTCAGGGTTTCAGCTTGAGAAAGGAGAAAATTGTCTGCCATTTGTAGTAATAGGCAATCCATTCATAAATACAATTTCCAAACTTATATGCAAATATAAGTGAAAGACAGACTTAGGAGCATATATCATTCTTAACCCAGGGACAGCCTATACTAACCTTTAATTCCTAGGGTGTAGATTCACAACACATTAACTGTTTGTTTAGCCCTCCATAAACAAATCTTATATACATTTTAACATTTCTCATATTATGCCATTTATACTGCAGCTTTATCATTTTGTAGCATTCTCACGTGATTTATTGCTTTCTTTTCATTTACATCTTTTTCGACATTCATATTTGTAGCATTTGTTTTGGTTTACTTTTTGATATCACTTTTATTCCTTGACAAATCTAAAATCTACTTCCACCATGATTTACTTTCATTCCAATTGTTAAGCAGCTTATCTTTAATTCAATCCATTTTCCACCATGCTGCAACGAGAGCCCAGGATGGGTAGACTCCTTATCATTAAGCTGAGTCTGTACTTGTATATAAAAAGCCAGCCCCCAGGAGAATCCCCAGCTTTGACTCAGCTTCTTTAAGTCACAAGCTGTGTCTCTGAAAGTGTTAGCATTTTATTTAGCGATTTTCTACAGAAGCTACCTTGCTTCAATCAGCTCCCGCGGATCCGGGCAGCTGCAACTTCAGGAGAGCGGGCTTCGCTCTTCTGCAACGTTGGGATAAACATTTTCCCAAGCACTGCTAGGCAAGCAGGGAAGCATCTGAGACCTTCCCCATAGCCGCAGTTTGTCCGATCGTAAAACTGATTGGCAAACTGATAACACAGGCAGCCAGCTGATCGTGTGGGAGGCAATATCTTCCTTCTCTGGCTAATCTGATCGCTCGGGGCTCACAATAGCCTAAGGAGTGAAATTCACTTCTTGGAGCCATCTACGAGCAGTAGCCATCTTGGAGTGCAGTCTCTTCAGACACGAGGTGAGCGGCCATCTTAAGTGGCCTGGCGGCCATTTTCAGGGCTCCAAAGACCCAATTCCACCCTCAGCCATCCTTAAGCACTTTTGAGAGCCATTCTCTCAACGCTTGAGCCTTGTTTATTTTCAAATGGATCAGGACAGTGCTCATACAGAATTCCCCCCCCCCCCGGTGGAACAGGCCCTCCAACCCACTAAAAGGAAAAGACGCAGACAATGTACTGCTCAGAGGGAAGTGGCTGCAAAAATCAGAGCTAAAGCTCTAGCCCCTAAGAAGACAACTTAGGCTGAGTTGAAAGAAGAGAAACACAGACATGCAGCTCTAGAGAGACAATTTAACAAGACTATTCAACAAATGAGAGGGCAACTGCAGCAGGCTTCCCAGCCAGCCGAACATCAGGGTTTCCAGAGAAGCCCCCCCAGGGGAGGGGAAGTTGTACATGGAGCCTTTGGACCCCCCCATCTGGCCCCCTGAGGCATTTGAGGAACAACTAGATCCTAAGAACTTCAGCAGGTCTGGGCCATATTTCCAGCAAACTTCTAGGCTCTATGCCCCCTCTCTTCTCTCCAGAGTTCAGGCCTCCCAGATCAGGCTGGAAGCCACCTTCACGCCCACTGCAGCTGGCCTTTGGGCCTCCACTACCTTTGATAACAGGCCCAGGGAGATCCAAGATGTTGTTTCCTTAGCCATTAGACAGGGATTGGCTGAAGGTTTTCAACAGATTCTTTGGTCTCTGGAAAGGGTTCAGGCCCTTCTCCCTTCTCAGTCTATGGCTTCCTTACCTCCACAACAAGATTTCTACAGACCCCAGGGTCCATTCTTCACAGGCAGAATGGGAGGAGTATGAAGGGGAAAAGGGTGCCTCCCCATCTGAACACAGTTGCTCCTCTCGTTCAGAGCGCAAAGAGGGCGAAATCTGTGATCGCAGTCTTTCAGAGGAAGAAGACTCTCGTCCAGATCAGCCCTCCTCTGCATTAGTCTTTAAACCAGGCCTTTTTAAACCCTTACTTAGCAAGGCCCTGGTCACTGCCAAGCTGAGGAAGCAGCACCTGAACCACAAGGGGAACCCTCCAGGCAAGGAGACTCGCTCTTCTCCAAGCCAGTAGTACACACGGAGGTTTTGCCTTCTCCCCTTTTGTTTCTCGACATGGGCAAGGAACAATGTGCTTCCCCTTCGGCAGGTCCTCGTCCATCATCTTTGGACAAGCGGTTCTACAATGACAGCACATCCCTAGCCAACGCCCTCGCAGTGCCCTCGGTAGACACTCTGGTTGTGACATCATTCTCCTCTTCTGGCACTCCTACCAAACCAGAGGATGTCCTTAAACCAGAGGGCAAGCGTTCCGAACAGACCCTCAAGCGCAACCACCAAGCAGCTGCATCGTTTTTCACGAGGGCATCCCTATGGTGGCTGCACCAACTGCAGAACCGATTGTCTGCCTCTGACCTCAGGTCTCATCAGGACCTTAACAAAATTATAGTAGTGGCGGAATTCACTGCAGATGCCACCCTCAATTCCGCCAAATTTGCATCAAGGGCCATGGCATCTTCGATGGCGGCAAGAAGGCTTCTGTGGCTCCAAACTTGGCAGGCAGAGTCATGCTGCAAATGGAAGCTAGCCTCTGCCCCCTGCGCAGGAGACAAGCTTTTCAGCAAGGCTCTAGAGCCATATCTCATCGAGACCAGAGATAAACGTAAAATTCTTTCCTCCTCGGGGAAAAAAGCTGACTATTGCCCAGCTCCTTATCGCCCATTTGCCTTTCAGGCAGAGTCCACCTTCTGCTTTCCTCGGCCACAGAGGGTGTATTCTCAATGCCAAGACCAACGTCAAGAACCACCTGGCAGACAACAACCTTCTGCTGGTAAACGGCCCTTTCGGGGGGAGGGGGTTGTGCCTTCCGTCACTCTAAGTAATACCTCGTTCTCCTCACCCATCGGAGGTTGCTTAGCCTTCTTTGCCTCCAAATGGGAGGAGTGAACGACAGATGCCTGGGTGCTCAACACTGTTAGGTCAGGGCTACAATTGGAATTTCTATCGTCACCCCCAGAAAAAAAAATTTTTTACAAAGTTTTTATTTTTTACAACAAACATACGAACAAAACATAAAAACATAAAGCCCTCTTTCAATTATATACATACAGTGTGTCAGTTGGTTACAATCTTTTGTGCTATCCTTTTTTTACCATTACAATTTATATAAATTCACACCTTATCGGTCTAGCTTGTGCTTACATAATATCAATTATTAAACATTAATTTGGCTATTTTTCCATCATTTTATACGAGTTATTCTAATTTTCATTATGATTTAATCTTATACATTCATCCAATGGTTATATATTTTATATTGTATTCTTTATCAGTCTCTTAACTTTTATTGTAAGGCTTACTAATCTATTTCTTTACCATGTCTTTTTATCTAACCATTGATAAAATAAATCCCATATCATATAAAATTGTTTGTCCTCTTGTTCTCTAATTTCAAATGTCAATTTACTGATTTCGGCACAGTCCATGATTTTCTTAATAATTTCCTCCTGCATAGGTATTTTTTCATTTTTCCAATTCTTAGCAAATACAATTCTAGCCGCTGTTAAAACATTTACAATCAAATATTTCAATTCTTTACAATATATTTCTGGTATAATTCCCAATAAAAATATCTCAGGTTTAAAGTCTATGTGTTATTTTGTCATTTTTTCCAACCATGTGTGGATAAAAGTCCAATATCTTTTTGCATCCGAGCATGTCCACCACATGTAGTAATATGAACCAGGTATCTGATGACATTTCCAACATTTACCTGATTTATTCTTGAACATCCTCACAATTCTCGTCGGGGGTAAGTGCCACCTGTAAAACATCTTATACAAATTTTCTTTATATGCAGTTGACATTGTCATTTTATAATTTTGAGACCACAATTTTTGCCATTTATCTAAATCAATCCCATATCCGAAATTTTTCCCCCACGCAATCATTGTTTCTTTTACTTGTTCTTCCTCTAATTTAAACTCTAGCAAATGTCCATAAAGTTTTTTTATTACTTTTTCATCAGTCAAAATTTTATCTAAATCAGTCAACTTGTCATAGATACCTTCTGTTTTAACATCTTTATCAAATCTAGATTTATTTGCAAATATGAAAAACAATTCATTTTTACACCTTGTTCTTCCAACGCTTGCATAGATTTAAGTTCACCCTTTTCATTCAATATCTCACCATATCTAACTGTTCATTCCTTTTTATATATTATTGGATAGGAAAAAGCTTCAATAGTAGATAACCATAGCGGAATTTTTGAATAATATTGCTTTTTTATTTTCTCCTAGTTTAGAAACAATGCTTCTTGAATATAATGTCTTCTAAAATACCCCTGCGTTTTAGTTCCCTTATACCAGAGGAAGGCATGCCACCCTAACAGGAAGTCATGTCCTTCTAAATTCAAAAGTCTAGTATTCCTTAGTGTTATCCACTCCTTTACCCACATCAGACTCGTCACTTGGTAGTATAATTCCCAATTGGGCAAAGCAAATCCTCCTCTTATTCTTGCATCTTGTAGCAATTTAAGTTTTATTCTCGCTTTCTTCCCCTGCCAAATGTATTTTAGCACTATTTTGTTTAAATCTTCAAAAAATTCTTTCCCTAATCTGATTGGAATTGTCTGGAATAACTATACGATTCTAGACAATACATTCATCTTAATTGTAGATTAAGGAAATTAAATTAAGTCTAAAATTAAAAAGTGATAATTGTAAATTTTTCCATTTTTTCCATTCTGTCCCACCTTTCCCCCTCTTCCCATCATTCCGGCGGTCATACGGAAGCTGTTGGTGGAACGAGCAGAGCTATTCTCCTGGCACCCTATTGGTCAAGGAGGCCCTGGTTTGCGGACCTGGTCAACCTGTCTGTGGCTTCCCCTTGGAGAATCCTGGCCCATCTTCTCTCCCTGCACCAAGGGGTCCTGATTCATCTGGAGCCCCAGTGGCTCAAGCTGACTGTATGGCACATGAGCGGCCGTGGCTAAGGGAAGCTAATCTCCCAGATGGGGTTATCCTCACCATCCAGGTGTCTTACAAACCTACTATGAGGCGCCTCTATGATGCCACCTGGAGGGTTTTCTCCCAATGGTGCCTTAAGGGGGGTCTCTCTCCTCAGCCCAGTTGGCAGAGGTTCTTAGATTCCTTCAGGATGGCTTGGAGAAAGGTTTAGCCCCCAATACCTTACGTCACCAGGTAGCAGCTCTCTCCTCAGTTCTTTCATGGGGTTCGCTTCCTTCCTTGTCCCATCACCCCTCGGTCAGGAGATTTTTGAAAGGAGCTTCCAACCTACACCCTCCTGTGGTGCACAGGTATCCTTCATGGGACCTTCACTTGTTTCTTAATGTCCTTACGAAGCCCCCCTTTGAACCCCTTAGAACAGTGTCTCTCCAATTCCTAACTCTAAAGGTAGTTTTCCTCGTTTCTATCACTTCGGCCAGAAGGGTGTCAGAACTCACTGCCCTTTCTATCAGGCAGGATCTTTGTACCTTTCACAATGATAGGGTTGTTCTCCGTCTGGACCCCTCCTTTATACCAAAGGTTAACACTTGGTTCCACCGGTCCCAAGACATTGTGTTACCTGACTTCTGTCCCCTTCCTCACCATGACTTAGAGCGCAAGTGGCATACTCTAGATGTCAGAAGGACCCTTAGAATTTACATCAAGCGCACTTCCCCTTTTAGAAAGACAGAAGCCATGATTGTCTCCTTTTCCCCTTTTCACTTGGGGAGCAAGGCCTCTTCCCCTCAGGACATGCATCGCACAAGCCTACAAAGCGGTGGCTCTTCCGGTACCCCGTGGTCTAACGGCGCACTCTACCAGAAGTGCGGCCACTTCAGTCGCCTGGGCCACCCAGGCATCCTTGGAAGAGATTTGCAGAGTGGCCATGTGGACATCCCCGTCTTCCTTCATCAGGCACTACCATCTGGATTCCTTTGTCTCGGCGATGGCGGCCTTCGGCAGACGGGTTCTTCAGCGAGTGGTTCCACCGTCGGAGCGATTGGCCAGATGAAGACCCGCCCGTGGACATGCAAGCTTTGGTATGTCCCATCCTGGGCTCTTGCTGCAGCATGGAGGAGAATGGGCGTTGGTAAATTTACTTGTGAACGCCCTTTCTCTCTATGCTGTGAGAGAGCCCAGTCCCTCCCTTGGTGCGTCCGGAGATGGTAAGGCATGTTAATGTATTGGATTGTTTGCTTTCAGAGACACTTCTTCAGTCTGTCAAGTATCTTCACCAAAGCTGGGGATTCTCCTGGGGGCTGGCTTTTTATATACAAGTACAGACTCAGCTTAATGACATCATAAGAAGGAGTCTACTCATCCTAGGCTCTCTCGCAGCATAGATAGAAGGGGCGTTCACAGGTAAATTTACCAATGCCCATTCTCCTGGAGGCTTCTTGGAGTGTTATATGGCAGTTGGATGTGTCATCGTTACTGAACCAGGTTTCAGCATAGAGATTTTTATAGATAGACTACAATCACAATAGTAAATGTTGTGTTGCACATGGTAGCAGAAGATGGGGGACAGAGAATGCATAACTCTGAATGCTGGTGTGATCCTGCCAGAATGTTTGTGTCATGAACACTAATATGGTGAAATCAACAATTTTTCAGACATGATTAGCATGGCTGTTTTTGTTCTAGACAGAGAAAAGACTTCAAATAAAGTTATTTATCTTGGTTTTAATTCGACAGAGAAACAATCCCAGAAGACATTTAAATGTGCGGAAAATACTGCAAAGTGCCTTTGTGCCTTTGCTTCAGACTTTATCAACTGGTTTTGCTGATCTGTTTAGCTCAGATGCAAATAAAGGCTCAGTTATGATTTTAAAACAAACTGTTTTGGCTAATTGACATTTGTTTTTATTTGTGGTTGTTGGGAAAGAGCTTGTCCTAATCTGAATTAACCAAATCAGCATCTATGGTGGCTGTAGAGTAAATTCAACCAGCTGCGAGCTATATAAGCAGCATTTCTGAAGATTTTGATACAGTTTTAATAACCAGACTTTCAAATTAACATTAAATTGTGATGGAATGTTTTCAGAGAAATCCCATTGTACCAGCATTTGTATGCAATGCATATTATCTTGTTTTCAGATTTATGGATCAGAAATTGAACATGCTCTTTTTTGGTGTTTTTTTGGAGAGGGGATTTCTCTCGAACAAAAGCAGTATTATACATATTTAATAGTAATGTTCATATAACATGACCAAGTGATTTTGTGAAGAAGAGTGAAGGGAGTTTTTGAAAGTGATGGTTTCATTACCTAAACTCAGGCATAATTGAGGAACTAGTTGTGTTTTACAGCTGCAGAATTTGATCCATTTTTTTTTAGAAATTAAAATGTCTTGCTTTCAAAAGCTTTTTTCTTTTAAATAGATAATAGCTCTTTTAACTGTTTGTTAAACCTTAAATATATTCTGTGTGGAATTTTTTGTACATTCCATTTTAAGTAGTAAATTATTTGGAGCTAGTACATTGCAAGAGCTTGTATTACATATAAAACATAAATACTGCCATATTTTTTTTGAAATACCAATTTTAAAAGGACATTTTAAATATGTTGTACTTGTTTGTGGAGCTTTTACGCTTATTTCCTTTTTTGCTGATTATGCAATGTATATTTTGGTTCTACTTGCTTGTCTTTGGGGTAAATAATTAGCTTGTTTCATGCAATTTGACAAAATAGGCAGCCTAGACGTTTAATAATAAATAAAACAAACCTGGCAAAAAGACAAACCCTATCTCTGCATGCATAGATATATTTTGAACTTGTACATTCAGAGTAAAAATGTAAATATTCTAGATGCTCTTTTAATTTGATGACAATTTGATGACAATAAGAAGTGACGTTGATAAAATTGTAGTAGCAGAAGAGGTATATTTGTGTTTGTGAACATAGCATCCTGAACAATTCAGAGGTAGGATGGGATAAAAAATGTAATATGTGCATATAAAACATTATTTTAAAAATATACACAGGCATCTTTTTTTTAAAGATTTACTACCAATAGGTTTATTTTTCTTCCACACAATATATATGTAATTTGCATATATTTGTAATTTGTGAAGTTCCATGGCTGCCAAAGTGATAATTCTAGTAAATTTCTGGAAATTTAACATGACAATGGAATGTGCTGCAGTTTCCAGTGAAGGTCATCTAAGTCAGGGGTCCCCAACCGCCGGGCAGCGGACCGGTGCCGGCGCGGAACAAGCCTTACTGGGCTGCTGGTTGCTGGGCGCCGCCATCTTTTTGGTAAAAAGCGCTTCTGGTGAGCTTTTCGGGTAGAAAGCTCACCGGAAGCGCTGTTCATCATAAAAGATGGCGGCGCCAGCCTCGTGAGCTTTTCCGGGTAGAAAGCCATTTCTACCGAAAAAGCTCACCAGAAGCATGGCGCCGCCATCTCTTTTATGACAAAGCGCTGCTCGTGACGTCACCGGAAGCGCCTTTTCGTCATAAAAGATGGCGGCGCCCAGTTGACGCCGGAACCGGGCAGGCGCCCAGCTGATGTCGGAACCGGGCGCGGCGTCGAAAAGGTTGGGGATCCCTGATCTAAGTCATATTAGGATACAGAATAATTTTATTCTGTGCCTGTTAAAAGGTCTTAGTGATACAAAATGAATGTTGGTGGTGAAGATAGAATCATATACACATCATTCTGCCTGTAAGTAGCAAGAACATTCATGACAAATGGTAGTTATAAGGAAAGCTGAAATACAGTAGCACAGTATATAAGCCAAGTATGTGAAGTGTAAACACCTGTTCTTTTACTGCTTAAATTAAATTTAAGGTTTGTTACACCTTGGAAGTTAATTAAAATTGATTTTATCCTGATAAGGAGGTTTGAAATAAATTTTTCCTTATTAAATTGTTGTTTTAAAAACAGTGGCAGCTACTGTACCATTGAAAAATCATCTGCCTTCTACTTCAGCATTGTTGAAGAAACAATTGGAAGAGACACATCTCAAAAATATGAACAAGGTTTTGTGGTGGGGTTTTTTTTTGTTTTTTTTTTTGCCATCAGCAGGGTGTTCTTTGAATATACTGAAGAGAGTAATAGCAAAAAAAAAAAAAAACCTTAACAAATGTAACTGAAGTCTCAGCAATAATTAGCATCTACTGTGTTTTGTGATATTGGATACATACTGACAACAGATGCAGAATTAAATGTGAATAGACTAGAATGGCCAGAAGCTTCACTATAGGGAATGCAGACGAACAGAATGCTAAATTTTGATAAGTGCTTCAGGTTTTTGGACACAGTATGTCTTAGTTGAGCCAAGGCCACTGTAAAATAACGAGACAGCAAGAGAGGCATGACTGGATATTTTCCAAAAATAATATTTTATATAAGAATTTGCTCTAAATGTAAAGATACATTTTGTCACTCCACCAAAATACTACCCAATCTTTGTACTCAAATGTGTAAATACATGTACAAATCTGTAACTGTATATGTAAATAAGCATTATAGACTTTGAACAAAATATTTCCACAAATGCTCACTAAGGCAAGAACAATACCAGGGTCCCCAAAAGCGTAGGTGTGCTAATTGTGCTAATTAAAACACTATTTCTTTTCTGGAGAGGAGGCTAACAGCTTGCTTTTCTATATAATAAATACATGGTTCTAGGACAGATGGTATCTATCAAACTCCAAAATTTCTAGATAGTATTGATACAATTGCAATTGTTTGGGGGTCAATTATGCAGCTGCCTAGGTTACTTTGAAAGAATAACTGATGGTCTGCTAGTTTTTCAAGCCACAGTTTCTTGACCTTGAAATTGTAACTATAAACTTGAGATTAGGGTTTCGTGTATTGTGTGATTGTATTCTTTCCTTGCAGGCATTTTCTGGGTGGGGCTGAGAATTATAGTTTGATGCTATGGCGGTTGTAATATCACATGGGATTCTAAACTACTCTTCTGGGCTGTTTATATCAGCATGAAGTTGCTGAAAAAGATAATAAGAATGTTTAATTGTGTTCATACAGATTAGCCATTTATGTATAAGTAGTGCTTTTTTGAATCAGGGTCAGTAATAATCAGACCCAAATTAGTAATAAGCTGGAAGATAGTAATGTGAAGCACAACACAGAAAAGATAATAGTATTAAGGAAGCAGTGCTGAATTAGAACATATTTAGGCAGATCCTACCTAGCAACTGCATACCTATAAAATCTGATCTGTACTGGCCAGCACCTAATATATAGAGTTTGTTTTATTTTTTTTTAATTATGTTCTAGACCAGGGATCTCCAACCTTAGAAACTCAGCAAAGCTGGCTGAGGGATTCCACAAGTTTTAAAGTTGCCAACATTGGAGACCCCTGTTCTAGATAGCACATAAAGTTATATATTTATACACCATGTTTGAGAGAGCTCTTCCTTGTTGCCAAACCCTCAGTGAGCTAGATGTGGGATAGATAAATCCTGGTCTAGGAGTCAAAGGTTGACAGAGGATCTTGTGTTGCATAGGAAGGTAAGATGAAGGGAGGGTCCTCAATTCTAACTCAGGCCTCAAACTGCACACTAGTCACATTAAATGTGAAGGGTACACTTTTTAATTTTGATACTGCAGTCAATGACTAAAGAAAGATCTAAATCTTTTTATGAATATTCTAAGTAAAGAACAAACATGAATGTTCTTCCCAACTGATACTTATCTTGGAATGTGTATTAGAAGCAAGCTTTGGGTTTCAACTTTTCATTGGTAATCAAAATATAGTATTCTTAATTTTAGCTTATGGCTGCATCTTCAATTTGTGTTTAATGAAAGATGGAGGAGTGGTTTCTTTGGTAAAGGAGTAATTTTTTTCTTTTACTTGACTTTTTTTAAAAACTGCCTTCTATTAATGTTAGGAGTTTACTAAAAACATCCTGATTATTTCCTGATATCCCCCCCCCCCTGAATTTTCTAGCCATTTTGGAGAAAGCATTTTTTTAAACATTATTGGGGAGTAAAAACAGTAAGTCTTCCTTCATCATGTATTGCCTTCATAGTATGAACTGCACTTACCCACATACCCATACTTCTGTAAATGAACAAATAAGTGGTAATTTATGATTTTTCTCATGAATCACTTGAAAAATTGTTTAATAGATGTTTATTTAAGTCTTATTGGTACGGTTTTAACCTAATGGATTGCTGATGATAATGTTATATTTTTGTTCTGTATTTTCAGCCATGATGCATAAGTTAGTTTATAAATTAGATCAGTTGCATGTTTCTCCAGATGAGCTGTTCAGAGCATCCATTTATTGGGGAGATGCTTCTGTCGCTTGTCTGATAGGTTGGGCTTTAATTGTGATGACGTTCCTCCTCCTCCACGGGACTCCTCCCTAGCGTCCCCAGTTTTTTGCTCAGCCTTCATTGATATAGGCAGCTTTTGTTCCTTTCCCTTGGCCGGAATAGCAAAAACTCCCAAAAAAGGTTTGATCTCAAATTCTTAAACTCTCTCCTAAGGCTCCACGTGTCACCAATGACCAGGCAGCTCCCGACAGCATATAAGATCAAGCCGTGGGAGCTCACTATATCATCGGGGAGTGATCTCCTCGCCCCCAGGGCAATTGGAGGCAACAATGCCTCAGCCAAGTCGTTAACAGCCCACAGCATTCAGCCTTTGCCATCACGACCTTCTCAAGCCGCACCGTTGCAATCGATGAGTGCAGCGCCATTTTAAAGGGTGCGAAGCTTCTCTCTCTCCCCCGGGAACACCATTGGAGTGGGGGCATCAGCGCCCATTTTACCCCACTGCTCCTTCTATTTAGCAGGGGGAAACCTTCAGTAATGGTTCCCCACAAGGCACAGAATTGCTGCTGAGCTTAAATATTCCTTGCACGCCAAAAACATAATGGCTGGTACCATTGCAACCTCACTAGCCGCATGGTGGTGTTCTGCATATCATTTCCTGAAATATGAAAGGCCTTTTTTCCCCCCAAGCAGGGTTCTCCTTCCAGGAACCCAGGGGAATTTATCCTTATACGTGTGTGTGTGTGTGTGTGTACACACATATACATATACACACACACACACTTTTTTTTTGGACCGTTATCTCTCGTAAAGAGGAAATTGTTGGCTTCGCCCTCACAACATTAATCAGCAACACAACAGTGAGCACCAAGGCCTGTGTCCGCCTGTGCAGGAAGCTGTTGCAGGCCTACAACTTATTAGGCAATTCCTCCTTTTCTAGTCCTGTTAGGTGTTCCAAAATTTGGCTAATTTGGCTATTATTATTATTATTATTATTATTATTATTATTATTATTATTATTATTATTATTATTATTATTATTATTGTTTTGTTGTTGTTTTGTTATATATTATATATTATATATTATTAAAATTATAACTAACTATAACTATAATCATCATCATCATCATCATCATCATCTTATACAAAATACATACAAAACAGAGAGAGCAATTGGATTAGGGTTCCCTGTCCATTCCTGGTACAGGCCCTAGGGCTTGCCAACTGCCCAATGTTGCAGCCTCATTGACTGTAAATTTTAATACGCGGTCACAATGGCAAGCGGCAATAGCATGTCCAAATCTCAAAACAAGTCAAAAGCATTCTAAGGGGACCTCCAAAGCCTCAGGAAAAGATGCCAATAGGTGCCAGAAGGCACTGGAAAAACACACGAGGAAGTGCATGCAGGAGGCTGAAAAAAAATCTCAGACTTTGTCTCCCACCAGGCCTACTCAGGCTCCTAGTCCCCCTCTGCAACCCCCTCTGGATCTGTGAGTGTCATCCAGATGCAGTGCCGCTACACAAGCCCAAGATAGTTAATCGAGGTTAGTACCAGTAGCACGAAGAACCCCTGAGGTCATATTTACTCCAATGGCGGCCGGGATCCGTCAAGATGATGACTTACCAGAAGAGATCTCGGCAAAGATGACAGCGTGGATGGAATTGGTAATACGTTAAGATATTGCAGCGGGGGTACAGCAGACTGCTCTGGCCAGACAGCAGACCACTCCTTGTGATTGTGATTCCCCATCACTATGGTCACTAAGCAGGATGGAACATCCTTACCCTCAGGTACCTCTCCAACAGGAGATTTCCATAGTTCCAGATATACCCCTACAGGGTTTACAAAATGAGCAAGGCCATATTGACCAGGTAGAAGAGGACGATTCAGGATCAGCACAAGACAGCAATCCAGCACTGTCAGATGCGGATCCCCTGGAGAGAGAGGTATGTTGGATGATGAGGGCCTTATCCCCAATCAATCAATATTCACGGGTTTGTTCCGCCCTCAATTATTTAAATCTCTTTTGTTCAAGGCAAAAAACACTGCCCACTTGAACAAACTGAATCCCTCTGACCAACCAGTTGTCTTACAGGAGGAGTCAGAGGATTTTATTTTTTCCCAACCAGTGCCCAAGACAGACGTAATCCCAGTGCCGCACATGTTCTCTGACCTAATTCAGAAGCAATGGCCTCCGCCCCCGTTTATGATAGGAAGTTTTATAACCTGGAATCGGAATTCTCTACCTCCTTGAATATGCCGGAGGTTAACGATCCTGTAGTTGCCTTAGTGTCATCCTCCACTATTCCCAGTGAGGCAGAGGAGGCACTTAAGCCAAAGGATAAGAGGGCTGAGTTAGCTCTCCGCAGAGCACATCAGTTGGATGCTTGGGCCATCAGAGTGGCCATGGCCGCTTTCTTTTTTTACTAGATCCTCCCTAAGGTAGCTCCATCACCTGAGGGAGACTGTATCCCCCTCTAACATCAGGGCGCATCAAGACATCGTCAATCTCATAGCCACAGCAGAATTCTCCGTGGACACAACCTTTAAAGCAGTTAAATTCTCATCTAGGGCCATAGCATCCCAGGTTACTGCTTTGGCTACATCACTGGCAGGCTGACACTAAACACAAGTGGAAGCTGGCCTCATCTCCCATTACAGGAGACAATTTGTTTGGTGCGGCCCTTGACCCGTTGCTCATAGAGACCTGAACCAAGAAAAAGATTCTCTCCTCTCTTTTTCGTAAATCAGACAATAGAAACAACCAGTCCTTTCAGAGCTTTTGAACCTCCTATCAGGGATCCTTTTCCACTAGATTCCAAAGATCCTTGGGTTTTAAACCAGGCCAACAGTCGGAAAGATCTGACTTTGGAGACAAGAACAGGAGGGGAGGGCAATCCAAGAGACCCTTCCGGGGAGCATTCACCATCCCAAATAGACCCAATTCCAACATCCCCATTGGCAGAAGGCTTAAAATTTTTGCAGATTGTTGGAACTTTTCAACCTCAGATGCCTGGGTCAGAGATACCATCAGATTTGGCCTAACCCTAGAATTCCAATGCACACCCCCAAACTTCTTCATGAGATGCCCTTCTTCTAGAAACTCCGCTGAAAAGTCTCTTATGGAAGCAGCTATCCATCATTTACTGGAGATTTGAGCCATTCAACTGGTGGCACCAGATCAAAAAAGACAGGGATGTTACTCTCATCTTTTTGTTGTTCCAAAGAGTTTGGGGGGGTGGAGGGCAATTTTAGATTTAAAACACTTAAACCGTTTTCCTAGTCTATCGAAAATTTAAAATGAGCACCCTACAATCTATACTACTCAGCATCGGAAAGGGTGATGTCCTAATGTCAATTGACTTGACGGAGGCATGTTTACATATCCCAATTAGGTCTTCCCACAGTAAATTTCAGAGATTCTGTTACAATAATCAACATTTTGAGTATGTAGCCTTTCCATTTGGTTTAGCCGCTGCCCCCAAAACCTTTACAAAGGTTCTTGCAGCCTCTTCTCAGGAGTAAACCTGTCCAGCTGCAATGCTATCTTGATATTTTGATTTTGTCAGCCTACCCAATTAGGCAGTCATTGGCATTCAAAGAACATTGCAGACCCTACAACAACACGGTTTCTCCATAAATTGGGCAGAGTCACCTAAGTCCCTCAACCTGATTGGTTCATCTAGGAACCATTGGAGAAACAGTAGAAGGAAAGGTTTTCCTTTCTCCCAACAGCGCAGGAGATCAGAGCACTCAAATGGGTACCCTTGGCGGACTTGGCTAAATTATTGGGGGAAATGATCTCCTGTATTTCTATGGTTCCCTGGGCCTGGCTTCATGCTAGAAGCCTGCAAGGGTTCCTGCTCCCATACCAGTGATCAGGAAGAAGCAACTCGAAGTTCCAGGTCACTGTGCCAGCAAAGGTACTGATACCCCTTTACTGGTGAACCAGGTCAGTAATCAACAAGGGTTGCCTCTTCAGATATCCCCACAGACTTACCGTAACAACAGATGCCAGCCTGTTTGGATAGGAAGCACACGGCCTGTCTCTCACTGCTCAAGACTATTAGTCCTCGACAGAAAAATCATGCAGCATAAATTGGCTGGAGCTCAGAGCAGTTCACCTAGCTCTTTTCAGCTTCATTGCACAAATTTGGCACCAGCACGTACTTGTCTTGCCCGACAATGTTACAACAAAGGCCCACATAAACAGACACACTCGAGGCAATTTATGAGGGAAGCTGAGAGATTGTGCCTTTGGGGGGAAAACAACCTGCTGTCCATCAAGGCGGAGCACATATCCGGTCTGTCAAACATCCAGGCAGACTGGCTGAGCAGGGCCACGGTCAATCAGGCAGAGTGGCACCTGCATCCGAGCCTGTCCCAGGAAGTGGCCCTGAGATTCGGTACACCAGTCATAGACTTGTTCGCCTCTCCCCTCAACTCACAACTTCCGAGGTTCATCTCCAGGTACCCGTCTCAAGGAGCGGAAAACATCAACGCTCTCCGTTACCCTTGGCCCCCAGGTCTACTTTATGCATTCCCTCCATTTCTGGTAATTCCAAAAGTGATCCAAAAAAAAAAAAAACCCTTCTAGAAGAGAGAGTGGAACTACTGTTGGTGGCACCATACTGGCCCAGACGACCATGGTTTGCAGATCGCAGGGATCTGATGACAGCAGAGCCATGGAGGATCCCACTGGAAAGAGTCTTGCTCACCCAGTTCACTATCCGGACCCTCAGTGGCTCCACTTAACCATATGGAGATTGAGCGGAGACGTCTGAGAAACAAAAAAATTTCAAACAAAGTCATGTCTACCATCCAGGTGGCCAGGCGCCCTTCAACAAATCACATATACAATGCCACATGGACTATTTTCTGTAGATGGTGCGCTAAGACTCAAATTGACCCCGTCTCTCTGTCCGTGGCTCAAGTGTTGGAGTTCTTACAAGAGAGCCTGGATAAGGGTTTATCACCAAACACCTGCAAAGACAGGTGGTGGCCATAGCAGTGGTCATCACCTGGGGAGATATGCAGTCCATTTCTCATCACCCACGCATACGCAGCTTCTTGTGCAGGGCTACAAATTTACGGCCTCCTGTGGCACATCACTATCCCACATGGGACCTCAACAAGGTCCTTACTGCACTCATGAAAACACCCTTTGAGCCCCTGAAGACCATGAGTCTCCATTTTCTAACATACAAGGTGGTTTTTCTTAGTAGCAATAACATTAGCCAGACGCGAACTTTTGTCCGAGGCCGACACATACTCTGGAACGCCAATAGCACAGACTAGATGTGAGACGAGCTCTCCGCATATATTTAGACCGCACGGCATGTTTTAGGAAAGCAGAAGCTCTCTTTGTTTCTTTTCAACTAGCCACCATTGGGCGCAAGGTCTCTTCCTCAACGATCGGTAGGTGGCTGAGAGCAACAATTATGGGCCACACAAGCACCAATAGAGGAAATTTGGAAGGCAGCAACTTGGGCCTCGCCATCGCCTTTTATTAGACACTATAAGATGAATGTCTTTGGAGACCGCTTTTGGCAGGAGAGTGTTACAAAGGGTCCACAGGGACCAAGAGGGGAATCCGAGCCAGATGGAAGCCCTCCTGTAGGACACGCCAAGCTTTGGTATGTCCCAATCAATGAATACTCTGAACAGCTCATCTGGAGAAGGAGCGTTGGTACTTACCTGACATGCCCTTTCTCTGTGAGCCGTTCAGAGCATCCATCCCCACCCTTATTTCATCTGGTGGGACACTATTCCAGCCAAGTATTAGAAAGGGTGAAGGAGAAGAAAGGTTTTTCATCACTTCGACTTTGCCAAAACTGGGGACGCTAGGAAGGAGTCCCGTGGGGGAGGAGGAGCATCCTCACAAGTAAAGCCCATCCTATCAGACAAGCGACAGAAGCATCTCCCCAATCAATGGATCCTCTTCACAGCTCATAGAGAAAGGGCATGTCAGGTAAGTACCACCACCACCCCCTTTATATATAACATTATTCAGCCCTATCTCTCAACTGTTTAAATAGACCTTGGTGTTATAATCAGATTGATAATTTATTACAGCTGTTGATTTTTTAACGTGTTGTTTATTAACAATGGCTGAGAATGTAGCAATTTATAGATATGAAGGACTAAAGAGGAAAACATTGTTTTCACTCTTTCATATTGCAATTGGAGATCTAATATAATCTGGATAGTAAAAACACCTGAAGAGCATGATAGTCTGCTAATTGGCACTTAAAATATTTAGGATAGTGAAGAAGAAAAGTTATTTTTTTCATCTGCTTACAGTTTGGCCTGGGTATCAGAATGTGGGGTTATGGTTTGATTTGTTTTGCTTTTAAGTACTGGATAAATCCAATTGCACCAGCCTATGTGGAGGAAAAGCATGGCAGTTTTTAATACTCATGAAAAAGTTTGATCTGAGACAAAGAGGGCTTAACGAAATCAAATTTCTTGTAACTTATAGCTTTTTACATAGATTTGTATTCTTTTACTCTCAAAATCAATATCATCCCAAACAATTGGGGCAGAATTTTCCATTGCTAAGTGATGCAGTTGTAAAATGCAGTCGCATTCCTGCAGTCCTAGTTGCCATTTTTTAATTGAATTGAATGGTCATTAGGGAAGGCATCTTTCTGACCAAGTCAGTGGGAAAGGTAGCAGAAAGTTGCAAGTCACAGGCAGCTTGCAAATAGGTCAGCAAGCAGGTGAATGGCTGCTGTTGGGGGCAGAACACGAGGGTTCGTGTGAAGTGTGTCGAGGTGCAAGGGAGGCGTAGCAAGGGTCAGGGAAGGTGTGCAAGGGTGCAGGGGAGTATTCAAGGGGGGCAAGGCTTGGGGCGGGTAAATGGGGATATGTGAGTGGCCAGTATGAGAATAGTGGAGCTGGAGCAGAGTTTGTGATGGGGAGATATACCAGAGATTTGAAGCTTTCTCTGCCGGATTACCCGTTGACTATCTTGGGAATCAGTCAGAAAAAGTCACAATGGTGATCACATGATTGCAAAGTGCTACAGTTGATCATAAGCACACATGTTAAGCACCCAGATTGTAATCATGTGGCCACAGTGGTGCTGAGACAGTCAGAACTCTGAGAACTAATTGGTAAACACCATTCAGCACCATTCTATCTTTGAAGGGTTGCTGAACCAATGGTCGTAAGTCATGGACTGCCTCTAAAGCAGGGGTCCCCAACACCTGGGCTGTAGCCCAGTATCAAGCCAGAGCCCGTTTGGAACCAAAAGCTGCAAAAGCAGTGAGTGAGCGTATGTGCGCAACCCACACACCACTTCCATGAAACTATCCCATCTTCTTCCCCCTCCCAGCAGTCTGGCAAAGCCAGAAAGGTTGGGAACAGCTGCTCTAAAGTTTTCTCTCAGATTGTTAATAATAGTCTTGACTAACCTTACAGAGCAATTTTTCATATCCTGTACCTGGTCAAGCTAGTTCACTTTTAAAGCCTTCAACAATGTATTAAGAGATTTGTTTTAATCCTTACTCAAAAATTATTCTCTTTCACTGCCCTGTCATTGTAAATTTCACACAAGGAGCCCCCGTAATAACATAGCAAATGTATCTTGCCCAGTACTCTAGTATGTAAATATTTTCTCCAAATTTCAATTTTTTCCTCTTTTTGCACAGATAGTTGCATTTGAGATTCTAATGTAGAATTGTAACAAAACCTTTCTAATGTAATATAGTCCAGAGAAACAATTTTACTTGGGATTTTTTTGTTCTTATTTTTTTTCTTTTGGGAGCCAATTTGATCTGGTGGTTAAGGCTCCAGTTTAGAAATAGCAATAGCAGCAGTTTTATAGTGCTTTACAGCAGGGGTCCCCAACCGCCGGTCCGCGGACCGGTACTGGGCCACGGAACAAGCCTTACCGGGCCGCTGGTTGCTGGGCGCCGCCATCTTTTTTTGGTAAAAAAAGCGCTTTCGGTGAGCTTTTCCGGGTAGAAAGCTCACCGGAAGTGATTTTTCATCAAAAGATGGCGGCGCAGCGCTCGTGAGCTTTTCCGGGTAGAAAGCCATTTCTACCGAAAAGCTCACCGAAGCGCTAGCGCCGCCATCTTTTGACGAAAAATCACTTCCGGTGACGTCACCGAAAGCGCTTTTCGTCAAAAAGATGGTGGCGCCCAGCTGACGCCAGAACCGGGCCGCGGCGCCCAGCTGACGCCGGAACCGGGCCGCGGCGTCGAAAAGGTTAGGGATCCCTGTTTTACAGCACTCTCTAAGCACTTTACAGAGTCAGCATATTGCCCCCAACAATCTGGGTTCTCATTTTACCCACCTCGGAAGGATGGAAGGCTGAGTCAACCTTGAGCCTGGTGAGATTTGATCTGTCAAATTGCAGTCAGCTGGCTGCAGTACTGCATTCTAACCACTGCGCCACTGAGGCTCTTAAAGCCGGAGACCGTGAGTTTCTTCAGTCATAAAAGTAAGCTGGGTGACTTTGGGCTAGTCACACTTTTTCCCCCCAACCCACCTTACAGGGTTGTTGTGGGGAAAATAGGATGAGGAAATCTTGTTGGATATGTTCGCCACCTTGGGTTGTTTGTATCAACAATATTGAAAGGATAAAAAATTAACTTAAATTCTCAAAGTGAGTTTTCTATCTCACTTTATGTGAGATTATTGTGTTGCCATTTTATACCATTTATTCGAAAAAGTTGGGGGAGGGAACCTTGTTGGATTGTTTTGTATGTGTGCATGCATGCATGCATGTATGTGACATTAAAATTTGCCAGAATAATTTCTGTAAATGTTTTATTTCAGTGAGTTAGAGCCTAAGCATAGAAATCTCAATTATATAGATTACAGACAAATAATTATAATATTGGATAAATAATATTGAAACATTTTTGAATAGACTTTGCAAACCATAATTTTGGAGAGTAGATGTTATCATTTGATCTTACTGATTGAAAACTATTGTTATGGCAAAAGCAGCCATTAAATATGAAGAACGAAGCTCGCAGAGCAAGGGGCCCAAGGTTTCCTTTTTTTTTCCTTATTTTTTTGTTTTTGTTTGAACTAATGACTGAAACTTTGCATAGTACTTCATAATTTGTGGGTAAAAAAACCTGTTTTCTTAAGCATTCTTTTTGGTCTCAGTTAACACACGTTACTCACCTATAATAGTTAATTTGCTAACAATAAAAGGATCAGAGGAATTAATTTCTTCTACTGAATATACCCCTCCCAGGCTTTGAGACAAAGCTTTTAAAATTTCTTCTTTTTCTGAATGTGAATATGGAGAAGAATAACCTTTGAAGTGCAATACTTTTCAGTCTGTAAATGTGATACATTTCAGAGAAATGTTCATTAGCAGTTTGTGTAGAAACAAAGTTCTTTAAAATTTACAGTAGTCCTCTATATACAATAGATATTCTGTTACATCTGAACAGGTAGATTATGAATATTTATCTTTGGGAACTCAGGACAGACGATATTCCACAGTATCTGTGTTTGATACTATGATACTATTTGATTGGATTGGAGTGGATAGTATTTGATTTTTTTCTTTCCTAAAAATTGCCTATAAAAACACTAGCATCCACTTTAGAGCACTGAAAACAGAGTTACATACATCTTATATTACTATCTAAAAAATCTTCACATCAAAAGACATTTTAACATTCATTCATGGTAACTTCAGCAGAATGAAAGTCTCCCATCTCTCCTTCATTAATATAAAATATTAAACTAAGAAATTCATACTTTTATCTAGATTTCCCTTAATTGACCAGCTGCTGTTTTGAAAACAATCTCCCAGGTGTTAAATGTCCCTCAGAGATTCCAAATCAGATGTTTGCATCTCTTCCATATGAAGTACACATCTGTTCATTTTCATACCATTATCTGTGTTTGTCAGATAAGATGATTTATTTCCAGCTAAGTTTTGATTTACTTCAAATCACACAAGTGATTGAGTCATTTATGTTTTGCATAGCTGAAATTCTTGATATTTTATAGGTAAGTTTCCCATTCCTACAGGAATTCTTTCATTTCTTTGCTTCTGGGCTCTTGCATTCAATCCTTTCTCAGCTATCTCCTAATGAAAATGAAGCTGCTGCAGATAATCCACCCCTAGACCTCTACCCCGTTAACTCAGTCCCTTGGAACATGAACCTGGGTCTGCCATAAACAGTGCAGAGACACAACAAGAGAGGGCGTGCAAGCATCCCTCTGAACCTGAGATACACAAGGGAAGAGGGGGGTTACAAACCACTTTCACTTAACCCCACTTGCCTTTAAGGAGATAGTAAAAGAATATCTATAACTGGGTTGGAATCTCACCCCAGCTCTCCACTCAATCCTAGATGACCCAATTTACAAGTGGAGACAGCATGATCTGCTTGAACCAGGTTTATTTAAACAACAATGAGACAGAATGCGAGGTTTTGTTCACCTAAGAAGGATACAAAAAAAAAACCTTTATGTAATAGTATATAAAATGCTGACCAGTAATGTCGTCATATGTTAATCATTCTATTTTGATAATGATATGGATTAGATCTGGTGCTTACAGTGAGAATACATAATTAATAAAGTATATGTCTGCAGAAATAAGCTTTTGTGGTTAGTTACTTCCTTGTTTCCATCTAAAATTTTAAGATAACTCATAAGCCACATCTGCAAATGCTTAAACAAAGTATTGAGGAGGCTCCAAAGGTGCCTTTCCAGAAAGGTAACTGGACTTTCTTTTTTTTCCCCTTGAAAATGTGTCTCTTGTCATCCAAAAAGCTTCTTCAGTTCAGAAGAAGCTTCTTGGGAGAAAAGTGAAACATTTTCAAGGAAAAAAATAAGAAAGTCCAATTGCCTTTTTGGAAAAGTACCTTTGGGACAAGCATGACCTGGATGATTGATCCATAGATATTAAGGAGGCTTACTTGAATTCATGGTCCTTGATAGTTTGGAAGTCTTGAGTCAGTTATTTGTTTTACTCCAAAAGTTGAGATACTATGCATTTAAACAAGGTACGGAAACTATACGGAGCATGACTTCTGGAATTATTGCCAACCCCCTTAATATCAGCCCTGTGTGACTAGTAGTAAGGCTATAAAAATTGAGTAGGAGGTAGCATTTTGAGCAACTACCTACTTGACTCTCCTACATGGAAGCATTGAGAAAAATTTCCTGGATTTTTTTCCTCTGCATTTTATTCTGATGAGCTGAACCATTTCTGAACATTTTTTCTTTCTTTTTCTGACTTTTGGTCACCTTCCATTGCAGTTTTGGAGGATTATCCTGCTGATAGGCAAACGTCCTGAGCCCCTTGTGTAATTTCTTCCCAAGATCTCATTAGCATAGAAAGAATAAGATAGAGCAGCTTTTGGAATCTTTTTAAAACAATAAAAACATCTTGAAACAAAAATGTGATTGGGTAGCAAGACACTAATTCAATATTTTTTCTCATTTTGGGATTAAATTGGCCAGAGAAAATGTTGATTAATTTATTGGTTTTGAAAGCAGACAACTTCAAACTACTATGAAAGAATTGGAATGGAATGGAATGGAAACTATGTGAAAAATCCCCAAGAAATATCTGTTATTAGTCAGGCATATCCTTTCATTCTCCTCTATTGTTTCTGAAGAGACTTTCCTCACACTTCCCATTTTTAAAGAAATCTTCCCTTCCCTTCCCTTCCCATTTCACATAAACCTATATTATGTAATCACTATGCCCAAGTTTGGTCAGTTGCAGCATTATGCTAAGGGCTTTGTACTGTAGTTCTTTTACTTTAAAACCTGGCATTAGAAAAAGTCTTCATCACTTGTATACAAAATGTTGGGTGTGAATGTAATCTGATTCTGGAATGTTGTGTCCCTCCTGATGGATCTGGCTCATATTTTTCTGGCACTAATTTTTCCAGAACAGGAAGTGGTTGGGGTGTTCCAGACTAAAGTATTCCAGCTTGAAACTGGAATGGTTTGAAGTGGCAATGATCTATTAGTTTTAAAATAAAAGTGCTTTTACTCTTCTATAATACTGGTCTTTTTTTTTAAGTGTGGTGGTAGTGTATGTATGGCTTATCTCTACAGACAGTTTCTTATACAGGACAGCATTATTTTGGAGCTAAGCTGGATAAGTGAGACTGTTTTGTGTACTGTTTAAACACAGTATATTCTTTTTGCATAAATAACAGGCCTCTGCTCCCTAAGTATAAATGCATATTGTCAGGCACCTGACAATACCGAAACCAAGAATGGCATGTGGTAATTCTTCCAAACCGAGTTCTTTATTGATTCCCACCTATAGACAAAAACTTGTCGGACTGAATACTTTACTATCTGCATCTATGATGCACTCTGTGAACTATTAGGGGCGGTCATTTTCATCCTCTTTTTCTCACACATTATCTGGATTGAGGTTTTACTCCTCTGAAATACCCCCCCCCCCTCCAGGGATCCAGTTCCATCGCAAACTAGAGTAAAAGATGTAACATATCTTTTTAACATATATAGAATTTTGCTCTGTAGAATGTTTCATGGAAGAATACATAGAGGGGAAAATGTCTTATACATGCATATGTGTTTTTGTAATCTCTACATTTTGTACAATTGCAGTTTGTTTTTTAAAAATACTTAGTTTTCTGTGAGGTTCCATTAAAAGATTTATCATGTCATTGTCTATACTGCCAGTCTTGTAAAGGAGAAAAAAAATTATCTTAAAACTGAAATGAATTATGGAATTCTGGTCTTAGTGTCAGTTTCCACTCCAGATGTAAAGATTTTCTGGGGTTGGGGAGAGCAGCCAAGTATTTCCAGATGCATTCTAAAAAGCCACCATGCAAGTGGTCTTGGTTCTATTAGTTATAAATTGTGTTCAGCCTCCTGGAGAATGGCAAATATCCTAAGATGCTGATTTTCTAAATGCCTTTATGAAGACAATCGAATGACATGCCATTGATGCAGATTCCATTTGAAGAATGGCCAATATAATGTCACAGAATTAAAAAAATAATAGCAGTACTAGGGACCAGTTCCATTTCAGTCTTCCTTTCAGTATGTTTTTGGTTATGTTATTTTTTTTAATGTTTTATATTTTCTAACAGATTTTACTGAGATACTTGGCATATAACTTCTGCTTTTAGCCTTGTGTATATAAAATATGCCTACAAATAAATGTTGACTCCTGCCAATTGCAGTGCCTGCAGTTTTCTGGGCAAGAATTTGGAAATAGTTTGTCATTTCTTGCTTCTTACGGCTGAGAGAGAATGACTGATCCACAGTCACCTAGATGACTTTGCGGCTAAAGCAGGATTAGAATCAAGGTATCTTGCATTCTAATCTGTTGCCTTAACAACTACAGCAAACTGGCTGTCGCCTTTACCCTGTTTACTTCAATTTTTGTAAGAATTGAATTTTATTTTTTATTGCTTCTGTCCCCCTACCTCCATCTTTCCTCAGGGTCCCATTATGTCTATACAGCATATATTGTAAGAACAGCCAAGTGAAATTACTGTTTAAGTGTCATAGTTCATAATGTCATCAGTGAGAAAGAGGACAAATTCTGACTGCCTGTTAGAAAAACTTTCCAACAATAAATCATTTGACAGTGTATCCATAGAAAATAGATTGTATTCCTTGAAAAAAGATAGTCATATCTTTAATTTGGATTTATGCACTGAGCAAGGAGTTGAATTTGATGCTTAAATTCTAACTCAACAATTCTATAAATTAATATATAAAGAATAGACCCCACAGATAAGTCAAAAGAGAATTTTGAACTGTTTTTGGCCAGCATTATGCAAGACAACTGTTGGTCTATTGAGAGTCTGATTTCCTAATTTTAATCAATACCAGTGAATAAAGCGTAGTAGCAGATCGCTAGTTTACCAAGATAGTGAAAACACTTCTTCTTTGCAGGAAAGATCTGTATATATTAAGCAGAACAGGACATTCCTACCTGGATTGCCACTAAGTATTTAAAAGACTTTTTCAAAGAAACCAAGGAAAAACACTGAAAATACCTTCATTGTTAGAAATATTGCCCCAACAATCTGGGTCCTAATTTTATTGAACTTGGAAGGATGAATTCAACCTTGAATTGGTCAGAATTGAACTGCTGGCAGTCAGCAGAAATAGCCTGCAGTACTGCATTCTAACCACTGCACCACCACAGTTCCATAAGCTATTGTCATATTTAAAAGGCAGTACAAAGTTAAAATTATATGCACTCAAGATTAAACTATATTGAATTGGGTAATGTGCTGGATAAGTACAAAAATCAGGGGTGGGATTCTACCAGTTCGGACCGGTTCAGTAGAACCAGTTATTATTCCCAGTAGTTCGGAGAACCAGTAAATCGGGCCCCTGGCTGGCCCTGCCCCTCTCCACCCGCTTCTCCGCTCTCTGCCCAGTCAGTCCTTATCGCACATGTGCAACATTGCGTGCATGTGCGACAATCACTGATTGCATTCTTTCCCTGCCAGCCCCGCCCCTCCTTATCTTGGCCATATGCCATCGCTGCCTGCAGTCTGTCTTCGCCCACCCACCTGTCTGCCAGCGATTGCTGTCTGCCTTCCGCCATCATGATCTCTTTAGGTGAGTGAGGCTCTGCAAGCCTGGTCACCTACATGCTGCTGCCGCTGCCAGCCCCAGTTGAGTCCTGACTCTTAGGCCAGAGCCAGCCCTCAGCACTCGTGGCCTAGCTAGCATCCCCCACAACTGTCCCTGTCTGGCTTTGTCATGACCCTGTTGGAGTTTGACTCCAAGGGAGAGATGGAATAACTGACAGGGAGCGGGAGTGATTCCAGTGGTTGTGGAGGAAACTGGGGAAGGGAACTGGCTGGGCATTCAGAGGAAGACCCAGGCCCATTCCCTCTTCATCCTAGGGCATGCAGGGAGGAGCGGATAAGGGACAAACGTGAGTGGCATGGTCTACGGGGGAGGAAGGGGCTGTGATCCCCTTCATGAGCTGCAGCTGGGAGGACTGTTTAAAAGGACAAACTGTGCATGGCCAAATGCTGGAAGCAAAGCATGCATTCTTGTTGGAGCTAATCTGTGTTTTGGTTTTCTCCCAACTGTGGTTACTGCGTTATCTGGTAGAAGTCTACAATTAATCATCCTTGCCTGCTGTAGTAATTCCTTCAGTGTGGTTTGTGTTGGGTTTTTTATTTCAAATTAACTTTACTTTGGGTGCGGATTAACATTTACTCCCTCTGTAAACTGTTTTCTTTAAGAGTTTGATATCCAGCCGAGGATAATTGGACATTGGGGCCAAGTTGGAGGCATTAAAGGGACTTCTATTTTTGTGACTTGGTTATTTTTGTGTCATGCCCCGGGTCATCATAGGCTTCCTTAGCTGCCAGCGCAGCTCTATCCCATGTGGCACATGTGGCCTAGCAAGTTTCTCCCTCTAACCCTCCTGGCTGTCTGCCTTGCTTAGCTGCCAGCGCCGCAGCATGTGGCACTCTTGGCCTAGGAAGCTTTCCCCCCACTGTCCCCAGCCTCCAGCTTACCTGGCTTGCTGGTGGCAGAGAGGAAGGTGAGCCAGGACTGACCCGTCGCCACTCAGGTCCCCACCAGCCTGCATCTCGCCCCTGCCTGGATTCTCCACAGCTGCTAGGCCTTGCCTGCTAGGGGCAGGAATGGGGGGGCTGACCAGGGAGCACGACACTATGCTGACCAGGCCCGCATCGCCCCTTTGCCTGCCACCCCTTTCCTCTGCCAGGGATGATGCGGGCTGCGTAACCTCGTGCTTCCTGGTTGCCTCCCGCACACACCCCTGGGCAGCCGTGAGCCCCACCAGCTGCAGAGAATCCGAGCAGGAGACGGGTTGCGGGATGGTGGGGAGCTGAGTGGCGATGGCTCTGCCCTGGCTGGTTCACTTTTCCTGCAGCTTCTCACACAGCTGCTGGGCAAGGCTGCAGCACACACCTCACTTTGCTTGAAGTTCCCAGCCCTTCCCCCCAAAAGAGGGAGGGGAAGAAGTCCCACCTGCAGCCCCTTAATGAAATTCCTTTTTAAATTATTTCCTTTTCAGCCCCTAGATGCCCTGGAATGAGACAATTTGTCTTGCAGTTGAGGGTAAAGACCTGATTTTCAGGCAAAGGCACCTTTAAACTTTTTTACTTTTTATAACTTTTTGGCGCAAAAAACGGCCGATTCAAAATGGTGTCGGCCGCTGAAGCTGCCGGCACAAAGTTTAAATTTGAGCAGGCAGTTTGTGGATGGGCATTTGGTTGGTGCGAGCAAGAAAGCTTTTAAAAACACAATAAGGCAATCCGATGCTCCTAAACTGCACCGAGGAGTGGGGCCTCATTAACATGCTCTGCTCAGGTCAGATTTAAAATGTTGAAGCCTCTTAAAAATAAGAAGCTTCAGTGGCGGAATTGAGCTCCCGTTCTTTGTGCCCCTATGGTCCTGAAAAGGACCCTCTACAGCTGACAAGTAGCTGGTTAAGTGATGTTGGACCCGGAAGCCTTGCCTGCCGGCTTTTCTGGGCGTGAACAGACAATCGCGCCTGGTCTCTGGGAGACTGGCCAGGAAGAACCCTTGTCACGAGCGACACTGCTGGATGAGTACTTCGTTGGAAGTGTGTGTGCATGTGTGTGTGTGTGTTTCAGGTGGGTCTCCTAGCTTTAGAGGGAAGGAGGAAGGGAAGGGATAGAGATGGAAGGAAAGAGAGAGAGAGAGAGAGAAGAGACAAAGTAATGAAAGAAAAGGGAAAGAAAGAAAAAGGGAGAGACAAAGGAAGAAAAGGGATAGACAAAGAAAGAGGGATAGAAGGAAGGGACAGAAAGAGGGAGAAAGGGAGGAGAAAGTGAATGGGATATATGGAGGTAGGGAGAGGGGAAGAGAGAAAGAAAGAAGAGACAAGAAAGAAAAGAAAGAAAAGGGAAGGAGAAAGGAAGAAAAGGGATAGACAAAGAAGGGATAGTAGGAAGGAAAGAAAGAAAGAAAGAAAGAAAGAAAGAAAGAAAGAAAGAAAGAAAGAAAGAAAGAAAGAAAGAAAGAAAGAAAGAAAGAAAGAAAGAAAGAAAAGGTGAATGAGATATATTGATGGATATATAGATACATGGAAGGAGGGAGGGAGAGAGAAAGGAAGAAAAGGGATAGACAAAGAAAGAGGGGGTGGTAGGATGGGACAAAAAGAAAGAAAGAAAGAAAGAAAGAAAGAAAGAAAGAAAGAAAGAAAGAAAGAAAGAAAGAAAGAAAGAAAAGAAAGAGAGAAAGAAAGAAAGAGAAAGAAAAAAAGAAAAAAAGAAAAAGAAAGAAAGAAAGAAAGAAAGAAAGAAAGAGAAAGGGCTTCAGAAGGCTCTTTGAAACAGCACAGCAATCTAGGGCTGGCCTGCAAGGGATCTCCGAGGTCATCTTCTAGTCCAGGGGTCACCAACCTTTTGGACCTCAAGGACCACCAAGCTCATAATTTTAAATCCGGGGGACCACTAACCAGTTCTGTGGGCATGGCCTAATTTGTGGGTGTGGCTTGGTGGTCATGTGACTGGCTGGGCCTGGCTTGTATGTAAATATTATAAATATTTATATAAATATTGATTTTTTATATAAAAAAGAGCAACTTTTACCCAAAATCAGGAAAAGCAGGCAGGCAGATTGAGTTGCTCATAGAATCACAGATTCACTTCGAGATCTGTGTTTCTGTCATCAGCTAGCTCATTCTGCACTGCTTCAGTCCTAAGGAAGATTCAACTCATCCAAAGATTAGCTAGAAAGCAAGAAATCCAATGATTTCCTGCTTTCTAGCTAATCTAAATCTCCCAGCACAGCAGAACAGCTGATGGTCAGAAAAAGACAAAATACCAATTTAGCAGGCAAGTTTGCCAGGTAAGGAGTGAGTGGGTGGGGAAAGTTCCCACGGGCCATGTGGGCGGCGCAGCCTTGTGTTCATGCGCAGACTGGATTAATTGCTTTGGGGGTGCTCTGGGGGTGACATTTCTCTGCAGACCACCAACATTTTCTCGTGGTCCACCAGTGGGCCACAGCCAACCAGTTGGTGACTGCTGTTCTTGTCCAACCCCCTGAAGGGTGTGTGTGTGTGCGTGCGTGTGTGTGTGTGTGTGCGTGGCTATCAAAATTCCCAAAACAGGTCAAGTAGCTCTGGGGAGATCAGTCATAAATTAGAAAACTTGCTAAGCAACCGGCCATTAAGCAAGGACCACTTGTATTTGGTTTGCCAATCACATGGCCACCTGGCCACGCCCACCCAGTCACATGACCACCAAACCTTGCCGAGCTGGTCACGTGACCAACAAGTCACACCCAGTCAGTCACATGACCAACAAGCCACACCCACAAATTAAGCCACACCCAGACAACCAGTTGTTAAATAATTTGAATCCCACCCCTGACTAAAATAAAATTATTCTTTTCATGCTCTTGAACCATAAGATTTGTTTCCTATTTTATGTAGATAGTACAGTATTTTAATCATTAAAACTGAAACTCACACTATCTCAGTTCGATTTTGAGGTGCCTACATGTTTTCAGCATAATTTTCCTTTTAGTTTCACCCATATCTTCTATTTATATCAGTACATGACAAGTAAATAATTTTTGCTTTTTTATTAAATCTCTGGCCAGTCTGAAATATCTGATTCATATGGTTTTTCAGTTTCATATACCGTGCAGAATTAACATAAGGAATGCAGAAAGAGATTTCTGAAAGTATGGGGTTGCAACATTCATGCAAAAGAGTTGACAGGTTATTAAGATCTACCAAACCATGTGTGTTTTATTTACATAGCATACTAACAGTTAGTATTGTACTATAGGACCATAAGTTAATTTTTAAAATACCATTCTTACTGAAATCCAGGAGTATTTAATTATCACTTAATTTACCTAACCAATAAATTCCATTACATTAATTAGCAACAGAGAGAAAAGTAAAACATATTTTTCATGATTATAAAATATATGTATTCTATTCCTAGAAATGCTTAACAGCATTCAAATACTTTGGGTATATTCTTTAAAAAAAAACCAAGGTTTTTCCCTCCTGTTATTTGAGAGATGAACTGCTTTTCTTTTGTTCTATAATGATAGGAGGACCTTAGTTTGTCAGACAGCAGGCAACTCTATGATTTTTGACAAGAGAGCATGCTGTTCTTATGATTAATTTATAAAAGAAAACAGGTCATTCTAACATGACCCCAGGGCTTCCATAAAATGAACCAGATGGAACCAATAGAAGGTTTGCCCATATTTAATTCCCATTGACATACCTACCTTGATTATGAATAATATTAACCATTTATATAATGTATCTTGAACAGGGGAACCTTATGTTGTTTTATAAGTTGACTTACTCTGCATCATTCAGAAATGTTCATGTATTCTTGATTTAATACCATAGTATCTAGTTTTTAGTTTATATGCAAGTATATACAAGTATACAATATTATGCAATCCCCTCATTTTATAAAAAATGGTCAACTCGTTGAAATAAATAGCTGAGTATATTTTCAGAGCAAAAGAATGTAATTTAAACCTTTATTTTTTAAATTATGTTTATTTTTATTCTTCTAAAAGCTCTAATTCTTACGTTTTAGATGAAAATATCTATAAATGGGTGAGGGAATCTCAAATCTTTCAGAATCTAGCAATTGTAGTTTTTTTAAGTTATGCATTCATGAATATATTCAGATTTGAAAATTAATATTTTAGGTTTTGCCACAAGAAATTCGTTTCAATTGTTTATTTTCTATATATACCTGTGATGGCGAACCTATGGCACGCATGCTAGAGATGGCACATAGAGCCTTCTCTATGGGCATGCAAGCCATTTTTCCAGCTCGGCTCTGCCACACATGTGCACATTCCTCCTGCCGGCTAGCTGGTCTTCAGGTCTCTGCCACGCATGTGCAAGGAGTGGGGTGCACATGTAGGGATTATGCTTGCATGCGTGGGAGCGGGTCACATATGCAGGCTCACATGCAGGAGAGCAGGGGACATGTATGTGTGGGGGTCGTGCGTGCATGCGCATGTGTTCCATTTTGGGGGGGCACGCTTGCGCTTTGGGCACGGTGCTAAAAAGGTTAGCCATCACTGATATATACAGTATATTGCTGGATGAATTCATCTATTACATTACTTAGCTTTTTTAAAATGCTGATTATTATAAATATAAAATTTACTGCAACACTTTACTAAATTGTAACAACTCCATTGCTTTTTTTGCTTGTTTCTTTTATATTTTTTTACTTTTTTTGCGAGATCATTTTCCAAATATTATATTGTCAGCTATGAAAATGTAAATGAGGTTACTTTTAACAAAAAATAGAGAGCTTTCATGGTATGATAACAGACTACAGTGCTGCTATACTTCTTATTGTGTTGTTGTTGTTTTTTTGCTACGTCTATTCTTTCTTTATCATCCTATTTCTCACTTATACTTTTGCCAGGATTTGGTTAACTGGATAAGATTGAGGCAATTGCTTCTTTTAATCCATTATATCTCTTCTCTGAAAGAAATTCTGATATATGTATAAGAGGGCAACTGCTCTGTTGATTTTCAATTATTTGGTAAATGCGTAGTAGTTATGGACTCTAGAATTCCCTGTAGATTATTACATTACACATTCCCCCACCCAACCTGCACAAAAGCTTAATCTCTTTAAAAGACTCAATTTTAATTAACGCATCATGGTATGGAGCAAGCGATTGTAACTAAAGATATTTATGTATTTCTCTGCAACATTTTTAGTATGAGCTGATATAGTTTAGAAATATTTGGAGATACATTTTTGAAAAGTGGAAGTAGAGATGAGTTTGAAATGAATTGTAAGTCTGACACAACAATATTACTGTTTTATATTTTCATGTTAATAATAACATTTATCTCTAGAAGATAGAAAGTCGAGTTAGAAACTTTATCCAGACTGTAAACTGCTTAATAAAAGGCATGTTTTTCCTGATTGGAAAAATGTAACTTCCTTCATCTTATGCTTCAGTAAATTTTGCCAGGATGCCTAAAGTTGGCTGTATAAGCAACATATAAAATCTTATTTACAGTCACAGAGAAAATTAATTGCTAATCACTGCTATGAGATACTGTATACTTGAGCAGAATTTCTGCTAACTTTCTTAAATAGGGAAGCAAGGGTGCTTGTTTAAAGGAAGTTAATTAATTGTGCCCTCCAGTGAACATTCAAAAACCAGATAGTGCTTTCTTCACATGCATTTCTTTGATTATATTATCTGTTTGAATGCTCAAACTAGTCATTCTCCAGTGTTACACTTCTTAACTCGCAAATGTAAATCATTTTGAATACTTAATTTGATATAGCTGACATATTAGAACATGTTCTATAGCGATTGTGCCAAGACTATAAACAAGTGTATTACAAAATTGCAACTGCTTTATGATGGCCCTGCCTCTTTGTGTCCTATATTGTAACAATGAGAAATGAGAAGGAAGACCTGTTCTGTGCAACTCCCTATGATGCAACATTGGGATAGAGAATTTATTAATAAAGGTTGCTTTTATGAAAATATCTGCACTTCCCATAAAATATGGGATTTAACATACTCCCGTTTCAAACGCTTCATACATGAACATTAATCAATACAATCTATGTATTTTCATATTTCTGTGACAGGTATAAATAGAATATATTCCATTATACTTACTTGTGTATGTGTGTGAGAAGAGATAAATTCAGCTAAATGTGGCTTTCTTTAGTATTCCGCAAAGCAGCTTCATTTTGTAATCTCAGTTTAATCCAACCAGCTAATTTCTGCTGAAGATGCAGAGAAAGGCAAATTATTTATAATTACCTCTGAACGACTTCATTCCAAATTATCAGTTAGTTTTAAAAATAAACAAAATGCCTCTAATTTATTAAGTATATTACACTACTACCATCTACCCCCAATCAGCAATCCTTTTTTAAAAAAGGATTATATTATATGATTATATGAATCAGCTACTTGGAATACAACATTTTTCAGGATTTAAGAATACTTGTTCATTTAAAATAGAAAAATAAGGGGGTTTCAAGGAAAATAGTATTTTTATTCTCTATCTCACTTAGCGCAAATACCAGATTAGGTTTTTTGGTTCTAAAAAAAATTACTTAGAATTCCATCTCAGGCACTTTTGCTTTGTATTGGTGGTCTTTTGTGAACATACAAGGCAGTTAGATTTTAACAATACTGAAGACATGGGACTTTTTTTTAAAAAAAAAAAATCCTGCTCAGAAATGTTAGGAGTTTGAGTATGGTATATTTCTACGACTTTAATTTTGTTTAAATGGCTTTTCCATTCATTGGTTGATATAAGCTTGAAAACCTGTTTGGTGAGAAAAATACATTAGCACATCTGTGTTTCTACCTAATCGTCACTGAGCTGTTCCAACTGGGTGGGGTAGAGCCTTGCTCAAGGTTAGGAGCAAAGCGTTGGCTGTTCAGACAGCCTCTGAGGCAGAATTACAACCTTTGGAACTCTGATATTATTTTGAGGTTAGTGTGAATATTCATAAATATAAACATTTTAGTAAGAGAATGAAATGTTTAATGATGAGAGAAGAGAAGAGACAATCTCTGTAAGGGATCCATTGATTTCTTTACAAATGCAGGAGAACATTTTCCAGAACTTTACAGTTGGTCCTCTTTCTTTTACTAAACTATTAAAAAAATATTATACATGGTTTTTGTCCTGCAGCAAATTTGTTCTAGGCTCAAGAATTATTTAAGAGTTTTTTTTTTCATTGAAAGCAACAGCTATATAACATTTATGACTTTATGTAGGATTTATGAATACATGTTATTGGGAGAAGTATCTATAAAGCAACTCTGACTCTTAGATCTCCTTCTTAATACTGGGTGTTATAAAGTATATGCTGTGTATTTCTTCCTAAGCTTTTCTATTGGTAGCTCTTTGTTAACTGGTTTCATAAAAAAGTTTCCCAGTAAAGTTTAGCACATAGGTCTGCAGTAAGATTGATGGTCGTGGAGTAAATTATAATGTGTAACTATCAACAAATTTACAGTTGCAATTGATTATAACAGGTTACCATAGTATTGATTATATTGCTGTGTGTTCACAAAATTTAGTTTGAATTTTACCATCTTCTAATTCCTGCATATTTTTTAATTTAAAAAAAAAAAGCCTATGGGTCTCTTGAATGCAATAGTAATCTATTTAATGGAATACAGGGGAAAAAGTGGTCAAATCCTTATATTTATATAATTTATATAATTGTATACAGTCATGTGAAAAAGAAACAGACCCTCTTTGAGTTCTATGGTTTTAAGTATCAGAACATAGTAAAAATCATCTGGTCCTTGGCAGTTCTTAAAAGTAAGTAAATACAACCTCAGATTAACAACCTATTACATTGTGTCATTTCTTTTACAAAAAGAAAGTCAAAATGAAAGAGAAGCTGAAAAATGTGAAAAACTAAGTACACCTTATGATTCTATAGCTGTAGAACCATCTTTAGCAGCAATAATTTGAAGTAATAGTTGTCTGTATGACTTTATCAGTCTCTCACATGGTTGTGGAGGAATTCTGATCTGTTATTTTTAATTTGCTTCAGTTGATTAACATTTTGGGGCGTTTATTTATGTACAGCTCTCAACATCCCGCCACAGTATTCTAGTAAGATTGTGGTCTGGACTTTGACTGGACCATTGCAACACCTTGATACTTTTCTTTTTCAACCATTCTGTTCTATATTTGCTGATGTGCTTGGGGTCATTGTCCTGTTGCATGACCCAGTGTTGGCCAAACTTTAGATGTTGGACAGATGGCCTCATATTTGCGTCTAGAATAGTTTGGTGTACAGAAGAGTTTGTTTGTTTATTTATTTTATTATATTTATTTATTTATTTATTTTATTATATTTATTTATTTATTTGTCAATTGCTTACAAGATAATAGGTATAAGTAAAAACATAGTTATGAATACATGGATACATATAAGAAAAATAAAAAAATATAAAAAACAATAGGACAGGAACGGTGGGCACGTTGGTGCGCTTATGCATGCCCCCTACAGACCTCTTAGCAAAAGGGGTAAGGTCAATAGTAGACAGTCTAAGGTTAAAGTTTTTGGGGTTTGGGGGAAAAACCACAGAGTCAGAAAGAGTATTCCAGACATTGACCACTCTGTTGCTGAAGTCATATTTCCTGCAATCAAGTTTGGTACGATTAACCTTGAGTTTGTATCTATTGTTTGCTCTTGTGTTGTTATGGTTGAAGCTGAAGTATTCATTGGCTGGTAGGACATTGCAATTTATGATTTTATATACTATACTTAGATCGGACCGAAGGCGGCAAAGTTCTAGGTTTTCTAGGTCTAGAATTTCGAGTCTGGTAGCATAAGGTATTCTGCAATGAGTAGAGGAGTGGAGAACTCTTCTTGTGAAATATTTCTGGACTTTTTCAACTATGTTAATATCAGATACGTAATGTGGGTTCCAGACTGATGAGCTGTATTCGAGTATTGGTCTAGCAAATGTTTTGATGTTCTAGTTATTAGTGTAGTATTACAGAGAAAAAGCTACGTAAGATTAGGTTAACAACTCTTAACGGCTTTTTGGCTATGTAGTTACAGTGGGCTCTAGCACTTAGGTCATTTGAGATGAGTACTCCAAGACCCTTGACGGAATTTGGATCATCAACAAGGTCTTGACTATTCAGCCTGTATTTTATTTTCTGATATTTTTTTGCCAATATGTAGGATAGAGCATTTATTTGTTGAGATTTGAAGTTGCCATTTGTTTGACCATTCTGATACATAGTCAAGGTCTTTTTGTAGTTGCCATTTGTTTGACCATTCTGATACATATTCAAGGTCTTTTTGAAGGTTAGCAGTATTGTCTGTGGTGTTGAATAGCTTTACATCATCAGCGAAGAGAACGCAGTTGCTCTTGATATGATCACAGAGGTCATTTATGTAGAGTATGAAAAGAGTTGGTCCTAGAACACTGCCTTGGGGGACACCACTGTTGACATGTACAGAATTTGATAGGATGCTCCCAATTTTGACCATTTGTTTGACAGGAATGCTTCTATCCAGTTATGCAAGTGTCCAGAGATACCGTAAGATTTTAGTTTTAGGAGTAGTATGTCGTGTACCACTGAATCAAAGGCTTTACAGAAGTCTATGTAGATTGCGTCTATTGCTTTGCCCTGATTGAGTTGTGTAGTCCGTATGTTTTTGCAGTGTAAGAGTTGCAGATTACAGGATAGTTTTTTCCTAAAACCAAATTGTTTATTAGAGAGTAGGTTGTTTGTTTCTAAGTGGAGGATGATGGATTGGTTAATAACTGATTCCATGACTTTACAGGTGACGCAGCATAAAGAGATTGTTCATGATCGACTCAATGATTTCAAGATGTCCAGATCCTGTGGCTGCAAAACAAGCCCAAATCATTACCTTTAAACTACTGTGATTGATGGTTTGATTGAGATGTTTCTGCTTGTATGCTGTGTTTTCGCCAAAAAAGGGACTATGCATTATCCACTTTGGTCTCATTTGTCCAAAGGACAGTGTTCTAGAAGTCTTGTGATTTGTTCAGATGCAAACCTAAGCTATGCTGCCATGTTCCTTTTAGAGAGAAGATGCTTTCTCCTGGCAACCCTTCCAAACAAACCATAATTGTTCAGTCTTTTTCTAATTGTACTGTCATGAACATCAACATTTAACATGTTAGCTGAGGCCTGTAGAGTCTAAGATATAACTCTTGGATTTTTTGCAATTTCTCTGAACATTGCATGGTCTGACTTTGGGGTGAATTTGCCGGGACATCTACTCCTGGAAGAATGGCAACTGTTTTGAATGTTTTCTGCTTGTGAATAATTTTCATCACTGTAGAATAATGGGCTTTAAATTGTTAGGAAATGGCCTTGTAACCCTTTCCAGCTTGATGGGCAGTAACAATTTCTTTTCTGAGATCATTACTGATGTCTTTTCTCTTTGGTATTGTGTTAACACACACCTCAGTGCCAGATATCAGCAAACTCTTAAAACTTCAACTTTTATTGAGGTAGTTCACACTTGCTGATGATCAGTTTATCAAAGGCACTTGAATAGCAGCATCTGGCTGCTACTTAGCCTCTTCAGACCTATAAAAACAGTAAGCCTGTACTTACTTTTTCATGGCTTTTCCATTTTGGTTTCTTTTTCTAAAATAAATGTTGACATGGTATAATATGTCCTGTTGTTTACCTGAGGTTGTATTTATCTACTTTCAAGAACTGCTAAGGACCAGATGATTTTTACCGTGATCTGATATGTTAAAGCATAGAATTCAAAGAGGGTGTACTTACTTTTTTACATGACTGCATATTAAATTTAGCTACTTTATATTGTTTTTGCATTTGATTTTGTATATTTTATTCATTTATCAATAATTAAGTAACTGAGCGGCTTACAAATAAAAGCCCTACAACCATATAGAGACACAGGTAAATATAAGACACATAAGTAAAAACAAGTTTAAAAGGCAGAGGGAGTGTCCTTAACCCCTCCAAGTGTTGCATGTCCCTCTTAAGTCCCTATGCCAGTTGGCATACTTCCTGAATGCCAGCAGAGTAGGAACTGGAATAGAGCTGTCATTTATATGAAAGAAGGTTGGATACTAAGATAAATTTTAAAAAGATATCATAAACATCCTGCAGCAGTATGTATAACTATAAGCGTAACCATATCTTTTAGAGCAATTGCTGTAAGATTACAAATTGGAATTATCAGCTAAGGATAGTTGTTTCACTATATTTTCTCTTTGGCCCTTGAGTTGAAAACAGATTCAACAGCCAACCATCAACACACCCCAGTCAACACCTAAAAAGCCATTTACAATAGGCACTATAAATATCACACACAGACCAACACACTCTGAACTTCACTCAAAGGGAGAAGATGAAAAAAAAATTAGATTATTTTGCCTGTGTTTCTCCCTTCTCTCCTCCTCATATGTTAATCACCCTCATTAAGTTAAGTCCATTCCAACCCCACACTGTCATCAAATAGCAATTTAGATTTGATTTGAAAGGGTTTCAAAGAAGTGTGAGATGTTCAGATATAATTGTACTTCTGCATCTACTGTTAGGCTAGGCCTTTTTTTAGTTTAGCTAACACTCTCTTTCCAATTCTGTGGTTTAGGACCTTAAGAAAAATCTCTAGTTTGATCTACAGTGAAACTTGCTCCAGGCACTGGTAACTTCTATGGACACAGAATTTCTCCTGCTTCCATGTTGAACAGGTGCAGGCCTCTTACTGTAGCTCCCTGTAGGGCATAATTTGCCTTAAAAAATAAACAACAACAAAGAAAACAAGAATTTTTAATCTGAGGTTTGATTGATTCTCTCAGTGTGTATCTTTGTATTTGTGATGTTCTTGAATGGAACATCATTCCAATTCAGAATACGAAAGTCTTTCTTTGCCAAATGTGTTGGACTTTATTGCCCTTCATCTCAAATGCCATGATGGCTGTCACTGAGGGGAGTTATAGTCAAGACATCTGGACCAACTGCTTATGAGAAGGATTTGTTAAGAATATTACATTCTCCTCCATGCTGCTGTGAGAGCCCAGGATGGGTATGACTCCTCCTGATGACATCATCAAACTGGGTCCGTTTAGTATAAAAGTAGCAGCCTATAGGAGAAACCCCCCAGCTTTGACTCAGCTTCTTTCGATGACCATAAGTTGGTGTCTCTAAAAGCAGTTTAGTTAGCAGCAAAAGTGAAAGCTATCTTCATCATTGGCATAGCTGTGCCTTCAGGAGAGTGGGGCTCTACTCTCCTGCAATGCCGAGGATTCGATGTTTTCTTCAACTGAGGGAGACTGTAAGTAGGTAGTAACCCTTGATCCTCCTCCACAGTCTTCCCTCAGTGATTTCAGCCGCCACGATCATAAAGATCGCATAGGTGATAACAGCGCCTCTCAGCTGATCGTAAATTTTTACTTTATTGCCGATTTCACCGTCTGGGGCTGTTTACAGCCTAAGAAGCGATTTAACCCCTGCGTAGCCTGTAGCTCTTGCAAGCGGCCAATTTGGAGGCTTCTTCTTCAACCGCACGTGGCGAGCAGCCATTTTGAAAGCTTCAATGGCATCATCCCCCAAAGGCCAGCTTCTACTATTCATAAGCTCCTATTCAGGCTACTGCATAGAAAACACATAGTGAGGATCGCTTCCAGCACCTTTGTGTCTGTTTATGCATACTGTGGATCAAGACAAGGCCCACACAGAGCCTTCAGGCCTGATCTCTCAAGGCCCCCAAGCTGGCAAAAGAAAGAGAAGGAGACAACGCTCCCAGTCTGTTCAAAGGGAGGTGGCGGCCAAGATTAGGGCCAAAGCTTTGGGCCCTAAGAAAACATCCCAGGCCGAATTAAAGGCAGAGAAATGAAGGCATGCAGCCTTAGGAAGGCAGTTCAACAAAACTATTGAGCAAATGAAGGGTCAACTACAACAGGCTTCCCAACAAGCCAATCCTCTAGTTGTTCAGCCAGCTACTTCTAGGGAGAGGGAAGATACCTCAGCTCCTCTTAGCCACCTCCAATCCTGGTCCCCAGAGCGACCTGAAATCCAACCAGGACCTCAAGACTTGAGCAGGTCAGGTCCCAACTTCGCCCAGACTCCTTGGGATCTTTCTTCTTCATCTATCCCATCCGTGGCCCAAAGCAGCTCTCGATCAAGACCAGAGGCCACTTTTACTCCAAGAGCAGCAGGTCTTCGGCCTCTGGATCCTCCATTGAGTGGCAGATCTTCTGACATAAATGAAGTAGTCTCCTTAGCCATCAGACAGGGTCTGGCAGAAGGGCTTCAACACATCTTCAGGCCTTCAGACAGACTTCAGCCTTCCTTCCCGGCTTTTCCTCTAGTGCATATTCCCCAAAGAGGAATCTACCTCTCCGTGTAGAACAAAGGGCCCATCTTACCTATGTGGAAGGAGTGGACCTCACTCAGGGAGAGTATGAGGAATCATCTGAGTGCAGCCCCTCCCCTGATTCTGATCTGGAAGAGGGAGAAATCTGGGACCCCAACCTCTTGGAGGAAGAGGAAAATCTGAGGCCTGATCAGCCTCCTTTGGCTTCTGTATTCAAATCTGCTTTATTCAAACCTCTCCTACACAAGGCACTGGTAACAGCCCAGTTGTTACCTCTGAGCATCAAGTGGTACAATCAGGGCATGGGGATTCCCTCTTCTCCAAACCCATTGTTCATTGGGAGGTCCTTCCTTTCCCCATTTTCTTTCTTAGTCAAGGAACAATTTGCCTTTCCCACTGCAGGCCCCCGGCCATCGTCCGAAGATAGGTGGTTCTACAATCTGGGTCCTTCCTTAGCTATGGCTCTGGCAGTTCCCCCAGTAGACGCCCCAGTTGTGGCCTCCTTCTCCTCAAGCACTCCAACTGAGCCTGAGGACATACTAAAGGCAGAGGATAAACACTGAAGTGTAACCATCAAACCTCGGTTGAGCCATCTGGGCCTTGATTGCTGCATCATTTTTTACAAGGTCTTCCATCCACTGGCTACGCCAACTTCAAGGCCGCATACCTCCATCAGACTGTAGGTTGCATCAAGACCTCAATAAGATCATAGCAGTAGCAGAGTTCTCGGTGGATGCTACCTTCAATGCCACCAAGTTCTCTTCCAGAGCCATGGCATCATCAGTGGCAGCTAGGAGACTGCTATGGCTACGAAATTGGCAAGCGGAGCCTCGCCAAAAGTGGAAACTAGCTTCTGCACCATGTACCAGTGAGAGGCTGTTTGGAGATGCCCTTGACTCATTTGTTGTTGAAACAAAAGACAAAAGGAAAGTCCTTTCATCAACAGGAAAGAGGGCAGACTTCCCCCCCTACCCCATACCGGTCTTCCTCATTCAGGCCCGAAAACGCTTCTTCTCCAGACCTCAGAGTGCGTATTCTCAGCGTCCAAATCAACACCATGAGGCTACCAGCAGACAACAAGCTGCTGGTAAATGGCCCTTTCGTGGGGGAGGGGGTCGCTCCTTCCTTCGCTCTAAATAATCTCTCGTTCTCCCCTTCCATTGGAAGTCGTTTGGCCTCCTTTGCTTCCAAATGGGAAGAGTCAACGACAGACGCCTGGGTACTCAATACAGTAAGGTTGGGGTTACAATTAGAATTTCTATCACCACACCCAGAAAAATATCTACTCTGCCCCGTTTCCCAGGACAGTTCACGAAGGGCACTTATGGAATTGGCCATTAGTCATATAAGGGCCATTCAACCAATCCCTGAATTACAACGTGGACGTGGGCTTTATTCTCAGCTTTTCGTGGTCCCTAAGGCCTCGGGGGGGGGTGGCGAGCCATTCTCGACCTAAAATTTCTGAATGGGTTTATCACATACAGGCGCTTCAAAATGCAGACTCTGCATTCTATTCTGGAGAGCATTCGGGAGAGCGATCTCCTCTGTTCCATGATCTTCCGAAGGCTTACCTCCACATTCTCATCTGGCCTCATCATCACCAGTTTCTCTGTTTCTGTTACCAGAATTCCCACTTCCAGTATCGGGCCTTTTCGGGCTCTCGTCTGCTCCAAAAGCCTTCACAAAGTTACTGGCAGCATTGGTGGCTTCGCTCCGGTCTGTTCCAGTGAGGATCCAATGCTACTTGGATGACATCTTGATCCTGTCGTCCTCCACCCACTCTGCCCATCAAGATCTTCAAACCACTCTCCATTGCCTCCAGTACCACAGTTTTTCCATCAACTCCAAGAAAAGCCATCTCTTGACAAAGGTCTGGCTTGTAACACTTTACGCTGTCAAGTAGCGGCTCTTGCTTCAGTCATCTCCTGGGATTCCTTCCCTTCCTTGTCCCATCATCCTTCAGTTCAGAAATTCTTAAAAGGGGCTTCCAATCTCTGCCCTCCTGTGGTTCACAGGTTTCCATCCTGGGACCTTCACAAGGTCCTCCAGGCCCTAACAGATCCTCTCTTCGAACCCCTCAGAAAGGTGTCCCTTCAATTCTTGACCTTCAAGGTGGTTTTCTTAATAGCCATCACTTCAGCTAGAAGGGTGCCACAGTTGGCTGCTCTATCTATATGGCAGGACCTCTGCACTTTTCACGACAATAGAGTTCTTCTTCGTTTAGACCCTACCTTTGTACCCAAAATAAATTCGGTATTCCACAAATCCCAAGACATGATTCCTGATTTTTGTTCCTGTCCACACCATGCCTTAGAGCGCAAGTGGCACACCTTAGATGTTAGAAGGGCTCTTACAATTTATATCAAATGCACTTCAACATTTAGGAAGTTGTTTGTATCCTTTTCCCCTTCCCACTGGGGGAACAAGGCCTCTCCTGCCACTTTAAGTAGACCTTGCATCGCACAGGCTTACAAAGCCAAAGCTCTGCCAGTATCACATGGCTTGATAGCACACTCCACTAGAAGTGCTGCAGCTTCAGCTGCCTGGGCCACCCAAGCACCCCTAGAGGAGATTTGCAGAGCGGCTACATGGACATCCCAGTCTCCGTTCATCAGACACTGCCGCCTGGATTTCTACACCTCCACAAGTGCGGCTTTTGGCGGACAGGTTCTTCAGTGAGTGGTGCCTACTTCAGAGTGAGAGACTGGACGAGGACCCTCCCGAGGACATGAAGGCTTTGGTATGTTCCATCCTGGGCTCTCACAGCAGCATGGAGGAGAATGGGCATTGGTAAATTTACCTGAGAACGCCCTTTCTATCTATGCTGCTAGAGAGCCCAGCCCCTCCCTTGTTGCGTCTGGATTGTGGTGAGGTATGTTATGGTTCACAATTCTGTTTTGGCTTTCAGAGACACTCACTAAAGTCTGTCAAGTATCTTTGCCAAAACTGGGGGGTCTCTCCCACAGGCTGCTACTTTTATACTAGATGGACCCAGCTTGATGATGTCATCAGGAGGAGTCATACTCATCCTGGGCTCTCTAGCAGCATAGATAGAAAGGGCGTTCTCAGGTAAATTTACCAACGCCCATTTTTTTCTTTTTAATGTATGTGTTTATTGCTAAAAGTTTGAAATGCAAAGAAAGTAGAAAAAGCAAGATGACACAAAAAGGCTGCTAAATTTGAATTGAAAATGTAATTGAAAAGAGTGAAAAGTACATTACTTTTTATGATATATTCTCTGTTTCTTGTATATCTGTATCCCCAACCAAAAGTCACTGTTTAGATATTTAAACTTTGTACTAGGAATTATTGGTTTCTTATTTGACTGAGATACAGAAGTTCCTGCTTGAGAATATTATATCTTCTGTGTGTGATATTGCTATTTATGGATTGGAGGAGGGGACTGCCTAGGAACCGTTAAGTTGATCGAGTGAAAGATTAAAAATTCCTATTCAACAAATCTATTGAATCTTTTATCCAATAAACAAAAAAAGCAGTACAAGGTTTTATGTACATTGAAGTTGCAATTTTCAGGCCTTTTATATTGAAAATTATAGCTATATTAGTTCATTTAAAAAACACAAAATTACACTGCACTTCCTTAATGACATTAGGAAGATAAGCATTTAATCCAGGAGTGATTGCTTCTGCATATTTTACAGACGTTTTAGCTATGACTTTTTAAATGATTTTGGTACAGCTTAAACAACAAAGTTTTAGGGATGACTAGAAAACCCGTAATGCTTTGGATCATTATTTCAAGAATATTTCCTTACCTAAGCAGAGAATTACAACAGATAGGCAAAAATCAATGGGAGTGGGACAATTCCAACTTCTGGTTGGCTTCCCCATTGAGTTTCCTTGTGGGAAGCTGGCAGTAAGTGGCAGAAATCTTCCTTCCTTCCTTCCTTCCTTCCTTCCTTCCTTCCTTCCTTCCTTCCTTCCTTCCTTCCTTCCTTCCTTCCTTCCTTCCTTCCTTCCTTCCTTCCTTCCTTCCTTCCTTCCTTCCTTCCTTCCTTCCTTCCTTCCTTCCTTCCTTCCCCAGCTTGAACAAGATGAGTCAATTTATTATGGAAAAATCAGGCAAATGCATCAAATGACTTAACTTTCACTATTTCTTCTAAATAGTCAAAATTTGATAATACCCTACATGGTATGTCCATGAAGTCAGTAAGTTTTGCCTCGACACAAGTTCTGTATTTCATTTTTAGAAATCTCTTCCTGGCAGCTTTTTCTAGAAAGTCCTCCTGTCAAGCCTGTAGCTGCTCATAAGAGAGGATTGGTATATGTAAAATGTCTAAGGAATTTGGTTCCTCACAGTTGTAAGTAAGACCATTTACTACATGTTATCAAACACAACAAATGGTTAAAATAGGGAAGGCCCTATCAAATCCAGCACCAGTTAATAGTGGTGTCCCCCAAGGAGTGACTTAGGACCCATACTTTTTCTGCTTGACATCGGTGACCTATGTGACAACATTAAAAGCAGCCGTGTTCGCCGATGACATAAAATTATTTAACACCACTGACAACACTGCTGCCCTGCAAAGCGACCCTGACTATGTGTCAGAATGGTTGTGCAATTGGCAACTCCAAATTTCAACTAACAAATACTCTGTCCTACACATTGGCAATAAAAATCAGAACACCAAATACAAGTTAGGCAGAAGCGATCTCATAGACGATCCTCACTCTGTCAACAACCTAGGAGTACTTCTCTCAAACAATCTAAGCCACAGTGATCACTGTAACAGCATTGCCAAAAGGGCCTTAAGAATTGTTAACCTTATTTTGCGAAGCTTCTTCTCCGTCAACATTGAACTGTTAACTAAGGCATACAAAACCTTTGCCAGACCAATTCTCGAATACATCTTGTCTACCTGGAACCCACACTATATATTGGACATTAACACAATTGAGCGGGTTCAGAGGTGTTTCTCGAGAAAAGTACTCCACTCACAATAGAATTCCCTATACCTCCGGGCTCAAAATTCTGGGCTTGGACAATCTGGAACTGCGCCGCCTGTGGTCTAATCTAAGCATAGTTCACAAAATAGTCTGCTGTAACATCAACTACTTCTTCAGCTTCAATCACAATAATACATGGGCAAACAACCGATACAAACTCAAGGTAAACTGCTCCAAACTCGATTGCAGAAAATACAACTTCAGCAACAGAGTGGTCAATACCTAGAACGCCCTACTAAACTATTGTTACAGGCTCAATCCCTCACAGCTTCAACCTCAAACTGTCTATTGTGGACCTCACCCCATTCTTAAGAAGTCCTTAAAGGAGGCGTGCATAAGCGTGCTACCACCCGTCTTTCTGTCCCCATTTACCTGTATGTATTTCCTTTGTTCTTGTTTATGTTCATACTTGTTATCTTGTACATGTTTGACAAACAAACAAATAAATAAAAATAAATAAATAAATAAAAGATCCTCCTCTGGACTATCAGCAAATCATATCTATTTAATGCATCTGCAGGATATGATTGAGTAATAATTCTTGCAGTCGTTGTTTAAGTTTTCATTTTCACTTTTTTTTTTAATTTAAAATTTAAAAAAAAAATCATCTTTTTTTTTGTTTCTTCAGAGGTTTGAGGAATACCTATATGTCAGAATTCTTTATTTTTCTTGGTCATTCCTTCCTCTTTTCCATGCTATAATCTCCTCTTTATGCATAGGACCCAGTAATTTAAAAAGATGGTAAGATAAAAATAGAAATACAGTGCACTCTGATCACTAGGTGCTTTTACTTCACCATTTTGGTTTCCTCTGATTTCTTAAAGGTGTCTAAGTGTTAATAGAATAGAATAGAATAGAGAATAGAATAGAATAGAATAGAATAGAATAGAATAGAATAGAATAGAATAGAATTCTTTATTGGCCAAGTGTGATTGGACGCACAAGGAATTTGTCTTGGTGTAAATACTCTCAGTATACATAAAGAAAAGGTACATTCATTAAGAATCAAGAATCATAACGTACATCACTTAATGATAGTCATAGGGTACAATCAATAATCAAATCATACTAGGAAACAGTAAAGTGGGAGGGGATGGGTGATAAGGAGAGATGAGAAGATTAACAGTAATAGTTGTGTACACTTTATAAATAGTTGAACAGTATTGAGGGAATTATTTGTTTAGCAGAGTGATAGCTTCCAGGAAAAAACTGTTCTTGTGTCTAGTTGTTCTGGTGTAGTGCTCTATAGTGTCATTTTGAGGGAAGGAGTTGAAACAGTTGATGTCTGGGATGTGAGGGGTCTGTAAATATTTTCACAGCCCTCTTTTTGACTCGTGCAGTATACAGGTCCTCAATTGAAGGCAGGTGGGTAGTAATTGTTTTTTCTGCAGTCCTAATTATCCTCTGAAGTCTGTGTCTGTCCTGTTGGGTTGCAGAACCAAACCAGACAGTTATAGAGATGCAGATGATAGACCTAATAATTCCTCGGTAGAACTGTATCAGCAGCTCCTTGGGCATTTTGAGCTTTCTGAGTTGGCGCAGAAAGAACTTCCTTTGTTGTGCTTTTTTGATGATGTTTTTGATGTTAGGTGTCCATTTAGGTCATGTGATATAGTAGAACCTAGAAATTGGAAGGTCTCTATTGTTGATACTGTGTTGTCTAGTATTGTAAGAGGTGGTAGTATAGGAGGGTTTCTTCTAAAGTCTACCACCATTTCTATGGTTTTGAGTGTGTTCAGTTCCAGATTATTCCGGTTACACCACGAGGCAAGTTGTATAACCTCCTGTCTGTATGCAGATTCATCATTGTCTCGAATGAGACCAATCTCTGTTGTGTCATCGGCAAACTTCAGTATTTTAACAGATGGATCATTTGAGATGCAGTCATTGGTATATAGGGAGAAGAGAAGTGGAGATAGCACACAGCCATATAAAGAATAAATGCCGGGAGTAGCATAAATCTTCAATATCTATTTTTCACCAATACTGGGCATAAAATTATCTTTATTCGGTTTTAGGAAAGTATAAAAAAATAGCTCATTTTTTTCCAGTAAAGAGATAATAGGATTTTTTCCCCTGAAGCTTTGTGACATTTGCTCTTATGTTAATAAGTTATACTCTAATTCAGTTAATTAAATTGGCTTTAGTTCTGAGAAGTATTGAAGTATATGTTTTTCTTTGACTCCTTATAAAAACATCACATCTCTAATAATCATATTGAAAATCTTGGGGCAAGAGGATGCCTTCAGATCAGTTTTTGATTCCTGGAGCTGCCCTTGTCGTTGCGATAAGTTTTTTCTGAAGTAGTTTGCCATTGCCTCTCCTTCCTAGGAGTGAGAGAATGTGACTGGTTCAAATTCACCCAGATGATTTCATGGCTAAGGGAAGACTAGAACTCACAGTCCCCCAGTTTCTAACATGGTGCTTTAACCAGTAAACCAAACTGGCTGTTTTTGAATATGTATGTTCATTAAATTCCTCAATAACATATTATTGAGAAAGACCAGCCATTTTATACTGAAATTGTTTTATTCATTTATAGTGAATAATACAATTAAGCTGACCTGTGGATAAATCAGGATTCTCTGTTGCATCAGAATTGTTTCTAGATGGGCAAATTGTGTCCTTGGATGTAACCTGCCCAGAATAATCAGGAAGTCAATTAACTTACAAATCTAATTAAATAAATGAATAATGAAGTAACCATTTTAAGAGAGCATAATGTAGTATGCTTCTAAGAAAATAATAAATAATAGTAATGAAGCATTTGTTAATGTTAGTTCAATGACAGTTCACCTGCCTATACAGCAGTAACCTAGGCAATAAAAATATAAAACCACAAAAAATCATTACATCTTGCCATTTTGAATAATTCTCATACTTCTAGGTTGAGCATTTAAGCAGCTGGTATCAACTGGATTTCACATTCTTTTCCATTCGGATCATTGTTTTCACTTTGAGATTGGGACTGAACTAATCTTTATGTTTAATTTTTATGATTTGTAAACTAACCTTTATGATTTAGGTGATTTCCACTAGACACTATACAAGAGGAGCATATTCCCACATTTTACTAGAATTTGTTGGGAAGGTTGTTGAACTGGTGGTAGTGAACCAATTTCACAGCTTTTTAGAGGAAGTGGATTGATCAGGTTCAGGTTTGGAGTCCTGGATTGGGATAGTGAACTCCTTCAAGATTGAACCTTTCAGTCGCTTTTTATACCATCAATCATGGTATCCTGTTGGACTGTATGCAGAGGTTGGAGATAACAGACAATGGCCTGTAATGGTCCTGCTCCTTCTTCAGTGGTTAGTTCCAATCTGTGACATGAAGAAGTAGTGATTGTCTAAGTGGCCCCTGAGTGAGTGTTATTGCTTGATGTCATCCAACGGGGTAATGTATCATGAGAATGCTGATGATATCTAGTTGTACATCACTGTTGTTGATGTTCTTTTCTGGTGCCTGAAAGCTACCTGGCCCTGGCTGGAAAAAACAGCTGAAGGTGAAGCCTATAAATCTGAGCTGCTGTGGGTATATTAGCATTTTCTGTTGCATTAGAATTGTTCATTGATGGTCAAGAACTTGAGAGTTTGTTCGGGTTGGTTTCCTGGTACAGTTTAAGGTGTTGGTTTTGACCTTTCAAGCCAATGGTGGGATTTAATTTTTTTTACTACTGGTTCTTTGGGCCTGGCTTGGTGAAGGATACTGTAAAATCTCCAGTCAGAGGTAGTAATTGCTGGTTCTCCGAACTACTCAAAATTTCCGCTACTGGTTCTCCAGAACTGGTCAGCATCTGCTGAATATCACCTGTTTCAAGTCCTTGATGACTTGCTGCCTAAGTGCAATGCAGTCTGCTCCAGCCTTTACTGGCTCTATCACTTAGATCAAGCAAAGAGAACTTATTACTGATCCCACATTTTTGGAAGGTCCAGGAGGCTAAAGTTAGAAGTGCTACATTTTTCCAGTGGAACCAATTCAGTGGATTGGCCTCCTAGTTTTAATTAGACTACCCCTCTTCATTGATGTTATAGAAGCTTTTAAAGATGGAATTACTCCAAATACTTTTCCTAATTTTATTATGCCATATTTACTTTTTTATTTGTTTTGTGTTTGAGTGGTGTTGCTATAACATTTTTATTGCTGTTATCAGTGAATGTTTTACTTGCTTTTTGTAACCAATCTCAGCTTTCAAAAGTCCCTAAATTGTGGCAGAGTAGAAATTTGGTTAATAAATGAATTATAAAATTTAAAAAAGAAAATGTATTAAATATTAATGCTGGAAATATACAAAGTAGAATTGTTTGAGTAATGTTGTTTGTTCTATTTATTCATTTGAAATTCCAAATTATGAAAATTTATATATGAATTATACCACTTGCATTGTCTCAACCAGGACATGTTTTATTGATTGTGTTTAATTTTAGCTCCATTTCATTTATATGTTACAGTTCCACTTAGCAGCCCTGGCATCTTTGAAAGGCGACATCGTTGATCTTAATAAGCGCTTACAGCAAACAGAACGAGAGAGAGATTTGTTGGAAAAGAAATTGGCAAAAGCCCAGGTTAGTCATTATTCAACTTACTAAAATGGCCTTGGCTCAATACCTGAAGCATTTAAACCAATCAAAATAATTGTTACATCAAAGACATCAAATGTGACTTTACACAGATGAACATAACAAAATCTATCAGAGTAGTTTTTTGATACTAAGGGCATTGGGGAACAAAATTGTGTTATTTTTCTAAACAAAAGAACATAATACATAATCAAGTTATTGCCCTATTCAAAGAGTTTGTACAGTTTATGAAAAACAACATTCCTGCAAATATGACCAAAATTTTTCAAACCAGTGGAAGTGGTACATTCAGTTCAATAGGGTATGCGTATTTATCAAGTTTCCCACCCATTGAAGCAAAATTTCTGTTTGTAGAAAAATTAATTAATTTATAAGCGCTTGAAAACAGTTACCAGGATTCAGCATGGATTTCTGAAAAATCCAAGTCTTTTGCAGAGTCTTGCTAGACCAGCTATGTTTTACTTTCTGGTATTAAGCTTTCTTAATAGATTGTGGCAATATGCATATACTCCTTTATTTTAGCAAAACATTTGATAAAAGGACAGAAAATATTTGATTAGCAGACTGGGTAAGACTGGACGAGATAATATGACAGGTTGATGCATACAATAACACTCAAAATTGCACTTGAAGAATATTCACTAATGACTATTTCATCATATTGGAATGATATTGGGTGTGATGCCACAAGACTGGATCTTGATCCTAGACTTTTAAAACAGTCTTCTAATGACAGGTAGAAGACAGAACAAATGTCAGATGATACAAAATAGAGTAGGACAGTTAATACCAAAGAAGACAGAAGTAAAATTCAAAACAATCATGAGAGATTAAAGAAATGGGCTGAAAAGTAACAATGAAGTCAGTAAAGATAAATACAAAATTCTTCACTTAGGAAACTAAATGAAGCCACAAGTAAAGGATGGGAATACCTGGCATGGTAATAACAGTTATGAAAAAAAAAGGTGAGTAGCAATGTGATGCATTGACAAAAAACAAAAGCCAAATGCAAAATTAGGCTGTATCGATAAGAATAAACAATAAACAATAAACTCCAGCAATTAGATAAAATTTTATTAGGATCAGGCAAAAAAAAATAAAACAAAATTTTTATAATTATTTATTAGAAGTCGAATTGGAAGAAGAAATTGTAAAAGGGAACATGATTGCCTGGAGTAGGAATGTAGGACGTAGTATCACCTTAACAGAATGGGAAAAGGTCTGGGGTAGAAACAATAAGATTACAAAATCGGTAGCATATAAAGAAAATGCCTATAAAATGTTTTATAGATGGCACCTTCCTCCTTCAAGATTAGCGAAGATGCACCCCAATATGAGTCCGAATTGCTGGAAATGCAAAAAAAAAGAGCGAACTTTTTTCCATATGTGGTGGTCTTGTACAGAAGCTCAAAAATATTGGCAGAAAATTAAAATTTGGCTGGAAGAAATGACAAAAGAACAGATAGAATACAAACCAAACTCCTTTTTGTTAGGGATCTTTGACAAATATCAAAAAAAGCAAAATACATAATAATAGACATTTTGACAGTGGCCAGATTAGCCTTTGCCCAATGTTGGAAGCAGCCTCAGGTTCCTTCAGAGGAAATGATCATTCAAAAAATCTCAAGTTGTGCAGAAATGGACAAATTAACTCTGGCACTAAAAAATAAAGACACCTCAATATACTACAATAGCTGGAACTGTTGGTACAAATGGATAGACCAAAGATAAATTTTACACTATAAGGCAAAAGAGGATAGGATAAACCCATAGCAGTGATATATAGATATATGTAAAGATTAGGTGTGTGTATATGGCATAAATTAAGGGTTAAAACAAAAGAGATCTTACAAACTGTTGAAGATGAGAATGTTTTTAATTGCTTTCTATTTTTTCTTTCTATTTTCTTCTCCTTTTCTTTTCTTTCATTTGTGTATGTGTTGTTAGTTTGTTTTAATTGTAAAATTAATACAATTTATTTATATAAAGAACAAATATTTCCTGTTACAGATTTAGGGTGGTACAAAATATTCAGAAAATACTCAGAGTGGTTGCTTGTGAAGAGCATTTTTTTTTCTTTAATGCTACAAAGATGTGAAGAAAACCAATTTTAACTTTCAGTTTCTTTTTAGGAATTGTTCATCCACTACCTATTTTTCTCTGAATTGATAATGTCAGACGCAAACAATCAGATCAGCACATAAAGGTTTCAGTTTATTGCTTTATTTCTCATGCCTATACATAGGAATCTTCTTAAACTAACAGTTTGCCCCTGGGTAAAACTAGATGGGGTTCAACAGCATTCAAGGGGGGGTTGACTTCATCGTCTTTTGACTACATAAAGACTTTAAACTAATTCCCTGCTTCACTCCTCCCCCTGCTAGTCTTCTCTCCTACAGATTCAACTTTGACTGCTTTCCCAGACTATATTAGAATAGGTAAACTTGACTAAAATACTTTATCAACTTGTTAATTTGAGAAACTAAAATTTGGCTCCACCTTTTTCATACCTTTCCTTGTTTTGTCATCACTGTATATTTAGGACTAACTTGCCATTTAAATTCTTCTTGTAAATGAACCTTGCAAAGTTCCTTCTTTCTTTTCCCATAACTTTTTTCTATATCTTGTAAATGGTTTTTACATCACTGCCACTTGATTTAGAGAGATCTTGGTTTCCTCCATTCCTCAGAACTAATGCCTGAGCTGCAGTCTTTGACTAGGTTTCTCTCTTGCCATCTGTGGGGATGATTTATTGTCCTACAGCAGAAACTTCTGACTGTTCTCAATTGGAATTTTATGTTGCAATTTCAGCCGAGTTCCTTTTTTTCCTCCAATGACAGCTTTTCTGCTGCTGAAGGCCATACTCTGTCTAATACAAGCAAACTGCAATTGTAATGTCCTGGCCTTGGCTCTTCCTCACTTGACAAACTTGCTCACAAAATTAAACAATCATTTCTTTTTCATGGGCTTCAATCTCTGCTAACTGGTTTATTAGCCAAAATCTACACTGAACATTGTTATGGACAAAGCTTGACTGCTGGGTTGAGTAACCCACTGTGCATTACAACTTGCTCCTACTTGCTACTTAAGTATTAAGACATACTTATTACTCCTTCCTCTATGTATTTTCCCCATAACAACAACCTGGTGAGGTGAGTTGGGCTGAGAGAATAACTGGCCCAAAGTCACCCAGCCAGCTTTCATACTTAAGATGGGACTAGAACTCACAGTCTCCTGGTTTCTAATCTATGGCTTTGTTTCAAGATATTGAAGACTATCTGGTAGCAATAATAGTGGAAGATCAAAAAAGAAATCTGCTCAGTATGAACAGGTTAATACATACACCAGAATTGTGTGTCCTTTGATTAGTATTAATATAATTTAATAACCACAATTATTACATTTGTGACATTTCTATGTACTTTGTTAGTCTACCTTGAATTCTCTGAGTAGTTTCCTAGTATGCAGTATATCTGTGGCATTGTGAGTACAAGGCATTGATTACTTCACACCTTTCAGTATGAAATCTGGGATTTTTTTCTATATCAAGCAGGACAGTAAGATCATCACATCACTAGATAATTATTCTTCGGAGATCAGATGTTAGGTATAATGATTAATTCTAAGGAGGTTTATAATATACCTACCGTATTTGCGGCGTATAAGACGACTTTTTGCCCTGAAAAACATGCCTCCAAGTGGGGGTCGTCTTATACGCCGGGAGGACTCCGACTCCCACTTCGAGCTTGAGTTGCAGCCGGGAGGAGGCTGGGGGGGTGTGTGTGTGTGTGTGTGTGTGTGTGTGTGTGTGTGGCGGGTGTCACTGCGCCACGCGCTGCTCAACCTTTCCCCCTCTTCCTTCCTTAGCAGTGTGGGGAGGAGAGGATTCGAAGATGAGCGACTCCAGATACTGGAAGACTTTTTGAATGAAAGTGTTACCTCCATTTTTTTTAAAGAGGGCCACTTGGGGAAAAAAAGATTCTAAGGAATTCCTTGTTTCTTGATTAAAGAGAAGGCATTGAATATACTGTTCCTTGGCAGCCTTTTCAGTGTCCGGTTTTAGTGTGTGTGTGTGTGAGAGAGAGAGAGAGATCAGCTGTATTGAGAAGAGAACGTTTCCTGTGTTCTCATTTTATTTACAACATATTTTATGCTTAATGGTAAGCAATGAAAAATATTTTTAAAACTCATTTCTAAACTCCATAGCTATTTGCATATTCTTGGTTCAAAATTGGATTAGCTCATTTCAAAATTGTCCAAAGCAGAAAAGTGCGTCAAAAAAAAAAAAAAAAGTGCAAAAGTGGAAGGTGTGTGGAAGAGGGGTAGTCTTATACGGCAGTATATAACAAACTCTATATTTTGAGTGGAAATGTTGGGGGTCCTTATCGCCAATACGCCCAGTCGTCTTATACGCCGGCAAAATACGGTACATTGGGAACAATTTTGTTTTGAGACTAAAGGAAACTTTTCAAAGAAGTTTTAATTCAGAAGGAAGAACACTAGAGGCATATTCTGCACCTCCTCTTTTCAGTGCCTATACTGAAAAATATTTGATAAAATTAAGAACTTCACTTTGATTGTCAATAAATAATGTATAATTTAAGATATACAGATGGTACAATGCTCCTAATGGAATAGAAGAGGAACTAAAGAGCCTGAGACTAGTGAAAAGTGTAGGTTACATTTTAATACAAAAATCCCAAAAGTGAAAATATAAAATAAAAACAATCAATTATACCTTTCTTTAACAAGACAAAAAAATTGACAATTTTGGAAACTTAAACTTAGAAGATGATTTTAAAAAACTGGTGTTGTAAAGAAGCAAATAAAAATTGCCAGGAATGCTGTTTTTGAAATTAAAAATATTCTAATCTCAAGGAAAATAGATTTAAGATGAAGAATTAGAATGATCAAAAGCCTTATTTGGTCAATCCTCCTTTATAATTGTGAAATATGGAGAACGTCCAAGGAGACTAAGAACAGTCTGAAGGCCACTGAAATATGGTTTTAAGAAGAATCTTGAGAATCCCTTTGAGTAACAAAATATTAAAGTCCTATAGGTGCCAGAGGGGGGGAAAGATTCATAATGACCATCAATTAAAGAAAACTTAAATAATTCAGTCATAGAGACATCTCTATATAATGTACTTGGTTAGAAGGAACAATAGAAAAGAAGATATCACAAAGCAGCACCTACAATAACCATGTACATAACTGGATTTCTCTAAATTATGAAGAATTGCAAGAGTAGCATAGAGGGGATGTGGTCATCCACATCATGGAAGGAGAAGACACTTTAACTACATTAAACATATTAATACACAGATACTCTTTAATAAAAGATTGTTAATTAAAGAAAAAAACATTTAATAATCTTCAATATACTAGTAATATGCATTTCAATATTTTTAAGATTTGTAGTACTATCATTAAAAAATAGCTGGTCTGTGCTGTGAATGTAACAGATAATCCGAGTTGGAAGGGACCTTGTAGATCATCTAGTCCAACCCCCTGCCCAAGCAGGAGACTCTTCACCATTTCTGACAGATGGGAGTCCAATCTCTTCTTAAAAGTCTCAAGTGATAGCGCTCCCACAACCTCCGAGGTCAAGCTTTTCCATTGGTTGATTGTTCTCACTGTCAGAAAGTTTATCATTTCCAGGTTATTTTATTAAATAACTAAAGTTTTCTAAATTCTGATTATTTCCAAGTATTAAAAATAATTGCTCAATTAAAATATTATATTGTGAAATTTGTGTCTGAAATATTTGCTGCTGTGTTAAAAGACTGAGAAAGTAGCATGGAGTAACTTCTTTAAATGATTTAGGTTGACAGTTCCATAAAGAAACATGAATTGTTTTCCAGTGAAGTTAATGGGTAGTTACAGTATGTCATGGATTGCACAGTTACCTAGCTTAGATCTCTTGTCTAGTTTTCAGGCACTGGTTGTTTTACCATAAAATAATAAAATATGTTTTTTGCATTCAGTTAAACCCAACAGATATGTGAAGATTATTCCCATATCAGGATTATTAATCATTATCATCCACCCACTGTCATTAAAGCATGACCCAAACTACTCTAAAGTGGAAAAGGTTTTGCATCAGTTTTGTTCCTACTTCCTGCTTTGCTCCTACTCTAAATGAATTAACTGGAAAACTTAGCCTCCTCTTTTCTTCAACATGACACACCTTGTAAACTATAATGAATAATTTGATTGATACATTGAGTAATATAATGATCCAGTCTTCCTGTGGATTCATCACTTAAAATTTAAATTGTCTCATAATTAACTGAGTCTACAGAGGTACGGTCTTTCGTTGTAATGAAGCTACAGTATGTTACTATAAGGTTTTATATCTAAAATGAGAGAACCCATTAAGTTGTTGTATCATTATCCTAAAACTGATAGGCTTTTCATTCTGAATTCTGTGATTCATATATAAAACTTTTTGTATAAGTTGCCATCAGGAATGTTCCAAATCTATGGTTTTGGTAGGAGTTTTCCTCTTCTTTAATATTAGGTTTGAACCAAAAATAATTTCAGTGTGGTCTATCTCACCAGGCAGGACACTTCTTTTTAGCAAGCACACTGAACAGATTGGCCTCTTTTCTTTATAGTGAGAATGACATTCAGATATCATTGCCATCTTTTTTTTGCAGATTCAAACCATCCAGAAGTCAATCTTTTTACAACTTACTGGAACAGTAAATGCACATGATATTGTAGCAGGGTGTAGTTTGGAACCAGTACTGTACAGAAAGAGTAAAGTGTGATCCAAAAGTTCTGAAAATTGTAGTTCAACAGCATTTTAAGGTTTATAGTTTCAGTTACCTACTATAAATTATACTATAAATTATATTGTGGTGATGAGAATACATTATCCCTGTGCTGTGACTATGCACAATGGATTAACTTTGTTTTATTTAGTTAATTCATTTGTATGGCAACCCAAATCAAACTATATGATTCTGGGTGGTATACAAAAATCATTAAATAAAAATAAAAATAACAGATACCACAAAAGCAAACTAAAACAATTAAATGGCAATCAGAAATAAAATATATTGTATCTGACCAGCTGGGAACTTTCCTCATTTTGACCCAGGAGCCTGGGGACAGAGCAGGGTTTTAAATACCTTCCTAAACTTCATTTGGTGCTTTTTTATTTTTCAAAGACAAATAATTTCACAAAAGAATGAGATTCACACAAAAAACAGTATTATTACAGCTTATACTAATCCTTGATGGATTTTTTTTGTTAACCAGTTTAACTAAACCTAATTATCAGTTTTATATGTTTAGGAAGATGATAGGTTGCAAAACAACATCTTGCCTCATGTTCCATATTGCTTCCATGTGACCTCTAAATGTTTTTTTACACTGTTTAGTGTGAGCAATCTCACCTAATGAGAGAGCATGAAGATGTGCAAGAGCGTACAACGCTTCGTTATGAGGAACGGATCACAGAGCTTCATAGCATTATTGCAGAGCTAAATAAGAAAATAGATCGACTGCAAGGAACTACTATAAGGTACAATGATAAATGTATTTATTAACAAGATACTACTGTGAACATACTTATTGGGTTTCATGAAAGCAGTTTCTCTTTCTAAATATACATTCTTCCAGACTTTAGATTATAACATCAGTGACTGAATTCTGTATTCTGCTTCCTCTGTTCATTTCATAAAACCTCTTGCCCAATATTCAAATCATTTCTGAATATCTTTAAGTATAGCTGCAAGCCACCTATAAGTGTTGGTCATTCTATCCAAGTCCTTAGCGTTTAATACATATCAAATAAGACAGAATTAAAAGTTCATTTTTTAAAACGCTTAAGCTTAACTATTTATAATAGGAATAAGAAACCTGAGGCATTGACACTCTGTCAACAATCTTCTGGTCATTGGAGAAGATTATATTATTAATAACAGGAAATGAACTTCTTGTTGGCAATAACCAGGAAGATTGAGAATCTGTAACACTCATTCCAGTAATTTCCATGCCAATGCTGGAGAAGAGGTTGCATGAGGGTTTATAGAGAAAACTCTACTCCATAGTAGATCAGGAGCCTTGTAATGATAGAGAAAAGGTATTTTACTCCTAACAAGATTGCATTTCCAAAAATCCATTATAAAGTTGTTGGTAAATTGGCAGTGCCCAGATTTTGCCAGAGAACATGATATTGTGCTTTGCTGATCACTTTTGGTATTAGATGATTCTTAATACATTTCTTTAGCTTCTTACATCTTCCAGAGCTGTCTATCTTTGAAACATTAAGGCATCACACACTCTTGACTATAAATGAGTATTATTTATGAGTAGTCCATATTAATTCTACCAACTACTCTAATTCATTACTTTTATACAAGAAAACTCTTTCGTGTTATATAGATTTGTTGTCCAAGTCATAAGCTTTTATCAATAGATGGTAAAACTACACGTACAGAGTATGCAAAATATATGGAGAGAAACATTTTAGTAAGGAATAGTTTTTTTATTCAGTATCATCTATGTATGCAAGACTTTGCAAAGCAAAGTAAGATCCATACCAAATTATAACAATAAGCTCTCTTAATGCAGTTCCATTTGTTATTCTTTCTGATTCATTCAGTGGACTTATATGGCTGCCTATCTCATATTCACGACTATGGGCAGCTAACAAAATACAAAAACCTGATAAAAATATATGCAAATACTATAAAACCCATAGCAGCAGAAAAAATTATAAAGGCCCAATTGAACAATCAACATAATCAAACTGGGAGCCCATCTCTACAGTGCCCAGTTTCAAGCACAAAGTCATATATATCTTCAAAGGTCTTATGAAAGGCCAATAGGGAAGGGACCAACCTGGTGTCTGAAGGAATGATATTTCAGACGGTGGAGTGCCGTGACTGCAAATGTTTTTTTTCCTGGGCCCTGCCAGTTGCCTTTCACTCCTGCTGGGCTGAATGGCACAGGTAGAAATGATTTGATGACTTCAAAAATTAATGTAAGCAGAGAGTGTGCAATGCAATGTAATATATTTCTTCTCTAAGTAGTCTGACTTTCTTTAATGACAGGATAGATTTGGTTTTTAGTATTGTCAAAGATCTTTCAAATTTATTCAGCAAAGCATATATGAAGTCACACAACAATATGAGTTGGATAAGGCATTAACACTTGCTAATGCATCCGATGAAGGTGACATAATAATTAAAATGTCATGCCAATTATCATTTTGAATTGTCTTACAACAATGCAGTTGCTTACTCTCCAACTTCTTGGACAACATATTTTTAAAGAGGTGCAGTTATGTACAATTTAATACGAGATTTGAAAGATAAACTATCTAAAATAGCGCTGGTTTTTTTTAAAAAAAACACTTGTTACCAAAGGTTTGTGAAAAATTATCTGTAGCAAATTATATGATTTGTTCATAAACTGTTACAGCAAAAATCAGTATTTGAGTTATTGTGGCAGAGTGGCTTGGGAGTTGTAGTTACTGTAATGAAGTCAAATATATCATCATCTGCTTGGTATGCAACAAAATATATTGACTAAATTCCTGTGTTTTGGAATTTGAATACTTTTGGAGGAAACAATGAACTACAGCCAGAACGCTGTGACCAAGCTTCTATTGGGTAGGGTCCAGCCTCAGCTTCATGGGTTACCATGACTGATAAACATCATTGTTTCTGTGTCAAATTTAAAATGCATGGTTTAATATAAAAATCTCTTTAATACTTGGGAACTGCCTACTCCATTAGTATATCACTCCGGTCATCATTTGTGGAGTGCTCCCCAAGTAGAAGCCCAGCTGAAATCAACCATGGCCATTGGTACAAAGTATCTTTGCCCAAGGGCCATGTTAAAACATAGAGTATAATCAAAACTGAGTGATTTTTGAATTTAGCTGACCGGGCAAAGAATTAACTGATGAAGTAAGAATAGTTAGAATGTGTTTATAGGTTGTCACAGAAGAGAAGGTTGATCTTAGATTTTTCAGAGAGCATTATAAAAATTAATTGTAAAAAAAAGATCTTGGTTAACAAATAGTAAAAGATAAATTTGCCAATTACATCATTAATAAAAATACTAATATTCTTACATATTTGGTCAATGTTTAAAAATGTAATTCTTAATAAAAAAATTAATAACAAGTATACAGAAAACTATCATCTTGATTTCTAGTAAGGAAAAATATTAAATGGCAATTGTTGTGATAGACCAGGTTAACTTCCTGCTTATATGGCAAATGAAACTATAATGTTACCAAAGCAATAAAGGAAATAACAGATAATTAAGTTTTGTTATCTCCTTTTAAGTGATTTTAAAATTATAATCACCTATTGGATAACTGAACCAGTTATAGCTCAATGTATTTTCCTTGTACCTTTTTAAAAGGGCATCATATTGACATTCTTTCAAAATATTATAATAGTGGAAAGATACTTTAAATTATAATTCCCTTTCTAATGTTATGATTCAAAAGTTTTTAAAATTATGCAAAAAGACTTTTCCAGTTATATAGTGACCAGAAAGTTTTGTTATTGTTATTGTTTAATAAATATTTTAAGGCTCTGTTCAGTATCAGATGATAAGCTTCAGTTCTTATTATAGATTATTTTTGTGATGCCATTCATTCTGTATTTTTCTGCCAGAATAAGGTCAATATTAAGAATATCTCATGTGGCTGACTTAGGAAATTAGAAGCTAACACTGATGCTTTGATAGATATACCATGTGATTAATAATAACATTATATATTGTCACAAATTGTCCTTGCTTACAATTTATTCTCCTTGCATACATAATCCTTAACCTAATCAGCTCAAATATAGATGAGGAAATTAAAATCTCTTGGTTCATTAAGGATTCCCTATATAGTCATGGTCTTATGAATTTTTGAGCTGGGCTATATTGCTAAAGAAATTTGCCTATGATTAGATCCACATCCCTACTGAGATTAAAATGGGGAAGGGAAATTTGCAAATAATTCAGCTTTTTATAAGTTTTTAAGAGGTAACTGTGGAAGGATTTTTTAAAATGTGGAGTGATACAAGTTATAATAACTAGTATAGAGTATCTTAGAAATGTGAATAAGATCTAGGATTAAGTTGGGTCCTGTTCTTTGCATATGTACTAAGTTTTTTTGCCAGGGTTATGAAAATAGTTTACCATTTTTCCTTCTAGGATTTTTTTACATCATAGTGTACTTATGAATAATTTAAAGAAAGAGATGGCTAAGCATTGCATTGTTGAATCTTTAATATGCTATAAAGTTTGCATCAAAAGATCTAATACTTCTATTAAAAATATAGGCATTGATTATAATTCATTAATGCAAGCAAAGGAGTACTGACAATGTTCACCTTTTGAAATCATTATTTTCCTATTGAAAAATTGAGCTAAGGATAAATATCATTGCTGCTTGCTATTTTTTTTCTTTATTCTGTGTAAAGTGGTGTATTTTATATAATTCATCAAATAGATGTTAGTTCAAAATATTGTTATTTTTATAAGTAGTAGAGCTTTTGAGGGTAAAGCCTTGTTTTTCATTTAGCTTAACTAAAATAACATTTCTACATCCATTTATTGTGTTGTGGATTATATAATTTAGATCAGTTTATATTTGCCACTTTTCAAAGTATCTGAAATAATGACTTGAAACAAGCAAACTCTATTTGATCAACTCTTCTTAATTTTAGGAATGCTTAGCTAGCGAATGTAGAGGTGTTTAGCTTCTGCTTAGATCTTTATTGGTGTGTGACGTACGCTAAACACTGTCATTTAGAATTCTGTGAAAGACTATCTTGATAGAGATAATTATATGCTTTTATGCTGTATATTTATTTTACATTATAAATTTGCTAGTAGGAAGATTTCTTATTGTTTCTTAATTTTCTTCTAATGAAAAAAACAAAATTCTTTTTTTTTCTTTATACCCAAAAAAGATTTCCCTTTCTCCATATTCCTTAATATAAATTTATTAATTTTGCAAAATTGATTTGTTGCATAAGGGAACAAAGTCACCATTCAGATTACCAAAAGGACAGAAAAAATGGAGGATTGTTAATGTTCATATGAGAGAACTATCAGTGAAAAGGTTTAACACAAATATTAACATCTCTTTAATTATAACAACTCTTTTATTCACAGAGGATTTCATACCAGAGATTTCAAAGTATTGTGGCAGCACTGATTAACACAGAATGAAAGTTGGAAAAAAGCCAAATTTTAGATTGTGTTTGAAACCATGAGAGAATTACTGTGCACACACTCTGTTAGCATCCCAAATTAATTCCTTAGCAGAGGAGTGTACGGAGAGTGAAAGTTTGTGTAATTTGTATAATTCCTTGCATTTTGCTTAATGAGAAAAGCAAACTTATCTGATTTGTTATTAGAAGGATAAGTAATAACTCTAAGTTAAAATAGGGTTGTGATTTGATTGAAAGTCAACTATGACTAAATGAATAGCTAGAAAACTAGGTTTTGTAGAGAGAGTTTTGATTAACTCAGTATATTTCAAAATACTTCCATTATTATGTATACTTAATAGTTCTCAAAAATAAATTTAAAATGAATAGCACAGAAATTAGCTGCATCCAGAATGAAACATATTTATTATATTTATTTTTATGTATATATTTTTATGTGTTATCAATAGGAATAAAATACAAAACAGAAAAAAAATACATCTAACAGTAACAACAACAAAAAACAAAAAAAATGACCTAAACATCCATCATTAAACATATAAAAAATTCATCTTGGCTGGATGATGAAAATAAAAATTTAAAAAACCTGATAAATATATATTTCTTGAAACATCAGTGGTTATGCAGACTTTAAAATGTTGTCATTGGGACAATATTAGATCATTGAAAATTTTCTGTAATGATATCTTCTGAAAATATGACCTATCATTTAAGGTGGCATTTCTGATTTGAAAATATTAGCCTTCCTTCTCTAATTCTTCTGGAAGGAAGACTGTTAAAGTGTTTGATAATTATTTCAATTATCAATCACACTTTCAATTAAAATAGCAATAACACATGCATAAGGTGAACAACAAACTTATTGAAGTATCAAAATAAAATGCAAAGTTAAATAGCAATGGTATTGAAATATTAAAATGCAAAATTTAAAAACTCTGAGGAAAAAATGTCAGTCTTCTTAAAGAGAGGCTGATTCTAAAAATGTGTATTAAGAATACTGTTTCCTCGGATAGGTAATATTTTGAAAGAAAATGAGCAGTTATAATTTCTGTAACATGTTTGACTTGAAATGTTTACATATGCCATACTCTTGATAAATAGCCTTACACAAATAGTTTTCAGTATAGAGTCATACTGTTTGCTGTAATACAACTTTCCATAGCCTAGAGTCTTCCAGAATGTTGAACTTCACAATTCTTAGTCAGTATGACTAATACATCTAGAGCAGGGACCCCAACCTGTTAGGAATCGGACCACACAAATGGTGGGTTAATGTGCAAAGCTTTACCTGTGCATGTGTGGGAATGTAGGTTGCATGCAGAACCACCACCCTGCAGTCCATGCAAAAATTGATTTCTGTGAAACCAATCCCTAGTGCCAGAAAGAACACCAAAAATATCAAAAGTTGTAATACCTCAAATAAAACAGATGGTACAACACCTTTTTTGAAGAAAGTACTTACTGAATTCATATGTATTATTTAATTTTGTATATTTTAATATATGTGATATCTAGATGAGATGGGTTATTTATTTAATAAATAAAATATGCAAGAAGAAAAAAATGCACAGTATAAGGGGCTTGTTGGAAACTCAAGTTGTGTGCAATGAAGTCATACTTAACTCAAAAATACTAATATTAACATAAGGCTGGTTATTAGTCTGCATGTATTATAAGGAAAGGGAACATATTAAATTGAAATATGTTAAATTAGACAAATTTCTTTCAAAACTAAATTGATTTTGAAAAAGATATTCCTTAAATAGATTTTACAAAATGAAAATTAAAGAAGACTGATCAGTCTTTCCTTTAAATGAAGGGAATTACAGGTGTAAGGGATTGGCTGTACTGTGTTCAGCTATAACAAGTATGCAATGTTTGTTTTCACAAGAAAAAATCTAACATAACCTCCTAGTTTGAATTTAACTCAATTTGGCTAAATAGAATAAATTTGAGATTCATTGCATCTTGTGTGTTCAGTTTTAATATGGTGAAAAGCTCATAATTGCAGAGAATTGACTAAGCAAGCAAACAAATTATCCTTCTAACCAAAAAAGACATGTCTTCAACATCATGATAATTTTTTTTTTGCTTAAGGCTAATTTTTGTTGGAGTGTATTGTTCCCAGTAATTAACATATTCAAAGAGCATTAAACAATATTTCATTATCATGTATTTTAATTTGTATGCCAGTTACTGTGCTATAATAGAATTTAGTTCTCTTCTTTAATAGATATATAGCTTTGATCTCAACTTTAAACAAACCTCTGGCATGTTTGGAATATTTCTTGGTTCTGCTATTAAATAATACTTCTCATTTGAATTTAGTTTTGATAGTTTGAATAGTTATACGCATACATGAAGAGCAAGTAAGAATTTTATGTTTTCCTTTTATCATAAACAGTATTTGATCACAACTAATTGTTATCCTCCTAAAGGAAAGTCCTCCACCAATTAAATCTAGGCATCTTTGAAAGAATTATGTGGGCTTCCAAAGTCTTCCATTACTGCCTTAAATTATAGTTGAATACTTAAATATTTTCTTAGAAAGGAAAAGCACAATACAATCTATTTATATTGGAATGTATTAGTGAAATATTTGTAAATAATATTTGTAATATTTATAAATACAATACAACAGTATAAATTTCCTTATAAGGTATAAAATAATTACTTTTGCAGTTCTTTAAAGTACTGGAAGTCCTAGACTTACAACAGTTAATTTAGTGTTACAACGGCACTGAAAAAAGTGATTTGTGACTATTTTTCACACTTACAACCATTGCAGCATTCCCACTGTTGTGATCAAAATTCAGATACAACTGACAACTGACTGGCAACTGTCAAATTTATGACAGTTGCTGTATACCAGGGTCATGTTTTTTACAACATTCTGACAAGCAAAAGCAATGGGAAAGCCAGATTCACCTAACTGGGCTTACTAACTTAACAACTGCAATGATTCACTTAACAACTGTGGCAAGAAAAGTCATAAAATGGGGCAAAACCCACTTACAAATATTTTACTTAGCAACATAAATTTTGGGCTCAATTGTGGTCATAAGTCAAGGACTATTACCTGTATTAATTTTAGCATGCCTGAAGAGATATGCTACTGAAAGTTATTCCTAGCTATAGCCTTCTATGAAAGATTGATTTTTCCAACTTGGTATATTTTCTGTTCATTTATATACTGCCAATTAATGTTGTGAAATAGTGCATTTCTTAAAAGTAAAACACGCACACACTAGCAAAGCAATAATGTAAGAAAACTGTGAGAATTCCCTGAGAGTAGAATAGATAGAACTGGGTTAAAATTCCATTCAGCCATGAAGTGGAATTGCATAAGCTATATATTTCTCCCCATTTTTGTGCTATTCTGAAAACCTGGAGGTTTGTAAATGGTATACGAATAAAATAACAATTGAAAGCAGAATTTAAATAACTGAATCAACAGTACATAGCACTGAATGTACTATAGCTTTATTTTTAATACCTTCTGTGATTAATTTTGTAAGCTTTATGTTCCCTTCATTGACCATTGTATTAATGTCTTAGATCTTATAAACATCTTAGATATTATTGAATGTAATGTAGAATATCTATAAAAGTATTTTCGATCATTTAAAATTATTAAACTACATTTAATTATTCTGAATATTTTATGTTTCATTCCTCAGAGAAGAAGATGAATATTCTGAATTGCGATCAGAACTTAGTCAGAGTCAACATGAGGTCAATGATGATTCACATAGCATGGACCAAGATCAGACCTCTGCTTCCCTTCCAGAAAACCAGTCAACTATGGTCACAGCTGACATTGGTATTTTGAATATATTTATAGTTTTAAAAATGGATTAGTTTTAATAAAGTATATAGTGCCCTATTTCAATAAATACAAATATTATAATATAAAAAGCAAACCTTTTAAAATGAGAGGTAAACAACTGTAATCCAATTTTTTTCTAGCCTCTTTGAAAGAAAAAGTGACATCCACAGACATTGAAAGGAAAGTAAAAATATCAAACATTATTTTTTAATAATACAAGTTTTTAAAATACACATTAAACATAAGTACCCAGAAATAGATACAGAATATTAATTTCAGCAACAAGTTTGTACTTGAGGATTTAGTTGCAATAAAAAAATCAGAAATGACATTTGAGGTAATCCTTTTTTAAAATGTTTGCAAAGTGCTGAAGTAAATCATTTTCTTTTTTTAAACATTCTGAAATATATTAATTTAAATACAGCATTTTCTTCAATATTACATTAAATTATTAGGTTTTGAATATTTGACTTTTCTTCTTATGCAATTAACTTTGTAAATTCATAGATTGCTAGTACTATTAGATCAAATAACAAAGGAAATGAAAAGCTGTGTTCTTCCAAGACTTGTTGCTTTCTGAAAGCTGTGTAATTTTTATACAGATGGCAGGTTTCAAATAACATTTGGCTGAGCTGGGAAGTGTTAGGGACATTTGTTTGTGTCAGAATGATTCTAGTAGTAATGGTTTTTGTCAAGCTCCAGCAGGTTTTATGGTTCCATTGCCTGGGCCTATAGCCAATGTGCTGTGTAGAAATAACTTGTGACAGAAAGAGTCAGTATATTAAGCCACATTTTAAAAATTCTGGATTCTCATGTTTACTTCAGAGAGATAGCACATTTTCAATTCTAATAGCTACTGCAGTCATTTTGATGTCTTCTAAACCTACCAATAATTTATTGATAAGAATATGTTGTGTAGTGTATCTCTCAAATTTTCTTCAGTGGAAATCTGTGTTTCTTATGACATATAAATTGGTGCAGCTAAGAAGATGATTAAATTACTATTGTGCTAGCTATTGAAAAATATTTGAAAAGTATATGTTTCATTGGATCTACAAAATGTAGAAAAATTGCTGTGGCAAAAAATATCAGCATATAAAGGAACATTAAAACACTGTGATTGAAGATAATTTTATTCAAATCTACTCACCATTTACAAACTATAAATAGTTATTTTCCAAATATCTTTTGTATAAGAGTCATTCTGGATAGAAATACTGAATGTGAATATTTAAAATATTTGAAATGTTTTCTAAAATCACGTATGTATGTATACTGAAAGTTTAATTCTTTGTTTTTTAATCCCTATATTATAAAAATCCCTGTATTTCTATAATTCTTTCAGAGCAAAATAAAACCACAAAATAGAGTAAAGGGGTAACTGTTGATTGGCTGTTGGGTGACTGTTGCATATTTTTTTGATGTACCATCATAAAGCAAGAATGCTTATCATGGAAAATAATAGAGGTGCAATTACTGTAAGATCTTAAAACAAAAGCAAAATTTATGTGGGTATCATTTGTTGATAGTGTGCATAATTAATACTGATTGATTAATATACAGCTATATATGGCCTAGCAAATTTGGAGATGCATATTTAATGGAAAAGTTGCCTAGGGCAGTTTTGTAGATGTTTTTGTTTTAGATACATAAAGATATTATTTTAGATAATTCTGTTTGGGAAAATTTGCTAAGTTCAATTTTGAACAGGAAACAAATACTGTATTAGGCAGTAGCATGAACATGGAAAAAGTTGTTCTTTTAAGAAGCTGCCAGACTACTCTACATGTGATATCTGTTTCCCTTTGAATCTAGTATATCTTAATGTTGAGCCTATACCAGTTAGAAAGCAAATAGTATATTTGTTTTCATTTGTATGCCTTTTTTGTTCTACTTTTCTTATAACTTCACTTTTTTGTTGAAATTTTTGTAAAGCAAATATGCTTCTGTGTTGCTATAGGCAAAAAAAAAAAACATTAAGGACTAAAAAAAACCCTAATTGGGCGTATATTGTACATCCTATGCAGGGGTGGGATACAACAGGGTTAACTACTGGTTCGGGATGTACGAGCTTCCCTGCACACTGTGAGCCGCGCGCCTGTAAATCGTCACCAGCATGCTGTGTGCAGAGACGCAGCCTTTGAAACAGCCCTCTTTTCCTGCTTTTTTAACTGCAGCTGTGCCTCATTCGGCAGCTGAAGTTGAGAAATCAGGAAATAAAGATCAGGTAAGAGGGCGGGTGGGCAAAAACATCAGCAGACATAGAACCGGTTCTATGTCTGCTGCTACAGAGGTGGACAGAACCGGTAGAAACCCACCCCTGATCCTATGTAATCTGCTTTCTCTTCAAGATGTAGACCACTTTTGCTTTTAGTCTTATTTTCCTGGAGGAAAATTGCCTGAAGGCCACAATGTAAAATGTAAGAATGAGGAAGGCACTGTTTAGTAAAGTATGACAAAATGTATACAGATTATTTTGGTGGTTTGAAATATGGGAAGAATAACTCTGAGTTCTTGGTAACCCTTAAACTACAATTATTCTATATGATTGGAAAATAATTGCATCAATTCAGCAATTTCATTGCTGCATCTTTGTCTGAAACATGCTTAATTATAAAACAAACATGTAGTTAATGAAAACCATTATTTTAATTGTAAACAATAGCTTTCTCATAGGTATATTAAAGCTTTTATTTTATTGTAGTTTATCTTTTGCAAACAGAGTTCATAAGTATATCCCTGAGATGGTCAATCCACATTGACATTGATTTTCTTTGTGGCCTTTAAAACCAATTTTAAGGCTTATCTCCAGGGATTCTCAGAGGTTATGCAAGGTCTGTATTTTGCCTGTTTCTATTGTGTGCTCATCCTTTTATTGAAAACAGCTATATGCACTTTGTATTTTAAAGGAGTTTAAAAGGAGTAAATGTTAATTCTTCTCTTGTGTTTTCTTAGGACATCTTTATAAATTAATTACTCTGTATTGGCAAATAAAAGAAATATATTTTCTTCATGCATATCAAACAGTAAATTGTTGCGTAAATTATCATTCACATATGACATATGACATATAGATTTCTTTCCTCCCAATACTGTTGGAATGAATTCCTACAGTAATCACCTCTTACTGAATAGGTTGCTTATTGTGCTTATCATTTCAGTCTTTCTAGTTGCTTGAAATATCAACTCTTAAAGAATTGTAACATCTATGTGGAAATATTTCATGCAAGTGGGCTGATTTGTACAATAAGCCAAGTACAAATGTCACATCCTGTCATGTAAAACACTGTTATGGGAAAATTTTTATAAATTAGCCCTTAGAAAAAGCAATCATTTATCCCAATATAAACGTCAGAATCTTTGATATGTAATGTATTTCAGCTTCATCATTCTTATTTAGTACGTCAGTGGAGTTTCACAACAAAATATCTCAGAAAAGATGGGCAGATAAAGTTAGGACTCTTGCTTCTTTTTGTCCTCCCTTTCCACTACTGTAAATTCTTTTCTCCGTGGAGCTCAGTTCAGTGATAGAATTCTGTTTAACTTGCAGGTAGAGAAAATGCAATGACCATAGTTCAGATCTCAGTGTTTGTGTTGAGAATGTTTTCCTACCCTTGATCTCTTTGAAATCAACAAATTGTAATTGTATATTAAATGCATATTAAATATATATTAAATTTATTTAAGCATTAATTTTATAGCCGTATATTTCTCTTCTTTTGCATTATGTTTGTATAATTACCATATAATATCTATATTCTCTCCAATAGAAGAAAGATACATAGTTCAGAGTTGAACTTTGCAGTCCTTAGTACTCTTAAGCCTGGTTGTTTGCAGTTTCTTCGTTATCTAGTTAGGTAATATCATCAGTACTAGTGAATGTGGGGTTTCCTCCCTGTTGCTTGCCATTCCAATGTTTCCTCCTTCATAGTTCTCTAATTAGGATATTGTTTTCTCTTGATTTTTTTGTTTAGTGTTTATCCCTGCTTATGTGGGTGTTGGTTGCTGGGGTGGATATGTTCTGATCTTTTTGTTTCCTTCTTAGCTTTTTATTGTCTCTTTTGAATGGTGTGTACATTTCTGTTAGCGGCTGATTCAGGGGTGGGATAAGACAGGGTTAACTACCAGTTCAGGATTTACGAGGTTCAGTGATTTATGATGTGCTTCCCTGCATGCTGTGAGCGCCTGTAAATCGTCATCAGCACGCTGCATGCAGAGAAGCAGCCTTTGAAACAGCCCTCTTTTCCTGCTTTTTTAAGGGCAGCTGTGCCTTGTTTGGCAGCTGAAGTTGAAAAATCAGGAAATAAAGATCAGGTAAGAACCCAGGTGGGTGGGTGGGCAAAAACATCAGCAGACATAGAACCGGTTCTATATCTGCTGCTCTTCAGAGCTACCGGTTCTACAGAGTTGGACAGAACTGGTAGAAACCCATCCCTGGGCTGATTTGTCTGAATGAGAACCTTCCAGGAATTCCCTAATATTTTTGTATTTAGCTTGTTCTGTGATATTCAGAGTTTTCCATTGAAACTATGGTTGAGTTTGTCTATGTCTTATGAGATTAAGGAGTTTTCATTATGTCTTCTGATTTTTGGTTAGTATTCATGGATATTCTATGTTAATCTTCTGCCTGTCTGTCCTACATGGTGGCTGTATTTATTTTGTATACTATATACTGTAACATACAGCAGGACATGCTATTGTACAAAAACAGGAAACAAATCCCACATTCATTAGTACTGATGATGTTACCTAGTCAAGTAGTGAAACAAACAAACAACCAAGCTCAAGAGAGCATCAAATACTGCATACTGTGATTCTGCCAGTGGAATTATTTCATATCAGAATATATTAAGTATTATCTGTGTTAACAAAATTTATGTTTTGGGAACATTTTTAAAATTGATTTTTATTTAATTTTTACAAACAGTCCATCTTTCATGTTTTGAGAACATTTTTGTAATGCTTAGTTTGCTCATTGGAGTAGCCTACACTGATAGAAAATATAGCAATATGTACATATTGAGATTGAGGAATTTGAACTACTTTAATGAAAAACTATTAAGTTACAAGTTTGAATATTTTACAATATGAACATCTTTTTTATAAATTCATTGAAAGTAAAAACTTTTAGAAAAACTCATTAATATTTATCAATACCTAGCAATAGTTTCCTATATAACTAGGCTCTTCACTCAAGAAGCTTTTCCTGTTTAGTTCATAAATATGAAAATAAAAAAATTAATTTCAATTTCCAGATTAGGCAATAATCATTTACATTTTTATTCTCTTCCAGACTCAGGTTACTTTTCAATAGAATTACCCAGTAAATTCAGTAGGAATATATATATATAATATATTGCTTGCCTCTCACTTTGTTAATGTCACCTATAAAAGATAAGTATATTGTTGAATGCCATTAAGTTTATTCCTCACCACCACCATTATGTGGGTGGACTATACCAATTCATCTTCTGACCATTCAATTTAATAAACGTAATCAGGGATACAGTGCAAGCAGAAACAGAGATCATCTCACTTTCTTGAACAAATTGTAATGAGGATATAGTGCTCTGGTATTATAGATACAACTTATAAGGTGTTGTAAAACATAAGTGAGCCATGCTAAAGGTTGCTTAGAAGAATATAATTACATAACACTGAAGATTTCTGGTTTGCCTTATTTGTTGGCTTTAGTGATATTGTGTACATGTTTCACATTTTTGGCAAAGTGACCTTATCATTGAGGTCCCTAAGTTAATGGTTTTCTCGCGTTGTTGAAAATCAGACTCCCAACTTTTAGGCTGATTGGCTGGTCTCAAAAAATCTAAATAAAGCCAGATCTGATCCAATACTTGGATAGAAGATTATCAGGAAATCCCAGAGCTGAGACTAAAAAAAAAAAAAGCCAAAAGATAATGGCAACCAACCTCCATTTGTATTGTTCTGGAAAAAAAACCTACATTGATTTCCATTACACAGAAATTAAGCAATTGGAGCTTTAAGGAGGACTTAAAGAAGATTGTATTTGAGCCTTTTTTTTTTTTAGCTTAGTTGATCATTGGTAGGTTGCAAGATTAGGATGTTAGTATTTTCAAGGAAAATTTTGCATCTGTTGGTCAACATCCTTCTTCCATAATCCCATTAGAAAGATGAAGAGGTAGTCTCTTCTGCAATGCTAATCTGACGCCTTCTGTTTTATTTCAGATACCTGTAGTGACTTGAACTCTGAATTGCAGAGAGTGCTGACAGGACTGGAGAATGTTGTCTGTGGGAGAAAGAAGAGCAGCTGTAACTTGTCTGTGGCAGATGTCGACAGGCATATTGAACAGCTCACGACTGCCAGTGAACATTGTGACTTAGCCATTAAGGTGTGGTAACATTAATGTTAATCCTAACTGTTTATAGAATGCAATGTAATTGGTCCGCATGTACCATCATTGATTTGATAAAGAAGCATTTATTTATTTATTTATTTATTTATTTATTTATTTATTTATTTATTTATTTATTATTTATTTATTATTTATTTATTATTTATTTATTATTTATTTATTTATTTAACACATTTCTGTGGCTGCCCATTGCACACATAGGCGACTCCAGGTAACTTATAACATTTAAAAACCTACCAGATAAAACCTATAACCTTCACACACACACACACACACACACACACACACACACACAACACAATATGCCACTCATAGCAACAACGAAGCTAGGCGGAATCACATCCGATACCTGTACAGTCAGCACAGCCCCCCCCCCAAGGCGGTGTGCTATTTCCACTTCTCTTCTCCCTATATACCAATGACTACATCTCAAACGATCCATCTGTTAAAATACTGAAGTTTGCTGATGACACAACAGTGATTGGTCACATTTGAGACAATGATGAATCTGCATACAGACAGGAGGTTATACAACTTGCCTCGTGGTGAAACCGGAACAAACTGGAACTGAACACACTCAAAACCATAGAAATGGTGGTAGACTTTAGAAGAAACCCTCCTATACTACCACCTCTTACAATACTAGACAACACAGTATCAACAGTAGAGACCTTCCAATTTCTAGGTTCTACTATATCACATGACCTAAAATGGATACCTAACATCAAAAACATCATCAAAAAAGCACAACAAAGAATGTTCTTTCTGTGCCAACTCAGAAAGCTCAAACTGCCCAAGGAGCTGTTGATACAGTTCTACAGAGGAATTATTGAGTCTATCATCTGCATCTCTATAACTGTCTGGTTTGGTTCTGCAACCCAACAGGACAGACACAGACTTCAGAGGATAATTAGGACTGCAGAAAAAACAATTACTACCCACCTGCCTTCAATTGAGGGCCTGTATACTGCACGAGTCTAAAAGAGGGCTGTGAAAATATTTACAGACCCCTCACATCCCGGACATAAACTGTTTCAACTCCTTCCCTCAAAACGACGCTATAGAGCACTGCACACCAGAACTAGACACAAGAACAGTTTTTTCCTGGAAGCTATCGCTCTGCTAAACAAATAATTCCCTCAATACTGTTCAACTATTTATAAAGTGTACACTACTATTACTGTTAATCTTCTCACCGCTCCTTATCACCCATCCCCTCCCACTTGTGATTGTAGGACTATAACTTTGTTGCTTGTATCCTTATGATTTATATTGACTGTTTCCTAGTATGATTTGATTGTTGATTGTACCCTATGACTATCATTAAGTGTTGTACGTTATGATTCTTGATTCTTAATGAATGTACCTTTTCTTTATGTATACTGAGAGTATTTACACCAAGACAAATTCCTTGTGTGTCCAATCACACTTGGCCAATAAAGTATTCTATTCTATTCTATTCTATTCTATTCTATTTAGTCACTAATTGGCTTCATCTCCATTCATGGTCCCATGCCTGCTGACAAAGCCATGTTTTAGTGTCTTTTAGAAAAGCAACATGATGGGGAGTCTTGTTTATCATTATGCATTGATTTGGTCTGGGGTAGTGCAACCTCACCCATGACCAAAGATGGTCATTCTCTGAGAGCCAAAGAGGCCTAGCCCATAACCACTTCGTCTTGCCAGGATTCTGTTTTAGTCTGTTACTCCTCATCCAGACCTCAACACCCTTCAGGCACCAAGAGAGGGTGGTTGTACCATTGGTTAACTCACCATGGACAGAGATGCATGGCCAAACATAATCAGTATATTGATAATATCTTATCCCAAGGTAAAGGATGATCTCCCCCAGTGGTTTCATGTAGATGTTAAACAGGAACAGAGAAAGTACTGACCTTGATGGAACCCACAAAGCAAGGGTTCAGACCTCTTGCCCCAACAACATCAACTGAGAATGGTCCCAGAGACAGGAAGTGAACCAGCACAATGCAGTGTTCCCCCATCCCAACCCCTAGAGCCATTTCAGATGGATATCACGGTCAGTGTTATAAAGTCAAGTAGAGCAAGAACAGATCAATACCCCAGTCTCACTCCCATTAGAGATCATTAAAAAGAGCCCCCAGAGCTGTTTCTGTCGCATATCATGGCCTGATATGCACCTTATTTTTCTATGTGCTGTATTTCTTGTTCAAAGAGGTAAATGCTATTGTGTAAAAATTGTTTATTTATTCCAAAAGGATTTTGTTTTTATTTGTTTTCATACTTCAGAAATGAAGTTCATTCATGCATCCAGAATCTGAAAAGCTGAGGGGAGGCTCCTGAATTTTGATTTAAAGGTAATCTGTATAGGTCACCTTTAAATCTGTGCTGTCATATAAAATACCAGGTTAGAAATGAGAAGTTGTGGATAGTAATAGCAATTAGAATTATAATGATACATTTAAAAAAATACAAGAGAAGAAGGTTTGCTTTGGTCAAACATTTAAAAAATATTTAGAGAAATTTTAAAAATGAGTACACCATTACGATAATACAGAAACATGTCTTCCTACAAACAGTTAATTAGTTATTAATCAATGTTCCTGCCATTTTGCAGACATACTAAGAATTTAATGATACTAACTGTAGCTTTGAAATCAGACTAAAGAACACATGCACAGCTGTTAGGAATGTAAGTCACCTAACAGTTGGGCTGGAAAATATATAAACTAGGATAGACATTTTAATACTGTCGCTTTAAGGGAATGCTAAAATTGTAATTGGGTGTGGTTCCTCAAACGGCCATAAGATAGAGCCGGAAACCTGGGTTGTTCTGTCCTGTTGTTGATAGTGTTGCTGTTTTTGGTTCCTGAATTTTTCCCTATTGACTGTTGCTGATCATAGTTCTTGGATTTGATGGAAGTCTGTTACTGAACTGTTTCTGATACTGGACTTTGAGTTGGATTATCCCTGGACTGAAAACTGACTGATTTAACTGTGTATGACTTGGACTGTGTTTGGACTTTGCTTAACCATTTACTGGAAGTAAAAACCTACATTTTACTATACAGTGTATTTGTGTGCTGGTTGTGTGTTATTCTTCACCACTCTCACTACGTCTCCCTGTGTGCACTCATTCTCCTAATGGGGAATTACCTCAACAACAGCCACACACCATATCTGACAAAAGTATAAAGGGAGAGGACAGATTGCAAGTTCTGCCTATCTTTACAGAGGACCAAGGAAAATGCTCCTGTCATCTCATACTGATGGCTTTCCCATTCCAGTTCAATTGTGGGGGGGGGGAGATTTACATGGCGCTGCTTTATTACTTAACTGCTCCAGGCCTAATTATCTGCTCAGAGACAGCAGATTTAGTGCTCTTCAGAATGTCAAAGTTTTCATAGTAAAAACTCTTGTCAAATGAAGCCAGCTGTCAATTGATTGGTGACAAAATAGTAAATTTCTTTTAAAACTTTGCTTTTGCAAAAATGAACAGGTCTCCAACATTTTCTGTGCTGCTGTCCCAGACATTGATGAGCTGTCTGGCTACATGCATGCAGCTTCTTAAGAGAGCTGAAATGAGCAGCTGTATCTTGGTTTTATTCCTGGAAAGAGATGAAAAGAATGGGAAATTCAGGAGAGTGCCCTGGATTCCAGATTGAAGTTGCAATTGGCTATTCCCAAGCCCTTTGGGTCAGCTTATTGCATAGCAGACAAAATAGTCAGTAAAATACATCAAATTTATTCAAATTGAAACTGCCATAAGTTACTGCTATTTTAATGATTATACAGAACATCTTTTAGACTGTGTCTATACCAGATAAGGAACCTGTAGTGTTTGCATTAGTAAGTGGTAGTTCATTCAGTTAACAGTAACATTTTTTTCTTAATTAATGACAGCAGCAGTAAGTCCACTTAATATATCGACTGATTAAGTGGAATGCACTTTGCTACCCATTTTAGAGCTTAATTAGAATGTTTCATGTACTTTATTGCCTACTGAGCAAATATGTTCTACAAATGTCAATGGTTTAGTATTGCTTACATTAGCATAACAAGATGTGAATGAAATAGGCCCTTTTTATCTTTAAAAAGTACAATTTCCTCTTGACTGAGTCTTAAACATAGCTGAATATATTTGGAGGCAAGTGCAGCCCAAGAAAGTTACAAAAATTAAATAGAAAGGAGTTGAGAGTATCACAATTACAAATTTTAAGCAAATTTGAGTTGTTTTCAGGTAAATCACTGTTATTTCAAAGAAGTGAATAACAATAGCAATAGCACTTAGACTTATGTACCACTTTATAGTGCTTTACAGCCTTCTGTAAGTGGTTTTACAGAGTCAGCATATTGCCTCCAACAAACTGGCTCCTCATTTTACCTACTTTGGAAGGATGGAAAACTGAGTCAACCTTGAGCCTGGTGGGGTTCGAACTGCGAAATTTCAGGCAGATGTGGCCTGCAGTACAGCACTCTAACCATTGTGCCACTGAGGCTCTTAATACATGACATTGTACATGACAGTATAAAATATGTAGCATTTACAACATCAGCATGTGAATTCCAGCTGCTGTTATGAATCTAATACTGTAAATAACTATTAAGTCCTATAAGTTGTAACAAGTATTGTCTTGCAAACATAGTTGTAAATAATCTATATCAACAATTTCATAGAAATACTCATAATTTCTTGAGAAATTAGCTCTAAAGAAATACCTACTGATTTGCATGGTCTCCTTTATCTTACTCTTCAGAATTTTTAAAGTTATTTTTAGTTTTTCAACCAGTTGTTGGCTTTTACTGTTCATATTGGCTTAGTAAAGAGATATATATCTGAGGGAAATGCTTTAACATATTCTTCCAAGAAAACCAAGAAAATGTATGTTCAGCTATCTTTGGGGGGTGGGGGGAGAGATATCTGCATATATTTTGGATTTGTTTCCTTTGCAAGTTTTTGTCCATTTCTGAGTTAATTAATTAAATAAATATCCACAAAAATGTTTGTGGGGGAGAAGAGATTGAGAATTTTGGTCTCTGTGTTGGGAGCAAACAACACTGTTTTTGCACAGCCTTCCTTGATTGCCAGATGATTTCCAAGTCCAATGTAAGTGTTTCTATTCCCATGATGGCAAACCTATGGCACACATGCCACAGGTGGCATGCAGAACCATTTGTGCTGGCACACAAGCCGCAGGCAAACTTACCTCACTGCACATACACGCATCTCACAGCTAATTTTCACCCCTTTTGAGGCCATTTTTGGCCTCCCAGAGGCTTGAAGGCCTTTGCAGGCCAAAAAATAGGCCCATTTCATCACTTCCTATATTTCCGGAAAGATTGGAAGTGATGAAACAGGCCCATTTATCGGCCTGCAAAGGCCTTCCTCAAGCCTCTGGGAGGCCAAAAATGCAAGTGCGTGCGCAGGGGGCGTGGGGGAGCACACGCATTCCCTTCTGGGTGCTGGCACACGAGCACACGTGCTCAAGCATGCACACAATTTTTGGCACAGGAGCCCAAAATGTTAGCCACCACTGTCCTATAAAACTCTTCCTAGTTTGATAGCTGCTTACCTATAGTGAACTGCCTTCTACAGTTTCATTCAAACCAACGTTTTTTTCCAAGGAGAAACTGCTGCAGATCCCACATTTTGAGAAAGTGTGAGAGGGGCTGAGGCAAGGAAGTGTGTTGTTGTTTTTTTTACAATGCCAACATTCTGAAACAGCCTCCCTGAAGAGATCTGGCTGGTTCCGTCTTCGCTGGTCTTTTGAAAGCTCTTGAAGACTAAGCTGTTTTGGATACCCTAAACAGCAATTTAATGTTACCAATTTATTCATTCCTTTTCTTTACATTGTGGCATTGCTATTCTTTTTTTTTTTTTGCATTGAGTATGTTTTATATTGTATATTTTTTCTGTGTAAGATGACATGCTTATAAAAACAAGAAGTTTAAGGAACTCTGGTTTAGAAAAGACTTCTTTTTTGTTTTGTTTTACTTTGGTTTTTTTATTCTGGCTGCATATAGATATAGCCATAATAACAGATATACTCTGTGTGTGTGCTGTGTATACAGAGTGTGTGTGTGTGTATATACACAAACGCACATATGCACACACACACACACATACATACTCACCCCTTTTCTTTCAGTTGTCCCTATAGACCTAAAAGCTATAAGAGTAAAAACAGTGATTTTCATAAAAGACTAATTCAAATGGATCTAGACAAATTGGGGCAAGGATGTGGAATAGTAGCAACAGTATGTTTTTAATAAATTTTTCCTCTTATGTTTGAATTCATCTATTGACAAAGGACTAAAATGGTAGTATAAATGATCAAAAATGTGTTTAAACAAAAATTATCTACTAAACAGTAGCGAACTAATATGAATGTGTATATTCAGAGATTCCTCATGATATGCTCATCTAAATTTTAATTTATTATGTTTTTCAGACAGTTGAGGAGATTGAAGGTGTGCTTGGGCGAGATTTGTACCCAAATTTGGCTGAAGAAAGGTCCCAATGGGAGAAGGAACTGGCAGGTTTAAGGGAAGAGAATGAAAGCTTAACGGCTATGCTGTGCAGCAAGGAAGAAGAATTAAACAGAACTAAGGCCACCATGAATGCTATCCGTGAAGAACGAGACAGATTACGCAGAAGGGTGAGGTTTCTTGATTGACATCTAATTTGGTGACAAAAATGTAGTTGCTACAATAAAGAGCTGTTTCACCTATCTATTTATCTATCTGTCTGTCTGTCTGTCTATCTCCTCGGGCATAAGTTGTAGCAGGTTAATAATTTGGCTGATTCCTTTTCCTAGTGTTGCTAAAATTGCCAGTAAAATGTAATTACATAAAGTAATTCCAATCTGTCCAAATGGAGAATTCTTACACTTCCATGTTGGTTTTTACCTTAGCTCTAATAAAAATAAAGGAAGGTACTTTCTATCCTCCTTCCCCAAATCTAAAAATACAGAATTTAGCAAAATCTTGTGAATCTCCTAGAGACACAATGAATGTGTAGTCTGGTGCCTGGGAAACTTTTACTCAGAAATTCCATTTTTAAATAAATGAAGCCAAAATTCTCTACATAAAGAAGACAGCAGGAAGGCAACAATCACACATAGTATTCCAGATAAAAATAATTAAGAATATCAAGCTAAATGGTACATATTATAATTTGGAAAAAAAATCGGCTTTCTGAACATGTTCAGAGTTAATTGTAGGGAGGATGGCTTGAAACAGAACATCTGATCTGCCTTAGGGTTTTCCAGTTTAATAGAATATAGAGGATAACAAAACACTAGCATATTTTAGGAGACTGGTGCTTTCCCCAATTAAACAAACAGTTCTGCCTTTAATGATCTAGTCAACAAATAAAAAAAAAAAGTCTGCCAGCTGAAGTTATAGTCCTAGCAATTTGGTACTGCTGACTAGTTTTCTATAGTTACGCCATTGTATATAAAGGATTACATGGAAAAGACTTCTGAAAATGCAAAAAATTAATTCTGTCTTACTAGTGTTAGGATAAAGGACACGATGGCTCAGTGGCTAAGATGCTGAGCTTTTCGATCAGAAAGATCTGCAGTTCGGCAGTTTGAATCCCTAGCACCACGGAACGGAGTGAGTTCCCATAACTTGTCCCAGGTTCTGTCAATCTAGCAGTTTGAAAGCATGTAAAAAAATGCAAGTACAAAAATAGGGACCACTTTGTTGGGAAGGTAACAGCCTTCCGTGCGTCTTCAGCATTTAGTCATGCCGGCGACATGACCACGGAGACGTCTTCGGACAGTGCTGGCTCTTCAGCTTTGTAACAGAGATGAGCACCGCCCCCTAGAGCTGGAAACGACTAGCACATATATGCAAGGGGAACCTTTATCTTTACCTAGTGTTAGGGTAGGGCTGAATCAGACTTCATTGATATTTTGAAGAGTGTACTTAGTCATATGTGGAGCAGGAACTTTTTGAAAGCAGGATGTTTAATATGTGTGGTGTATGCATTGAACATTTTTATACAAATACATATAGCTATGTATTTACTTCTCAGTGGCTTCATTTTTCACATAAATTGGATATGGGAATTAACATCAGCATACTTCTATAATTTTCCTTCTCGTTTGAGCCACTAAAAATAGTAATTTCTGAATGCATTCCTTATTCTTTCATTTGTTTTTTTTACGGATCTGCTGTTCTGCTATACAAATAATCTCACTATCAAAACTTCTATTCAGCACAATTTAATGCGTTTTTTAGCCCCAGAAACATATTGCATATCTAATCAAGTGTATGGTATAATTAGAGCAATAGAGCAGAAACCTTTTAAAAGTGCATAGATCAGGAGTATGCAATTGTTCGAAAGTTGTTCTCTTGTCAGTGTACCAAAGCAGCAATTCTGAGCTGAAGGCACCCAATCAGTCCATCACACAAAAAAGCAGAAACTTAAAATTGTCTCTGCATTTGTTTTTAAATTACAAATAAGTTCAAGCTAAGGTATGAAGCTAGACTTTCCTTTGTGCCCATTTTAGAGAAAGGAATTATATACCAAAGCTTTCAGCTTTCTCTACTACCTGATAATGAAAACTTTAAAACAGCTTCTTTTGCCTTCATATCTTCCAACTGTATTAGCCTAACCATAGCTGCAGTATGTTAAATTGTAGAAAATAGATTTAAAGTAGCAGATGGCCTCAATTTTTCCTGGTCACTTTATTCCATTCTGCAGCTTTCAAATGTTGTTCATCTATTAGTTCATCTTAGCAGCCAAATATTGCTTTTGGCTAAAAAAAATTGCTCCATTGCAAAATTTGTTTTTATTTCTTCTGATTTTCTTACGATCTACCTTGTGAGGGATTTTATTATTGAAAAGTAGATTATGGGGCTGTAGTTTTTTTAGTTTTAACAAAAACAACTCAATAATAATGGAATGCATTGTATTTATTACAAAGAATGATTCTATTCAGATCTGTACTTCTACTATTCAAGGACCTTAGATTATCCTTTAGATCCAGCCTAATGCTGATTTTTATATCAGAAGACATTATGTACAATATGTGAACTTGGTTTATCCAGAAAAGGGAAGCTTGGCAAACTATCTATGAAGCAATCAAAAAGTGTTTTGTGCCAACAGTTGAAACAGATTTAATTGCAAGACTGGAAAGTATGCAATTTTTTCCCTGAGAGTCAGCATTTAAGCCCCCCTCCACTTTATAAATTCCTTTATTTCCCTCATGCTTTTTTTTTTGTCCTGAGCTGCAACAGCTGGTCTTAATAGGGTAAATTGTATTCCTTGTAGTTATGAATGAAACTCACTTGTTTTTTTAACCATGAGGTTAGTAAATAGAGTAGCTATCAGAAAGCAATAGAAGAAATGACCAGATTGAAATGAAAAAGAAACTAACCTTAGTTTTGAACTGAGATGTTTTTAAATAAAATGACTTAATTTTAAATCACTTAGGCGCTGCTTTATATATAGAGGTCAACACACCTCTATGTATTAATGATTCACTTGTGAAGGTGGTTTCTTAGTGTGCAGCTAATGAGTAGGCTAGCTAGGTCTCTCAACAGTGAGACACTGCTGAACCGGACACAGCAGCTCCTGCATTTTCTTCGTTGCATGAGAAAAGTTCATCTTCCTTTCCCTCTCCTTAATCAGTATCTATAGAGGGACGATTGAGAGCATCTTCTCATATTGCATTACTGTCTAGTTTGGAAGCATTACTGCTGTGGACAGAAAGGCAATGGAGAGTGGTGAGGATGGCAGAAAAGATCTTTGGTAATTCACTTCCTTCTATCCAGGACTAGCATATAAGCCATGCTTGAGCAAAGTCCACGGATTGTTTAGGACACTATACATCCTGTTCATGTCCTGTTTTCCTTGTTACCTTCTGGGAGGAAGCTTCATGATATGAAGTAGAACAACTAGATTCAGTCACAGCATCAGTCTTGTGAACTCTCACATTCCCTCTTTCTGCTATGTAAAATGGACAGTAATTAATACGTGTGGTATGAGTGGTGCAGACATATGGTGCAGGTATATATTTATATATATAGCATGTGTACATGTATGTTATGTATGTGTTTGGGTAGATATACACTTTCTCTTGAGAATAGACAACAGAACTGCATTTTAATGTGGCCAATGTGCTCATAGTAAAAATAAAAATGACAATAAAAGTTATCTTAACTTATTTTACCTTATTTGAATTAGAGGGCTTGAGTAAAAGAGAGTTGCAATTATTTCTCTGATGCTGTATATATGTATGGGTCAGTGGTGGGATTCAAACATTTTTACTACCAGTTCTGTTGGCGTGACTTGGTGGGCATGGCAGGGGAAAGATACTGTAAAATCTCCAGTCAGAGGTGGTATTTGCCAGTTCTCTCGAGTACTCAAAATTTCCGCTACCTGTTCTCCAGAACTGGTCAGAACCTGCTGAATACCACATCTGGTATGGGTGCATGTCTATGTATAAACACACATGACCATACACAATTTTTGACACAAATGTTTAGTGGGCTGTGGAGAAATGCCATTCGCTGGTGAAAAAACTATGGGACAACCTGCACCAAGATAGCCTTCTATCATGTTAGTCCTAGTGTGATGGCACTTCCTTGAAGTTTACCAAACAAATAATCAATGGGATGCTGAGGAACATTTCAGCATTTGGGGAAAGAATTGGTAGTAGCATAGGAAAAAGGAATTCCAGGAGAGGTATTTATATTGGGTCCTAATGGAGCCTGCCCAGATCTGAATGTGGTCCATGGTTCTGTCTAGAATGTTGTCTGTAAGGTTCTGTCCCTGGTTTGTCTAATCAAGTTATCCTACTTTCTATAGTGACTACCCATAACCCAAACTGAAAGTCAATAACCTGAATAGGAAGGTTCCATGTATTTCTTCTCTTTGATAGAGACTCCATGAATGAATCTAAATCTATTTTGAACCTTGATCCTTATCACATTTTATGGTAATTAAAGATATAAAATAACATTTTGACCCCTGTGCTTTTAATCAGAATAGATACTGCACTACAATTATTGATCTTCATCCCTGGAAGAAATATTCTCACTTAGTATAAAAGCAAAAGTAATATAGTTTTTTTTGTTTGTTTTACTATCGTTAACCGGTACATTTTGGTCTATAACATAAAAATTGAAACATAGGCTTCTGATCACTAAATTCAGAATTTTTATTCTTCATTTCTTCCTCCTTTCATATTGAAAATTAGGGAAGCCTTGTACTCTAAACTAATGCTAATTTGCTTAACAGTAAGTTTATTTTTCCCTAGAGGAATCTGTCTGTAACAAATGTCCATGTCAGGCACATGATGTAATGGTATGCACTAGGGAGCTTATTTGCATTTGTAATACAGACTATAGCTGCCACACAAATTAATGTTTTCTGTGACCTGTTAAATATTTTATATGTGCAACTGTAACCAAATGGGACATTCCCTAGGGGATGAGAAAGAAACCCTTACTTAAATTTAGTTTTTCTTCTGTACACATTAAATTGGGTACATAAAAGAAGTTGAAACTTAAAAAATCAATAGGGCTGTTACTTTAGTCCAATATCTGTAATCAAACAAAGTGCTCTCAGTTGGGTTTTGGAGGCTTGTTAGAAGGTTAATTAATTTAGATATTTAATGTATTCAGTTAACAGTTTGTTCCATTTTTGAGTATAATATCTAAGAAATGACATGTGCCTCTTCAAGGTCATTAGCAAATGAGGTAATTACTTAAAAAATTTTACGGTGCACATAATGTAGCTTTACTTCTTTGCAGAGTAACCATATAAAAAGGGCAGTTGTTTGCTATCTGTAAAAAACATTTATACTGAAATGTGCATATTGCTTAGTAATTCTGTTTATAAATTGATTATATTAATATGTGATATTGCATTATATATTAATACAATACAATACTATGCAAAATATTTGCAAATTCATATACATTAAATATAGATCTTTTAAAATATATACATTTTGGTTAAAAAAAATTTAAAGATCAGGCTGAAGTTGTATACCTACCTATGTGGTTCCTATTTATATATAAGGTCATGGAAATATGTGAGCAATTTCTAAACAGATCTGCCCTTGCTTTGATCTGTAGTACTGTGTGTATACTTGTAAATACACAATATCTTCTGTTTAAAATAAACGTGGATAAATAAACATGTTGAACATCTGTTTTAGATCAAAGGTACAAATCATTCATATCTATGTTACTAGTAAACATATTGGAGATAAAAGCATCTATTTTATTTTTGAAAAAATATGAAAGCCCTGAAAACTGGAAAAGTAAACAATCAGGAAAGTAAATCTAATATGCTAGCTCTTTTCTCATCTGGGAAACTAGAAACAATGTTCAGCAATTCGTTAATGTTACGTATCTCTATGTATTTTGACTTTATGAACCTGAAGTATTAGCTATTGTACATTAATTGAACTTTTGTTTTTATTATTGCTGTCATGACCAATATATTTTTTTCTTTGTATTAAGTTAACTTGTTCTTCAATACATATCAAATTATATTCTATGTTGGCACATGGTTATTTACCATGTACCTTATACTCCTAAATGATGCAAAGCCACAGGAGGTTGTATGCCCACTTTTCTTAATTATTAACATTTGATGGTAAGACTATTCAGTTATTACTTTGATTAAGAGGATATATATAATATTGAATATGGAGCCATAAGATAGAAAAATATGACATGTTGATGAGGTATGCCAGCAATCAAATATTTCTGCAAGGTTTCCAGGATACAGTTTATTTCCTGAAAATCACTTCAGACAATATCTCAATAGTATTGGATAAATGATAGAAATATCTGGCCCAGTCAATTAACAATGAAGTGATCTAAATGTCCCCTCTTCTAACTGACATTTTATGTATTTTCAATCATATTTATGTTTGATTTCATAACATTAAAATTCTTTCTCACTGGTTTCATTGATGCAGTTGAAATACTGTATAAAGATAAACCATTTCTGCTTTAAAATATGTCTTGCTTTCATATAATTTGCCATTGTTCATGAGGCTTCTTTCAGTAGTTCAGCTAATGAAGTTTTAGTGGAACAATTTCCTATTGTGGTTAAATGGTTATTACACTTCTTTTTGTTCTTTTCAGTGAAGTGCAATTAAAAAATTCTCTGTGTTTCCAAAAGAAATCAGATGTGATACCCTGAATCTAACCTCCATGACATCTTCTATCTATTCAATTTAACTTTATTTTCTGGCCATTATACCAAGCATAATACCAAAATAAAGCCTCCATTTATGTTTTCCCCCCTAAAAAGGCTTGTCCGGTGTGGCATTCTGGTGAATATAACTAAAAATGATGTTTAGAGTGGACACTTCATGCTACATGCCACTTCCCAACTAATTTGGTCATTTTTTCAGAAAATCTTCAAAAATTATCATTTCACTAAGGCTATTTTCCTAACTAACTTTAATAATAAGCAAAGTGATCTCTCTTCTGCAGTTACCCATTTGTCTGGGAAAAAAATTTCTTATCAAGATTCTTTTTAAGGTTTGAAATATAATAATTCACAATGATAACTCACATTCATTTTTGAACTTTTGTTTACTCAACACAAATTTCTGAAGTCTTATTTCAGAGTGATATTGCAGATGAAAAGTGCCAAGTTCTGTTTTTGTTAAGTATCTGCTGCAAGTCTTAAGATCAGAATTTTTACATTATTCTGTGATTACTTTGAAATGCTTCAGAACTTGCAAAAGCTAAGCATCTCTCTGCCTTTTCATAAAAGCATTTTTCCCCCAAATTTCTGAATGAACCTGAAAAAGGATGTGTCTGCTTTAATAAACAGCAGAGTGGTATTATGGAATGCCCTTCTTTGGAGATGGTCCTACCTTCCATTCCTTTCACATTTAGGAAAGGTATCAAGACCATCTTCAACCAAGTCTTTTGAGGTAGACCCTGGATTTTGTTTTCCTTTTACTTTGCTCAATAGTTAAACACACAAGTTTAGTTTGAAATAGTCAGTACTATTTCAATTCTACCCCAAATTAAAAGAATTAAGGGATTACAGGGTTGTAGAAATGGAGACAGTACAATATGTATCCTAAGATAAGAATCCTGTTAAACTGATTTTTTAAAACCTGATAAGGAACCCTTTATCTTGATAACAAATTAACTGAACATATTTGGATGTTTGTTTTCTCAACTTCATAATCTAATAAGCTTTGTTAGTTTAGATCTGACTTTTCCAAAACAAACTTAACTTTTCAAGAATTGCTTTTGGGAGAATCATCTATATTCAAATTCATGTTCAAATTCATGTTCATCTTAGAAATTCCTTAACCTTTTTGCATATTTTTGTCCATTCTATTGCCACTCATTAACTAAAGTCCAATTTTTCTCATCACTGATTTTTCACTATTCCCAATTCTCTAGTGAAGTAATTTTATCTTTTGCCAGTGAAAAATTGACCTGTTTATTTTATTTCCTAAAGAGAAAACTAAAGCAACACATAAAGTTGAGATTTCTTATATACTTTGCTTTCTACTTGGAGAAAATCAATAAAATTGTCATTTTACATAAATTTATGCTTCTAGTTATTTCATTGGTTTTTGGAAATTTGGATTATGGGCAGACACAATGTTTTAATCAATTTGGAACTATATGTGTCCCTATTTTTTTTGTCAGCTATGTTTAAAAAAAAATTATTTGATTCTGTCTAAAAGTTCTGTAAGATAATTATCCATGCCATACACCTTTTATGTTTCTTGCCAGAAATCCATTGATTGTATCTTCAATATATGCTTTCTCTATAGACAGAAAATGTTTTCAAAATATGATAATGTTAGGTAAAATAATATAAAAATAAGTATCCCTTTGTGATATCAAGAGTCAAGGGAAAGCTTTTGAATAAAAACTATTGAAGGTTTGTTATTATCAATTATCCCAACTTGAAGCAGGTTTCTCTTACATTACCAAACCAAGTTAAAGAAAATAGAGAAATAGTATTGGCTTACATAATTATATTTTTGTAGGTCAGAGAACTACAGACTCGATTACAGAGTGTCCAGGCAACAGGCCCATCAAGTCCAGGTCGCCTCACTTCTGCAAACCGTCCCATTAATCCTAGTACTGGAGAATTAAGCACCAGCAGCAGTAGTAATGACATCCCCATTGCTAAGGTGAGTCCTAGGATATTATTGCTTACTTTTGCTGCTCTGTTGTGCAACTATTCTACAATGGTCCTGAACCAGCAGGAGAAATAACTTTGTAAGAAATTTCACCCTTGTTTGGTCATAACACACATTCTAGCTTATATATGCATTTTAAGATTGAGTTTCTGAACCATGGTATCTGATTGAAATGAGGAGAATCTTAGAAGATATTGTAAAGGGGCCCACAATTATGTGGGTTCCATAAAAACTCATTTTTGTGATTGATTTCCTATCCTACTTTAACTGTTTCTAGATTGCGGAGAGAGTTAAGCTTTCAAAGACGAGATCAGAATCTTCAGCATCTGACCGTCCTGTCCTGGGATCAGAAATCAGCAGCATAGGAGTAAGTATAATATTCACACAAAGTACATATTTAGCAGCTTACAGTAGTTGACAGCCATGAGATCAAGATTGTATGAATGTCATAGAAATAAAAGCAGCTCTTATCTTAAACCAAGCAAGTTCACTAGGGCTTTAAATTTTATAATTTAAGGGTTCGTGTTCTTGGTACCTCTTCTCTGAAGTATGAAAACTAAATTTCTTTTATCTTTCAGGATAAAGATATAAAATATACACAATCGTGCATTTGGATTCTGCAGTAAACATCTCTGTTTCCTGCAGCTCTTTTTAGAGAGAGCAAGCATTCAAATGGAACACCTTTAAAATACATACTCAGGAGTTATATTTTTATGTGGCTCTGTTAAAAATTATATGACCAATATTAGAGAAAATTCAGACAATAAATCACTATATGAACTGAGTTTGGAATCTTTATCATTCCTCTCCCCATCAACATTTCCTTTCTTTTGTATGTTGATAGAATATTTTGAAAATAGTTCTTAAAAATGTTTAGTTTCCCTAGACTCACTTGAACAGAGTTGACAAAATTAATATACAAGTTTCATGTAATGGCATTATCATTGCTTAAGAGATGATAGAATTATTAGGAATGCACTTAATTACAAAACTAGAGGACAATGAGAAATGGCTATTTCTTCTAATGTTATTTTTTCAAGTACTTAGTACTTCTTCTACTTGGCCATTCATTCTAGAAGTTGCAGGCTAATCCAGCCATGATGTGAACATCTAAAGCAGATTTACAGTGAAGTTTTCTTAATTTGTTTTGTTCATTGCTTTGAGCTTGAAGGCCAAAATGAAAAATATAATTTCTAGGAAAACTCTACTGTGCTTATATTTCTTCCCCACCCTATTCCTTTGTTATTCCAACATGTTTAAATCTGAGTTGAGCAGTGGCTCAATCTCCAGAAGATAAAATAATTTTAATGACTATTCCTGTTATTTATACAAGATACAAAACATTATCCAATATCCTAATAATAATAATAATATCCAAACAATATTCATAATTATTTGGTTGTGGCACAGTAGTTAGAATACAGTACTCTAGCCTACTTCTGCTGACTGCTGGTTGACTGCAATTTGACAGTTTGAATCTTACCAGGCTTAAGGTTGACTCAGCCTTCCATCCTTTCGAGGTGGGTAAAATGAGGACCTATATTGTTGGGGGCAATATGCTGATTGTAAACCACTTAGAGCTGTAAAACATTATGAAACAGTACATAAGTCTAAGTGCTATTGCTATAATAGTTTTCTCAACACCTGTGTACAGGTATCCAGTAGTGTGGCAGAACACCTGGCACATTCGCTTCAAGACTGTTCCAATATTCAAGAGATTTTTCAAACACTCTACTCACATGGATCTGCTATCTCTGAAAGCAAAATTAGAGAATTTGAAGTAGAAACAGAACGGTTGAACAGGTAAGATGACATTTTTATGTGCAGAGCCACTTTTTGTTTTGCAACAGAGTAGATTCCCTATATTAACTTTAATCCAAAGTTGGTGCTGAAGTGAATTACATGAGAATGGGCCTTTTCCATTTTGAAGCCAAGTTACGGAAAATTTTTCTGAGTTTTACCTAGCATCTACATCTTTTTTTTCCTCTCAAGATTAAGAAATAAAAATTTAGGAACATGCATTTATCATTTATACTGTGCATTTTATTGTTTGTCACTGTTAGGAAGTTTTAAAAGAGCATCTCATGAATATATTGAATAATTGGACCATGAATTTATCTGCATAGAAAAATATATTGTGAAATAAAATTGACTTTCTAGGAAAACTATATAAGCAAACTCATTATCAGTGCACAAATGTTAAGTAATTTTATATTGATAAAAAAAAACACCTTTACATATATAGAGCGAGGGAGGGAGCAAGAGTACTCTCTTTCAGTTAATTAATTTATTAATTTCATTTTGATTTTTGTGAATTATGCTTATACCAGCTGGATAGCAATATAGAAATTTATGATAATGAAAAGAGGACAGTCCTTATCATGATCTTTCTTTCAACAAGATAATGTAGTCATCAGTATTATGTCATAAAGGGATTTGTTAGGATTTCCATATTGCTCTTTAAGTCATAGCAATAGCTGATGTTGTCTCCAGAGAAATGTGGTATGAAATCTTTAAGAGTGATTTGGGTAGATCACAGTGAGAGAAGTAATAAGCAGGAATTGCCAAATCAGGCCACCATGTGAGAGGATTATACTCCACAGCCTCATACAAATTCATAAGAGCATGCACCTCCAATCAGTTATGGTATTGAAGAAGCACCAGCTGTGAAAAGCTATGGCTGCTGCTATCCTAATTGGGATCATTGTCTCCATTTTGGTTCCAAGGGCTAATACTTTGTTCAGCCTTTGATAGGTCTAAGGAAAGCAAAAATGGTTTACATTAGTTTTCCTCAACTACCTCTACATAAAAACTAAGAGGATTTTCTTTTCCACAGTCGCATCGAGCACTTAAAATCTCAGAATGATTTATTGACAATAACTCTGGAAGAGTGTAAGAGCAATGCTGAAAGGATGAGCATGTTGGTTGGAAAATATGAATCCAATGCCACAGCCCTCAGGCTGGCATTGCAATACAGGTATAACAATGGAGAATATATGAGAAAATAAATAAATGAATGAACTGATACATATTCTTACATTGTTTGATTTACAGGTAGTACTTGACTTACGATCACAATTGAGCCCCAAATTTCCATTGCTAAGCAAGGCAGTTAGGTGAAGTTTGCTTCATTTTACAACCTTTTTGCCACAGTTGTTAAGTGAATCATGCAGTTGTTAAGCGAATCTGGCTTCCCCCATTGACTTGGTTGTTGGAAGCTGGCTGGGAATGTTACAAATGGTGATCACATGATCCTGGGATAGTGCAATCCTCATAAATACATGCCAGTTGTGAAGCCTCTGAATTTTGATCATGTGATTATGGGGATGCTGCAATGGTCATAACTATGAAAACAGATAAGTCCCTTTTTTCAATGCTGTTGTTATTTTGAACAACAAATGGTTGTAAGTTGAGGACTACCTGTACTATGAAAAGTTTAAGGACTCTGCGCCAAAGTATTATGTTTTCTCTTTATTTTACTTAATTTCTTGCCTGCTGTTAATATTTTCTACTTAGCAAGTGAATTTCTAGAGATAACCATAAGTAGGCAATTTTCCACTTCAAGTCCACAGACTTCAAATGATAGACTTGGAAGGGACATTTTTTAGTCCAACCCCCATCCCAGGGCAAGAATTTTCAGACCATTCCAGACAAATAGCTACCAACCTTGGTTTGAAAACTGTCAGTTTCAGCTCCTATGGGCAAGTTATTCCACTGTTTAATAGGTCTCACAGTTGGGAAATTACTCTATTTCAAATTTGTATCTTTGCTTTGATGGATTGTCAGTTAATATGACAACATGGTTACTAAAGGAAAGTATTTAGCACTTCTTTGGTTTATGCTTATACCTTAAAACTCAAACTTAAATTCCCATCAAGGCTTAACAAAGTATCTAAATGTTATTTTTAAGAACAATTTAGTGAAACACATAATGTTTATCAAGCAGATAATAAAAGCAATCCATGTTTGTTATTATTCATGCTAAAATCCAAAATATTTTTGGCACTGAAAATGTCTTCAGGGAAGTTATTTACCAGCTATTCAGGCTATTTCTTATTCCAGCAAAAGCAAGACAGAATAAAAGAAATGCTTCAAGGAAAGAGTTTCTGCCACTCTAAGGTTTAGTTATCCAATTCAACTGTCCCATATTTTACCCTGGGATGCCTGATATGCTGTAGGACATGGGGAGGGGAAATGTACCTGGCTTGGTTTCATCTAAACTAATTAGTTCTATACTAAAAGTAGATTTTTAGAACTGGTGTGGTGATGATTTCTTGAAAAAAAATAGTGTCTGTCTTGAACCTCTAATGAAACCTAGGAAAGTAGTTCTATAATTTCATAATATCCAGAATTAAAGGCTTTTATTCTATAATCAAAAGTTTACTGTGAATTTTATTTATGCAGTTCTCCTTATATTATTTATATGAATCATTATTAGAATAACACCGTTGGAAGAGACCTTGGAGGTCTTCTAGTCCAACCCCCTGCTTATGTTATTTTATGCTTATGTTGTTATGTTCTCCTTATGTTACTTATGTGAATTATTCAAGCTGTTATTTAGGAACATAGAGACCACTAATGATCATCATACTTGCTAGTTTTCCACAGAGTAGGGTTCAACAGAGTAGGGTTTTAGGTAGATTAATTTCCCCACACATGCACCGATTCAGACTTTTTCTCTCCTCAGTGAACAGTGCATTGAAGCCTATGAGCTGTTGCTAGCATTGGCTGAAAGTGAACAATCTCTTATTCTTGGACAATTCAGAGCTGCAGGTGTTGGGTCTGTCGGTAAGTGTTCATTGAATCACTTTCTCTCTAATAATCCAATTTGCACTTTATTTGCTATCCATCACCTTTAAAGGGAACATTACAATAGTGAACTATTACATGGCTCCCTGCGTGCTTGTTAGAACAACCAAGTACAGTTATAACAAATGATTCAATTGGAAGTTAAATAACAGAATGCAAGAAAAAGTGTTTTGAACAATAACAGATCTTGATATAGGGTTATTAGATGGAAATCCATAAACAGTCACATCAACAATTGAGTGAGGAGGTTAAATATTTTATCTATGTGATTAGTACTTTAAAAATGCTATTTTTCATTCAATTTGTTTCCCAAAATTAGAAATCTGGAGTATTTCAGAGCATGGAAACAGCATGTTTGAAGATTTAATTTATTACCTCAGCATCTCAACAGTCAACAATATGTTAAATGGAAGTTTTTTTAAAGATCAAATGATCATCTGATTTCACTGTCACAAGACCAATAAATTTCTGTCCTTTGTTTTAGCATATTGGAATTAATTATTCACAGTCACACTGGAGAGTTCCAGAATGAATCTTTTCTTCTAAATTGAAAACAAGTTTCTTTAGAAAACAACATATTTATTTATTTTAAAATCTATTTAGAACAATAGCTTTAAGAAGCCAAAGTTAATTGTATTCTTATTTCTTATAAAATGCAAAATAGTTTTGACAAAAACTACTCAAAAGAAATAAAAATTATAGCTTTTGTGATTTTATGTAATAAAAACTATGCAAACTATAACATGTCCAAATAGAAAACATTATTCGTGACTCATAGAAAATCAGGACTGAACAAAAGTAACCTGCTTCTAATCAAGGAGAAAACCAACCAAGGAGAAATTTTCTGACAGTTAGAACAATTAATAAGTTGAAGTCCACAAATTTTAAAATTGCCAAGTTTGCAGATACCCTGATCTAGAGCCATATGGGATGATAGAGCAGGGGATTAGGGCTCTCCACGCTACCAAAAGCACTTATTGGAATTTATTGTCAGTATGAGGTCTGTAAAAGCTGTTTCAAAACCTTTCATCTTTATTTCCTGTAAGCCCTTCTTAGTGGATTTGGAAGTACGCTTCAGATTGTTGTCTTGTTGAAACATCCAAACATTCAGCTTTGGGTTTTTCATATTCAACTTTGTACCATTTAATGCATAGGTTAGATAAAATGTACATTTCACATGAAATATCAGGCTTTTGAAATAAAAAGTGTCCAATTAAATCCATAAATATTATTTTAAATTGTACAGTGACATCCTTTTATAACATAGTATAATTTTTTTTTAATACCTAGAATAAAAACAATAAAATGATTAACCAAAACAGTTCTCAGTAGCAGAATACGAGGTAATAATGATTGGAAGCTATGAAACAATTTGTATGAATAGATATTGTTCTATTTCAGGTAGTACAAAAAAATTAGGAGAGTCTGGATAGAGGTAGAGAGACATTATGGCTGTGATTTGGTTCTTGTGGAATCCCATTCAATTCATGATACAGCTTTAGTTTTTCTTCAGATCTCATTGTTCCTACAAAGATGTCACATGAGGAGCAAGAACAGAGGATGAAAGACTCACTCTATGTAGACTGTTCGTGGAGAGTTCATCCTTGTACCACTGCCAGTTTCACTTCTTTCTAAGCCCAATTATTTTTGAAGTCCATTACGTGCTAATGTCCTCATGGGAACATAGAAGTTTGCTTAAAAGCACATTGACTCACATTAATGCTTCTGAACTTCTCCAGTATTATGTTGTTCTGATCATTTGCTTGTGAACAGGGGATCAAACAAGGGATGAAAGCATCACCCAGATGCTTAAAAGAGCCCATGACTGTAGGAAGACAGCTGAGAATGCAGCCAAGGCCCTGTTGATGAAATTGGACGGAAGCTGTGGGGGAGCCTATGCAGTTACTGGCTGTAGTGTACAGCCCTGGGAGAGTCTTTCTTCCAACAGTCATACCAGGTAATTATGGTTCATCGGCATGGTTAATCTCCAATCACTTGGTTTTCTGAATGAATTAGAGATTGTTTTGGAGGGTTTTTGGTATTAGCTAGCCATCCATCCTCCTACAACCTGTTCAATAATATTGGTGTTCCTAATAAATTATTACAGGGTGATCTCAATCTGTTACTGGATTCTGTTCCAATTTTAGTAGGCTGTTTTAAATATATATTTGTGGAGATTTATTGTATTTGAAATGTAATATATTTCATAATATCATTTATTTTGATAATTTCTCTACGACTTCTTTATTTTTCAATGTTTTTTCCACTGAAACTTAAAGTATATATTACTAGTTCAATGGTATTATATGAAGTCTTCACAGAACTTAATGAATAAGAATCTGATTTTTTCAGGTTCTTTGTTAACTACATAAATGAAGTCATTTGATGTAATTCCATTTGATGTTAAAAATGTAATGCAATATGTGTGGTCAATTTTATCTTCAGAATTGAATATATAAATATAACTTATTTGCTGATCCTCAGCACCTAGAGAACATTTTATTGCAATGTGGATTGGTGAGCTTGGATATGAAAGAGAATTTTATCATCATTTTATTTAGCTATTAACATCTATGCATCTTCCTTGGCTTTGGCAACATCCATAGGTTTTTTTGGATGATCTTTTGCTAAAACACTGTACAATTATAAGGGTGGAACTGTGCAACCACAGAACTGTATAAAGGATTGAAGCACATAGAGTCTATGTGACAAACAGTGTAAAATGATACTCCAAATGTTCGGAGTATCTTTTATAAACTCTGAAGGAAATGGGGGAGCCTTTCTCCTTGGAAAAGACTTTTCATGTCAATGTGAATAATTTCTTCTGCTGTTTGAGACCCCTTAAAATGGGGTTTGTAATTGAAGTGTTGACCTGGGCTTAACTTCGGCATCAAAAATGAGCTGCTGAATGTCAGATTGCCTAGCACATTACTGTCAGATTGCCTAGCACATTACTGGGAACAAATGCTCAGGCAACCACTGGGGACAAGGAGGTTAAAGGCGATAAAAGGGAGCATTTGCAATAAAATGGGAAAAAGCAGCACACAGGCTGCTGTTACTAGGCAGTGAATAAAATTAATAGCTAGAATTTCAATTTGCAGTCTCCCTTCCTTTGTGAAAAGAGAAATACATCTCTGGTGGATGAAGAAGTACTAATCATTTTAAAGACAAAAGCTCAGCCTCAAAGCATGTTTCTAAGATGCACAATTGATTGAACTTGGAGGAAAAATAAAACACAAGAGGGAAAGGGTTAGGGTTACTTGATATGTAAACACAACAGTATAGGACATTAAAGTCTATTTGTAGCATAAACTTTCAGAGACTAAAGGTTACTTTGTCAGATAAATATGGATTCTAATCCATATTAACTCTCATTCATATTCTATTTAATCTGTTTGAAATATTTCTTCCTAGAGATCATTACAACCATCCCTTAGATATTGCTAGATATATAATATTAGTAAACTAATTACAATCTAATCCTTCTGCTAAAAAAGAATTTATCTCATTTCATAAAGAGGAACCCAGTCTTCTGCATGCCAGGCCTGAGATATATTTTATTTAATTTATTTGAAGAGTGGTCTTCTAATACTTCTGTGCCACTCATGTAATTCAAGTTGATTCTCAGCTTCAGCATCTTGTGGAGGACAAGTCATTCTTTCTCAGTCAAACAATCTTACTTGTTTGTAGAGTGAAGAGAAATCACCATTTAAACACCATGAACTGCTGCAGAAAAGGTGGAATAAATAGCTAGAAAGTGAATGTGTACATTGTTTATAAGTACCATTGATACATGAGATGGCATTTACCCTGTTTCTCCAACAATACGGCCTCCCCCAATAGGAAGTCCCAGCATGTTTTATAGGCATGAAATGAAATTAAGCCCCTCCCCCAAATTAAGGCCTATATTAAAACATGAAATGGGGGAATGGTGGGGGCTTGCGTTAGGAAGTACTTTTGTTGCACACCCGGATATGGTGCTGCCTGCATTGACCCCGATACGAAGTGCCCCACCAAGGTCAACATCCAAGCCGTCACCGCCCGCCCGAAGATGCAAGGGGGGAAATTAAGTCACCCCGAAAAGATGGCCTAGCCATTTTTTCGGGGCTCAAAATAAAATAAGACCCAGCCTTATTATATGAGAAACACGGTAGGTAATATAGAAGAACCTAAAAGAGCCTTCAGCAAAATGATTCCCAAAACTTCCTGCAATTCCAAACTCATTTTGATACAGCATTACCACTGTTTATTGGTGTACTCAAATAGTTAGATATCCTAAAATATGCCCTCATAAATACATGACCATTCACAAAAATTGTAATGATTTTCTTCTAACCCATACTTGCCCACAACAATTGCTCTCTCATGAAGTTTCACTTCCAAACTTCATATTTATTAGTCTATCTTATTTGGTCAACATTTGATTAGAAACATAGCAAAGCTCATTCTTTTAAGGAACATAATTAATATATTCATATCCCAAAGCATATTTATGCTCTAGAATATGGAAAGAGTCATAGATCAAAATATTGTTTTGCTTCACTGTGTTTTTTGCAACTGTAGCCAGTGTTTTTTTTTTTACATTTCTTTTACAAATATGGATCCATTCAGCCTCTTATGTCTTATTAAACTTATTTTTAGATTTAGAGTTGTCTCCATTACATCTCTCCCATAAAAGCATGAGGCTGCCATAACGTATGGAAATAAGCATAAGGTGTAATTGGTTAATAGATTAATCCAAGTTTAAAATGTGGGTTTGAGTCTATTAACATCATATTTAGAATTTATATTTATAAAGCATGTTGAAAACATCTGCTGTAAATATACTTTCTTCTTCATTATTTGACTCAGTTAAAGAATCTATGGAGTTCAGAGAAGAATAAAAATCTGAATCTATCCTGTGCTGATGGTTAGGATACAAATGCAACTTTGTATTGATTTTTAAAGCCTGAACAGAAATTGTTTAGCTCTGATATATGCACTATGATATATTAGAAGCATGATGATGTATTTAGAAGCTTGCTATATTTCTGTCTGTTTAAGAGATGGAAAACATTCGTAGTATATGCTAATCTTAAGCAATGTCAAGCTACATTTATTGAATTAACCTAATTGGCTTGATTTAGAGCAGCCTATAGGTATTCTATAGATAAAATCTGTAAACTTTGCCACTTTAAGGGAAGCCAGTTGAATTGTAGTGACTAGAACAGAGATGATATAAGCAGATTAGGAATCATTAACAGGAAATACTTAAAGTGGCACAATCCAAAATCAGTGAAGTTATTGGAGAATGTTCAACTACGGGATTGTTAAACTCATGCATTTAAACATAGATATAATTATATAAAATCAGAATTCAGAACATTATGAGAGAAGTAGGTCTAGGGCCTAAATTGGTTTGATTGATCAAATTAATGCTCCATCCATCTCATTGTATAAGTGAGTCTGAATGGCTTACAAGTTATGGAAATATGCAAGTTTTAATAATTTGCTTAAATTTTTAATCCAAAATGGTTATTTTTGCATATTCCTGGGCATTTAGACTATATTGTTGTCTATTGACAGTTGTGATGTGTAGATGCATAATACAATAAGTTTACTTTCCTACTAGTTCATTTAACTGAAGCGTAAAAGTTCAGTTACCCTCCTAAGTTTTCTAGCACATCTGATCTGCACAAGCATTACAAGATAATATTGATGATTATATATCTTTTTTTTAATTTGTCCAAAACAGCTTTAATTCAATGAACCTTAACAACAAAGCAGACTAGAGTATGTTCCAAAAGCCTTCAAACTAATTATCCACATAAACAGAGCTTATACAGTACCTAAAAGTCAAATGAACAAGATACTTTTATTAAGATGATATTCAACATACTGAATACTACTATCTGGAAGTTATGGTTATGTATCCTGTATATGCAAATTTATTGATTTTAAAAATGTGCTACTTTGATAAATGCCATTTAATTACCAAGTATATGGTAATTGTCAGTGACTAATCATTGCGTGCTTCTAAAGGAAGGTTTCTAGCATTGCTAGTAATAGCTCATCTACTATAAGCTAAAAGCAGAATTCTCAGTGACACTTTAGGTGATTTCTTTCTTTGGTGGACCATTTCTTTTATGATCTGCAGCAGAAATGGACCCTCTGTTTAGCGAAGATCTATCCTCAGCTATTTTCTTTTCTGGAGAGCTGAGGGTTATATACAATATAATGTATGATATAAATTTATTATCCACCCAATTCCAGTGGACTCCAGTATGATTGAAGGCATATCATTGGGCAGAGCTAGGATTTTATTTTTCCCAGGTGTTGATGATAGAGAAAGGGAGGTCTTTTTAAATATAATTTCAGTTTTTCACTATCTCAAAATGACAAGAAACCATACTACAGGTTTTCAGATGCTGTAGCTGGATATGCTAATAGGTTTTATGAAGACCATGCATTGCATTTTTTGAACTGAGCTGTTCATGAAATTCTGAAAATAAGGCAGAGTGATTGCATGATACAAGTCTTATGTGGAAGTATCTTCTGATCCACTATAACTTTATCAGCTTTTCTATTATAAGAAAACCTATTGCCTGTGGTGAAGTCAGTTAACTATTAGGTACTAAGAAACCTGCTTTATTTCTCTATGCTGTTCCTAAATGTGAGATCCAAAGGAACACTTTTGACCATAAACAATCTATTAAGTTTTCAGAAAGTTTTAGGGAACGTGATATTAACTGGGCATGGGGGTTCTCTGATTCTTTTGATCTCTCCCCCCCCTCTCTTAGTGAATAAAAAGTTTCAGAGACTTTTGAGGAAAATCTGAGGCCTTGTTCAAGCCTATATATTTGTAAAGAAAAAGTAGAGTTGAAGGCAAAAATGTGGATATTCCTGATCAAATGCTACATTTCAATTATTTCCTGAGCCAGTTGTTATTCGATGGGCTTCAAACACTACTGAGAATTGAATACACATACCTTTGCATTTAGTTGACATTATTTCTATTGAAAGATGTTAAAAAGTATTGGTAGGAAGATCTGAATTTTTACATGCAATAATCATAGTTTTCTTACTTTGATTCTGTAGACAATAGCATATAAACAGTGAACTTACAGAAAGTTGATGTTAACTTTGTACTGTAGTTGTGTCAGCTTGTATTGACCTCAAGACTGATTGAAATATATAGGATCCTAACATTTTGCATAAAACCATATATTTATACCCAAAAGTACTTTTCAAAAGGCACTGAGAAGGCACTAAAGAACCTTGAAAAAGCTTCTTGGATGAGGAAAACAAAGAAAATCCAGTTGCCTTTTGAAAAGCACCTTTGAGACAACCATGATTTAGATGGCTAAGAACCTTTATAGACATGCATATTACACCTTTCTCAATTATCAATGAAGGCAAAGGAAATTTAAGAAAAAAATAAAGTAACTTGTTAGCTGCTTCTTCACAGCATTTTTGTTGCTACCTAAAAGAGTTAAGAAAGAAGCTCACTGGTGAAATTTGGAGGATATAGTGCTACTACATGAAAAGAATAGCTCAGGGAGATCTGTGTACTTTGCCAATATTTTGTGTAACTTCTAGGATAAGCATGCTTGGAAATCTTTAGAAGACTGGCAAGCTGTTTATTTGATAACTAATATAAAGATAGTTTTTAGTTTAATAGAATGAAAAATAGGCTTCATTATAAAGCCATGTTAAGTATGGCTACAGAAATCATTCATATGTTATGTCTTTCTTCCTTCTCTTTGTCTAAAATGGATGGAAAATATTGCAACCCAGTGCAGAAAATGATTTATTCCCTTGCTGATAACTGAGATCATCCAGCATTCCAGACAGGCAGAGCTAATGGATGACTTAACCCTTACCCATCAGCTGATTACAGGTCCTCAGGAGACAACATAGTTTCTGCACAAGGTTGTAGAAAATGTGGAATTGTTTCTGTCTCTTTTTGGTGGCAGTATAACTATGTTCAACAGTGAATGTTAAGGAATGAATAGAAGAATCACAGTTAACCTCTACAAAAAAAATTTTTTGGATGACTGGAATGGAAAATAACTGAGAAATAACTTAAGTTATCTAGAAATTCTGGAACATATAAACTTTTATTTGAAATCATAACATGTATCATCAGGATTGGATTGGCTGTCTGTTCTAATTTGAGATAATATTGCATAAAAATTGACAGCAGGCTTATGTATCTAAAGTCAGGATACAAATAAAGTAATAAATTACAATTATAAAATGTGAAAACCAAATATCTAATTTTAGATCATATCGGAGTATAGGTCATACTAATTATAGCATAAAGATTATGAAGCTTGGCTTCTCTTTGTGTAAATATTCTATCAAGCCCACTTTTGTGTAATCTAACTTAAAAACCTTCCCAAAAATCTTAAACCAAGATAGGCCTTCTCCATCAATTAAGTTATTCATTGGCTCTTAGCACTGTTTTACTGAAAAAATGTTTACTGAAAATTATCAATATCTACAGTACACTGATACATGTTTTTGTTTATTTCTTTTATTTTTATGTACACGAGGTCTATTTAGACATATCTTTCCTAAATGTGTTTTCCCTTTTTTTCCTAAGTACGACTAGTTCAACAGCAAGCAGCTGTGATACAGAGTTCACAAAGGAGGATGAGCAGAGATTGAAGGACTACATTCAACAGCTAAAAAATGATAGAGCAGCTATTAAATTAACCATGCTGGAGCTGGAGAGCATCCATATTGACCCGCTCAGTTATGATGTCAAGCCTCATGGAGACAGCCAAAGATTGGATCTAGAAAACGCTGTACTTATGCAGGAACTCATGGCAATGAAGGTATTTTATGTTGTGATGTATCAGGCAAGGCAATCTTGATATCTTAATTTTAATATATAGCTGCAATATTTTAATGTAAAATCAATTTATTTTTAAACAACAATTCAACCCAGAACAGTAGTGAACGATAGAACCCAAAAGAAACATATGTTTTGTACCTAAGATTAAGAAGACTACACCTTATCAGGAATTCTGCATGCTAGTTATGCAGATAATTCTGTTGATCTGACCTGCTACGTTGATATTCTGCTGTCTCCCCCAACAGGAAGAAATGGCAGAACTGAAAGCACAGCTGTACTTGCTAGAAAAAGAGAAGAAAGCTCTCGAGTTGAAGCTGAGCAGTCGAGAAGCTCAGGAACAAGCATATTTGGTTCACATTGAACACCTCAAGTCAGAAGTAGAAGAGCAAAAAGAACAGAGAATGAGATCTCTCAGCTCAACTAGTAGCAGCAGCAAAGACAAGTCAAGTAAGGTGAGTTACTGTCATACGGGTAGTCCTTGACTTACAATCATTTGTTTAGTGACTGAAGTTACAACAGCACTGAGAAAAGGGACTGATGATCACTTTTCACACTTACAACCATCGCTGCAAGCCCATGATCACATGATCAAAATTAGGGAACTTGGTAACTCGCATATATTTATGACAATTGCACTATCCTGGGATACATCATTTGTAACCTTCCCAACTGGCTTCCAACAAGCAAAGTCAATGAGAAAGCCAGATTGCTTTACAATCGTATGATTCACTTAATAAGATCAGTTATTTGATTAACAACTGCATATAAGAAAGGTCATAAAATTGGGCACAACTGACTTAACAATTATCTTACTTAGCAATGGAAATTTTGGGCTCAGTTGTGGATGTAAGACTCCCTGTATATATTTGGATAGTAAGAAATTAAACTTATTCAAATTTGTGCCAAAGCATTTATCAAATGCTTAAAGTGGGGAGAATGTTTGTCCTTGAAAACTAATAGGAATAGAATAGAATAGAATAGAATAGAATAGAATAGAATAGAATAGAATTCTTTATTGGCCAAGTGTGATTGGACACACAAGGAATTTGTCTTGATGCAAATGCTCTCAGTATACTGTAGGTACGTAGGTAATGTTGCATCAATCCTTTTGCTGCAATGGTTGCTAATTCATTAATTTAAAGTTGTATCTTTGTTCTTTTAATATGGGGAACTACCTATATCCATATACAGCTATGTATATTTTTAAGATCAGTATTGCAAGTTTGCTTACCAATCACTTCCAAGGTGCATAAAACTGAGTACTAACAATAGGAACTTTTTCTCTGCTAGTCCCTATTCTGTGATATTCCTTTCCTATTGTACTTAGAGGATTTTGTGCATGCTATTTTTAAGAGGATTTAAATCAATTTGTGTTGTCTTTTAAGTTTTAATGGCATTTGTGGATAGGTATTTTGAAAGCTGTGTGTATCTCTTACTATTTTGTTTTTTGTTACGTGTTATGCTGTTTTTCTTTGGAAAGATTATGTCTTTGGAAGAGGTTAAAATGGAGCTGAGTGACTGATAGCCTGATGATAAAAATATGTTTTTATGATTACTATAAACTTTAAAATGTGCCTGGATTTATGCAAGATAATCCTACCTTGTCTTGGTTTAATTTGCAGGAGTGCACAGATGGCACATCAGCATCATTAACACTAACTGAGCTCAAATCTTACAATGAAAGTGAGCTGACTACAGAATTGGCAAATGCCCTCAGACGGTAAGCGAGATGTGTTTTCCCCCCCTTTTTTCAAACAGAAAGGTGCTAATAAATCTGAGTTTATAGCAGCCTTTAAATTACTCAGATGTTCTCACCATTCTGCAATTATGTCATTTTTGAAGTATCCATTTTATCATTTCATATTCTGAAATTCTAATCTGCATGTCCCTCAGGTTTTCACAATATCTATAAACCAGCAGATTAATTATTGCTGTTAATTCTCACAACGTACATGAAAACTCTAGAGGCCAGAGTAGGTGACTATGCTAATCAAAAATCACAAGGGAGATAGGGCAAATTTAGAAATGGCATTCCAGAATTATCTCTGTTAGTTTAGATTCCCCATAAGAATAAGCTGCCAAGTTTTATATTAACAGTAATACTGGAAATAAATAAATGAAAAAAAAGAGAATATCAGCAGTACTTCCTATAACACATATTTTGACAGTTCTGCTAAATTGCTTTCTAATGCTGGCCAGAGTGAAACAATTTAATTATCTTACTATGTTGTGCATTATAGCAGGCAATCCAGTCAGCCATTTTATTACTCTTAAGAGCATAAAGGAACTACTTGCCAGCAGTTTGAAGCTTTTAACTGTCATGCTGATAACTTTGTCTGTTGCAGCTGGAAGGGTGAGAAAGTAGTTGCGGATGCGCTCATATTAATATTGGTATGCCATGTAACTCCTGTATAATGACAGCTGCATTGTTACTATAGGTAGTCCTTGTTTAGCAGCTACCTTATTCAATGATTGTCTCCTTGCAGGAACATCTGTCTGACAGTTAAGTTTAGGTAGGGAAGAACTGATCCAGATCTTGTCTGGGCAGGCAGTCTGGAGGGAGGAGCTTAAAATGGAACAATCGGAAACATGTCAAGCTGCCTTTCCCCGAGAGATACTTTGGGGTGGTTTTTTTTCCTTGGGTTTTTTTCTCTGTAGGCTTCATATTTTAATTCAGTTTTTATTTTGCTGACTTCTATTCACATCAGATTTGTTCCTATTCCGTTGATGAATGGTCTGAGCCCCTTTCTATACTTTTTGTATAATATTGGTTTGGGTTGCAAATAATAAAATAAGTGGTAGGATTAGAAGAGATGTCATCTGGAATCAAAATAGTCTGAGATGTTAACTTGAATATGTAGATAACACTGCTGTTAGCCTTACAGAAATAAAAACAGAAAGTAAAATTCTTGGGTTAATAAGAAGACAGACATAGTATCAGTCAGCAAGCTTAATGAGTCCCTGGTACCATGGTTTGCAAGAAGAACCAACCATTTAGTCTTAGACCAAAACTGATTCTTCCCTTGTTTTGCTTGTTTAGCAATGGAATCCCGAATATGATAAATGATACAGTAGATTTTCTTTTTTTAAAAAAAAAACTACTACGCTTGACAAGGTTATGGAAAGTAGGAGAAGCAGCCAACAGTTAAGATGGATGGAGAAGATCAAAGAGACTACTGAAATATTATTGGAAGAGCTGAGTCATTTAGTGGCACTTTGAACAATCCAGTCTATTGCAGTGTCTTTGGTATTTGCAAAGGAGGACCATACCGTTTGTTCAGGAATTAGGGAAGACTGTTAGAAACTTCTTTTTATGACCAAGACCTGCTTTTCTTGCAAGCAAAGAAAGCATTATAGTTATAGCAATATAGATATTCTAGCTTATCCTAATATGGGTATCCATTTTGTCAGAAGATGGTGTATGGATAATCTGTTCCCTTTTTCTGTTGTTAGGGTTGCTGCAGTGTGTTTGTGCTTATCTAAATAGTATTCTTACACAGCTTCTCTCATGGGGGGAGGTATTTAGACGTTAAATTATAAGATTCTGCACCTCCAAACCACCTATGCCAGATCACAACATCCACACATTTGAGAATAGGTACTCTGTAAAATAATTGATAGTACCACTTGCCTATCCTAAAATAACAGTATGTACTAAAAATAAGATTATTTTGGCATGAGTGTTAAGTATAACATTGTTCCTTCAGAACAAGTAGGCTTTCTCCCATAGTCTTAGATGAGAGGTGCAAGTTTTGGAGTTTCTTTTTTATATATTGGGCTTTATAAATTCACTAACAGTTCAGGAGCACAGAAGAGCAGTTATTCCGCAGGGAAGAGGAATGGGCGAAATATCCTATAGGGAACAATCATACATAAGCAGAATGGAGAGTAAGATGATATAATAGAGAGGGTTTTTTTAGGAAGGGAAAAGGGTTATTGTATCATATTTCTAGGATTCTATTAAAAATGCATGAGAGCAAGGAATGGATTTAAAACCTTTGAAACAGATAAGACTAAAGGGCATGAGACAATATGTATCATTTTAAAAAGCTATTCAATACTACAATTAAAGAATTTAGCAACCTGTTTACCTAGTACAATAGTTTTCAATTTTAGTTCTGCAGGTCAGACCTCAGAATGCTGAAAAATTCTATTCAGCTAGCGTGCTCTTGTGGAAATGTCAGCAGAAAAACTGAAGCAAATTGAAATCCTGAATCAAATTTCAAAATATTGTTACCCTACTTTAGCAATCTCACCCGGCTGCTAGCTAGGGATCGTGATAACTTGCCTTCCACGCATGAAAGGGTTTGTGTCAGCTCTCCCTGGACCTACTTGGTGCCCAGGTGCAAAGGTTCTACTGCAAACTGCCACCTGCAGAAGCTTCTGCTTGTCCTGCTTTTACTTAGATTTGCAAAGTTTGCCACCACCATGTGAGTCTTTCCACCAAGGCTCACTGCTGCTTTAAAGCAGCTGTCCAGTCTTTGCATCATGGAGGCAAGGCAGAAGCAAGTGGTAACTGGGCAGCTGCAGGACATGTGGAGAAACTTTTGGAGTGACCACAGCTGCAGTTCCATCCCCTCTGGTCCCGAGGTAGGCCATGGATTCATGCTTTGAGAGTTCCTGCCTGCTAAGTAGCTCCATGGGATGGG